>NC_140186.1:11611219-12811219 GCF_965226575.1 Pagrus pagrus
AAACCTGCATAAGCATGCTAATTTTGGTGTAAAAGTGGTATAATAGTGAAGTACTTAAGCTGTTCCAAAAAAAGAGATCATATTACCTATTACTTATAATTGCATTCACTTGGCACTCCATTTAATCCGATGAATCACACTTATTCAAAATATGGATTTTGTTTGAAGGTTTTTTTTATATTTTTGGGGTGATGACATAAAATACGATGACAGACATTTGAAGCTTCATTTGAAAACCTCAATAGAAGCTTAAAATGATATTTGGTACCACTCTGTATCCTATTCCTGTCTAAATGTATATATGTTCCATATGTGTCCAGCGTGAAGGAACAAGTTTGATTTTGTTGTGCAACCCGGTGTTGTATAATGAAGAAGAAATTAGTCTATCAACCTATAAAGTAAATGTATTATATGACAGAAAAGGGGATGGTGTCTGTTAAAGTGTAACTCTACCAAAACTGCTTCAAGTTTGCCGTGCTGTAATCTAAATATGGTAGTGAAGTCAGTCGAGAGGATTTGAATGGGGCTGTACAGTCTTTGGACCTGCTACCAAGTCATGTTTACAGACTGTGAGTGAGGGAGCCTTGATTTTTATCACCTAGTCTGCAGTGGGGTTAGCCATTAAAGTTTATGGACCAAAGAAGCGAGTGAGTGAGGGTGAAGGCATTGGTAGTGTGCTTCCAGTGTACCAAGGGCAGGCTGCATGTGCCACAGCGTGAGTTTCTTTTTCACCCTACCTGCAGCTTTGTCTGCGAGATATAGACGTGGACACGGGAATCTGATCTAGTGTTACTCGAGCACACTCATCGTTCTGTGTGCCTGGTGTAGTACTTGGAGGCTGCCTGGAGAAAACCTGAGCTGCCTGATTGTTGGCCTAGCACCAAAAGTACGCAGCCAGAACATGATTAAGTAAGCAAGCGCAGGGACAGAGGGAGGGAGATGTGAAAAACTAACAGAGCGGTAGGAAGGGCTTCTTTTTAGGGGCAAGCATTGACAAGCTGAAAGAATGTATGTGAGAGCAGGTATGAACACTGCTTTCTCTTGCCTCTCGTCTTCCCTCTGTGAGAGAGAAACACAGATATTTGGAAACCTTAAAGCGTTTTGTGAGGAAGAGGGATATTAACTTGTCCGCCGCGCTGCAGCGTTTATCATACTTGGCTCTATAGATCTCTCTGTACTTACTGTAACTGCAGCAAAAGCAATTGTAAAAGGAGTTTCCCAAGTCTCTCAGCAGTCAACTCTCAGTGAGTATTTACCTTTGAGATCCCAAAAGTCCATCCTCTTTTGTGTGCTTGTCAAGTACTTGAGTCAGGTGCAAAAATATATTTTTGGTTGCTATAGTTTAAGAGCAGAATGTTTGTCTTTTTAGATGTTTTTGCGAAGCAGGAGAGTATTTTCAGTGTACTTAAACATATTCAACTACCAATGACAGCCACTCGCAGCGCTGACGAAAAGCTGCATCTACAGTATACTTTCTTTTACCTCCTTCTGTGTTTGGATTACATGTCATTTTGCTGAATTGTCTGCAGAGGCATACATGAAATGTGACATTGTCTGATTGAAAAGCAAATTTCACAGGCCCAGAAAAAATCCTGCTCTGGCATACTGCAGGGATACAATGGTAAAAATAGCACGCAAGAGAGTCTGGCAAATTCATTCAATGGAAAATTTCCAGCCCCCCCAAAATATGGAGACTTTGTATTCTGTGCAGTGCTATCAAAGATGGCATAATAGGCTCGGATAATGATTGAGTTTGTTGTCACTGTGGCTCATATTTCAGCACAGCGAGCTGTATTCTTCAAACAGCTGGCTAATTAAACTAGTAAATGCATTAAGTATTGACAAAACTGCACCATTGTAGCAACAATTTCAGCTTCACTCAGATATTAAAATATTGATTTAGTTCGTAATCATAATGCACAGTAATGTATCCCTTGTTGTTGTTTCTTCACATCTTTAATTCAGTTTAGATATGGATTTTTTTCCTTAAAGCCTTCATGTGTTCTCACGGTATTTTACACTTGTCTGACTCCAAAGTGAGATAAGAATTATCACTGAATTATGTGAGCACAGAAGTTAAGTCATGGAAAGCTATGCCAATTAAGAGCTCACTTCCAAGATTTTACACTCAATAATCTTACTGGAGTTGAAAAGATTAAAGTTTAGCTTTCATTTGATCAAAACTAGACCCAGAAGGCATTCATCTCTCCTGTTTCGGTTTCATGTTTGCACGAGTCATACCTTTTGTTTTACAGTAGGTGCGCTTGGTGCCTTTGATACATTTCAAAAGTTATTCAAAAAGCAGGCAAAAATAGTACAAGCGATTAATAAGGCATGCAAAAGGCAACAAAAACACTGGAACACATCAAAGTATTTTGTATCTGAGTACAAATCAGTATTATTACACTCAGATAAGCCTGCCTCACATTGCTTAAAGTGCACACACACTGCCTTAGGATCAGCATGAGTAACAAAACAAGAAGTACACAGCATCTGGAGCCTGCTATGATTTCTCAGACAGGTCAGACTATATTAAAACAATCCCTTAGGAGCTGATTATATCCAACAGATCTCTGTATCAAAACTCAGATGCAGAGCAGTCCATATTGGAGTGTAAGACGACACTCATTGTTTCAGTACCATGTTTTGGAGGAGACTTTTTGAAGATATGAAACACTTTCAGGCTAGTCCAGTTGTGAAAACAAAGATAGGGTAGGTCCAACGAGAAGAGAATACTCATTCTTGAAACCTCTTTCTCTTACAGTGAATCATGAAAGACTTCCATTCAAACAGGGGGGGCTTCCTGAAAACTTTGGGCTGCCTAACTCTAAAAGCCTCACTATAAATAGACTTAAAGAAACATGCTAGCCTAGCAACAATAAGGCTAAAAACAACCCATAATGCAAGACTGTTATGTAACACCACCTGCACTTCTTCAAACATCATTTCCAGAAAAATATACTTTCTTATATTCACGTCGATACGGTAAAATTCTTTGTCTTTGTACAAGTGAGAGACAATGTCAGCGTTGGTTGATTGTCCCTTTCATGTATACTGTTGTTCATGCAATGAAGAAATAGATGGGGAAGGGCAAAAAGGGGTGAGCTCAGGTCTGGCTGCATCTCTGTCTGTCTGCAGAACTTCCTTTTTTTCTTTTTAACAGATCAGAAGCATTGGAATGAGGTCAAGGTAGAGAACCATGAAAAGAATAAGTCAGGGAAGAATGAGAGGACAATGTCGAGGGTAGGCAGCTAAAAATGAGAACCCACCCGGGGAAAACACAGCCGCCTGTTTCTGTCCATGCTTGTCTGAGTTTGGAGGTGACTGGTCGTCTAAGATCCCTTGTCGCTGTCTGCACGAAAACGTCAGCTGCCACTGGCATTTGTTCAATGATCTTTACATGGGCTAACACAGCCACTGCCTTCAGATTCATACAAGGTCCATGAATAATGTGTGTGTGCATGTGCAGTGGCGATAGTGTTCAACCAGCTGTGAGTGCTGGGTAAAAAAAAAAAATGCTAAAAAGCAGGAATTAACAAGTTCTTAGGCTTATTCTCTTTGCACATTTTCACTGTGGTAGGTAGGCCGTGCTCCTCTCGCTGAAGACCAATCCCTGCCTGTCTAACTTTGCTTTTCAGGAACTCACAGTTTGAATGCTCTAAAATGTGTCAAACATTTTGAACTTCAAAGTGAGGCATTAAAACATATAATAAGAAATGCCAGTTTCTGTGTGCTTGATTCATATTTTGAATGAGCTTTGATCTAGGATTTTCTGTACAAATCTGTTCCTGTAAGATTCAAACTATTGTATTGTAGTCATTGGTTAAGAGCGGGAGAGTACACACAATAAGGCAGCAAAACACATCAACAGCAAATGGATTCGGTAACAGCGCAGGTGCACATAAATACTGTTGCGTACTCAGAAAAAGTTAGCAAACTAAGAAGCATCTTAGGTAATCTTTGGCAGGTATGAGTCTGATTCTGGCTTCCACTTGGCACCCAGGTCATCAATCCTCATGGTAATGAAGGCAAGCGAGAACACTTTATATCCAGTGTTTCCACCCACGCTCCTTAATTCCACCCCCCACCCCCATATTAAGAAAACAGACTGACGACTCATCACCATGACCTCCAGTGCTCATGGCGTGTGTTTGTACATTACAGTTTGTGTGTTAGATGTAAAGGTGGCTGTGCGCGTCCATGTGTGTTCGCTTGTTTGTGTGCAGCGTGTCTCATTGTGTTTGCTTGTCTACCTGCTCGGGGTGATAAGGGGCCGGTGTGGAGTGTGTCCTTTGTTCTGCCAGAATTACTCATCCCCTCTGTGTCAACAAGGGTAAATTAAACCCTGCTTAATCCAAGGTTTGAGCCCGGATAGTTAAAACCTAAGCTCAATGTCACTGGTGTTGCTGTGTGGGTTTGTTCGTCAGTGTCCTCAAGTCTCAAAATGGATTGATGCGTTCTTTTCCCCGCGTCTTTCTGAGGTAGCTGCATGTGTCGGTAAATATTTGAGTTTGTTAAAGTGTGCAAAGTGCGTCTCAACAAGCCTCTCGTGTGATCCTCAAGCATGTCAGTATGTGTTTTGAAGTGTTTATCTGTACGCTAACACACTCCTACATATATATACATTGCACCGTGTGGTTGGATTACATGTTAATTCAAGTAGCCATAACAAGTGTTTCTTTTCCTGTTGGCCATCTGAGTCACAGGCTGCAACCGAAGTGTGACACACAAGTCTGTCTCTGTTTCTCTCCGTCTTCCTCCCTCCCACCCTCCCTCCCTCTCTCTGTCTCTCTCTTTCTCTGTCTCTCTCTTTCTCTGTATTCTTTTATATCTCTCTCCCCTTTCTGTGTTGGTATCTTGGTTCTTCACCCATTAATTGTTTGCCTTCCTTCCTTTCTGTCTTTTCCTCTTCTGTGTTGTTCCACCCTCCTCCTCCCTCTTCCCCCTCTCCACCTCGACTGCTTGTATTTGTCGACTCCCTCCCCTCTTGTGACTCTCTCTCTCTCTCTCTTTTTTCTCTCTCTCTCTCTCTCCCTCGCTGGTCTCGCTTACTGTCAAGCCAGCCACAGCAGCAACAGCGGTAGCGCCAGTAGCTCACTCTAGCCAGTTTTCAGTCACAGCAGAGGCTGCAGTGTGTGTGTCTACATGTTTGTGTGTTTCATGTGTTTGCGTGTTTACAGTGTACATGTATGTATGAGCCAGTGCGCCTGCTGCTCTCTGAAACACGTTTATATTGCATACTTGGAGTTACTCTAACTGAGGACTGGAGGAAGACATGAAGGGAGAACGACCTGGAGCTCATTAAGAGGAAGAAAGAAGACAGTCTCTCTTTTCTTTATTTCAGTCTCTCTCTCTTTCTGTCCGCCTCTCCTCATTTCTCTCCTCTCACTGTCTTGCTGGCTAACTCGCTTGCCGCTACAAGGATTGTGTGCAGCAGAACTGTAAGTGGACTTCCTTGTGTGTGTGTGTGTGTGTGTGTGTTGTTGCATACAGTATGTGTGATCTCAGCCTGTGTGTCAGTTTTAACTTACTGTGTCCATATTTTGTGCCCGAGTGCACACATCTGCATGTTAGAATAAATGGCATGTCAAGACATCTCTAAAGACTTAATTAGGCCAATTTGTGAAGCCCTATTTGCAGCGAAGGAGCAGTGTATTCATGTAGACACTACTGACCTCCATGGTATAAATCTGTTCATATTCATAAATGTTTGCCAGATGCGTATTATTCAGTGAGTGCCAAAACTGTCACTGCTGCCATTTGTATAAAATGTCATTTGTTGGCATAGCATGTGAATGAAGGTCCTCTCCTCCAGGTATTCTCTGCAGTCTGTGTGTGTGTGTGTGTGTGTGTGTGTGTGTGTGAGTGAGTGAGAGACAGGTCAGGAGAGAGGGAATGATTGAGAGAGAGTTAGTGTGTGTCTGTGTGTGTGTGTGTGTGTGTCACTCTGTCACTCAGGGCGTGGAGAAAATCAATAGATCTACAGCTCGAGTTGGACCGTTTACCTCTGCCAAGTGATGGGCAGACGCTGTGGCCTTCAGAGGTCCACAGACAACTGCTCGGGATTGCCTGTAGATGTATGTCAGCTCTTGGTGCTCCTGCACAAGTGTCTTTCATTTTTCGTCTATGATTGATCCTTTGTGTGTGTGTTTTCAGGAACACTCGTGTTCGGTCAGCAATGTGTATTTATCTCTTGAGCTCCTGTAAAATGTCTCCCCGGCAAGAAACTGTCACTTTTTTTGAAAACTAGCGAAGGAGATCATAGATCAAAAGTTTCTCGCTTTGCTTGCAACCGCCGTGGCCAGTAGGACCAGTTAAGAGAACGAGCAATAGCAGGCAAAAAGATGGATAGAAAAAAGAGAGAGCCGAAGCATGTAAGGAGGGAACGGAGCGGGACCATCATAATCAATCCTCCATGATCCTGGAAGAGCATCATTTGTCTTCTTTTCTCACTCCACTCCTCCTCTTGCCCCCATCTTTCTCTCATTTTCTATGGTGCAGCCACTTTGATCTCGCATAAGAAGACGGTCTCCAGAGCTTCATTACTTTTAAAGCCTTCATCGTGAGGGGCCATAAAAAGATGCTAAGGAATGGATTTCTAAGACCATTTACCAGACGTTCTGTACCGGCTTGCGAGTAATGGCTACATAGGGATATAATGTTCCTCCGCGATATGTAATGGCCTTCTGTGCCTGGTGCTCTGGGTTATCAGGGCAAACTGGGACTGGCTATGATACGTCAGTGCTGAAGAATATGACGTTGTGCATATTAAGTGGTGCCTACTGGGATGCTGGCTCTGTTTAATTCATAAGGACATGTAACCATGCTGCATGAAACTTGTAACTGAATGTGATGCTTGAGGTACATTTAAGCAGCTTCTCAAATCTTTCACTGTGTTTCAATATGATGTTTTTTTTTCATAGCACTGTTGACTGACCTTGTGTTATAGTCACTTCCTCTTCCTCTCTGCGTGCACACGCATGCGTGTGTGTCTCTGTTTGCCTACTTTTGAGCAGGCCCAAGCAGGGGAATGTGTTTGAGGCTGTGTTTTGTAGTAAGCATGTGGGGATTCGTATGGGGTGGCAGGAAAACGCTCAGGGAGGAAATGATTGAGAGAAAAGGTCAGTGGACAGGATGCCCTTTTTTCTAAAATCTGATACAGGCGACTGCAGAGAGAGACCAAAAGAAAGGGAGAGAAAGAGCAAAGCAGTGGTAGGAAGAGGGAGGAACTTAGATTAGAGGTAAAAATACAGCCAAACAATAAAGGAAAACAGAACATAGGTGAAGAAAAACAGCATGCTAGTAGAACTAACTCAAAATATCATATTTTCAGCCAGAAACCAAACTCTAATGTGACTCATGTTGACTTTATGATGGGGAATCCAACAGTCATGTGGCCCTTTACCACAGCTGCCGTGTGACCCATAACTATATGACACTGTTACATGTCCTGTGTGAAGGTTTTTACAGTTCTGTATTTTAGGGTTTCTTAAAGAGGTCATATAATGCAAATTTTCAGGTTCATACTTTTATTTGGGGGTCCTAGTAGAATAGGTTTACATACTTTAAGTTTCAAAAAACACAACATTATTTTTCACATCAACAGAGCTCAAACACCCTCCTGCGTCTCTGAAATCACCGGTGTGGAAATAATTTGTGTTCCCGGTGAGTTATGTCAATAACATTCGTGTTGTTGACAACAAAACCACATTTTGTAAGCTATGCGCGTGTAGCATGCGTGTCCACAGGCAACACAAAGAAGTAGACTTAACTGAGAAAACTACAGCATTAACAAAGGCAACTCTTCTGTCCTTAATTAGAGCTAAACTTCAAAATTCAACTTGCGCTAAAGCATACAGGGGTATTTGTAGCATTGGGAAATTGAAAATCCAGTCCTAGACTAGTCTAGTCTAAAAATGGCATTGCCATCCGTGCTAAAAGAAGAAAACAAAAAAAGAGAATCGAATTGAGGATTTGGAGAATCGTGACACCCCTAATAAAAATATATATTTACATAATGCCTGTAAGACACATTTAAGTTACGGAAGTAAAGGCTCCGGCAGTGCAGGAGCCGTGTTTTTTGGAGAGAGCTGTTACGTCCCAATCTCGGTCCTGTTGCCTGGTGGATGCCAATCTGGGCAGACCGACCAGGGAACATGTGATGCACATGTAGCGCTATTGGCCTAATTGTAAAGGTTACTTCATCGACAAAACTTGGGATTGGTGAATTGAGAAAATGGTCAGCAGAGTAATCAGTAATGAAAAATTATCATTACCTGAGCTAGTCATGACTGTGGTGTATTGGATCAGTGCATCCCATTTTCATAGGCTGACTTAATTTGCGCTCTTTTCTCCATCAGATGAAGAAAAAAGTCTATTGAGTGTCTGGAAGCTATCAGGTGTTTGCTTACAATACCTGGATCTCATGTGCATTCATTACAAAAATGGACACAATCCTGTTTTCATCTTCTGAGATATAGCCTTTGACATCTATCTAAAGTAAGACTGGAGCAGGACACAAATTGTCTTGTTTTGTATTATCACTTCACTGAAGAACCATCACTTGCACCAATATAAAAGCTTAGAAATAAAAAAAAAAACACTTAAGTTTTCTGGTTGAAAGGACTAGAAATGACACTGTAGAAACTCAGAGTGTGAACAGGCTGCAAATACTTTAATTAAGATATTTTTTCCTCAGTATGATAAAGTATGTGGAATCACCTCTTGTACCTGTTGTTAATTACCTGTTTTAGCTTTGTGTGGAGCAGCCCATGTCCTTGGCAGGGTCTTAGCCCTCCCCTCCTGCAGCAGGAACAAGCATGTCGATGGTGTTACTTGCAGGTGCAGGACTTTTCTGCGTGTGTGTGTGGATGTGCCTGCAACTTGGCATGCCCGTAAGATAGCGTGTGTGTGTGTGCATGTGCGTGCGTGCGTGCGTGCGTGTGTGTGTGTGTGTGTGTGTGTGTGTGTGTGTGTGTGTTTTCTACAAATGTGGATCATCTCTCTTCGTTATTGATGAGCTCGTCCCCTACCTCACTCTCCATGACCCAGTTCTTGTGCGCTGACACCCCCTGTTCACATCATGCCTGCAGCAAACACATGTTGTCAGAGCTGTGAGAAAGGGGAGACAGAGGGTAAAAGAGAGACAGAAAAGGAGAGTTGATTGTACTTGTATGTCACCGTGCCTCGTGTCGACAAGATCGCACATTTCACAAATATGAAATTAGAAGGATCCCTTCTGTAATTCAAATAATAAACTTGAGAGTACCAGTACATTTAAAAACTGAATTATATACATGACAGGTAGTAGAGAGCTACTTTGCCCGTTGTTAACCACCTCTGTTTTTTCTGTCTGGGTCTACAGAGCACCTTCCTGGGTAGTGCCACATTTTCAGTAGGCGATCTGCTGAGGGCTAAAGATGAACGACTGACCTTGAGTATCAGGTAAGTGCATGTTTCTGTCATACCCTGTTCATTGCTTCCTGCATCCCTCCAGGCTAAATAAAACTTTAGAGACTGAACATTAGGCCTCTTCACACAAGAACTGACAGACCAACTTAAACATCAAACTAAAACAAGTTAGGGAAAGAAACCTTCCCACAGATGTTGCAGCAGCAGCTCCAGGAACGTTGCAGTAGCTGCCAGGGTTGTTTGCTTGAGAGATGTTGTGCAAGCGTGTGGGAATACACTACTCTGATCTGCTTTTTTGTTGTTTTTGTTGTTTTTGTGTTAAACGGGGGTGGGAATAAGTGTATTTTCTGGTCAAATGAACGGAATGAAAAGGAGTTCCTGTGACTTGTTTAAAAGGTGGGCCAAAAATACAGTATTTTATTTTCTAAAGACGCTGTTATATATTTTATAGATATTATGTACAGGTTCAGCCAAATCAAGCATTTTTTAAAATGGTGCAGGCATGCTGGGTAAAGGTCAAGAGCATGAATATGCCCTCTCCTTTTAGTCATTCAACATAGAAAAAATGTGTATATCTTAGAGCACTACATTTCTTAAAGACAGGACTATAAGGATATAATCCGTAAACTGCCACAAAGACGATTGGTTGTTTGCCTTTTGGAGGATCGGTCTCACACATCAGATAAGCTGTGCTCCTGAACATGATTAATGGTCTGTCCATCTCATGAGGTGCTTGACGTGATTGCAAAGAAGTACGATGGCACCGAGGCTTGACCAGCATAAAATGGTATTTTGCTGGTAGGTTTAGTTTTGTACACAAAGCCGGAGAGTTTTTTTGGAGGAAGGATTAACTGTCAAAATGATGACAAGGGCAATTGATACATTGATTGATTGAAAAGTGTGTTTGATAATAATTTTAATACTTTGCCTCATTTAGAGAAAGAGGAAACAGTGCTGATCTGTTCTGTTAAATGGGCTAATAGTGTAGGTTTAGGCAGGAGTGTTAAGTCATTAGTGCCACTCAGATCAGGTGATCATCAACTTCACACCTACGCAGAATATTCACACACTTGACTCTGCTTAAAATAACCAATTTAAAGCAACAACTTAGTGTTTTTCTCCACTCACTTCACTCACACTGAATATTTTCCCCAGGTTGAGTAGCCACTGCATTGGAAACACACCACCAACCACACCACCTTAACCCATATGCCATTGGGTTTAACATGTGGCCAAATACTTCCTGAAAATCTTGATTGTTTTTTCTGACCTCCAGTGGTTTAACTCTTCAACTTGCTGCAGTGATGTGCAGGTGTACTACAGGACCCGTGACATCACTGTTAGATGTGGTTACTTGTGCAGCAGATCAGACTTCTCTCACCAACCGAAGTTCTTCATTTATGTAAGCTCTGGTCAGAAGAGACACAGACTTGAATGTGTCAACCACAGAGGGTAGTGAAACATTGCTTTAATTTTGTTGTTAACTTACTCTATAAGCTAGTGCTAATTACTACTGCTGCTGTTCACTGGCTGGCTGCGGCCACTGCGTTTGAAGCTGATTCATTAAATGTTTCTCAATAAAGTTTGCTGTAACATACAGTATATTTCATCATAGTATGTTGACATCAGTGGCATCAGAGGAAAACCAACCCGCCCTGTCATATTATTTTACACTAGTGGCTAGAACAATTATTCTATAAATGATTCAAAGTTTTGGTCATGTTTTATTACTATTTTAATCCCCTTTGCCTCTCAAGGGTAGATGAGGAGCAACCTCCTCTGCCGCAATGAACCAGCTTCCTCTGGTTGACATGCATGGAATACAGAGATAACAATAAATAAGCCCTATGTCTCGGCTCCATTGACAGAAATCCTGGATTTTCTTAAATACTTGAAGCCCAGAAGGATAGTTTTGTCCCAGGCAGAGTCATCACACATGGCGTGCTTGACTGAGGAGTTGTATTGCAGATGCTACAAGGAGAAACGTTAAGGTCCGATGGGCTACCATGGTGACCAGGGACATGGTTCCATAAAAGTTGTGAATAATGGGCCCGCACTAGAGGATAATTTGGCAGATTTTGGGTCTTAGGTGTTCCCGATTCTGGGCTGGTCTGAGCAGAGTATCAGCCCAAATGAGCCTGTAGTGTGAGAGGTTTACGAACATAATCTGGATTTTACCAACTGGATCGGGGGAAGTCAGTCACAGTTCAGGGTGCTGAGCAGTCAGTCTATATAATGGCATCATTATAAATGGTGCACGGCATTCTTGTTTTTGTATTGATTATTAATCTTTTTAGAAATTTGGCATATGTTTATACATTGAATTGTTTCCCTCATTGTACAACGGGCATCGTGTCCCAGTGATGTATGTGTTTTTTTGCATATAGGGCAAGGAAGTGAGATGTCATCAAAAGAGGTCACTCAAGATGCATGTCGAAACGCCTATTGCCAGGTGTAAACTGACAAAATCTCCACTTGGGACTGGCAGCCTTGCAGTTTGTAAAGCAGTGCAGTTTGGATACAGATGTTTCATAGAGGAGACGAGTGTATGCAACTCAGATCTGCCTGTATGTCACTGATAACAGAGATTCCGGTCTTCAGTAGTTAGATGATAAAACACAGAATTGAGAGAAACTTTAGTCTTCATAACCAAAGAGAGATTTATATCCTGTGGACACTTCTGTTCCTATTCTCACGCTCGTCTACATGAGCGCTCTCTCAGTCTCTCTGCTGCGAGTCTGCATCACACCTTATGAGGCTATCAATTGATGGTTTTTATAATGTGCCATTTTAGGAGGTGCTGCAGCACCTTCAGCACCCCTAGTTCTCAACATCCATGTTGCAGCGTACCCGATTTCAGATGTGTGTTTGATACCAGCACAAAGAGGAGAATTTGTCTCCTGAGTCAGATGGACAGTAGAAAAGGAAGACAAGCTTGTGGAATTGTTTTTGTTTTGCAGTGAAAAAACAAGAAGTGCAACCAGCTAAAGTAAGCTGTCCGCCTCCATGTTTGTTTTTATTCCGAAGTCACGTTTGATCACACAGGTTCGTGTAAGATCCCAAGTAGCTGAGTTACTCTGTTACTCTGAAATCATCTAGTATAAACATGTAGTGTGGAGTTCTGCATCTCAACTGACTGGTCTGATATGTTCTTTCTTACAATGACAATATTAAAATCTTTTAATCTGCTTTTTTGCGTGTGTTGTCACACGTTCTTAAAATCAGTTACCATTTGAAAATCCTCTAGAGGGCAACAGACAGAACTGTTGAATGCAAGCATTTGGTATTATGTATATTATGTATTATTGTGTGTGTGTGTGTGTGTGTGTGTGTCTGACAGTACCGACATGTTTATCTGGTCTTGCTTTGGACAGTAGCTCCTGTCAGAATAAAAGTAGATATGCACAATGTCCTGTTGTTTTCATGCAATTACTGCGTGTGATCCAGTGTTAGGGATGCTTTTCCCCCACCTGTAAACTGTAAAGATGAAAGTGTCTCTGTCTCATCTTTTTGTATTATCAAAACTAAATTTCCTTTTTCCTTCACACTCATAGTTGTGTGTGAAAATATGCCCCTTTGGCGATCCTCTTTCCTTCTTTCCTTTTTCCTCCCTCTTTTGTTATGCTTTTCATTTCCTGCAGGTGAGCCAGGTCACTGGGTATAATTGTATCTCGCACGATTGACTGTATGAGCCTCAGCGAGAATAGAGATTACCCCCCTCTGTGTGTTTGTACATTTGTGTGTGTGCATGTACACATTCAAGCAGGTGCTCGTCTTGTCTTTTTCCTCCTCTGTAGTCACACTGCACTGTTGTGTTTCTGGTCCCTTTTGTTGTTGGGTTGTGTATTTTTTATTCCTGAGGATAACATGAAGTCCTCCCATGATACTTACAATGCTGCCACAAGGCTTTTTAATAACGGAGAAAAAACAGTTTTCTAAAATATCAACAGTTTGCCTCAGCATGCAGAGGTTGCTCTTACTGTGCTTGCTGTCTTCATCATCATTACTGTACTGTAGCTCTCACCACCTACACATACTAAATACAACACGTTCAGCTACATCCTTTAGGGCAGTTATTCCAAGTGTGGGGGTCTCAGGATTAATCAGAAGGGTCGCAAAATGATAAGTGGGAAAGCAAAACATTTTCCCATATAAATCATATTGATTTTTTTCAGAACTTCACCTCAGGCGTTTTAATTATTTCAATAAAACAAAACCAAACGATAAGCAGATCCAAGTAGACATTCCTTCTTTTTGAGGGGTCATAATCGAAAAAATTGTGAGAGCTCTTGCTTTAGGGCGTATTTAAATGATTACACAAAATTAGGAAAGCCACTTGGTTTTTGAGTAAAATGAGTACACCAAAAATAAATGATTGTATTACTTTGTAGTACAACGACCTGGTGCTGTTTAACAACAAAATATTATTCAAGCATGTCAGTGCAGTGATCACAGGGAGGAACCTGTACTGTGCTAAAAACTGACAGCTACCATATTTAAAATCTTCTCTACACTAACATACACACATAGTTGTAATGGCCTGAAGATCTGTTGCTGGTGTGGTGTTGGAGCTTGAATGTGTTACTCTGCACAGTCAGTGATGCATGTGTAACACATACAGACACACACAGGAAACTGTCTGGGTTCGATAGGCTGTTTGCTTGTTGGTTCATCCAGTGAGAAAACATTTCAAAGATGAGCAGCTTTTCATGAGCATGTATGATTCATTCTGGGCTTCTTGACCTGTGGATGAGCCTATGATTCACAGTTCAAATTAGTTCTGCTGGCCAAGCAGCTCGGATGCTGCAGCACTGACATGGGCAGGAGTGCAATTCATTCTGCCAGTTAAGGAACAGACGCTTCATTTTAATACAATGCTCTAATCCCCACTCGCTTAGTTGTTGCAGAAAGTCTGTTAATTTGAGCCCAGTTGAGGGAAAGTGGGACTACTTTATCTCCATGAGGCATGGTCGATTCCCTTCAGTGGATCTCAAAGCCAATATGACTTTTACCAACTTCTCTTCATAAACTCCAGATTGACATTGGGGCTGAGCATATGTAGAGAGGAAATTGGTATTTGACCAGCACCAGTATGTGTATGTGACTATTGCTTTTCCTTTGGCCCTTTAGTAAAGTTCACTTGGCTACAGGGCTGTCCACCTCAAAGCTCATCCCTTATTCACAAGAATTCTCTTTGCATTTCAGCTCCTCTCTCAGGTCTCAGGCTCAGATTTCATGTGCGGCTGGTTGGGATGTTTGTCACGGATTGTTTGTGTTTCCTGTAAGGCACGACCAGTTTGATTTGGGTCACTTTTTTTTGAAGGCTTCCTGACAGTGTCGCAATGAATGAATGGGAGTGGAAGATTCAAGGACTCAGCCCTTGTGCAGATTCTCCTCTTTTGTAGGCACCAGAAGCCATTGAAGTGGTGATGAGTAAACGTTACCTCTCTGCAGCTAACACACTACCAAAAAGCTCACCAGGTGCTCACACTTACCAGCATACAAAAAGAAGTAGCTGTATGAAACACAGACATAAACTCAACACAGCCAAAAAAAAGGGGCTAGTTGGAGAATGGAGAGTTGTTTCTTTGAAGTCTGGACCTTTATTAATCAAAGAGCAGACATCTGATTTAAAGAGAATTATTGATGCTTTGTTTGAACAGCACACAAAGTCAGCTCAAGTTTGCTAGACAAAAACTACATGTTGAATGTCTTATTTAAAGGCTGCAGTCTTTTTGAATTTGTTAGTAAAGATGGGAATTAATTTAAACAAAATTGAAAGCTGGAGGCTGAAGGTAAGAAATCCATCACTTCTTGTGTGAAATTATCTGTGTGCTGAACAGAGGATAAATACTCAATACTGAAGTCATCTAAAAGGAAATTAGTTTCAACAAAGGTGGCTTGATATACTAAATCTTTTTGCAGGTGTTTATACATGGCTGCATGGTTTTATGTGTAAGCATTTGTTTATTGAAGGTAATCTTGCAACAGAGCAGTGTGTCCGCAGTGTTCTCCTGCCTCGGGTTATGCCTCCAACAACTCAAATATAATCACCTCCCAGCAGAGTGCTTTCTGTAACTTGGATGTAACATTAGAGCAACATTATGCCCCACTTTTTAGACTGTATATATCTATTTCTGTTCATGCTTGGGAATTTTCTGTAATATGTGTACAGTGGACAGTCATTAGCAGTATAAACTGATTTTTGGGGCTGCAGAACAAGCTGTAAACACAACATTGCCTTATCAACATGTACAGGAAGGTGAACAATGTTAGCAAACAGTTGCTTATTGACACCAGACTCCAAACACCAGACTCCAGACTGCAATGGAATTAATTCGGAGTCATGTTTTTATCCACCTGATAAACGTCCAATATTTACTCTCTTTTTTGGGCTTTTTTTGGGCTCCACCAATTCCTGAGGGAAGTATCTCGTTCTTCTGAGACCAAAGGAGAGCAATTAGACTAAATTACAAAAAACGAAATAATGACTTGTAAGATGCTAAAATGCTCAGACGAAAAAGGAAGTGATATTATCTGTCAGGCTCAAGCAACCCATTTTCACATTACTTATAATTTTAGCCTTAAAGAGACAGGCACTAAAAGGGAGTGTGGGTGAATAGAGGGTGAACAGAGATGCAGTAACATAAGCCAGTATGAGAAAAATGTTGTTTTTTTAGACACCCAAAATAAAACTATGACCCTGAAAATAAGCGTGGTATTGGACCTTAAGTAATGAAATACATACTCTCTGTATGTGCACTCACCATTAACCTTCCTCCACACTGTTCGCTGTCACAATATAGGACTGTGAACACTGACCTCCATGCTGCTTTTGCCCTGGTACCTGCAATGAGCTTGTAGTAAATCTCTCTCTGGTTGTGTGTTATATGGACTTGGACTCCTTGCCTGATTCCCTTGAAGCCATTACTCACGCAGAGTGAAGGAGCTACTGTACCTTAGAAATGCTCCCATATCGTGAGTGACGCATCACATAGCCATACTAAGTCAGAAGTGTTTGTTTACAATGCAGTAAGTAACCACTATCATAACTGGGTTCTTTGCAGCCAGAGAGGCATACAGTACGTAATCAGTGTAATTTATTGTACTGTAGCGTCATGCTGATGGTCTTAAAGTTTGCATAAGCATTGTAGCCATTGATAGCAATGTAACAAATGATTTAAATAGTTTGCTCTTTCCCATGTATTTATTCATGAAGTGTAATTTTGTTGCATTTGATTACAAACTCAAGTGAGAAATCCATTTGTATCACCATCAGTTTTTTGTCCTGCCTCTCCACTTGTGCTCTGAAGACATTTTTTATTGAATAACTTGAGAAAGGTTGTACCTGTTTCTCCCTCCAGTATAGAGTTTGGCTTTTATTTGCAGGCACACACATTCTAAATCTAGCTTGGTTTAAATGGGGACCCAGGACGAGCAGAACAACCAGCGAGCTACAGGAGCTGCAAGGATGTCAGCACTGCAGGTCTCTCAATAATGCATGTTATGTATACACATGGGAGGAAAGATTATTATCTCCAAAAAGGGAGGTGAGCCTCCTTCACCACACCACAGATGAAAACAGTGTTGTCTAAATGCGACAATGGGTAATGTGAAACTGTAAAACATTGATGAATACAGTGTATACAAGTGCACATAAAGGATATACAGTAAAAGTATGTGTATGTGCAAATTAGTGACACACCCTCCAGTTTTCATTTTGCTGCTGAAGGCTTTGTTTTCTCTTGCCCTCTCAGCATCTCACGCTATACTTCCCTTTTGCTCGTCTTGTTATCTCAAAAACTTTATACACTCTGTAGGAGAGGCACTCTATGACCCAGTTCTACAGCACAGTTTGAGATTTGATTTTGATATGAATTTGTATGCTTGTGTTAGTGTGCTTGTGTGTATGCATCAGAGATTTACCATGGTGAGGCTACATTATCTCAGGCCAGTGCCTCTGCAGCCTGACTTCATGGCTTATTCATCCATTCCCATTGGATAGACCCTCTCTTTACTGTCCCACCAGTAACCGTTTAGCCTGCTACCATGATATCACCATTTTACCACCCCAGAGCCCTCACTATCGCCCTGTCCCAATTCTCACACTCATCCAAAGATAGCCAACTCTCCCATACACTGTATCCGCAGTGACTGATTCTATCAGAGCTTCACTAAAAGCCTGAAGATCAACTATCTGATCCAGTTATACTGGAGAAAAATTGAATGTGTGTGGCTGTGTGTATGAGTTTAAGGGCGCACTCACACTAGGCAATCCGTACCGTGCCCAAGCATGTTTGACCCCCAAAGTCCAGTTTGTTTGACTACTGTGAGTGCTCCATACTGTGCTCAAGCACGGTACACTTTCTTGGCCCTGACAAGGTTGGAAGAGGTGTGCTTCGTCACAGTACGGTTGCTCATGAACAAGCACACACACTGGTGGACATGAAGTACAATCATGCATATACAAAAATCCATTAATGTGAGAGAGCCCAGCCAGTCCCCACTTGGCAAACCATTTTGGGGTTAAGACTTGGATTTTGGTTGTGGTAGGGGCTGGGGTCTGACGTGTTGGTTGGTTGGTACCTCAAGGCCTTTACACACCCGGGACATGATGAATAAACACATTCCTTGGCTGCAAATATTTGGCATTGACAGTGACATAAATTTACCATATTATACTACAATATGCAAATTTGTGACATGGGTATATTATCACATTAAAATAATAATTTGCACATACCAAGCAGGACTGGCAAAAAAAAACTGTGCCAGCTTGCAGAGCTCAGAGGGGCCAGAGGGGTGTCTAGGTCACACTGCAGCACTGACCGGCTCGCTGACAAGAGGTTCACCAGTTCCAGTTCAGCTGCCTGTCCCAGGGCTCCAATCCAGTCTGGTCCGTTAAGATATATTAATACTTTAAAACCAAAATTATAAACAAACCAACCTACTGAGGCAGCAAATCCCATGTTCTGTTTTGTTTTTATCAAAGTAGTTTGGTGGATTTGTAAAGAGCACAGATGGACATAAAAGCTTCAGTTCCACGTCAATAAATCCTTCATATATAGCAGTCTGTCTGTACAGGGAGAAATCAGTGTTACTCATCCCAAGTCACTTTTGTCACATTGTCTTTATAATTGTATAATTATAATAATTTGTTCTTGGTCATACAATACAGAGTGATGACAAACATAAACAGTCAACATTTCTGCCATTGTGACATGACGTCTGTTTTGCACAGCTTGATTGGTCGTTGCCTTCATTTGCAGTGTGAAAGCTCTGAAAAATCTAACTCGTTATGAAAAAAATTATGTTGCTTTTCTGTCTGAAAGCCCTCGTGAGAAAAACAACGGTTCAAGAAAATGTATACACCCCCAGTGTGTAAAGATTAGTTTGAGAGTCCTTCATGTGCCAGGGGAATTCTAAATTAATGATCTCCATATTGTAAACCGTTATTTAAATAACTTTTGTGTGAATATGTTGGCGTCTGTGCCAAATGTAAAGCAGTCGTGCTAATTACACTCCTCTGCAGAGTGATTCTTCTTCCCTCCCTTGTGACACCATGACATACACTTACACATATGTAGCCATTTTTCACTGTGTAGTCATTAAGCTGCTTTAAACCAGAAGATATTAAGTCTAGAAAAAATGAAAATGAAATGAAATGAGGAGGATAATTATTGAGCATATAAATGTTTTTATTTGTGGAGTTTTATCGGTGTAGCAGTGAATAGTGGAACACATGTACTGAAGTACTTTTGGGATACTAAAGGACGCTTAAGGCCATGGTTATTCAGTGTATGACTGATGGGAAATGTTTTATCTGTATTATGCACAGTGAAGGAAGCAAGTTTACGTGCGTGTGTGTATGAGTGTGTGTGTGTGAGAGAGAGGAGTCATTGAATAGAATGCATTTAATACAGGTGGTATGGGTTTACACGCACGTCACTTTGCATGCACACAAGCAGGGATAACTATGCACACACACACACATTATGTACTCATGCACGTATAGAATGGCTTATGGTAATACTAACACACACAACCACACACCACATATGTATGTAAAATAGGGAGGAGAGGCACTCAGTTGGGTTGAAATAAATGCACATATGGCTTCCTCATTTTTCCTCCTTCAATACTAAAAATGCCTCTTTTCCGTGCAGTTCTTCTGCATAATCTGTGAGATCCCCCAGGCTTTAGGGCTCATGGGCAGAATATGAAAATAACTAACTCGGCCAATGCTGCACTGTGGCACCAAAATGCAACTCTGAGTAAAAATGAAGAGCAAAAGGAAATTGACAGGCCTCCTTAATTACCTGCCATGAGTAATTCCAATTTCAATAAACAACATTAGCGATAACTCCAGGCATAAGATAGAGCTGTTAACCTAACGTCCATATTAAGTAAGGTAATCCCGCCATGGTAAGATGTATTAGTCTGGGTCAATCATTCATCAGGTACTTCCTATAGCTCTGCTCTTTGCAACAAAACACATATAGGTCGAAGAGATGGGAAAATGAGGTGTGTTAGAAGCCAAAGATGAGAGCAATTTAATAAATCTGGCCCGACATGGTGCTGAGGCATGCTAGGGGCACAACTCACTAAGTGATGAGAGGATGATAATGAGGACAAAATGGAGGGAGGAAGAGGAGAAGTGAGTAGGTGTATAAAACCATGTCTCACAGGTTTGAGTTTGTTTTTTTGCCATCCCCTATTTTTGCTCTGAGATTAAATTGTGGTGTTCCATCATTCAAGCGCCCTGCTGGGGCAATGTAAAAGAAAGAGTGCAATGCAATCTTTCCTTTTGCTCCAACTCCAATATGTGCACCATAGAAAGTGATGTCATATATAATATCATGCCTTTCTGTTTAAAATATCCTTAATAATGCAATGCTGTGTCGTTTGTAGGTATACAATAGCTTTAAATGTTATAATGTTTGTATTTCCTGCATGGTGAATCGTACAATTATGTGCTGCTTCTTTAGATACTTCTGAAAGGTAGCATAATTAGCCTAATTAATTAGGGGTTATACAGACAAATTAAGCTTCATGTTAGCGTAAACTGACAAATTGCACGTATTCAATCAATTAAAAAAAAAAAGACAGAAAGACCAAAACTTTAACATAAAACTCTGTACATGCACACAAGGTCTCTTCTGTTGATGTTTCATGATACACTCATGTGGTAGCTTTTGATTTATCTCACCTCTGTGAAGTTAAGATCCTTTCATATTTTCCTCCATTGTTTTGGGGTTGAATGTGGTGATATTGCAGCCTGCAAATGTGAATAGTTGACCAAAGCCTGAGAATTACATGTATGAACATAAGGTAACAGCCATGCTTACCAGAAGGGCTAATATATACTGTATGTGCACGAACCTAGTCTTTCTTTATTATGTTCACTTGAGTGGGTGTACCACATATGTGCGAGGGAGTTTAAAGTTGAAACAGACAACTTAACCCCCTATTGATTCCAAGTGGTAGTATTGTTGGCACTGCTGTCACAAAGACAATTGGATAATTTCTGTTTTCCTCAGAGAAGCAACTACCAACAACAGAGGAGAAAACTTGAGTTTATTCATTCATTTGGTCTCTGATAGAGACATTAAAGCGGATAGATTTAGTTAGATTATAAATTAGATTTGAATCAGATCTTACATGTTTTAATGAATTTCAGTTGTTCAACAAAATTATTATTCATTCATAATCATTATTGAAAATTTCGAGTAAACCAGTTCACTTTTTGGAAAACGGTTATAACCAAACCATTGTTGCTGTATTTGTTTTGGTGTCTGATTTTGGGGAATCCCTAAAGTTGCCTATCTCGAGCATCTCAACAAACAAGAATAACTGAGTTTGTCCAATCATGCATATTCACTGTGACATGTATCCTCTATCAGCATAACAACAAGCTCGTGTTGACTCGTAATGTTGACACTGTTCGGAGTAAACTGGGAGTTAGGCTACACTGCAGGGAGCCTCTCTATTATTTTGTTCACCCACATTTACATAAATGGTCACTAAGGTCTGGTCACTCACTGTGTGTGAGCAAAAGGAGTTGGGATGTGTGCATACATTTGTTTCTGACACTGGCATGCAAGTACATTCACACCCACACAAACAAAAACACCACAGGGGCTGCAAGATGTGTGGCCAAATCCTCCATTAAATAGCCTGTGTCTTCCCAAAGTCCCACTGAAACCACCTTCATTCTAGGTCAAGGTCAAATATTTATCTTGTTGCCTTAGCCAAGTAAAAGTACACTGCACCATGGAATTGTGTCTTATTTATAAACTAGACTATATATACATTTTTTACTCTTTTTCATGTCCAGGAAAGCCAAAAGTGCAGCATTTCTATTATTATTACAGTGTACATATACTGATTTGCATAAAGTTCACATTCCTATGCTGCTCCCTGTTAGTCTGAAGTGATATCTTTTAGGAAGACACATAACTTTGCAGAATCCGATCCTGCTGTATTTTTAACACCCTGAGAGGGAGCCCATGCAGAATGTTAACTACTTGCCTTGTCTATACCAATGACCCGTCTCAACACAGCTCCTAAATCCCTTTCATTCACTGAAAACAAGAAAAGAACGCTGTGCTGCCTGCCATAACCTGATTTGAAAGGCCAGTTTTGATAGCAGATTTATGGCTGACCTTTCTTATTGTATTTTTTAAAGCAACTTTCACTCAGTTAAGGAGCCTTAACCTTAGAACTGCTTGGTATGGTCTTGATTTGCCCACTGTACATACAGTGATCAGCCACAAAATAGAATAAATAATTATGTAAATAAATAAAACCACTGACAGGTGAAGTGAATAACATTGATCATCTTGTTACAATGGAATATTCTGCTGGGAAAACATGTACTTCCTTGCATTTATCGACAGCTCAACAATGTTCCAAAGAACTTGACGAAAAGCTCAAGGCATCGACCTGGACTCCCCAGATCCCAATCCAATCAAGCATGCGTGGGACTTGCTGGACCAAGTCCGATCCATGGAGGCCCCACGTAACAACCCACAGGACTCTTGGGATTCACTGCCAATGCCCTGGTGCCAGTCACCACAGAACAGCCCCAGATGGGACTCGATGGGTCAAATCAAAGTCTGATCCATGCTGGGGCCTCCAAAGTTCATACTTGATCCAGCACATCCCCCAGATGCTTGATTGGATTGGGATCTGGGGAGTTTGGAGGTTGTGTCAACACCTCAAGCTTTTTGTCACATTACTCGGGCCATTCCTGAGCAGTTTTTTTGGTGTGGCAGGGTGCATTTTTCTGCCGGGGGGGCCACTGTCATCAGGGAGTGCTGTTGCCATGAGGCGCTTGGTCAGCAACTGTGTTTGTGTGCTAAGTGGCATCCACATGAATGCCAGGACCCAAGGTTTCCAAGCAGAACATTGCACTGTAACAAGATGACCGATGTTATCGAAAATAAAAGAGAAAAACATCTTTTATTGACAGTAGCGTAGCCTAAAATAAGTTTTAGGCTGCTTTCCCACCAAAGCTGTTTGGTTCAGTAAAAACAAACTCAGGTCCATTTGCCCTTTTAGTACAGCGCATTTTGGCGAAACCTTGTGTGGATTAAACAGCTGACCCACGAACGCCTCAGACGGGCTGATAAAGGATAGTTTCGCATGATAAACTTGAGGATAAGTCTGAGGGCTGGCAATTGTATACAGTGGATAATCTATTTTGATTAAGGTAATAACATGGCCTTTTGTTTAGCACCACCTTTAGAGCAAACTTCATATTTTATTTCCCACTTGTGACAAAAATGTAACTATACATGAAAATGGTTATGCTTAGTGTATTTCAGATTTTACAACCCTGATTTCAAGAAAGCTTGGAACCTGCAAAAAAGAAAAAAAAACAGAATGCAATGATTTGGAAATCCTTTAAATCTTAAATTTAATTGAGTACAGTACAAAGACAAGATATTTAATGTTAGACATCTTAACTTTTTGGAATTAGCTTTGTATTTGTAATCCCTGTGGTGCTGCTGATCACTGTGTATTCAGCACAGCCAACTGTTGCGGCATTCTTATGTTTATGAGATGGTGTATTCACCACCTGTAAAGCTTTTTAGAAATAGGATCTAGCCATGAGCTTTTCAGCACACACACATAAAAAATTTTTTTCAGGCAATTGTATTCACCCGAACGCCCGCCCGAGGTTATAGTCTAATAAGATGCTGATCCCTGTATTTTGAAGTGGCAGCTGTCCTTGGCGTATCCGTTGAAGCTTTTTTCATGACATGTTATTTTTGAAGGTCACAGCAGAGATCACAGCTTTACCATGAGATTGTGTTGTGAAAATGTTCCACAGTCCTGTAGCTCTCACACAATCAAATTCTCTCCGTCTTTCTTAACATGCAAATTTTCATCTCTGTAAATCATTCATATGAAAGCAAGTCAGTAAAGTAGGGAACTGACCTAAAGACTATTGAAAGAAAGTGTTTTTTTGTGTTTGGAGGGGCAGCCCTCCCTACAGTCACTCTGCCCGTCCACTCTGCATAGCCTAGAGACACAGCTGTGAGTTGAAGGGGTCGGTGTGTGTAAAGGGGAAAGCACTGCATACCAGCGACACAGACATGCCATCACACATGTATAAATGCTCACTATGGCGTAGGCCACTTGCATATGTTATGGCATCAGCTCATAAATCAGCCTTAACTCTCAGCAAAAAATTTAATAAGACTTTGTCCCAAAATGTCGAGTTATTCCTTTAAGCAAGTCCACGTCAAGCCAAGCCAAGCCTAGATACTGTTCGTTGGCTTCTTTATCAAGAGCAATTACAGGACAAAAACCATCTGTTTGACAGAGATGAAAGGAGACACTGTGTTTTGTCAGCTCTTTTACAGTTTGTTGAAAAATAATTATGAAGCCTTAGTGGCTCTCTGTGGGGGCATCTACTCTCTCTCTCTCTCTCTCTCTCTCTCTCACACACACACACACACTCTCACACACACACACACACACTGTTTCTGAGTCATTACACTTGAAACAGACTATGTGATTTACTCCTCAGTTTTCAGGATCGGATGTATGTGTGCAAACGGCTTTTAGTTTTTTTTCATGTTTTGCAGTGCGGGTGCTAGCCTAGTTTGACCCCCTTCCACTTAAATGTTGATAATGTAGTATTCATTGAGTGAGTGTTGAAGGAGGTCGTCATCCAGACATACAGCGCTTTTTGTCACTGAACAACCTGCCCTCTCCCACTCAAATGTCGTTTCCACCCACGCTCATTCAATTGTCATTGATCTGCACTTAGCTTCTCAGTGACTTCACACTGAATGTATGCCAACAGTGTTCATTGGCAGAAATGTATGCACACAACTGGATCAACTGAGAACTGAGAATCTTTTGGTCTCATATCTTCACTGTGACAGTGTACACACAAAAGCTCACATTAATTGTGCTACAGTGATAATTAGAACTGTATATGTATCTGTAGCTCAGTGTATTAGAAGCAGACAATGGATACTGTAAATCCATCTTTAACTGTTTGGCACACAATAACTGTCATGTATATTAATTTAAAAGGACTCTTCACAGCAGTAATGGTTAATGATGCTACACCAGTGTGTGTTCTCAATTTTGTGCTGACGTATACCACCTGTGTGTGTGTGTGTGTGTGTGTGTGTGTGTGTGTCTGTGTGTGTGTGTGTGTGTGTGTAACCACTTGGTTACGATTAGGAAAATATCATCAGTTGGTTAACCTGGTTCTGTCACAGACACGGCTGGAAATTGTACCAAAGTCTTCTCAAAAATATCCTGTTCTCTGGTTTTTCATTTGAAAATGTTGAAATGCCATCTCGAAACGGTGGTCTCTCGCCACATTGTGTGCCACAACCATTTCCTCCACCTACTAAAATCTCACATATAATCATATACATGTATTGAAATGTTGACATGATACCTAAGACAAGTACAAATTTAAACTCATCCGTGGCAGGCAGTCCTAATCGTATAATGATAACCTGAGTGATCTAAAGGAAATATACAATGCACTCACTGTTTACTAGTTGCAACAGACCATATATTACTACATTATGAATGAATCTAAATGTTGATGAAATCACAATCACAAATACTGGCAGATAAATGCCATAGGAATATAAGTATTATAGAGAGAATATTCAGGAGATTAGAAGAATTTGGATCTCAGTGGTGAACATAAATATATTTTATCTATAAAGTTTACTTAAACTCAAATGTGAAACATGAGATCAGGTGCTGCGGTGGCTGCTAGAGGGACAACCTATGCGCCTCAGTATTTTGAGTTAACCTGACCTTTTCAGTCTTGTTAGCATTGCACAACCCCCACTGCGCTCTCAACCAGCCCATGAACACTATGACCTCTTCTGACATTATGTAGCTATGCTCCTTCGCTCGAAATAAAGCTTACAGACTTTTTATTAGTCTCTATAGGCCTGTGGTAAACACAACCGGGAAGCGACAAGCGTGTCTTGATTCTAATCTCGCCTAAACCACATCCACATTAGAAAATTGTGTTCTGCAGTGTTAAATTTTAATTTGACTGTCCTCTTAGTTCTCCTCCACAATAATGTGCTAAAGTAAACAGGACGTCATCGATATGTTTTTAATTCTCACGATTCGATTTGATTTCAAATTTTGGGTAGTCTGATTTGATCCAGAATCGATCTTCGATTCAAAAAGATTCTCAATTCATAATTGATTATCAATTGAATTAATAGAAAAATGGGCACTATTTTCAGTCTTTTGCTCCAGTTTATTGCGTCCTTAACCAGTAATTGGGGTCCTAAATCTGCTGAAATACAATATGAAACACACCTTGAATAAGATAAATGATCTGCAGCACTTTTCTTTTGTAAAGTTAACAATAAGTAATAATTAATTTGAAAGCATGCATGCATGTATGTTGATAACAAAGTACGGGTGTGTGCTCTGCTGTGTTATTAATGTCCAGCAGTGAGAGCAGCCTCTCCGCTGCACTGTTTGTTCGGGGGGGAGTTTTTGAGCAGGGTTATTTTCTTCGCCACAGAGTTTGTTCAACATGTTGAATACTGCCGTGTGTGTTTGTTAGTTTGCTAGCAGTTGTCATCTGATCTTGTTTGTTACCGCTGCTCCGCTCCGTTAACGTTACGTCATAACATCTTGTGACAGCATAAAAAAAGTTCACGAACACGTGGCCTGCTTAATGTTCGTCTTGCAAAGGTAATTACCCAGTCATTAAATAAAAGAAGAAAAGCTTGCAACCGCTGCCTTGTTTGAAGATGAACTTCAACAATAAATTGTGCGGGTGCTGCAATACCCTCGCAGTTAAGTTCCAACCTTGTACATTCCTGAAACATCATGCTACTAATTAACATTTCAAAAATCTATTTTTGATATTTATGAATAGATTCTGAATCGTGGGAGATATGAATCGGGATTCTTTTGTGAATCAATTTTTTTTTTTTACCCCACTTTACTGTAAGCCATTAGCATTTTTAAACATACAATACATGTCTTTGTGTTAAAGAAACAAAACATTTATTTTTCTCTGAATCCAGAAAAACTATATTTGTGGAAGTCTTCTGCCTGCCATAGTAGCCTGTATTTTAGTAAAGCCCAGTTTTTCAGAGGAAGGTTTGGTAATGTGTGGCCAATTTGTGGAGAACAAAATTATACAGAAATGCTTTTGCACTTGCAGCTATTGCACTAAACAAAGCAATAGATGATGCACTTCACCCTATGCATGGCACTTCAGGCTTTTGAGTGAGTGGGTGAGTGTTTGTGTGAGAACTTCTTAAGAGTTCTTATACTTGATACTACTTCTGATATTTTGATGCTACTTGTTAAAATATTTTCTTTGATGTCCCTTCAATCTGTATCGCTCTCATGTCTTGTTTTTAGCTCTTGAATGCTGAATCTCCCATCTGCATAAAAGTTTTACCCTTGGGTACTTATAAAGAAACATTGAACCTTTAACCTTGAACTCAAGGGATTGTCTGATTGAGGTGTGAGTGATCATTTGCTACATCAGCTTTCTCATCATCTCCCCCATCTGACTTTTCTTGAAAAAATGTATAGACATTATGCACAATCATCATAAAGCAGCTAGTTTTGAGCCCCAGTCTGGACTGATGTGATTGCCTAAACAAATAACATCTTTTTATGGATAGTTTTTTTCTCACCTTGCTTCTTCTGTGAAAACAGCTTATCCTAGACTGTTTCTGACACCAGTAAAGCACTAACATAAACTAAATGTAGCGTGAAGACAGTTCTCGTCATGCAAGAATACGGTAGTGTGTGTGTGATGGAACTGGAACAAATAGGATGTGTTAAAACTCACAAATCTTGTGCAAGTATGCATCTTGCCCCTGACGTAGCTTTTATTCTGCTTATTTCAGATGTATTGCATCAGACAAACAGATTTTTTTTTTTTTACATTGCATAAATTTACATGTCGTAGAGATCGATCCCACTGGTGTGTTGCGGATAAATCAGCTTGCTTTGATTGAAAACTGGAGGCTTACTCAAACTTTCAAGCATAGAAAGTCCTAAGCATGCCACTGCCACAAAAATTTACTTTATTTCAGTACCAAACTGATTTTTACACAACCTTAATAGAAGATACATAACATGTTTTTTATTCAGTTTAGACCCAGACTGAATATACAGTATATTTTCTGTGGAAGTGTCTTTCATCAAGAGGAAACCAGGGCAGGTTTTTCTTTGGGAGGATACTTGAAGTGGACCAGACTAGCCGGAGAGTGTGTGCTCAGTTAAGTGTCCCCTGGTGATTCTGTCCGGCTCTATGAACAATGCCTGCAGTGTAGTTTTATTGATTGAGTCAGTCTTCCAGTCGCAAAAATGTTCCATTAGTGCTGAGTCACATGATAATGTCATTCATCCCTAATGAAAATCAGGACTCTCAGTATCAGTTCTTATGCTGGCATTCCCCATTATTACAGTCCCGTGTCCTAACATCTGTCCTCAGTGAAAACTAGCCAGCGCTATATTTAGCCCACCCGTCCAGCTTTATATAGGTCAAGAATCCCATCTACACTTCCACTGCTACACTTCGAGGCTGTAGCATTCTTGTTGCTTGTGTAGGATCCTGGCAGTTAGCTTTCTCTGACCACTCCCATTCCCCAGGCCACGTACACTTTTGAGGTGTCTGGAAGGACTCCTAAACTAAATCACCTGTTGACAAAATCCAGAGCAAAAATCAAAACAGTTTTTCCAGGTCCTGCTGTGTATTTTTAGTGTCCCACAGCTGAAGCAAAGGCCCTTGTGAGGGGAACAATCCAATGGTGTTGGTGTTTTATTTCAGTGGCTGTCAGGTGTTTTCCTCCGTGTGGCTTCCCACAGAGAAAAGCTCCTGACAGCCACAGAAGTATTGCTGCTTTGAAGTTTTTTGATGAACTTTCCCCACCCACAGGCTGCTAAATTCAGACCTTTGAAAATTGTGTACAATTGTCCTTCCCCTGGCGTCACTTTTTTGATTCACAAGGCAGCAAGCAAATTCCCGCACACTGTCTAACTTGGCAAAAACAGATTTTTTTGCAACATTTAGCTACTAGACCTTCAGCAGGCTCATGAAATAGAAACATAAAGCAGCAGAAAGAGGGCACTTGCTTGGCCAGGATTACTCTGATAGTTGTCTTCAGTCTCCCAAGATCTGTACATATCATCATCATTATGTACAGACCTTCACTACCTCTACCATTTTAATTCCTTTCAGCAAAACTAGCACGTTTGTATGAACAGACAAAGACCGCACAGCTCCTGAATATTACCTATTGTATATTTTCACAGACCATCATATTCCCCTGCAAGTCTATTACACCACAGTATAACTGCTCATTTCACCAAACACAAATTCCCAAATAGTATCCTTCAGCATCTATAGCTCCCATCTAACCAACAAACAAGCACATAATAACAATAGTTATAGTAGTGTTTACAGTATAGCAACACACACACATTCAGCTCAACCACTGGGCTGGATATGTTTACCCAAACCAGTCTGTCTGGGAAAGTGTGGTGGTTTTAGGTATGACTCGTTTGATCTAAAATCACCATAATCTGTACTGGCTCAAGTTAAATTTAGCAGACATAATCCTTTCCACTTTCCTTTTTCTCATTTAGATGATCCTCATTGTGATAGTTGTTAGATTGCTTTGGCCCACAAACTGCAATGTGACGGACAGTTATGCAGATGGTTAAAGTCTATTCTACAGAGACGAACTGTCACAAGGTGCTGAGTGTCAATTCACCTAAATTGTCCGTTATGTTTTGAATAGACAGTACAGTCAATTTTTATTGGGCAAATTGAGTTTTCTGTTTGTGTTTTCATCCTAGAAATAAAATTAGTTAGGTTTACAACTAAGTTAGCACAATACAGCAGGGTCAGCGGTGAAGACTGCTAATTCATTAAATCTTTGTTAGGTAGGAGAAGTTCCATGTTTTATTTTGGGGATCCTTTGTGGATGATATACGTTTAGTTTTCTATAAGTGTGTCTCTAAAGAGAGAATGTGGTTGTCCAGTTATTAGTCTGAAGAAGTAAGAATTGAATCTCGGTAGGAAACGTCTTTTATACAGATCATCTATCGGCTACAAAGTAAAACGTGTTTGTAAAATTGCAAGGGAGGCTTTCAAAAGAAAATAACTGTTAAATGTAAGGCACTTCCCTGATAACTAATTATTTTTTGAAATGTGCCAAATTCATAGCGGACATTTTAAGCATATTATTTTTGTCACATTAACAAAGCTGTCTGATTAAGTGTTGTCATAAAAGAGATCCTGGGCCAATTAGATTTTTAAAAAAAAGATGGGCTCGAAGGCAAAGAACAATCTGCAGATTTGTTTCCATGCCAGCGCTAACAGACGGAAAGAGAGGGGTGGAGGAGGAGGAGGAGGATGGGATGTGGGAGGGAGACGAGCTTCTTTTTCATCCACAGCTCTCACCAGATCCTTCAAAGTTAATTTGAGGTCAGTTAGTGTGCATGCTGAAAATTTTGAGAAAAAAAAGTTTGTGTCACTGCAGACCAGACATCCTGTCAGGAAACTGACGTCTCTGCCCTTTTCTTTACTTGATTTTTGCAGAATTTGTACAGTAAACCAGCAATGTGGTGATGGAACAAAATCAAATCACTAGAATGAGCTGCTGAAGAGCTCCTTTTCCCCTCTAAGATTGTATCTGAACAGGTGCTGAGTTTACGGTACATTTGGCTGCAAATCAAAAAAAAAAAATCACAATATACTGGATCTCTCAAAGGCATAAACCAATTATCTTGAAGCAATTCTATCAAAGTCTCTTCTGTCTGTTTAAATGGAGAGTTTCATTAGTGGATTGAGGCAGAGCAATCTAAAGAGTAGAGGGCCACTGTAACCCCTAAGGTTTGCCTTGGGAGGACTATCACTGAATGTGATGCATGTTAATCTCCATTTCCTCGATTATGTGTGGGCCAACGTCTGTACATACTGTTTGTTCAAAGTCAGGGTGACTTTCTTTTCCCGTGCTTCAGTCCTCTGTTGCACAGAGAGATGATGAGGAATGGGGGGAAACGGAAAGATGAGCAGAGGAGTAAACACTGAGACAGGTGTCTGGCAAGGGACGATGATTAGATTTATAAACCAACCAATGTTATTTTCTCTGCGTGGGGACTGCTGCAAGACATTTAGCGCTAACGGATGCTCCCAGTGTCCCACCGCAGAGGCACTTCCCCCTCCATCTCCCTCCTTGCTAGCCCAAATCCTCCTCTCCTGTACGCCCTCACATCCCTCCCTACCTCTCCTCAGCATCACTACTTCCCTTTCCTCTGATCCCATGGGTGCGATTCGATTTTCTCCCTCGTGTCCGACCAAGATGGATTGGCCTTGAAAGCATCCTTTCTGCTTCCATCACCATCCTTGCGCTATCTCCTCCTTAGTCAGGGGTGTGTCATCCTTTCCCCCTGTCTCCCCAGACCATTGGCTGGCACATAACATCCAATATTTTCTCCAGCTGGAGTGGAACTGAACACATTAGGGATGGGTCTGTTAAGGTGATCATCTTGCTCGCGCAATGCCCAGGGACCATTTTTCTTCATTTGAGGGCGTCTGTCTTGCTGCCAATACTATGGATTTTCTATCAGCTCCTTAATCATGCCTCCATGATTGGGAAAGTGATTGGTCGGGCTGCCTGATATGAAAACTCTAGTATCAATTTCGTGTCTGTCAGGGCACATAGCCTGGGTTATTAGACAGCCATTTGAACAGTTATATGAAATGTTCCTTCCTTCACCCCCACCGACTTCCCACTGGAGCAGGCTCGACTTTATTCCGCATGCAGACGCTGCTGCAAAATCTGTCAGGAAAAGAAATCGCCGCAGTCCAAGCGTCTATTTCCTGATTGCACTTTTTAGTCAAACAGATTTATAATTTTACAACCTGTTCAAGGCTGGAAATTAGCTCATTAGAATTGGAGAGTCCGGGGGCCCAAAATGGAGATGAGTACTTTTTATGTCCATGGAGGCGTAGTGGTCAGAGGAAAAGATCATTTAACAGAAAATACTTTTATTCAACAGATTAAATAAAGATGCTTACTCTATCTCACTCTCTCCCTGTTTCCCTGTAGGTCATCTGATGGTGTGTGCGCAGCAGGAACAGTGGTGGTGAGTCGTCTGAAGATGGGGGAGATGGAAGAGGTTGACATAGATCACATCACCACCGACATACCGTCACATAAGGTAAAAGCAGCAGAGACAAAGCAGGAGTCTACGTGCTGCAGATGCCTTGTGCTAATGCTAGGATTAGACTGGCATTGCTCAAGTCCTCCAATGAGATTAAATAAACTTCAGTAAACCCTAATGGGGATTTAGAGGGTGTGTGTGTGTGTGTGTGAGAGAGAGAGAGAGAGAGAGAACGTTTGGTTTGTGTTGTCTCTCTCTGTCATATGTAGAATAATGATTAAACACAGACTGACCATATTAGCATTCTGACACACATGCACTTGACTTATTCATACAGGATTTTGTAGCCAGTCCTGCATCCTTCCCTCATCTGACCATGTGGAAGATATTTCTTGAATGTGGCTTTCCTGCCGCTTCCACCACCCCCTTCTCCACTCTAATCTCATACAATACATACCGCTTAACTGGGCTCTGAAGTGACTCACGTAATCGGGGGGGAGAGAAAGAGGAAGAAAGAGCATTCTCCTTCAGAGTTTGACAGTAAACCGAAGATTGTGTCAACCGAATGGGGTGCCATCTCACCACAAATGAAGTTGTATGTACTCTGATTTCACTTAATTTTCTGTACACGCCTAATGGAGGCAGATTTGTTGAACATTTGTCGAGTGAATATGTGCTTTAGAGGCAGAGCCGGGTATTAAAAAGTAAAGAAGGAGCTTAAATGATGTTTCTGATCTGTAAAGGGGAACACTCTGATTTTCTATCAGCACAGCAAAGCTTTGCAAGGCAGCATGGAGACTTGCAGTCCTTGCCTGCTTTTGATTTGCTATGTACTGCATGTGTGTGTGTGTGTGTGTGTGTGTGTGTGTGTGTGTGTGTGTGTGTGTGTGTGTGTGTATGAATCACTGTCTTATATAATTGACCAAGGGCTTCTACATGGCTGACTGGCTTTCACTTCTGCCCACCCCTGTTGCTGGTGCAGGGAGGTTCCCTGCTAGGCTCCAGAGTGTCACTGACAATCTGCCCATGTCGCCTTGATGAATGTGTTGCTGTGTGGGTGTGTGTGCGTGTGTGTGTGTGTTGTCACAGCACATTTCCCCATGTGTGTGTTGTTTCTGTTGTAGAAGATGAGGGGAGGAAAGAGGGAAGGGATATGACAAACATTAGGGAGGGCTCACTTGAGACTTAAGACTCACTTGTGGGGAAGTTCTTCTTCAATTTACCTCAGTTGTGTGCATGTCTTGCTGCCTGAATGTAGTGTGTGTGTGTGTGTGTGTGTGTGTGTGTGTTTGTGGGAGGGTCTGAGGCACTTGTTTGATCATTCCCCGTCATTGCTTGGGTGGCTGCTGCTTATGAATATCTCACTGACCCTGAAAAAAGCAGTCAGCTGAAACAAGAAAGAGACTCCAGTCACCTTTGATCTGGTCTCTTTACATATTTTAGTCATCAAAGACCCATTGAACACACGCTGTCCACTGCCGACAGTTACAATGGGACTCCTTTAACAGCTGTGGCCCTTGGCTCATTGTTAATACTTTTCATTATCACAGATCTTACTTATACGCTTACTGAAATTTACAGATGCTAGTTTTTCGGTTTCAGCTGACACATTTATGTGAGCATGGGCGTTGGTTCTTTTTTTTATTCGGGATCAGTTTCTAAGCGGGGACAGGTGATGGATTGTTCCCAGCAGTCATTAAAGTCCTTTTCTGGGGACAGGTTTGGCTGTCTAGCTGTCTTAAATGGTTCATCAGAAAGCGCAGAGCTGACATACAGCGAGCACAAAAGATTGTTAGTTGTCAGTATTGCTTTGATGAGGAGTCCCAGACTTAATGCATCAGGAGGCATCGAAGGTTTTCAGTATCAAAAGCAGAGGTATCATTGTGACAGAGACATATTTGGCTTTTATGAGCAGCAGAGAGTACAGATAAAGGGACAGTTTTACACTTTTTGTTAAATTTCTTTTGCCTTCACAAAACACAAGAACAAAAGTTTGAGGGACAGTTTGTTTATCTGCTGTTACCTAATCTTTAATCATTAGCATGTACAGTACAGCTACATTACATTTATTTAATAAATGTGGATACAACTCAAAAATTGCAAGAATCATGCAAGTACTGTACATCAGCTTCATCAAATGTCCTGAACTGCTTCAACCCGAGACAGACTTGTGTCTGCCAAACACATTGATTAGCCCTCTTCCCTTTTCTCAGGGGTAAGCGAGAGCAAAATAAGCTTCTTTTTTTATTATCTTACCTGACTAGTGCTACACTTCAATACAAGAACAATGCTGTTTCTTAATTACTGTGTCTTCTACATGGATTTACAAGGAGCTTCTTCCCGTGACCTGCAGTTTTAACCTCATTCTCAAAGCCCAATATCATGTATGTAACCACCTGGAGCATGTTTAAGACCACTTTTACAAGATTTCCTTTTTGAAAAAGTTAAGTGGAAACATTCAAGTCAGCCAGAGACAGTGATTTGGACACATGGAGTCATCCCCTCCCTCCTCTCTATATCACCACACTTGTATGACTCCTTTCTTATTTACGAGGCAGCTCTCTTTGCCTTTTTCTTTTCTTCAAGCATCATTCTTCTCAGTATATTTGGCTGTATAAGCATCACCAGGAGAGCTAGGATCAGTAGCTTTCCCTGTTCTGCCATTGCCAGTAAACTGGAGGATCCTGCTCTCTGCACATTTAGGGGCAGACAGGACCGCCTCTTTATGGAGTTGTTCTCTGTCCTGATTGGATAAAATGGTCAGGGTAACCAGAACATTTATTTTTTTCTTTTACTGCCTGAGCAGGGGGAGGACAGACATGGGCTGGAATTGCTGTTGAAATATAGAGCTATTTAATACTTATTTTAATAAGAAAACAACGCTTACAGCAACTTTAATTAGCGAGCTAGCTAGCTGCAACTTATAAAATCTGCCAGTGATAGATGTTACTGGCGAAATTAGCAGTCCCCAGCCAAGAACTAGAAAATTGCTTTTACCTAGGTCTGCCTGAAATCGAAGACCCTTTGATTAAAAAAACAGAAAGAATTTCGAGCAGTAAATCGGTCACTGGTATCATTGTAAACTGCATATGTACTTTATAAAATGGAAAGTCTCACCGATGAAGCAACAGTCACAAAGGGAGCTTTCCGTCAATCAATTGTGATGAATTGGTTCATGTGAAAACCAATGAAAATACTAAAGCAAAATGGGTTTGGAAAATTTCCATTTTGGAAAATTGAACTGTACATAGTGGTAAAAGCATGAGAGTGTTTCAGGAGGAAGAGTTCCTCCTCACTGGTTCACTGGAGAAAAGGAAATATAGCCAATAAAAATAATAGGTCTGTTACCCAATAACACATTGTAATTGAAATATTAAAATTGTGTGGTTCCCCATCTGTATGAGATAAGATGCGGTAAATCAAGAGCACACATACGCGTACAGAACAAGAAAGTATTGTTTTTGGTTTTAATTATCTCATTTGCTTCTGTAATCTGATGTTTATCTTAACAAGCATACAGTAACATCTTTGTTGCTTTGTTCCTGTGCTGTATGAAAATGCCCAGAATTTTATGAGAGGAGAAAAACTATACTATGGTGAGTTGATAAAGACTGAAATGGCAGTGGAGGTTATAAATTACCAACCCAGGGAGTGAAGTCACAGCAGGTGTTTTCCTACAGCTGTCACCTGCTGTGACATCACTGATTGCAGCGATGGCAGAATTGAAACACTTCAACTAAAAAGAGAGCGGTGCAGCAGCAGCAGCTGTTTCCTTTGTGTGATTCTATATGGGTCTAGTCTTTTCATATTGTAATTGTAATATGCATACAGTACATACAGTAGCTACCATTTCTGTTTGTCTGTCAGCACGGCATGTTGTTGTACTGAAAGAAATACACTGAAAAATTAAACTAATGCAAACCAAACATCAGTAAACTACTCATGCATTTTTATTTTTACAGTAGTTTTAAAAAAATTATGTAAAGCACTAATGTGCGCATGTTTAGAGTTTCATGTTTCAGGTAAAAAAAATCTGACGTTTCAAAATCGGTGAAAACTAAATTATATTGTCTCGCCATCTTGGCTCTAACCAGTTTAACACAGTACTTGGGGAAGCAAGCCTGATGTTGATGTTTTCATATGTACAATTTTCATACCTAAACCGCCACAAAGCTGTGACAGGAAATATTGGTCACATGCTTTAATTGCTTATGGCTGCAGTCATGAGTAATAGTCATGATCAAAGCCCAACTCCTCTTAGAACAATATCATCACTGTTGTTGTCTCAACAAGAACGTTTTGACGTCAAGTGATATTTCTGTTTCTCTGCTTCTGTCCTTTTCCTCTCCAGTGTCCCGTGGTTTGTGAGTCTGCGTCCCATGCCTGCATCGACAGAGAAAATAATCCACTGACAGGGCCAGGTATGTTTTCACACCTGTAATGTCTTCGCTGATTACATGTCAATTTTTTGAAGAAAAAAAGAGGGGGGTGGGGGATCTCTTTTCTTCCTACTTATTTATAGGTTTCTTTGTCCACTGGAAATAAAAAAGTTATTTTTACAGGATAAAGGTTCAAAAACTCACCCTGTGACTTGGCTTCAAAGGAAAGCTCGCAATACTTCACAGACTCTTTTGTAGTGTTGTTAAAACCCTCCAGCATCCCTCTTTATATACAAACCACTTGATGTACACAATTGACCTTTAACTGCCCTTGAAAATCCTTACCATGAACAAGATTTTTTGTATCATATTTGATTAAATAATTAATATTTTCCCCGCTTATATTAAATAAGAGTCGCGGTTTAAGGTTTAAGAAAGAAAGAGTAGTGGGAGGTAACTGACAATGAAGAAAACCCTCAAGGTTCTTTGTGAACTCACTGAAGACAAGCAAAAGATGCCACACCAGCTGCGTGAGACTAATTTGGTGGCGACACAGAAAGCTAGCTCTCTCTCAGCTCTACCCGCTGGTAGAAGAAGAGAGAATTGTAGAGGGAAAATGAAAGACGTGTAGACAGAAAAGGGATAGACTTGAAAAGGTCACGACTCTTGCTGTGTTGAAACTTCACAGCCCTTGTTCAGAGGAGACTCGGGGAAACTAGTTTTCTTTTTTTCATCCCATGCATTCATTTGTTCCACAGATCCATTTTCTCTTTTATTCAGATTCCCACCACCTCTCTAAGCTCCTCAGCAGCCCCACGCCTGTTGTCATGGTGTCATTGTCGCTCACTGTTTCTACTGTGATTAGCCAGTGAACTGCAGCCACGTTTGCAGGTGCACATCTGCAGCCCGTCAAAACAATACCTTCCCTGCAGACCCCGCCAGATTGAGTAATGCAATTTTGTCTTCCACTTTTATTACCTTTCAAAATGAGCATGCAGAGAGCGGGGAGATGGGGGAGCCCACGCACAGCACATCTCGGGAAGTCATTTTCTTAAGAGGTGTCGGGAAGGGAAACAGAAGCTTCTGATTGGTGGTCAGATTAGTGTGGTGACTGGGGGGAGTTCAGGGGTTAATCTGCTTCTCCGACGGTGGTGGAAGTCAGCAACTGTCGCTCTTCCGATTAAGGTTGTGCCTTCACCCCACTTCTCTCCATGTGTCCCTTGCTCCCTATTTATCTCAGTCATCCATTTCACTTTCTCTAATCCCCATACCAACAATGTCAGAACATCCTATTTCATTCAGTTGCAATTACGAATCCTTTCTGGGGTCATTCCAGGGTCAGGCTTAACCTAAATCATCATTAATTCCAACATCAACTTCAACATCCTATATGTGTATATTTCAAATTAATGAAAGAAAATTCACAATTGTCTTGTTGGCACATTTTTTACTGTCTGCAAGACTTTTTTTATTGAAATGGTTACCCAAAACTCACTCTCTGAAACACCTACTAGACCTACTAGGCGTTAGCACATGCCATGTCATTGCATCTTATGTTAGTGTCCTCTCACCACAGAAGAACTCATACTGTAGTGCACCTTTTTGAACCCATCTGCATTGAAGGGCATCACTGAACTTAAACACTGGAGGAGAAATGACGTAGCACCACGAGGATTAATGACTCGGGCACTTAGACAGATGACTTTGATAAAAGGACAGTCTGGGGCCAGATCAGGCTACAGCACAATATGAAGGGTTTGGTAGTGGGAGCCTTCTCTGTTCTGTCACCGAGAGCAGAAGCGTAACTCCCACTTTTAAATTCAAGCAAAAACATTTTACTGGTGCCATGCATGTTTGACTGCCTAGAGCGAGATTGTCAACGTCTCACCCTGGGTGCTTCAGCTCCGACTTACTGAGTGACTTCCTTTATGACTGCAGCTCTGGAAACGAAAAGGGGTAGTAAACACTGTTCAAGGCGCACAGCTTTCTTGCCCTCTGCTGCCAGCATGCAGATAAGAGCATTAGAGCTGTTTTTCGTTTCCAGCCTTCGATTGCTGCTATTAGCCACTCTCTGCAAAAATGAAGAAGATGGTTCTGCGTCTGAATAGGTTTTTATGGGCGAAGTGGATAGTGGAGTTAGCAAGGAAAGTTTCAGAATAATTTTGCCCGGCTGTTGTATAATAAACAAGCAATTAAAATGGAAATGGAGGAAATAAAGGGGCAAAGATTAAGAGAACAAGGTCTCTATATTTCAGTATGTATTCTAGTCTGCTCTGCTGCCACTGAAGTAGAAAGAAAGTGAGAGAAGGCCTTGGAAGATGAGAAACGTCTTATCTATGGCAGACACAGTTATTGATTATAGAATTTAATTTGTGCTTCATACCTCATGTGACTTTTGAAGAGTGTCTGTCTGTAGCATCCTTGACATTGTCAAAGTTGGTTCAAATCCTTCATTTTCTCTTTCTAAAATGTAAAAAAATGTATATATCTTTGATGAGAACTTGTTTTTTGCTGCCTCAGATGGTTCAATACACCTTACTTTCCTGCCTTTGTCTCCCTCTCTCAGTGTTCAAGAACCCAGTATGCAAGGTGTACAGATTTCAAACAGTGGACAGCAAGTGGATGCTTGTGCGGGAACAAATGGAGGAGTGCACATTGTCCTTTAGCATCCCCAAACAGCTACTCTCCCTGTATATTCAGGAGGACATGAGCAGGTAAGTCACTTTGAAATCACACCGTAGATCCTGTGGATGTCACTGCCAGCTTTCTCATTGCATCAGATAGCTCATTTCCCGGTTGTGTCAGCATCAACTAACTAGCCAATGGAGAACAATCAAAAGTTCAAAGTAATACTCCTACCCGGTGCTGCCTCATTATGTGTACAGTAGGTACGTGCCGTTTCTAGACCGTCTTTCCCGACCCAGCTCGCTGATGTAAATGATTATTTAAAAGTTCCGCCTATATTTGGAGAGGAGTGAATTATTCAGACCTGCTTAACACTTCAAAAGAGGCGCCTATATCCGTGTATCGAGAAAATGGAAAAACATTCAACACACTCATGCACACCTTCTCCCTGTCCTCTCACAAAGCATTGCAAGAAAGCTCCTGGAGCATCCTGCCACAAGTGCTGAGTCAGACAAAAACTTTAAGCGTTATAGTTAAGTATGCACGACAATATCAGGACATCATCGATATTGGCTGCTAAAGGCTTTAAAATGAAATATCAGCATCGTTTAATGAACCTTTTCTGCCAATATGACAGGCCGATAAGATGACGCTGTAACTATCCACATGTGACACAAACTGTTGACTAAGTAGTTTTCTTATTTTGCCCAGTGAATGTGTAAATTTTGAAAAGCATTGTATGTCAGCATCTGTCAGTGGGCCATCACGATAAGAGTAGCTATAATAAAATGCAAAATCTGCAATTCTCTGCAATTATGTGGAAAAAATATGTGCATATTTTGGCACTGGCAGTCGGCCAAATTAATTGGAAAATATCAGAATATTAGATTTCTGCAGAAATCCAATCGTGCACCCCCGAGCTATAATAATTCAGTCTTGGTTAGTCAGGTGACACCTGCAAGTGAAAGTTAACACTTTAGCCTCCGAGTTCAAACACTCCTCGAGCAGCTACTTTGGCAGAAGTACAGCACAAGACCAACTGATCCATTTACAGTGCAGCCAAACTCATGTTTTAATAGACAAGTCAATCAATAATTGGCCTTTTTCCATCATGCCATGAGCAACAGCAGCCTGACAAAATTCCTACAGTGCGAGCCGTCTTCCAGGTTACAGTAAAGTTGGTAACCTTGCTGAGGAGCCTGCAACTCTTTTCACTTAGTGCAGTGTCTCCTTTTTGTTCCATTACTCTCTTCAATATTTACATGTGGTCCATGCCAAAAATGTTAATTTTCATGTTGTGGGTTATAAGTTTGATAAAAAAAATCTGTAACATACAGTAACTCCAATTAAGGTCCCGCTCAGTTAATACTGTGTGAGAATGAGGGCGTGTTAAGACAAGGTCAGAAGGAGGTGATGTCTCACTAGTCTCTGTGTGTGCGCCCGTAATTAGATCAAAGAGTTCCTTCCCTCAGGGTCGACCACTGTTTGTCAAGGCAGATCATTACTCAGCCGGCCTGTTGTCCCTAGCAACCCCTTCTCATACATAAAACACAAACTCGTCCATACACGCGCAAACACAACATACAGCTGAAGAGGATTTCTTTATAGGCACGAAAAGATGATCAGAGATTTTGATGAACTTGGAACCACACACAAAACACATAGAAACAATCTCACGGCTGTTATTGACCGACTGACTCGATAAGCTTTGTTGTCAGTTTACCTGTCAAACAGATGTACTGGAATCCATTCACATTCCGAGACGGTGGCTCGCACGTGTCATCTCTCAGTATCTTTAGCCCCACTTTCTGTTTAAAAAGATAATCTGCATCACAAACTGATAATTCCAAACCGCAACTAAATTTAGAAGACAATTATATAATATTTATTAAATGTCTTATCTGTATAATACAGCTCATGAGCACACAGCAGTCTCCAAACCATGACTACCATATGCAACATTTGTTTATTAACAGGCATGTGTACTGTATCTCCAGCTTGGTCGCTTAAGCACCTCTCCTATAATCCTCTTTAAATGTTGTCTTTCTCCACAGTGCTTCTCCATTTAGCCGATTCTGTCAGCACAGCCACACACTGGTGCTAGCTCGATGCTTTTAATGATTCAGTTAGTGCTGCAAAGTTGTGAGTGCAGCGGCGGATGGTGGGTGGCTTAGTTTGCTTCAGCACTCTCCGATAATCTTGGATGTTTCTTCCTTCTGTTTGTTCGCTTTGATGTCTACAGTCTTGTTCTAATCTAACTCTGCGAACACAGAGGTGGCTGATTTTTCTTCCTTCCTCTAGTGAAGACGCTGTGACGCCTCTCGTGTGTGTGTGCGCGTGTGTGTGTGTGTGTAAAGATAATTAAGGCATGCGTAAAGTGCCAGTGCGTGGGTGTCGATTAAACCCCATTCATTAAGAGCTGTCAGGTTTTTCATTAAAGGAAAAAAAAATTATGTCCCCTTTCCTATTAATAAACAAGTACTGTGATTATGTAAAAGTGCAAGATCGTACAGGTACATATTGACATCAGGCTTCCCTGTTTTCAATTGTTGTGTACATTAAGGATCAGAATTAATGATGGTGCTTGTGGGATGCAGCAGGTTTTTTTTTTTTTCAGAACAAGCTGCATGTGTTGTGTAAGAAGGGTTTGCTTTTCAGTCCTCTCACGCAGTTTTTATTGACCCCTCACACAAAGCCCTCTGTGATTAAATTGAACAGGCACTATAACGCACCATGAAATAAAGGTGCCCACATGACAGGTCTCTGCTCTTCAGGAAATGTATTGTGTTATCCCACCCATCCGTCCAAGTCAATTTTAACACATTGCTGTGCTTGATTTTGGTCCATTGTTTCTTTTTCTTATATCTACATTGTGTTTTAGTTAGAATAAATGACTATTACACTATAACTGTGTCAGCTGTATGATTCACAGTATTGTATTTAATCCTACTTTTGTGTGAAAAATTCAGTGTGAACAGGAGGTACTAATTGTGTGGTCTTGCTCATAACTTATTAACAAGTAGAACCTGTATGGGTTAGTCAATGTCAAACTAATTAGAAAAACTAAAAATTAGTTTCAAGCAAGATCTCACTTTAAAATGGGTAGAATATGGGTTGTATTCTGAGTTACAAAAGATGCTTAAAGGTAGGGAAGGAGATTCTGGAGAAAGATAGTTGATTGTTGAGTCTCATTCCCAGGTCGTCAAATAATAATAATATCAATATCAACAAGAACAAAACAAAAATACAAGAAATGTACATATATACAGAGCAATAATGCCACACTCAGAGCGAGGAATTAAACAGAATCAACTATCTTTCTCCAGAATTGCCTTCCCTACCTTTAATATGTGTACCTTGATATAGTGTCACCATTATTTATCTTGTTCTCTACTTTTTATCCACTTATTCCTTATCTCATAGTTTGTCTTGTTTGGAAACTGCAATCAGATGCATAATCCTCTGAATTTTTCGAAATACTTACAGTTGGTAAACGATGATGACAACAATTATGTTGCCCATTTTGAAACAAGTTAGTTAATTTAGACCGTATAAGGAGTAACATCATAATTCCACTCTCAGATACTTTTTTATGTATAAACTCTTTATTGGAGCACTTCTTGATGTGACACTAAAAGACCTGATTGACCCTCTTTTACATACATATAGTTAATCAACCTAGCCTTACTCTTATCACACCTCGCCCCAATCACACCTTTACTCTTTCCAAACAATGGCACTCTGATTAAGGAGTTGATACTATATCTCTCTATCCACCATCCCACTGCCTTGTCACCCTCATTTAGCAAGCAGATATGTTTGTCTATTATTTTATCCATTATCTATTATTTAGGCCAGGATCGTCCTTCTTGACCTCCACTCCAGACTTCCCGACACAAAATAACAGGTGTCTCACGAGACAAAAGTGTAGTTTGACACTGTGATCTTCAAATAGCAGCAGCTGAGAGGTACATTCAGAGGATATTGATTATTGTGAATGGTTGCAATCTCTTAAAGAGCATTGTGGCAATCTAGTACCATGTAAAATTTGATATATATACCCAAAAATTAAAGAACATCCCCCCTTGATTGGTTAAAATTGCCCACTTATGGTATTAGGGGCCACTTCAACTGAAGTGAGCATGCTGGAAACAATATGTTTGATTGAAACTAGAGAGACATGTGGCACGGGTATACTCAGACCTGACGAGCTGGGAAATCTATCTCACTGCTGTTGTACTGATATCATTATCTTGTTCAGCCCTAGACTACCAATAGCATGCATCAGTGAGAGAGCTGTGATTTTTTTTTTCTATCTAAGTTGTTTGTTTTTCTCTTTTTATGAACTGATGCAAGATTTTTCTTATCATTTCAAAAGTAGGAGTTTTGAGCACTCTCATTTATAAAGATACTAATCTCATCTCCAGAACTGTTTAACATACCTTTTGAATAAACATGTGTATTCATCATTGGTCTCTGTTTAAATCCCTTTATAATTAAGAATGCTTTCAAGCCCTATTTATATGCAGATGGGGAAAGGAGGAAGGAAGTGTTATGCATGTCTGTTCTGCTGCCGGTGGTTCTGTAAGTTCCTTTTTGCTCATGGTAATCTGGAATGTACTTGCGTTGTGAGGAGGCCTCGTGTCTGTCTCCCTCTGACATAAGCATAACTTACTTACAACCACCTACAGAGCATGTTGGCAGAGTTGCCCAGCATGTGGTGCCTCTCTGCCTTGAGGTTATTTCAAGTTTTGTTTAAAATTTACAAGAGGCGAGAGGTGAGGAGAATGTCTCACATGTGATCTACCATTTGTTTTAAAGCCAGTTCAGCTGTCGTTAGCCAAACAAGAAATCTGCATCATCGAATGTAAAATGCGAATGTTTGCTGTATGTATCTTTAGTGAGCTGCTGGCACACTGCGCTTCACTGCTGGTTGAATTTGTCTAGGTTTTAATTTATCCCTGCCTGAATTTCTGCCCTTTCCTCAATTAGATTGGAGGTAAATGGAATTTCCCACAATAATCCAACTACTACTGGATTTTAAGGCAATTTTTTTTCTCCTCTTATTATGGTGGCCAGGATGTACAGTAAGCAGGACATTTTACAAGTGAAAAATCTGCTTGTCAGTGCTGTCTGGTGGTCAAACTATGTAAACCCATTTCAGCATTTCTGTACTTTACCCAATCGGTCACCCAATGTCGGTAATAGACGTTTCTGCAACCCACAGCTTTGTTGAAACTTTCTATGAAATTTTCTCTTTCATGTTGTAACAATGCTGTACTTGTGATCTGGTTAGGTTTAGGCACAAAAATCACTATGTTAGAGTTAGTAAAGGATCATTGTTTGGCTTTAAATACCTGTTTTAATTGCCACAAACACAGCTGGCAATGTCCTGAGGTCTCTTTCAAAATATCGAGTTGTGTAATGCTTACAACTATTGAAACACAGTCTCGAACTGTCACTGACTGTACAGCCTTCTCGCCAGTGTGTCAACCTCCAACCCACTCACATCTCGATACAACAGTCAGATATGACACATATTCTAGAAATGTCGATATGGTATGTAGCCTATGACACGTACAATTGTGAATGTATCAGTGATTTGCAGAAAAATGTTAACTGCCAACATATGTTTCTGGTGACTGGGCTGCTGTCCTGCAATTTCTTGTTATCAGTACATACATAGAGACATCAATTCAGTCAGCCAACTCCTGGAATTTATTAAAATGTAACTTTATAATATATATAGCATCAATGTTTGATGTGAAGGCTCTGATCCCATCACTCCCCCAAAAGTAAAACTTCAGCACAGCACTAGGGAGCGACAATACTAACTCCCCTTCTAGAAGAAAGTAGACTTAGAACCTACAGGTTGATGCTGGGGTGCGGGTCTGGCTTTTGAAATGCTAATAACAGCAGCAGTAGCAGCCACTGACAGCGTACCATTCAGGTGAACAGTGTGGCAGCAGGCAGGCAACTAAAGAGTGAGCAGAGTACTGATGGCTGAACTTCACACTGTTTTTGATGTATCATGCACTGAGAAGACTGTGAGTATAGTGTTGGACTTGAGTTGGGCAGCCTGAACCAGCTCGCAGGCTTCACTTCATTAAGCTTGTATTGGCCAATGTATCAGTCTAGCTGTGGTGCTTTAACCTTACGCACCAGATGGTTTGTTCCACAAGACCAAGTGAGATATCCTCTCTAGAAACTGTTTGGAAAAGTTCGGGCCCTTTCAAATAATACTTGGCAGGTGATTGGATGAACCATCTGCCTATCACAGGCAGACTTCAACCAGTCAGGTCAACGAACCACGAAGGAGAGCACTGCCACCAGTAGAGCCAGTGGGTAAATCAAGCTGTTACTGAGCACAAACATCTTTTACATGGAGAAAAAGCATCAATGCCGTTCCTTGTCGTCATTCAATGAGCTCTTCTTTCCAGTTCTGATATTACTGATTCTATAGCAGCATCTAACCTCATGAGGAGCCACTATTGTTGTTTTCAAACAAACAGTCTCTGGCTGGCTGTCACACCTACATCATGACTGTAGCTTCCAGTAGTTTCTCATAGAGCAAGGATTAGATCAACCACTGTGGTTTGGCGACAAGCACATACAGTAGCTTGAAGCCTGGCAGGATGGATTCTTGATTCATGAATCGAGCTGGTAGTGCTTGCAGTGTTATAATACATTTAAAAATTCCACCTCATAATGTCTTTCCCTGGATGATTGAAAGACCTTGCTGTACTGTAGACAGTTGTTATTGGAACTACTTTTTAACAAAGAAATAGTCCCTATGAAACTGTGGACAGCATGAGTGGAAGACCACAGGAGACACATATTAAAATATATTTGTTTTCTTTCTTTTTTTTCTTGTTTGTTTGTTTTTTGTGTGTAATTTATCTGAACCCACCCCATTAAAATGTGGCGGGTTTGATCATACAAATGACCTTGACTCATTCCGTCTCTTTGTCTTTGGCACCATTTCTATCACTGCTGCGTTTTGAAATACTTCAAAGTGATCTAAAAATATCTTACTTACCTGGAGGAAACCGGGAAATAGCCTGGAGAGGCTTTTAGCACCTAATGCTTTGTTGTCATAGTTAAACTACAAAAAAAAAAAAACTACTACATTATGCATTCAAGCAATTATGCCTGGTCTTAACAACAAGTCGAGCCAACAAGCATTTTTACACGCAGGCTTTCATTTGAAGACGTACAGTATACAAATTATATGAGGGGTAATCACTGAAAATTGGGCTCATTATCATGAAAGCAATGCATAGGTCCATCTATTTGTTATCCTGAATACTATATTAAACCTCCTTCAACCTCTAATCTGGATGATATTACTGCAATTTACTTTTAAATGATGCTGGAGGGCTGGTTTCTGAATGATATCAGTCCATCTGATGTCACCATTCACATGCAAATGATGAGCCAATGAAAGACACTGTTCTTCCTAGTAGGAAATCAGCCCCCCACCCCCACCCTCACACACAAACACAGACACACACTCCATACACCAACTATTATTACCTAAAGAAAGAGCACAGATGATTTTGGCCTTAGGCAGCCGGCACATAGATGAAACAGAGGCAACTGATCGCCCCAGTGACACCAGTAAAGACTGTTTTATAAGTAATGGCAGAAGAATGGTAGAAGCAGGGGAGGAATTTGATAGGGCAGAGTGGATAAGTGGGCACCAGCTACTAGCCTGAGGTTCAGAAATGTGTTTATCTGGCTCAGCACAGGGTGCTTCGGGATGTAACTGTGTGTGAATGTGTGTCTGGTTCAGTGTGTGCAAGCTTCTGTTTGTGTTATTCATTTGTTAAACCCTAACTAGAAAGTTGAGAGAGGAGGTTTGGGAAGCATGTGTGACCAAACACTAGATGTAGCCTTACATTATACTCAATAGTTTTCCTCCCTTAAATAAGATTGTTTTATGTCTACTGTGTATATTTTAAACACAGAAGCAAGCCAAGATTTTTGGACTTCATCAATGATCTTTTTAATAGCCATTAACACCACAAAGGTCCTAATGAATCTGTGTTTATCTGCAGGGTGCAGGACCTGAGGGAGCTGGGGGAGCTGTCTCCTCACTGGGACAACTTAAGAAAAGAGGTGATGACACGATATGGAGGAATCATCAACTCCTACCAGGAGACTCTGGCTGAACTGGACAAGATTACTGGTACGACTGCACCCACTACTCACCCTTACATTCATAGCTGTATCAACAAATGCTCTCATGCACATGTGTACAAAGGTGTTTTTTTAAGAAAAAGTTTACAAAAGTGTGCAAATCCAAGCACCTTAAATAATGGGGGCTGGACAGAAGCACTAGTGACACTAGATAATGCTCCCTTGCACACTTATCACCTCCAAACCATTGAATGGAAGTAATATATGTTCATAGGAGCATTATCTAACGCGCAGACTCTGTGTTTGTATTGTACAAAGGTGTTTTGCTCCGAATCACGCAAACACACTTGGTTATGAAATTGGAGATGTTTGGTGTGTGGGAGTCATTGTTCAGATATGATTCTGGTCCAGCAGATGAAAATCCTTTTGTTCTCTTCTTATCATGGTTTGTCCTTGAATGTTCAGAAAAACCTGTTTGTTTTTTTATTTCTCCAAAGGATTGAGAGTCAACACATTGTTGTACTGTGAACAAGAGGAAGTAGAGGCTAAGGTGTGCAGATGTCACTGCATACCTTATCAATCAACTCACTCTCTTTTCAGTAGTAAAATTCTGTCTAAAAAATGAATGTTTGTAGTGGTTAACGTAGTCTCTTACTGTATGTGTCGTCCATAAATACAGAGGGTTATACAGGGGTAATTAGGAGTGAGTTAGGTCTGTAATCTGGGCTGACTTGCCCCTGTGTTGATTCTGTTGTAACCCGATCAAACTGCTGTGGCAGCCCCTAATCTGTTAGGTTAAGCCTGAAAAGAGAACTTTAAGTTGAAAGATGGATTCTGGGTGATTTCAGTCAATAGCAAGCTTAGCGAGAGGTACGTTCATTTATCTACTTTCTGTCAAAGAGTTTCCATAGCAACACAGGTTTCATCAGGGGCAATTGAAATGTGTGTGCCCATGTGCTCTTCTGCATTTTGTGAAGTTAACCGTTTGTAGAGCACACAAAAACTGACAGAAAATCTCAAAAACACGAGTCTTGCATCTCATTTACAAATATTCAGTGTTCTACTTGGTATGCAGATATTTTTTGCACACTTTCTGCAGATGTTTTACATAATAACATTAATCAACTCAGTTAGCTCTAATGTGAACACAGAAAGTAATTAGGCTGTTTCTCTTTTGCCTCTGACATTGAACAAGGAAACATCGGACGTGTGATTAAACCGCAGAATGCCACTGATGAGCGGGTGTTTGAGATGTTTTTAGATATGTAGGTGATGTTTTTGTTGTGTTTATTTATCACTCACTACATACCAACAGTGCACATATTATGTTTACACTAGGCATTGTCCTTGTACTGGCACAAAGACACAAATTCCTTTTACTGCTCCAAACAACAGATGTTAGGTGCTTGCATTACTGTACTGTGATTATCTGCTGTTGTCCTCAACTTAACTCATTAAATTGTTACTAATGAAAATCTTAGCAGGAACAACAAAACAGACAAGCTCATATACTGATCGACCACTCTGAATTTGTTCCTTTTCCTCTCTACAATCTCTTCCAATGCATATATTAACTCGCTGTGAACATAGGAACATTATGGCTACTGATTAATTTTACTCTGATTTACTCTCATCCCTATAATGAGATATTTGTCTCTGCTGCTTTTTGCTTTGCACAGCTGATAAGAGATGATGGTGCTAAGCCTCTGCACTGCCTGCCTGAGCTCTGAGGGAAGGAGTTAAGGACGAGGGGGAAATGGATAATGTGGTCTTGGTCATTATGGTTCCTGACAAGTCCCTTGTGTGGCCCAGATGCTGCAATACATGTAGGAGCCCCTGTCTGACTCACCAATCTAATCCAGCCCTGCATTAACTTAACAGGATGATAGATGCGGCTAAACAAGTCAGGCGGACAGGCTGCTGCAGATTAATTATTGATAAGTAATATCATTAAAACAAAGGTGGAGAATAAAGTTGGAGGTGGTTTGAGTTCGAAGACCAGGAAAGGGAGGTGAGAAGGATCAGGGAAGACGAGGACAAGGATTGGGCAATATCCAGAATTTTAAATCACAATATTGTCCTTTTTAAAAATCGCGATAGGCGATATAGGTGCTGTTTGCTTGGAGGGTCCAGCCAAGCAAACGGCGCTGGGTGATGGACGCTGAGGTGAGACCAAAAATTTGTTGTGTTGCCTCGTTTAGTTAACAACTGGTCACGGCAAAAGCAAAATGTAGTCTCAATCAAATTCCATTGCTGGCCATTTTCTCACGCTTTAAACCCGAAATATTGCCAAATTAGCAAGCTGGAGCTCTTCATGTCTGTATGTTAAAGCGCTGCATGGATGCCCCTACATCACGTTAATTAACCTGTAGTACCCTCACAAATATCATTGCCTCAGCTGCCACAAAGGCGGCCATGCATTTTCATTTCAAAATAAAAGCCCGAAGATGCCGTAACAGCTGTTCAATATTGGGGAAAATATTGCATATGATGGCAGATATATTGCAGTATTTGTTAATATCTAACATCCGAAGCTGTGTCAAAACAGTTGAAACAAAAAAATCACTGTTCTATTAACTGTTATACACAAATAAATAGTTTGTGTCTTCTAAATTTTGAATTATGTTTTCAATGTAGTTCATTTTGCAGGCTTCACGTGGCTCAGAGGATTGCTGTCCTTAAATAGGATTATTTATGCATTTATATAAACTAGAGGCTGGCTCTAATGCATGTATAATTTAAGGTCGAACCTGAATCAGAGGGATTTTCATTAGCAAAAGAAGAATCAGTGGTCTGTACACATTTCAGGGGTCGGATGCAGGTTTTTCCTTATTTTGCTGTTATTCAATTTTGTTTCATAAGGACAATAAAGCTGGAGAAACTGCAGGTAGTAGAATAAGATTAAGAGGAAGAGAAGCAGTCCGTTGGGAGGATGAGACAGCGTCCCCATGTTCAGGTTCAGCACCCGCACTGATTCCATTTTATCCATTTTTAATGATGAGCTGACCTCAGCAAACACTTCAAATGCTCTAATAACTGTATTCCATTCATAAATTAATCATCCCCGCTTTCATTGTTTACCAGCCGGCGAATTAAAGGCACAGGCGTAATCCTGTTAGCGTGGTGTTTGTTGGACCTCCAATACTGCCGGCACTTCTCTGCACAAAACTGTCAGTCACTCTTAAACTCCACTTATGGGATAACTACAGCTTAAGGCCCAGAGCTTCGTATTGTAGATTAAGGCTCATATCTTACTTCCTCTCTTTAGTATCTGTATTAGAACAGTAGTCTCTGCAGTATGCTACCTCCAGGAAGCATGTTCAGCTGTGGTGTGCACAGATATTTTGCAGGTTACTACAGTAAACATCCAAACATATTCAAAGAAAAGAAAGGCCCTTAAAAATAATTACTGAAGACAATTTAGATGTTGGTAAAAGGACATTGTGCTTTTAAACATGACTCACTGGCTGCTCACACACAGCATGTGTCCAATCCTCCTCTATGTCTACAACATATCTAACTGTGAATTGATTAAAAAGCCTGCTGTGTTCTTTGTGCCACAGGACCATGAAGATGAAAACCCTCTACATAGTTAAACAGACCTGCACTGATCTGACAGACCTCACTTACAAACCACTGTTTTTCCGGTGCTGGTTGCTGTAGTTTGTGATCTTGTTTTTTTCCTCTCCGCTTTTCCTCAGGCACCCAGGCAGAAATTTCTAAAAGCATAGGATATTGGTTACTCAACTTCTGAAGGATTTAAAGGACTAGATAAAAGTGACTTAGAGCAAAGAAATGACAGGAAAAATTAAAAGAAGATATAGTGGGCGGATGTTGGTCAGGCCTGCTGGCAACCAGCCTTTCTGTCACATAGCCAGCCCACCTGGGCAAACAGATGGGGATCTGATATGACTAATTCATCTAACCTACAACGGTCACTAGCTCGATTAGCCTGGTCCCCAGAGCTCTACAGCCAACTGTGGAAGCCCACTGAGCAGCGTTGACAGCCTGACCATTGACTTCAATGTTAACCTTTGGAAACAGCTCCTCCTTCTCCTAGCACATAAATGTGTTGATGTACACTGAAGACACTAGTTTAATTCTAACTGGGTGAATACATTTACACAGTTTACGTCACACTAGAGGTCTGGCACTATGGATGGAAATGTAGGTCTGCAGATTGAAAAATCTTAACAGTTGGATGGATTATATCATTTTAAACATTCATTGTCACCAGCAGATGAAGACTACTGACTTGGCCTGACAATGGTGTTTCTGGTTTTTAAATTTTCACATATTTGGTGGACTGCTGTGAAATACGCAACGGATATTTGAGTTCCCTAACAGGACCCAAATTTAGCACCAGACAGCAGCCAAATGCTGGTAAAAATATGCAAGTGGCTGGGAAATGTCCTTTACTTCCCAGCCAGAAAAACAAAAGTGATATATTGAGTGGCTGGTAAAATTTGAACATTCACTTGTCATTCGGCCATTGGACAATAAAGTAAATTTTTTACCCTGTCTCTAGAAGACACATTTTAACAACTTTGTGACCCTCTCATTTTATCTAGCGCCATCATCACACTCTGATTCCAGGCCAGATACATGCAAAATTAATGACATTCCCTTCAGTCTCAACTGTACTTTGTGTTTAATGGTAATTAGCAAATACTAACATGCTCAACTAAGATGGTGGACCTAGTTAATATTACCTATTAAACATCAACATGTCACTGTGAGCATGTTAGCATGCTGATATTAGCATTTAGCTCACAGCACATTGTGCCTAGGTAGAGCGTCATGGAGCCAGTGGCGTGCCTGGAAACCGTTGAGCAAACGGTTAAGCAATGTTAAGGAAATGATCACATCTCTTGCCCTCTGGGACCTCTCATAGGGCACATGTCTTGGCTAGTTGACATCATATGTGCTAATGGTACAAAGGTATACTTAGTACTGTATGAATTATTGAACATCTTAATGTTTCTCTGGTGCTTATAATGAGTGCATTGACTAAGAAAATGATTTACGAAAATGGAAAACAAATGTGTGCTGTGGTTTTCATTGAGTTTGCAGCTGCAATCTGTGTGCATTTGTCTGGTTTCTAAGGCAGCAGCTCATTAGGCAGTCAGCTCCTGGTCTGTGCCTGGTACTGAACCTCCAGACGCTCAGATTGTATATTCAGTGGTTAGAAATGGCATCTGTTTACATTTGCACTTTTATAAGCAGTAGCAAATCTGTTACCACCTTAGGAAGATGACATGATTGATCTCCAGTGCTTGAAAATAATAAGCCACATCACTGTCAAAAGTGTTATCTATTTTTCAGCAGCTTCAGGATCATATCGGTAATGGAGTTGCAGTTGTTTTCATGTTTAGCCAATTGCCAAAATGTTTAAATCTGTGGAAGGTTAAAGGTTTTCTCACCTAGGCGATACATGAAAATAACCCTTCTGCAGCACTGAAGCTTTGATTGGTGCAAACCGGTCTGTTGCGTCAAGCCTAATTAAGAACAGGACGTAAAAGAGTGTTTGCTGCTCTGTTTTTAGCTCTTCTCCAACACCTGAGTTCATCTGAGTTACAACACAAATCAGATGGAAGATATGGAAGGTGTAGATACTGATTTTGTCTTTTTGACATTATGGTTAACATACATTGTGAGCTTTGGTGCAGGGAACATACTCTGCTTTATGTTGCCATACCAACCCAATTTCCAGAATGAATGTTAACTAAGTATGTTTCTGCAAAACCACAGATAAGTTAAAACTTAACATTTGTTTATGTTGCGACATTTCTTTAGGTTCCATTTTCTATTTCTCTCTTGTCACAACGCTGTGCTTGTGCTCTGCTTAGGTTTAGGCACAAAAACCACAAAATTAGGGTTAGGGAAACATCCTCACACACAAACACCATTTGTCGCCACAAACACAGCTGGAAATTGTCTTGTTCTCCTTTAAAATAACCAGTGGCTCTCTTACACAGTGGTGCCTCATCAAAAATGTCCAGTGGTTTCCTACTTACAAATGCCAAAAACACAGACTCAAACTGCGGTAATGCTAATTGATATATCTCTCCTCATGAAAGTTTTTATTCATCAGGTTTTTCCTGTTGAGAAAGCTTCATTACCTCTGGTCCCATCGGCAAAGGAATGTCATGATGTGTTTCCCACATCAGCAAAAGCATGTTGTCTGAGGAAGAAAAAAAAGAAAGAGGAAAAAAACTGGGTGGATATTATGATAAGCCAGATGACAGAAGACCATTGCCAACAAAAGATTGTCAACAGACAATTCAAGGAAAAGACGTCACACTTATGGCAACAGTGGTGTGTGTCAAATGATCACAGCACAGCTGACAACACATCACAAAAGATAATGTCAAAAACAATGAAAAGGAAATCTTGCCGACCACAATTGTGTTACAAAAAGATAGAAAAACATTATTAAAGTGCCACAGAATGAAAAGACTTATGTAAGCCTTTACTAGATAGCTATTAAACATGTCTGATAGGCCTAATAAATTAGTTAGTTATAAGAATAGTTCACTTATAATGAAAATGTATAGATCCACACACGCACGTTTTAATATTTACTTCACCTCCATGAAACAAATTTACATTTGTTACATTACAATTTGGATTAATGAATTACATCAACATGTTCCTCATACATCATCCTCCTCTGTGACCTCTACATGCAAGCTGGAAAACATGAAAGTTGCACTCGAGCAGTTTTTCACAGGTTTTGTAACTCAAGCTTAACACTTTAGATAGAAAATTCAAAGTCGGGTGTCTTAAAAGAGTATTTAATTAAAAGTTTTCAATGCCAGACTTGATTATGAAACTTTGTGATATGAGAATTTTTGTTCCCCTGTTTGGTCTGTTCTGAATAGCTTCCTTTTTCTAGTGACTTACCTCCGCTGGCAAACATCACAACACTTCTAAATTGCCTCTGTTACGTGATTGTTCTTGAAAGCCTAGCCTCATTTCAAAGAGGCCCATCAACCCTATTTACATATTTGAGATTGGAGCAGCCAACATGGAGTGTCAGTTTGTGATTTTGAGCTTAACTATAAGCTACAAACAAAGAGTATCGGATGGCAGAAAATTTTAATTGGACATTCTGAGCAAAGTAGCGACTGCAAAGGGCATAAAATCCTGTGCTTAAAGGATTACATCGCACATTAGAAGATGTCATAAGCACCTGATTGAAAAAAAATGGAGATAATTGTTGCGCTCTTATTGATACATTATCAGTCTGATATGAGTAGATGAGTCTAATCTGCATGGGCATTTAAAAGTGGAATGGTTCGGAGGTTTAACATCATTTTAATCATAAGCCAGTGCCAAAGAATAACTTATTTGTTTAGTATTTTAAGTTGTGTTTGTGTAATGTGTGATATTGTTTGTTACAATTATGCTTTCTTTGGGAAAATTTTGATTTATTAACCTGAAACTTACTGTAACTTACTAACTGTACTGTCATTTGTTTATTATAGTCTAAAACCATAGTCATTAAGCGACCACTCAGTGGAGACAAAATAAAATAGTGATACATTCTTTGTCACCATTTTACTTTGAATATTGTGATGTCAAGTTGTGAATACCCCACATCCTTACAATGCATAATTGAATCTGCACTGCAATCTCTAATTTAAATGGATTTTAATTTGTCATACAAGTCATTCAGTTGCACAAGGCTTTTTCTTTCATTGGAAAATCAAAGAGAACATTTGAACATCAATCCAATTTATAGTCTTATCTTTCCTTATCTGTTCCTGCGTCCTACTCTTCATAAGCACATAAACAAGGTGATTAGGAGAATAGTCATATAAAGCAGTCATGTTGTTAAGTGTATAGGTGTTGCAGACGTTGAGGCCTTTCGTTAACACAATGGTCTTCATTGTGATGTTTTTATCTTCGAAACTTCCATCCAGTATGTTTTTGACAATATGACTTATACTTGTTGTGGGTTTTTTTTCCAGGTCGTTCATTCAAGCCAAGCTGCTGCAAAGCCCAGAAATCTCTGGAGTTCATCCCAATAAACTTGCACACCCAGAGGATGAGGGTGACGTGCCCCAGAAAAACAGGTATTACACTCTTTTTAGACCTATTATTACATCTCACACAAACCAAGTAGCAGTAGCTGCTTTTTTTGGCTATTCTGGGAAAAGTGGAAACTAGTTGCAAACACAGCATTGACATGCTGTCAATTTGATATGGTGAAACAGTTGCTTCATGCAGTTACTAAATAACATTATCAGATGTGAGTCCAGTATTTACTCTCGTTTTACTCTGGGGGAAATATCTGGCTCTTTAGCTGCCAAATGTTCCACTACATTGATCACTTAGTTGCTAACTTTGTCTGCCATTTGAGGCTGAACAGGGCATGTATAGTGGGTTTTTTAGAGTCTTTTTGTGAAACCGACCGCCTGCTAAGGCTGAAAATGACACTATGGGAGCAAATTGTGAGGGAGACAGCTGAACAATGAGCTGAGTCGTACTATGAAACTCCATAATGGGAAACAGCAGATTGAGGTGTTAATTCTCTATAGATTTATCACTACATGCGTTTTCTTTCACATTGTCGTTTCATACATTGTTAAAATATAACATGTCATATATAATATATATATATATAAAAATAATTAAAGCTATTAAAGTTGATTAAAGCCACTTTAAAATGTAGAAACCTGCTCATAAGAAACATGGTTCAAAAGTTTTTTGACCTGAAACTTCTGGACAGAAAAAGCAGCTATTTTAGACAGGTGGTTTCATATGACACAGATTCCCACAAGCTGCTGCGGTTGTCACCTACTGTTGTCTTTCTATGCCTGACTTCTCCATCTGTCAGAGACACTCAGAGGGTTCAGACAGGGTGGTTCTAGGTCATCACCCAGGCTGAAAGGTGAGAATTAACTTGGCCTGAGAAAGATAGACAAAACACTAATTAAGCCCTTTGCGTATCTCCGGAGAGGAAGACGAGCCTGTCTCCTCCACCGCTGCTCTCTAGCTGGCAGGGTCTGTTATTGCCCTGGAACTGTCTCAGTCTATTAAGGCGACTAACTGCTGCCTCACTATCTGTGAGTGGGCTCCGTTTCAACTATACACTCGATGATTGATGAAAACTTGAAGAGAAACAAACCTTGACATAAACTGAGTTTTTTTTCAGTGAAGACATCAGGAATGACAGTTAAAATAAGTAAAATCAAGTCATCATACAACCCTGCAACTATCTTGCACTGGCAGAGAAAGGGGGGTGGGGCAATCAAGATGAAACGAGCCTTAGAGGAGTTTGTCAATTGATTGATAGACACGGTAATAATTACCCTCTGTGGGCCCAATTCACACCTTGACTGAGTTCCAGGCAGTGGTGCTTTAGCTGATCTGTCTGTGTGTGAACACTGCACATTGTAAACTAAAGTAGGACCTGCAGGATACACACAGCTCCCATCGGCTTCATGATGTTAATTAAGAAATCTGGTGCATAAATCAATGGTGCATGGTGTTTTAAGGAAAAGACATTAAGAGCAGAATTTTTAAATATCTTACAGATTTTTTTCAAAATGTTTTTTTTCTATATTAATTAGGAACACGGGGGGCATTCAGGTGACATAGTGGTTGAGACACATTTCATACCACAGCTGCATGTAATTTCCCCCTCTCTCTCCAGACCATGTGGGGCCTTTTCATACACATGTAGTATATGCAGTATATCTATACCTACAGGGTGACCAGATGTCCCACTTTAAGCAGCACATATCAAGATGATGTCTTACACTTTTGAAATGCTTTGCTACACTTTTTCTGGCTTTCATCCAATGCCTGTGAAGAGAAATCAGGGAAGACCGTAATCACAGGTTGGTTTTGTTTTATGAAAATCAAACTGCACAGACTTGGGTAAAAGTCCAGTTTAACCTGGCACAGTCTTTGCTGCCAACACTACGCCCAAAGGGATTAAGGCAGAATATGACAGAAACAAAACTGGTAGCAGCAGCTGAAATAACATTTTGAATTTAACACGGTGCTCCCACTCATACAGGTCAGCAGACTGTGGTAGTAAGTTAGGACTTGTCATTTTGCCACACTTGGAGATTGCATTGGACAAAACTTAAGACTACCTCTAACCATTGGTAACCTGTCCAACATTGTCCCACACAAACATCATCTTGTTGGAATCTGGTCACTCAAATGTTACTGTGAAATTTGCTGAATGGTTTTGCTCCAACAAGAATGTTGTTCAAAATGACCATTCAGTCTGAATATCTGCCCACCTTCTGGTGTAATTTACTGTAATAACCTCGTTTGTTAGTGAATTACTATTATGTTGCACATTTTGTTCGATTTAAAAAGGAAAATTCATTGAATAAATGATTGCAGCCAGTCACGCTCAGGAAACACTGCAACTTGCTCCTTAATGGAGTCGAGTCTCAGTTTCCAACTGTGGTCAATTGCTCTATTGTTCCATTTGATTTTCTGAAGTGATGCATTTCATTGAGCTTGGGTATACAATCCAGTCGACAATGCTAAACCATTCATTTTCATTTTGTCTATTTATCATCCAGCAAGAAGAGGAAACCGAGAGGAGAAAAAAAACACTTTGAGCTCAAACGGTATTCATTTGTTTTGCTGTGAATGGCTTTCTTCTGTCTCCAAAATGACAACTGCAAAATATTTCCTGCCTAAAAAGCTCAGCTTGGCAAAGCTGAATTGAAAGAATTGTTCAGCACTCATTTGGGTCATGTAAAAGGATGCTTTGTCTTTGTTAAACAGGATTGTGGAGTGGGTTAAGTATGAATTGTAACCACTCATCCTGACTACCACAACTAGAGTCCTGTTTTAGAAAGCACCTGTCCTCTCACTACTTAAACAGCTTGTTCGGCTGTGGATTTACTGAGAAAAGGATGGTGTGAGAGGAAGAGCAGGCAGATCAAGCACAAATTGGTCATTGTGCTTGATGTTTTAACACCCGCCATTGTATTTCAGTGTTCTTCTGGTGTGGGAAAACCAATTAAGGGAACTTGGACATCTGAAAACTCTCGGGGCCAAACGCGTGTCGGACGGGGAGCCACATGGTCAGGCACAGGGATAATTAATGGTAGAAGCAGTGGGTAGGAGCGAAGCCCCTACATCAAACCACTATTGGTCTATTGTGGTGTTGTTAGGGGACGGCCACACTGTCATTCACATTTCTGTGACACTGCTTGGAGCTGCGTTTTGTCATTAATTTCTATTTTCAACAATTTTTCAAGCATTGTTTTTTTCCTATGGTAGGGCTGTGCACTGCTGCCATCCCGGGGGTGTTCATTAGCTGACCTGGCACTCAACCACACCAAAATATTCACCCCCATAAACCCCTGTCCACCCCCTCTCCTCCCTGTTTTTTCGGATTTAATTGTCAGCTCATCCATTACTCATTCAAAACAAGGCCTGTTGTAAGCACCTCTGTGCCCGCCTAGCCGTCTGTGAAGTGTTTATTTACTTTTGACGACGGTGTGCAAATTGGAATGAAGCGCTGTGACATTGGCCGTCCTTCTGGTTTAACATGGGACCAACACTACATTAAGAGCGAAAGATGGCTGGAGAGAGATGACTAGTAATAGAGTGATGTAGACACAATATAAATCAACCTGAAATATGTACGCCAAAAAAGCACATTTACTGGTAGAGTGCATAATAATGTCATGCCTCATTTCTTTGCATAAATACAGTGTGGGCTTAGAAATACTGTGTGCAGGTAACAAAAGGTAACTGCAACATATAACTTTGAATTTTAATGTGTACTAAAACCCTGAAACAGCTGCACGGTATATTCATAAATATTGAATCAATCCTCATGTCAGGTAACATTAACTGTTGATAAAACACGGAAGTATCCCTGTCGAAGATATTTTACAACAATTCCAATTTAAAATTAAGTTGACGTCTATTTAGAATATAAAAAAACACACTGACTTGAATAATTTATTGTTTTAATCTATTTTTTCTCACCTCAAGGTCCATTCAGTCCCAATGTTTCCAAGTTGCTGTATTATACATGTCATGGATTTTAACCTGTCAAATCTATTTTCTCTCTCTACAGATGCATTCTATGACATTGTCACTGTCGGTGCCCCTGCCGCCCACTTCCAGGGCTTCAAATGCGGTGGTCTGCAGCGTCTCCTTAGCAGATATGAAGCAGAGAAAAAGAGGTAAGACATTAAATTCCTTGCAAACAGGTGCACCGTGGTGTTTCGAGGGAGCATGGGTTATTTAATAAAGGACACATGCTGGGGTTGAAACAGGCTTGTATTGACAAAAGAATTTAACTTAGGCATAATTGATAGTGACAAACAAATTTGTCCTTGGCCTGTGGACTTGATTTTCCAGGCTCCATACAGTTACTTACAGCCGAGCAATGCTGAATTTAGACTGGAACTCCACTGCCTCTGACAGCTCAATTTGACTGGAGGCAACAGGCATGATGGAAAAGGTTTGGTGAGTCAGAAGTTCCTCTGTACTGGTTCTTTTCCCTCGCAAGCATTTTTTATTCTTCCTTGTGAAGTTGTATGTTAACTTGTCAGTGAAGAGCCAAACAATTCGCTGCAACTTCCCAGCTAGCTCTAATATGCTCTAATTCAAAACCAAGCGAGCCAACTAAGTAGAGAAAGAAGAAATTTCTCATCAATATTTTTAATACAAAAAGTATGAAATGTACGAGTCTACAATAAGCTCTGCAAGGATCAATCAATGTCCCTGCTAAATATTTAACAAGCTAAAAAACTGTAAATTCTTCCAAGAAAAGCTATTTTTGTAATATAATGGTTTCGCTCAGACCAGTGCTCAGTCTAGAGATATTTTGTGAGCTGTTGTCAGTGACACACAGGGAGCATCATATTGAGTTTTGTGTTAGATTGAGTTCAGTCTGTGGCTGTGAACCAGCTCTCTGCTTGATTGCTTGTTGGGAGAAATATGTCTTGTGTGTTTCCCTTTCTGACCGAAGCCGCTCACTGCACACACACTCAGGGTTGACTGACTAAAATTAAAATAAATATGAAAAACCATCCTACCTTGTATTTACACACAGAGAAGCAAAGATAAATGTAAACACACTGACTAAAAGTGCACTGAGGCAACATACCTGTATGACTTCCTTGAGCCTGAGATCAGCAGTATCCTGTAATTTTTGCTGTCTTTGCCCTTTGGATGCAGGCTGGAGGTATATGTCACTGGAGTTCAGTATGTGGTCACTTGAGTGATGCCAGAAGAAATGAAGGGTGATTTTTCCCAAAGCTCCCCATAGAGTGCAAAGTCATTACAGACCATGCCAGATCCAATTAGTTACAGAGTTTGCAGCTCAAGAAAGAGGGAAAGAGAGGCAAGAGGGATGAGGGCTGAGGTGTGGGTATGAAATGGATAAGTTGATGGGAAAATAGTTTGGGGCCTGTGCTGATAATAAAAAATAAAGAAAGGACTTCTTTACGCTAAAGTGCACAAGTGACTTTGCTGAAGATGGTCAGTTTTATCTGCTAGCATGAACTATGATAAGGTTAGCATATTTTCGAGAATCCACTGAAGTGAAATCATTTCCTTTGAATGAGAGATTAGACTTCAGAAAGAATTCTCCAGGGAGACAGAGCTTTTTGTTTCATATTTGACTTAGCTAATGACTCACTGTAGCTTAAATTTTCCAATTTTCCGCCTGGCTAACTGACTACGGTCTGCGCTGAGCCTTATCCATGTTTGACCTGGAATGCAGTCATTTGTCAGTCAGCGTCAGAAATTGGAATAAAGTCCGCTTGTCTGCGATTTTGAAGAGTTTTCGCGGTGGTCATTTTAATGAAGGTGCATGTTTAGTTTAAATGAGGAACATTCATTATTTCATGGTTTCATTTGCTTTTATAATGCATGCACTAAACGTCTGACCAGACATTTAGCCTAGAACGACCCGAACAGGGTTTTTTAGCTGTGTGTGAATGTGTAGTACTGTAGTCGTGTGTGCATGTCCGGTCGAGAGTCACTTAATTGCACGGAAAGTCAGCTTATTTTAGCAGAGCAAAGATACATGTGTGCGCACAGAGACAGTCACTCATTATCGTCGTCTCGCTTTTCAGAAGCAGCCTTTTGTAATCACATTTCATTAAAAAGGGAACAATCGGTGAGATGTGAGACTTGGCTATTCATTGTGATATTAATTCATCAAAGAGAATATGGAAAGAGATTGAGGAAGGGAGAAAAAAAAAGAAAACCTGCGCACAGAGGTGTTACCAGGAGGGCAATAAAAGAGCTATTCGTCTTTGTTCCCTGGACACTGGAAGTGAGGGAGGGGGGTTCTTTCCGGATCCATTAAAAACCTGCATTGGCCAAACTTGGCAATGACCAGAGTATGCAATGTAGTTTGTCTCTCAGGATGGGCCAGGAAAGAGTTTAATCAATAGCTACACTTAGTATTCCTTCAGAAACCCTGCACATGTACACACAGGGCAAGAGCATTTATCTTTCATTAATGCATGCAGTCCCACTTAAATGGCTGTTTTAAAAGTCACTGGATTTTTATCCGTTTTTAATTGAACCCTGTAGACAGAGCTGTGGATTTGCTGAGGTGGCCTAATCTTTCATTAACAGCCTCTTTTGAATTATTCAGCTAATCTGCATAACGATGCAACCCCCTTTTTTTGGACACAGGTTTTTATTGAATCTGAGCGTTGACAATCTTTTCCTGCTTGTACTGATGGTGTGTCTGTGTTGTTATGTATGGTAGTTTTTCAGTAAAATGTTTGACATAGTCCTGTTTGCAAGGTCAACTGTATTTAGTAGGTGCAGAAGCTGTGCAGTAGAGCTCCTTGAATCCTGTCCGCCATAAATGAGAGGAAGGAAGTGTTTGTCATTTTGCCAGGCCTCCTGGTCAAGCAGAACAGCCGAATGACACATTTCTGGAACACTCGGAGTGGTTGAAACGACATTGCACACACTTAATAGAGTCTCTTGGGGCCGATGTTCAGATTTAATGTGACTAGCAGCATGTTGTCCAACAAAATAACTTCCTCCCAGGATTACTGTGTGTGTTCAGTGACAGGACATTGGCAGTGGCTGGGACTCCATGCTGATGGACAGCAGCTTGTTAGTTCTTTGCCTGCTCTGGAGTCAGCCTGCTCCAGGTTCTGTTTGTGATGGCGAGGGACGCTGGCAGTGGCCCTGAGACTTATCTGGTCTTAGATCAGGGTTTTCTCGCTTGTGTCTGAATCACTGAGGAAAACTTTGGCTGTAATTCTGAGAACTGATGTGAGATCAGTGCCCAGTGGAGGATTCAACAGCAGATGGAGTTTGTTCAGATCAGATTCTCCAGCATGTATCTATAGCAGCAGACTATATTTTTACTGTGGTGTGGCAGTGGCCTGGTGCTAGAACCTTGATTAAAGCGTGCTGTCTAAATGACGAAGGAGGCTTTGGCAGTCACCTGGAGTGCTGCAGGGCTCTCTGCTGACGTAGCTGCATTTTACTCCTGCTGGCTGTCAGCAGCAAGCCACAAGCTTTTCATTAATTTCCTCTCCACTATTAATTAGCCATGCGCTGGAGATGCTTAATTAGGCCGCTGGGCCCAGCGGTTTCCACCCTCTCATTACTGTTATAACCAATTCCTATTGATAATTTAGGTAAACCAATGAGGAAGTTCATCCTGAACAAAGCTGCTGGTTTTAGTAATCTCTTAGTTGATGAGTCTCCTCATCGACTCGGGTTTACCTGATGAACGGTTGAGCCACAAATGTGTCAGCATGGATACGTTTTCCTGGAGATCCAGCTCTGTTTGTTGTGTGAAACTTGAATCATGAGAAAATTAAGGGTAATCATTTCATGAGTCAAAGGGCAGTGTGCATATTGTGCTAAGGGAGTGGCAGACCACCTTCGGTATTTTCATGGCTGGAGGCGCGTCGCGTACCCAGGGTGCACATGGAAATGAGGCGGGATTAAGAAGAATACATTATCATACATTATCAGTGAGTGTGTTGGGGTCTGACAGCAATTCCTTCTAAAAGCATTATGACATACTGATGTCATGCAATGGAGTCTGGAGGAGCTTCACCTAAGAGAAAAACTAATATTCTCTCACAGGAGGAGAAGTGTTGCTTGTGCAAATATAGTCCAGCCCAAATATGCCTCGGAGGCCAGATGAATTAAATTCTTGTTTCTGAACATATGGGATATTTACTATTGTTTTCTGTCATAATGCACTATTTCATTTGGGATCAGAAATGGTTGCATTTTATTAGCTTACATGCACCACTAATGTCACCGCTGCCAAACGGGAACAACAACGTTTTTTTATGCAGGTCCTTACATTTTTCTGTGGACTAAAAATGACCATAAAGAAACTGAATGCGAGCCACAAACAGTTATTGTGGAGTTTTTACAACAAATTCTTCTATTTAGTCACGCAATTCTTACATTTAGCCAGCCGCAGTTACATGACCAGTCATGATTCTGCTCTACTGTTCCACATCATGCTGTTTGTCACGGCCTCAGGGCAACCTCTGCTGCACGTGTCTTGAGGACTGTGCACTGCCCTAGCTGCATTGAGTAGCTGTGTGGATCTGGCTCATGAAATTAAAGTTTGACAAAGTGTGTCACACAGATTTAGTACTTCAGATGAAAAGCAAACCTGACACTCATGTGAACTTTGTCAGCTGATGGGAATTGCAAGCTGTTTTGGTTGATCCCGATACAAATAAAGTATTCAAACCTTATCTACATCCTGGACTTAAATATAGTTACACATTTTTTTATTATATTACTGTATTTTTCTGTGCAATTAGATGTGTCGGAGGTAAGATTTTTGTAAAGACAGGAAAGAGACAGACAAGTAAAGCATGAGTAAAACGGGTCATGATTTAAAAAGACCTCGAAAGGTCTTGGCTTTAGTTGGTTGTAGTTATTTTTGATTGATTGATTGATTGATTGATTGATATATTTTATTTGTAACATGTAAAAACAAACTTTTTTTTAAAAGCAGAACAACAAAAGGAAAACAGAAAACCTATACAACAAATCAAAGACGGAAATGCTCAAAAAACAACGTCATTTACATTTACAAGAAGGAGTAGAAGTAAGAATATACAAAATGGTTTGCTGGTCACTATTAAGATAATGATTGGTCATTGGTCCTTATTTATAATTAACTGTACATGTGTTGTTTAATGGAATATGTGCAACTAAGCCTCTTTCATCTAGTGTTGCTCCAATTTGAGATAAATGAAATAAAATACCATTTGTGGGCATTAGCAAGCTCTTCTCATAATGCTGTATTTCATCATACATGTAAGCAACCAGTTCTCGTGACATGCTCTATAGTGCATATATGGAACTGTACTCTAATGAGTCTCTTAGGTCTACATATACATACATATAAATATTCATAAATAGCATGGCGATGATTAAATGTTAATGTAGTTGCTGGACAAATGACTCACATTCACATTATGAATAAAAGTAAACATTTGTATAATGTAAGCAAGCAATGCCCTGTGTAACATTTCCCAGCACTGCTTCTGTTATAAGGACTTAAACATGAAGTTCAAAGGATTTTCTGCTTTCTCAGGGATCATCGTAGATAATATAGCGCTACATGCCAAAAGAATACTATTGATATCAAACACTCCAATTGGTTTGATCGAGCTGCATAAGAACAAAATGTTGAACTTGAAAGAAATTCATCCCGATTTCAGCATGAAATTAGTCCTTCAACAAGCAGTAAATAACAAATTCCTCTTTGGGGGCTGCTTTAATCGTAAGTAAAGAGAAGGAGGCCTTTTATGAGTTCATGTGTGCTGTGAGTTCACTTGAGGCTATGTTCTGCCAACGTAGAACGTAGACAGACAGGTGGGTGGATTTTCTGCTCCTGTATTTATTTATTAATAATAATATCACGCACTCCAATGACACCAAAGCCCGTAGCCTTCAGACATTACCTGAGGGTTCAGTAACCACCTGTCTCACACATATTCAACAACAGATACTTTTGCAACACTGTTGTATTTTGTATTTTTGTGCTCAACACCAGTTTTATTGGCATCACGTTTTGGCACACAGCACTCCCAAATTACATCAGGAATGGAAGACATACCCGAGGCTTGAAATGACAATCAGATCCTGCAATCATCCCCTTTGGCCTTTCATCAAGTTTGCATTCACAGATTTATGCTGTTTTACCTCTGCATGTTTTGCTGTCATGGTAGACCCGTTTGGACTGACAGCAATGCTGATGAGGCAATTAAAGTTCCTTGCCTTAGCCAGCCTTAGAGGGGATCAATTCTGTCCTCTAGCATCAGGTGGCAGGTCCCAACATTCATTATTTCCTGCATAGGCTCCCTAATGGGATTGGATTTGTACTTATGAGTCAACAGAGCTGTTATTGAATCTCAGTGGCTGAAGCAATTATCCTCTTCCAATAACTTTCTCCTTTGCCTCTTTTCTGGAGTATCTCTATTGTTGCAGACCTGTGGGATTTTTTTTTTTTTTTGTCTTTAGTTCTGCATAATGTAATAAGACAAATGTGAGCACACAGAGGATGAAAGCGGTTTTAGTGACTGTACTTTGTTGCAGTAGATTATTCAATTACAGCCTTCTCTGTGCCTGAAATCTTTTTCATTTAAAGGTATGGTTATGGAAGTGGGCATAACAGAATTTTTCATGTTAGGAAGGAATGGTGGTATTCGGTGCGGTTGAGTGTTTCAAACTGTTTGCCCTGTGTCTCTCGCTCACTTAGTGATTCCTTTGATAAGCTTTGAGCTCGTGGGTGGTAGTTCTCCGGGGGGCTCATTAGCTGTAATGACAAGGCCAAGATTTTAAAGTTAACCAGTCAAAGACATAGTAAGTGGCTAGTACCAACTACAGCAAGGCTAATTTCTTAAGGCCTTCAGATTTTCATACTTATTGATACATCAGGTAGTGCTGTTCCATGCAGGGCGACTTCTAAAGAAGCACTGACTTTTTTCCTTTGCTGCAAAATATTAGGAGCGCTGCAGAGAATACTGTATTTTGCCAGCCTTTTGTATGTGCTCCTCCCTTCCTTCCTTCCTCCCTCCCTCTCTCCCTCTCTCTCTCTATCTCGCACTCTCTCTATCTCTTATGTCAATTATGCCTTAGGATCTGGCTCTAGGGTCTGGCCTACATAGAGGCTTGCAGAGCTGACTCTAAACTAGCTGGGAGGGTTGCAAATGACTGCCTCGCTCCGTGCTACGTCTGATGGCGGGAAGTCAGTGGAAACTCATTGAAAGTCACTGGAACTTTACCCGAGGAGAATGTTTGATTGGAGTGATTTGCCCTGAATCTAGGAACTGACAAAAGGTGTTTTTGTCTGAGATTAAATAGCTCCCTAGAAATGAGGAAGGGATTAATTATTCATAAAGCGAAATAGGGTTGACATTGGACTGCAGGTCCAATTTGACAGTTCAGGCAGAGTACCTGGAAAGCTTTGCTTCTGTACATTTTCAACGCAGCTAAAGTAGCAACACATAATGAAATCAGAAAATCAGTGCTCCCTTATTTAATGTTTATAGTCAACAAAACCCCATTATTTTTCTTCGAGTACTATCAATAATATCCATTTGACATTGCTAAGTGATGATCAGCGTCTGTAACACATTTTTTGATTGGATGAGTTTTTGTGAAGCATTTCTGCTGTCATGACAACACCAGTTATACTTCTGTCCCCTTTGTGAAGATCCAGAGCAATACTGTGTCTAATTTGTATCCATGCAGCCAGGCACTGATTTACACCTGTGATGCAAGGTAAATACAATTAGGTGCATTTGCTAGCTGTTAGGAAAGGTTGCATTTGTTATTCTCAGCGGGGCATTCAAGCTTAATTTAGGTGTTGTAAGTGGCGTTTAGAGCTGCTGCAGCTTAGTGCACAAAGAATCTAAGCATGCTTCACAACAGCCATCAAAAGAAACCATTTTCACGTCTTATTCGATGTGTTCGATAGCAGCATGTTATTCTTTTCTTTATCATACTTACTCTTTCTCTTCCTCCAAGCTTCCTCCCTTTAGATTGCTTTCTCTACCACATTTTTGCAGAATGACAAATCATTCCAATTTAACTGCTTATCAATTGAGTGCCCTGCCTGATGCTTTTGTCAGGCTGGAATTCTTCAATACGAAGTCCAATTGAAACCGAATTTAGGAATGTTATCCAGCCGCTTCGTTTCACATCGTTTGCACAATTCTACAGCAACAATTTAAACTCATATTTCTACAATTGTGTTTTCTTCATGAAAATGAAACTCATCTTGAGCATGCGAACAAGTATTAGCAACAGGTAATGGTACCAAGAGCGCCACCCTGTGGTCATTAACAATATGCCACCATATTATAGGCATGATTCAATTACCAGCAATTTTTGGTAATTTCATCAGACATAAATCACCAACACAATTATTAATGACTATGCTAAAGCTATGGGAGCTCTTAGAGCACAGACTTTTGTGATGAATTTACCATTTACAGGCCTTGGATTATTTATTTTTGCTTTTTTCTATGGTATAGCTGAAGAGAAGCAGGAAAACCAAAGGGGGAGCACGCTGTACCAACTGAGCTACTGGGATAACCTAGGCCTTGGATCCTTAAACACATCACTCACCACAAGCCACAGCGATGAATGCAAATATTCTAGTTTAAAATGCTATTTTTAAATAACTGTCTTTTTAGGAGTTGCTATGCATGGTCTGACCAAAATACACACCCGCAAAAATCTTTGCTTATTTATTAACACAACTGATCAAGAAAAGCGATGTATGTTTGATGATCTTGTCACCACATGGAGAAGGTTGACCAGTGCATGCTGCAGTGAAGTTTGGAGCTTGTTTGATATCAAATACTGTCTTTCCCTACTCTGCTAATCCTGGCAAACTCCAGTGGCGAGTAGACACAAGAAAACCAGCAGCACTGATCAAAACAAACACGGGATGAGCCTCAGTCTAGTGTGGCTTCAGTCTCACGACAAGCAACTGTGGCCCAGTTCTTTTTCAATCAAATTTTGGCCACATCCGTATGTAATCTCAAAATTGTATCTAGTCCCTGACCATGAAACCGCCGATCTGTCAAATCTGAATTGATGTGTTTTTTTCTTTCACCACAGCTTCAGCACTGCCTACCAGTGTATCTACTACTCTCCAGAGCACACAGCCAAAGCTCAGGAGGTACTCAGTACCGTGAGCCTCCTCCAGCCCCTCATCACAAGCTTAGCAGACCAGCTCCTCCAGGCTGCCCAGGAGCACTCTTCCCCTGGACTGAGGGATGCACTCAAGAACCTTTCTGACAAGGTGAGGCAGCCCCCAAACCCTCCACCCACCCTCACTTCTCTCTAAGCAGTCCCTTTATCCCTCTTGACCCAAGCTGCTGCATCACATAGACCACCTCTTCTATTCTTGAGCATATTACAGAACATACCTCAGCCAGAAAAGACTTTTAGATGAATTGTTAACTATGGTGAAACGTTTATTTAAGACCACATTCCTCTAAAAATAACCTCATTATTTGCTCTGGCATTTTGCTTCTGAGCCCGGGACCAAAGGTTTTCCCATTAGAGTTGGAATCTAAAGTCTATTCGAGCTAAACTGACTGCAGCGATCTGAATATTTACCCTGTCAGAGGAATTATCCTCTGAGAGTGACTTTGTACCAGCCCTGGTAAATATTACGATGCTAGTCTTGCTGCAAACAAAACTGCAAAATTTATAAATTCTCAAAATGAGTTCAAAACTTTAAATCAAGCAGTTGCTGCGACACAGTTACACACCCACATGCACACACTAAACAGACAACCTCAGGAAAACCCATAACTCATCATAAACATGCCAAACTAACAAAAGTGAATAGCAGCATGGAGGTTTATGGAGTTGGGGCGTTTTTATCAGTATAATTAATGAATTACATCTGGTGCTGTCAGATTGCAATCTGTTGTGGGAGAGATTGTTTTTGCCACAGTGGAATAGAGCCCAATCAGCCTGCTTAATTGGTACATTCGCTCTGTCACCACTTCCTCTCATCCTTGATTAGACACGCACACACTGGCGAAGTAAACCCCTGGCCTGGTCAGCACAAGCAGGACTGCTCTCTGATTAAAATCTCAGACTGTGTTTGTGTGTATATGTGTGTGTGGTTGAGGGCAGAGGAGGTGTGAAACTGTGTGTGTGTGTTTTGAAAGATGATGTGACATCACTCTCTTCAAGCCCCAAAGCAACCAACCGTCGCACAGTGTGTATCAATATTTCTTCCTCCACATCTGGTCTTCTATCACGGAAATCAGCTTTTTTTGGATAGTCATAAATATGTACAGTACACACCTGTGCACACACGAGTGAAGCCCTGTCAGTTTTATATAAACTGGCAAGTTTTCTGCTTCAACGTATCATCACGTTTATGGCACAATATAATTGATTTAGAATAATGAAACCATCAGCATTTACATTGGTCCCCAATAAACTTCGCTATCACTACACAATTTTGTCTGCCACCGGGCACACGGTGACCCAGGAAAAGGAAGGTTAACTGGCGATCCATTTCTATTATAGACTAAAAGATTGAATAAACTCACACTTTGTCTGTTGCCACTTTAAATACCCAGAAATATTTTTTTTTCTTCAAAAGGAATTGTTTGACAATCTAAGCAAGTCTTTTCTTGTTGCGAATTAGATGAGAAGTTCGATACCACGCTCATACAGTATGTGTCCATTAAATGTAAAGCTACAGCCGGTTAGCCTATTTTGGACGTTGTGACTAAATTTATTGGTTGTTTTATCACAAGACTAATGTTTGTATGTGTTCTTCTGTAGCTTGTATTGTATTTGATGCAGCAGTTCCCTTGATCAAAGGCAATTTTCCCCTGAAGGGGAAAGAATAAAGTAACCCGTTGTTACTGTTGTCACCATTGAACAGAGCCAGGCTAGCTGCTTACCCCTATTACCAGTCTAGGTATGCTAAGCTAACCTCCTTGCTGCAGCTGTTTATTTACCGAATAGACGTGAGAGTTCAATCAATCTTCACATCAAACTCCTAGCAAGGAAGTTTTGCCAAAATGTTGAATTATTTGTTTGGCATTATGTAGAACATAGCAGAGCAGTAAAGATTAATGAACCATCAGATCAAAAGAAATAATAATAATCTGCAACAATTTGAGAATTGATTAATCGTTTTTCACTAAAAAATGCCAATATCCCTGGTCCCAGCTTCTCAAATTTGTTAAAGCTTGTCTTATTTTATAAACTGAGTGTCTTTGAGGTTGAGACTGTTGGTGGACTTGAATAAGCTATTGAAAACCTGGAAAATTGTAATGGAATTTTTTTTGCCATTTTATTGACTATTTATTGATTGATTGATTGATTGATTGATTGATTGATTGATTAATTAATTAAACAACAAAGGAATTGGCTGATTATTTGATAATTAAATAATCGTTAGTTGACAGTGAATCGAATCCAAAAAATCTTAAATGGGACAAAAAAGGGAGAAAGGACCCACACACTCAATCACACACTCACTCATATCGTCAGACAGGTATTTGATATCCTTTGTACAGACTTATAAATAAAGGTGGATGCATTTGAGAGTGCGTCTTTGCCGTGTGTGTGAAGATTCTTCAATAAAGACAGTGAGTCACACCTTCAGAGGCTCTGAAAAAGATGAGACACCTGCAGAGAAAATCAGGGGGATGTAAGAACCTTTTTCATCAAGTACTCGCTCCCTCTGACTTTTTCCCTGTTTAGTTCAGACCACCCAACTCGAGGCCTAACGTAATATTTCACTCCTGAAAACATTTCCTGGGTACATTTTGATTAGCCTTGGACACGGCAGATGCGCTGTTGCTTCTCTAAGGTGATGATTCTGTTGATGATGATAATAATAATTTCACTCTGATGATAATCACAGTGTAAAGGCAATTGCAATGCATCTCCCCTCCCTCCAGCTGTGTCCTAGGACAAGTGATATGTCTCCACTGTAGCGGTTACCTGAGAAGAGCTGTGGGTTTGATCGTCTATGCATGATTATGTTAAATTATATGGTGTATAGAGGTCATATACGCAATAGTGAGTAAGTGTCCTCACAGCCAAGTGCTGTTGGAATCTGACCAGCTCTATCCATTCAGCCTGCCTTCACCTCCCAAGTGAAGTTACATTGAGTGAAAAAGCTCTATTTTTAACTCAAAAAGCCGCTCATCCTTCAGGGTAAAACCATTCGAAACTATTCGAGGTGAATAGATTCCTACAGTCTTCTTCTTCTTCTTTAGATCAAACGTGAATTATTTTTTAGCAGTTGCAGTCCACAGAGGCATTTTTCTGACTTGCACTTCTGCTCAGTAGAGATCATATCAGCAGATAGATTGAAGAAAGACTAGCAACAGAATTTCTCCCGAAGGATTTTAAGTGTTTCAGATCTCTAAAACAGGTAGCTGTGGATGAGCTACACTAAGGAGTAGTTGTGGAGCAAAGTTGCTTTAGTTTAGCCTTAGTAAGAGAATCAAGGTGCAGTGCTTTTATCCTTTGCCTAAAGGGGTGCACCTCTGATGCCTCACTCTGAAGGTAATATCCATATGGATCCTGCAGTACAGAGTATCATTAAAATGTTTCTGCACTTAGCTGTAGTCCTGTTCTTAGGGCCCTGACACATCAGGCCAACGGTCAGCCATCGGTCAGTGCCAGGACCATCGGTGGCCCAGGTCTTTTGCAGGGCGATGCACCCCGCACCGTTAACACTTGTCATCCCTTTTCCAGGGCTTTTGGGCAATTGAGAAAGTTGAATCTGTGGCTGAGCCCATCATTGAGAGAAATCATGCTGATGTGCATGAGGACAGAAATGGAAAAAGAAAAGGAAATCCTTCTTGAGACTGTCGCTTTTCACCTTGGCCTCTTCAGCAGTGCAGCAGCAGTATTAGACATATTCTCGGTTAGAAGTGGCTAAATTAGCGTAAGTGGTGTAAAAATGGTAGGCAAACCATAATGATCATAATGATCTTAACAATGGTTTCTAAATCCACGATCCTGAGGCTTTGGGTTTGCCTTTTGGTTGATGAATACAGCCTGGTGGTATGGAGAGCTATTTTCTCTCATGCAGGCGCAGAATGTACAAGCTAATTGGCTGTTGGCTGTAGTGTTTGCGTTGTGTTCAAGTGCAGCTTTATGGCTGAGACGCAGGCCACGTGGGATTCACAACTGTTCTTCGATAACGGTTTGAGAATACAAGCCCTGGTGTCGTTCTCAACCTCGTCCATTTGTTAGTTGGTTGGTTTGTCAGCAGGATTACACAAAAACTAGTGAAGGGATTTCCACAATAGTTGGATGGAGGATGATCAACCCAAAATAGACCCCAGTCACTTTTGTTGTGAATCCAAATAAAGGGACAGATCCAAGAATTGTGTCTTACTATCTTTTACATTGCAAGATAGGGCGTTTATTTGACATTTTGTTAATTTTTCAGGGAATAATGCATGGATCTTGATGAAAAAATCAGGCGTGTTAAGGTGGCTGGTATCTATGAGTGAGTACAAAGGGGACTGTTGGGCCTCAGCAGAGGTATGTGCTCTACTTAGTAACAATCAAGTTATATATATTGTTTTTTTTATTAATAAGTTTTATAAAAAGTTAATGTATGAGCGCTGGCTCAGTCAAATACATGAGTTCTGTGACTCTGTCGTTAAGTGCAAATATGCTCCAGATTGTGTTAAATACAGTGTGTGTCTTTGTTCACTCATCTCAGAAAAGATAATGAATAATACATGTTCTCATAGATTGCAAATTAACATTGAGGTCAGATAAGCAGAGTTCAATTTGAATATGAATTTACATTTTGAAATCCCAGCTCCTGTTAAGAGTTTTGGTTTCTGTATCAAGCACGGCTCATTTTTTAGTCATTTGGACAATATTTATCTTTTAAAACGATGTTTACTTTGTATTCAGTTGTGTGCGTTACAGAAGAGTATTCCAGCAGAAAATGATTGTTCTCAGGCAATTACACACATAGTCTTATCCATAGATTTCAGTGCTCACATCATAGACATGCAATAATGGAACTCATTTGGATCCATGCAAGGCAATTAAAATGGACATGAATTAAATGCAGTAGTGTTTTCAGTGTAGTCATAATTTACTTTTTCTGCTCATTCATTCATCAAATGGACCATTTCTGTCGACATCACAAGAGCAGAACAGTTAAGCCAGGCTCAGATGGAACAGTGTTGTTTTCTTAATGACTGAAATGGACTTGAATGCATCATACTGTAAGAGAAGTGCTGTGAAAAACACACTCTTAATGCAGTTTGTGAAAAATAGTCAAGGTAACAGACGTGGCGTGTCAGTGAGAGAGATCAATCAGAAGTGTTTGACAATAGACCCTAATCGATGTGAAGCGTCTTCGTCAAGCATTGGTCAATAGGAGATCATGACCCACACAAAACTTGGATGGAGGTAGGATCTCAGCCCAGAATAGTAATGCACTGATCTTGATGGAAAAAATCAAGTGTATTTAGGTGGCTGGTATCTATGAGAGAGGACAATCCTAGATCTAGTGAGCTGAAAATATGGTTAAGCAGTTATGGGTGGTTTCAAATTTAGTAATCCAAGCCTATCAAGTTTAATACTGGATAAAGCTTGATTGAATTAATGAGGACTTGTTGGGCTTTGGCAGTAGTATGCGCTCTACTGAGTGCTATTCTAGTTATATGTGTTTTCTGAGGTGAGGAGGACAAAAAATAAAAGTTATGAAAATTAACACAAAATCATCACCGTCATCATCATGATAATCATAATGAAAAATAAATGGAATAAATACACATAAAACATCTGTTTAAAAAAAGAATTGTGAAAAATCTACATATATGTGCCTAGAAACACCAATATCGGCTCGACTGTGTTTACTTCCTGGTTACTGGAGACAGCATAAAGCTGCAGAAACAATCGTGATGTGAAAACTCTTCCCTCTTCATAGTTGGCTATTGAGCTATTATCCATGTAAACAGTGCTTGTGTAGGCGTCGTTTTGTACTGATCGGAGCGTTACAATAACAAGAAAATGCTGCTGACTTAACACTGAGCGTCAAAGCACCATAGTATGAACAGTAACTTAAATGTCATGTCAGAATGATACAGTCGCTTTGCTTAGAGAAAAGTAAACTACATACTCAGAGTTTAACAATCTCTGAATAAACTGAACTGAATAAAACAATCATAAATTATAATGTCCTGTCTTTGTTTATCTTGATGTCCCTGTTGGGCTTAAGAAACCTGAGCAGAAATGGACAGAAAACCTTCTGGTTGTGATTCATGTATGTGAAGATATATGTAAATGTATGTAGAAATCTGCTACACAAATTATGTTTCTGAGTTTTTAGTTTATGCCTCTTTCAGCCTCTGTTGTGCTCGGTCGTTGGATGATGTAGATGGAACAATCAGAGAAGTAAAAAATCACTCCTCTGTAAAACTGCTCGTATGTCATTTACACAAGCAGCCTGCTAAAGGGGGTCAAGAGTCGACAGCGCTTCATTTTAAGGGGTCGCAAGTCAAAAAAGGTCCAGAATCACGTCCTCATGACGTCCACACAAAGCGTCTGTAGCACCAGGAAAAGACCTCTTCTGCACAGTTATCTACTTCTTTGCTGACTAAGTCGTCTCTTCATCTTCTGGCAGCCTCAACAAGCTCACTATGCAGTCGGCATCGTAAAGCGGGAGAAGGGTGCTTGTTTGACAAATACATGTATAGAATGACCTCGCAGGTTTCTTTTCATGGAGGGCTTGGCTCGTGTTTTGTTTGCCATGGTAATAAAATTGCTTATTGCTGTGCTAACTCAATTACTCTTGAGAGCCCTTATCATTTTTTACGCAGTGGCGGCAGCGAGCGCGAGGCTGCTCGGTGCCGGGATCATCATCAACTTACAGTAGCTGGTGAATTTGAGATCAAAAGAGGTGTACTCCTCGGAGAAGCGGGCTGGAGGAGGAGTAATTGAATTGTTTGTTGTTTGTTGCTGTTTTTGTTGCTCACCGGCTGTGCTGCGGTAATGGAGAGCAGCTACTTTATGGTGAAGGAGTGTGTTCATTTTCCTTGTTTCTTCTCACTTCCTCTGTAAATACTTACCCGTTTCCAAGCTCACTACCACCAGTATTTTCTTCCACCCACTCACTCCGCCAATGTGACAATCTCCCTCTATCTCTCTCACTTACTCTGTCTCTTTTGCTTTTTCATTGCTAACATTTTCATTTGTTTTGCCATTCCACAATAACTCTCAGTATCTCTCTTTTTTTCCCATTTGCTCTTTGCTACAGACAGAACAATTTGTTCACACACTTAAGGATGAATTGGTCAAGAGTGCACTGCTAGCACTACACGCGGCGCGGCCCGGGTACGTTTCCAAGAACCAGAAGCAGACCCCGGTGCAGGGAGGCCAACATCAAGGTCACATCCATCAGGGCAGTGACCAAAATCAGAGCCCAGTCCAGGGACTTCCAGGCCACAGTCCGACCACATCAGTCACTGAGAGCACAGCTGTGTGTAACAATGTGGACGGATCACAGACCACGACTAGAGATGGTGGGCCGAAGCACCAAGACTCAATTCCACACCATAAAGAGTACGATGAGGAGGAATGGGTAAGTAGTACCACTTTTCTAAGTCATTAAGAAGACTTTCAAAGCTTTGTTATGGTTTTATCTTTTTACTGCGGGTATTTTTACTGTTGGTCCTCACAATAGAGCACACACAGGGAGATAAACTATTACTATAATCCAGATGATCATTTTAATTACTTTCTAAATTAGACAGCAGACCAAACGTAACTCTTTTTCTTTTGATGACAGTTTTTCTCAGAGGGTTAGGGTTAGGGTTAGTTATGACATTTCATCATGACAAACTGACTGCAGAAGATTATTTTGTGGTATCCTTTCCACTGAATCTAAGCCACGATGCTTTTTTTCATGGAAGTGTGTACGATTGTTAGTTGGTTTGTTTGCCACGATGACAGCAGGAGTTTATCATGATTTCTGCACACCAGTGACTAATTATCTCTCAAAATATTCCTCACCATTATAACATGTTCAAACCAAGCAACAAAGACCAAAATACACCCCACCACTTACTGTACACACACACTTGGACTGTCATTTTTGTACAGACACAAACAAAGTGAAAGCATCTATTCATCGGCTAACAGTTGGAATTCAGGAGAAGAAAAAGAAAGCTGGAAACAATCCAAACGCTTTGAGAGCTATCTCAGAATATCCAGAAAGCAATTTCCTTTTGACCTTTTGGACTTAAAGCCAGTTCAGACTGTGAAGGGACCACCTTTTTGTTCTGTTTTCTAGACACAAGGGAGTTATTTTTATGGCTTAGGCGGCTTCTCTTTCAGTTGTTATTACACATTTTGGTTTCCCTTTATTTCACCGAAACACAGTGACCTCGAGCGAGATCCAATCAGTGAGGCTGATCTGACGGCTGATTGTGTGTTGGTCTCTTTTAGGACAGGGTGTGGGCCAACGTGGCCAAATGTCTCAACTGTGTAATTGCCATGGTGGATAAACTCCAGGAGGAAGACAACAGCAGGCAGGAGCCTGTCCCTGAGCAGCAGCTAGCTGATGTTATCACCTCACACAACCCCGGTAAATGACTGTTTTTGTGAAGCATGATCATCTCTGTTAAGTGTGGGTTTGTTTATGCTGTAAATGGATGTGTTTTGGCACATTGGTGGTTAACTGACCATTACAGTGAAGCCTGTTATATTATTACACTTGTTATCTGATGTAGGCTGGTCGAAACCTGCAGTCCTCTCCAGCCGCTGGACAAAAACATTGCTCACCTGATTATAGCGCAACAACATGAAGGTTATATTTTACTATAATGGACGCTCATCCTCCCCTTCACTTTCAGCTCCATAAAAAAGCTCCTTAACGTATTGTTGTTTTGAACATTTGACTTTATCAGATTTTCATTTTATCTGATTCAGTTTTCTTTTGTTGTTGTTTTATAGTTGGTCAGTCTCTTCACAATTCAGAATCAGTACCCATGGCCAACCTAGTGTTACCTGAGCCCAGACCCTTGAATTTGTTCCCTCCACCGATTTGAGTGATTCATCAGGCATTGTGACATAACACAGCGGTTTTCTCATCTAAAAAAAGCACACTGTCCAATGAGCGCTGAGGGGGACTTACAACATGTGACTCAAGTTAAATAAGTCCATGTCTGAAGGAAAAAACGACAGGTCCCACGCTTTGTCAAGTCAAGCCTACGCCTTACTTAAGGCAAGTCAAGACACTTTTTTCTCACCCAAGAAATTTCAGTCTTACCTGCAGTTTCCAGTCTTTATAAAGAGAAAAGACAAGGTATTAGTACCTGTCTATTAATAATATAGTTGACCAATTTATCCAACCTGTTTAAAAGCATTATAATGAATTGAATTTGCTTATTAAGATTAAATTAAATAGATATAATCAAACAAAAAAAAACTCAAACACATTCTCTTCCCATCACTTCAAAGAGTAAAATACTGACAGCCAGACTTCAAAATATTAAACTGAAATCATAAAATGAACACAAGTCATTCGAGGGATCTTGTCTCAAATCATGTTAGGTCAAAGGTCTTCCAGTCAAGTTGCTTATTTTCTGTCGAATCAAGTTGGAAGTCATCAAAACAGTGACTTGAGTCAATTTGTGTCCAAATAACAATGACACTAGTCCACATCTCTGGCAAATAAGCACCGCAGTGCAAGCCGTTGTCAAGCTGTGCACTGGAACCAAGGATGAGTAATGACAACAATGGTGACCGCTATAGACAACAAAGACGCTACTTTATCATAGACAGCATGTATTACCAATATCAGCCAACATTTAGTATGTTTTTACTTCGCTCCGCTCCACTCTTAAAACCCTGGGAGAACCAGTAGGTTGGCATGGCCATGCATCAGTGTCAACCTCGAAATGACAAATTATTCAGGTGTCCCCTGGTTAGAGTGGAGGCAGACAGAAGATGGAAACGGAGTGTATCGAGTTAACAATTGAGTCTGATATCAGGCAAAGCCTAATGCTTATGTGGAATCAAATACACTTAATGTATACGTACTCCTACAACTGCACCAACGGGCGGCACGGCAAGGTGCTTATTGTAATTTTAATTGTTGTAGTTGTAGCTTTCTGCATGACTTGTGCCAAAATTGGTATTAAATGTCTTCATATGTGGTAATTAAAGCTATTAATTAAACTCTTTGATATGCAGACAACCTGCTGTGTGTAAAAATGCTTCGTCTTGTGATGACTTAGACACCAACTGTTTGATCTCATTTATCTATCAAAGTCAAAACCAGAGTTTATAATTGGTTATTGTTTATCGAAAACATCTTCTCACTTTAGAGAATTTTGTTTCTCTTCAGTTCAACACATACTTGGAGTAGAAGTAAGTCCATGTGTTGCATAATGCAGAATTGGCTTATCCTTCATTATCACTGGCAACATATGGAGATAGTATTGTGACTTATCTGAGAGTTCCCTTCCTGTTCCACAAAACAGCAGCTTATTTTAGCTTAATAAGCTTTGGCTTTTTGGCTAAGAAATTATATAAATAATTTAAATCAAATAAAATTTCACTGTGAGGGAAATTATACTGAGCAGTCAGTGTTTTTCAGTGTTTCTATAGCTTCAGTTGAAAGCAGTGAGACAAGACTCTGGTCCAACTTAGCGGCTCCCTGCTGTTTAAGCATTAGCAAAAGAGAAACTTAAATTGTTGCCAGAGAAGTGGATGAAAGCAATATTTGATATGCAGAGCCATTCACTGTTGACCACAAGCTGCCCAGTTTCCTCTTACGTCCAATGAAATCCTGCCTCAAGCTTGTGTCCAGACAAGTGCCCAGCCTGCTGCAACTGCCAACTGGCACACAGAGCAGCAGCATTATTCTGACCAAGCGACAGGGAGAGGCTCTGCGTGTGTGTTTAGGTGTGTGTTTGTGAGTGTGTTTTTGTGTCACAGTCAAATGCACACTCAGGCATCTGTGTCTGTGCCTGAGTGTTGGTGCATTTGTAACATTTTGTGCCTGCATGTGCATGTGTGTCTGTCTGTCCAAGTGAGCTGGCAGGTAAGAACAAGGCCATCCGCCGAGTGTTCAGTCTGCAAGATAAGCTCAACCCCCCCCAAGCACCTTTATTAAGACGCTGAACAGGCTCAGAGCAAGTGGTCATCTGCTTGTCTAAATACAAACATGGATGGAATAATGAGAGAGGCTTTATCTCCTTGCGGAGACCGTTGAAGCCCGGGCTTTTGATGACAAGGCGTTGTGGGGGTTTGGATGTTTGGACAGGTGGGCTGGCGAAGAGATGACAGCTGGAGTTCTGTTTCCTCCTTCTCTGTGCAGAGGCTGTATTTGCAGAACGAGATAAGACATGATTTCTCTGACAAGGCAAGGGCAAGGCTGATGTGCTATACATTCTTGGTCGTACCCAACTGCGCTTGTGTGTTTGTGCGTGCATATCCTTACTTTTCTCCCAAGAACTTTTCAATGTGTTGAAGCTGAACAGACTACATGGTGAAAAACTCATTTTGGACATTACTTAACCAACACTGCCCCCTGCTGGCTAGTGAGGGGCTCATCAGAAACTGGTTTAAGACACCATGAAATCAGAATATAGCTGTGTTCTAATTCCCACACAAAGGCAACAAAGCAGCTAAACACAGCTGCAGAAGTTGATAAAGCTTTTATTTAAGATGTCAAATCAATGGACCATTAATAGAATGTACAGTGCACAGTGCATATCAGCGATTCCTAACCAGGGGCACTTGTACCCTCTGCAGTTGTTAGGGCATAAATGGAAAGCTCAACTAATTAACCTAACTAACTCAAGCACCTTGATTTAATTACAAGATATATCCATTTCCAGGCTTCAACGTTAATTTATCTTTTTTTTTCCACTTGCCAGGTCGGTCAAGAAATCTCCTTGCCTGAAGTCATTTTTTACTTAACCCTAAAGAAATTGTGTTTTAGTGGTTATCAGACAACAACAAAGACAGAAGTTAACTGACATGTTTAATCTTAACTGCTTTACTCTCCAACTGAGAAGTACATAGTTTTGCCCACATCCTCTAATGCCACCCAACTAAACCTATGTTTCAAGGATAACTGAAATGTCTTTACCCGCTGCCATTTTCTTGCGAGTGCTTGATCAACAACAACGTGGTTTTTTTCTTGCTCCTGGGCAACTGGGCAGTATTTATTGTTGAGCCCTGATTTATTTGTGTCAAATGGGACAGTAAACAAATACGATTACAACTTGATGTGATGCTGATCGAACGAAAACCAGATAGCTGCTCATCAACCTGAGTTAGTAATAAGACATCAGCACCGAGTGTTTCAACTGAGTGAGTGAATCCTAGTTAACAAGAGACTACAGAAGTTGGAATAGCTGGTTGAAGAAATGTGTAAAAGGTTGAAATTATTAACAGCTTCTCATATCTTGCCAAAACCCTACAATTGGTGCACTGCCACCGTCAAATGGAGCACAACCATCAACTTTCACTTCTGAGTAATCTTTCTCTGTTATGTTCCTGTTTCACAAGGAATTACACAAGAAGTAGAGAAGTGTTAGTGGTGGGGTTTTTCATGACCTAGAGTAAAGTGTGAGGTATTTATTGGGCATTTGGGCAGTAACGGTTCCTAATAGGGCTGCAAATGAAACTAATAAAAGTAAAATGTGTGACAAAACAGCGTTAAAACACATTCATCTGGTAGAGACCCCAACAAATGTCACATCATCATGGTTTTAAATTTTTTTAGTGAAAATTAAAATGTTGATGCATTCATTAATCATGAATCTTATTGCCAAATCTATAAAAAAAATTATTGCATTGTGATATTTTTCGTCTTTCTTTCTTAGCTTAGCTTTTTTACAGTACCGTGCAGTCCTTGTCCCTATTTTTTTTTTTTTTTCTTTTTTTTGGTACGCTCAGTTTGGTATTTTCCTGACCTTGAAATCTTCTTCGTCTTACTGTGTGGTATTTTGATGACCAGCGTAGAGCACGCAGTGCACAGGTGGGAGGTTCATTCAAATTAGACAGCGTGAAACAAAGCGAGTTGTGGGTATGTTGGTCGACATTGACTTTTTGACGTGCTGACAACATGTCAGAACCACATCTGTTTCTGACGACAAGTCTTGCCACAGTCAATGCAGTGACTTTTGAGCAGACTGAACCTTTTGCACAAATGCATAGCAATATCAAAATAATGCTGAAAATGTAAACAAATTATCTTCATTCAACAATCACCATCCAGCAAATGGGTTTAATCATCTTTTTTTTTTAAATGAACATTAGATGTGGTTTATGCAGCAACTCCATTAAAGAAATCTGCATTTCTCTGTAAATGAATGGATGATTCTTACGGTATCTGATGTCCACAGCTGTGTGATACTGAATGAAAATCTTCTCCGCCAGTTCATTAAATCCCTGCAGCCATCTGAAGGCAGCAGGACAGATGAGATGATAAATCTGCAGCCGCTGATGTGACAAGTGTCGAGACAGAGCACAGTGCCATTACACAGTGCAGCACTATTAAACATTGGCTGTTCACAGTGTTTACCTTCATTAAATTACATGCGAACAACATCAGACTGCTACAAAACAACCACGCACACCTGTACACACATCAGATTGGTCAGTTACAACAATATATTTTGTGCATTTCAGCTCATTAATTATGTAAATCATTGCCTCCTTTCCAAAACAAGCATAATGTCTGATGTTTTGTGGCTTCAACAAACAATTTTATTATTATTTATTTGTTTTGCAATCGTAGTTATTGACTGTTGACGAACCCACACCATCTGCCTTTGGCTGCAGATTTGTGGTGCTGTGTGTTAACATTGTGCCACAAAGACAATAATATGATTTCCTGTCAGAGAGTTATTACTATCATACTTCACTGATGAGTACAGCTCTTTCAAAGCTATGAGACCAGTGATGTGACATGTTGGGACCACACCCTCCGATCTATCTTTCTAGTTCCCTCAGTCGCTTCTACTTTTCACTGCTGCACATACATGAAACAAAATATATTTAAATAGGTCCAAGGTGTTGCCCTTGAGAAAACAGCAGTGCTTAAAGTAAAATAAGTGCATTTACTGAATCAAAGATATAAAAGTGATATCATGCATTGACCAAACATTTGCCATTTATTGATGTGCCAAACAATAAAAGAAAAACTGTGGCCACGTACCGGCAGTAAAACTTGATGACTCGTGCCCTTCTTTAAACATCGTGCAATATGTTTTCGGTTTTGTTTTAAAATTTTCTTTCCTGTAAACCCTCTTCATTTTCAAACAAACATGAATGGCTGAACCGGTTTTCGGCTCCCAGATAAACATTGTATTGTTTTTGGCTGAGAACACAACCGTAAAGAAAGTTTTTTAATCTTCAAGTACATCATAACTATCATTCCATCTCTCTCAACAACTCCACTCCTCTTCGACCCCATTCAATCTTCTTCTGCAGGCGACTGGAGGGAGCAGCTACGTCCGCCAGTGACCAGGTTAAAGGAGTGTGTGATGGAGGTTGTGGAGAAGGCGAAGAGAGCCATGACCTTTGTGCTCCTGCAGGAAGCAGCCTGCAGCATACCACAGGGCTTCTTCCTCCAGCAAAGGCGAGACGTGGTCTTCAGTCAGGCAGTAGGTGGCCACACTGAGTTGATAAACACTCTTTAGAAATCCTCTTGTCTTACTGTAGATGTCTACTTGTCTCAGTTCAGCTGATTGTTCTTGTTCTTATCTAATAGTGTGTTCTTTGAGGCTCAAAGTGCAAAGCAATCAGTGGTTTACAATCTCCAATCTCATTTATCCAAAAAGCATTTAGACTTTTTCCCAGACATTATTAAATATTTATATACACTAAGACTCAAAATACCTATCTTATTTTTTCTGGTAGGTCTGCAAATGTATCAGATTGTGTCTCTATAGATTATAACCTGATGTGTGTGAGCCAGAAAATAGGCAGCAAATACTACACAGATTACTTCACCAAACTCTAAACAACTACCAAAGCAGTGACAACATTCTTAATGAGTAGAGAATTACAACTCAAGATCACGGTATAAAAACAGCTGTGAGGCTGCAGCTGCAGCAGCTTCTGGGCTGTTTGTCCTCCCTCCCTCTCCCTCTCTTCTGTTGCAGCTGAATTATTCCAATTATTCTGGGCTTCCTGGTTTACATGCGTACAGTTTGTGGCTGCTTAGCTGCACGATTTACAGGAGATGTGGTTCAAATGTGTGCTTTTGTGTGTGTGTTTATTTAACAGCTGGCAGCCTTAGCCTGTGGGTTTGTCATGAGGCTGTATGCAGGAATGCAGGACAAAGGCTTCCTGAGGCAGCTCCACCTGGTTGGCCTGGTGGCCCAGTTTGAGAGCCTGCTCAGCACCTACAGTGAGTAAATGTGTAAGAGTAAAATCACAGCTGGCAACCTCATAACCTTCAGTCAGCACAGCTGTTTGCTTAATTTGCTTTCAAGGAAGGAAAACAGACTAATATAGTGCTTTGGTTTAGGTGAACCTGGCTAATGTGATGAGTGATTGTGATGCTGTAACAAATCACTATAAGCAGCAAGGTGAAGAGTCGCTGCACTTCCTTTTTTTTTTTTTTTTTATGGCATAATACCTTTACTACAGGCACTCATTAGGTTTTATACAACATGTTCCGGGAGTAGGCTAATGTGAAACTAAATGAAGGGGAAGGCCCTTGAAAAATAGGAGCACACCTATACTCTCATTCATGCTGGTTTGCTAAAGCTCAAGGTCATTCATCATCCAGAATAAGGTGAGTTTGGACATTTCAGCCAAACTCATCTTGTTTTGAGTAGCTAAATAGGCGTGTGATGACCAAGAACCAAATCTCTGCTAATCTTGTTGAATCAAACTGTTTAAGGTGAAGAGATTGGGATGCTGGAGGACATGGAGGTTGGAATCTCAGACCTTCAGAGAGTTGTGTTCCAGATCACAGAGGCCAAGACAGAGGACCTCGGTGACCTCCAGCCTTTAGTGTGTGGCCGAAGGTGAGACATTATCTCCTTCCCGCTCTGCTTTTTTTGTTTACACATGTTCAATTAGTCTGTGTGATAATTGGTATATCCTAAAGACAAAGCACTTGAGTACTCCAACCTTTAGTAGCGTAGTTAGGTTCATTGTAAGGAACAAGGACAGATGTCAGCTAGCTTCCAATGAATTTGCATTAAAACTACATAAAAATTACAAGCAGTTTTCGTGAATTAATACTAAAGTAAACACTAAAGAACTGCTCTACTTCTGTGTTATTTCCTGTTTTTTTCCGAACAGTCAAAAAAGAAAAATTAAAAATCAAACCTATGATTTTAGCTGTTAAAGGTCTTAAGACATCCCATCAGTAATGCGCTACAGCAATGTATCACTTTTATCAGTAAAAAAAGTAATATTAATGCATTACTAAAAGGATTTTGGTGAAATTATTACATTAACTATGTCAACAAAAGCGTTACCAACCGACCTGGTCATCAACAATGTCATATGCAACATCAAATATGTCAAGTTTTTATCATTATGTTGTGCTAATGAGGCCTCCGGTGTGATTAAATCCTGTTTACCAGCCTTGAACTTCAGTGTCTTTTTGGAGTAAAATAAATCTGTCATGATAAATCCAGTGCTGATTGTCCTCTGTGATTATTGATCTATTTTCCGTGTTGAAAACAGTTATTATTTTTGTCAGCAGAGCCTCAAGGGCTCTGGGCTATACAATATCACCCACCACTGGATTTGTAATGAATTGCAATAAACTTGAACTTCGGTTTGCATGGATTCGCATATTGTCTTGTTATAGAGTCTCTGACCATAATTATTATAGGTATAGCTGATTTATCAGGCTCTTGTGGGACATTTCCTGACAACAGTGGGTCTGCTTCTGTAGACAGAAAATTAAAAGCAAAGCCTGGTACTGAGGGCCGTTATGGTGTGCAGTGTCCGGGCCAAACAAATTCCTAAGTGAGCTGCAAAAATGAAAAATTAGTGTTAGGTCACTGAGCAGCCCAGCTGTACTGTGCCGACGGTCATGAGGAAGTAGCTCTGACTTCGAAGTGTTGGTGAACTTTAATCCACATGTGATTAAAAGCATTTTTTTAGGGAGTCTCATACCACAGCAGTTTGTAGTGCTTACGTCATGATCACCTACACCCTCCCCCTCCCTGCAATAATAAATCTGGAATCACTTCTAAGACCTTTACCACATCAAGGTTAAGCAACTTTATTTGAGCTTGGACCTGTGCGCATTATGCCAAGTGTAATAAGATGATACACTCCTCTTGCTCCAACCCTCCCCCTCCGTGTCAATCTGTAAGGCAATCTGTCTAGCACACTTATGATCTCTTTTGCTCATGCATACACACACACACATCCTTCTCTCTTTTTACAGCTTGCTCAGGCCTGTCTTAGGTGTCAAATTGTACAACTGCCCAAACTTATCAAATTCTGCAGCATTGCAAAACATATCAAATACCATTTTAATCATCTTATCTCTTTTACCTTTCATTTCTCTTTCTCTCTCCCTGCATTCAGAGACCACTTCACTGTAGAAGTGCCATTACCACGACTGGTTTTTCAGACCTTGCCAGAGGAGATCAAGGGGGGCAAGCCTCTACGAGTTTTCCCGGTGCTGTTCAACGTCGGCATCAATGAACAGCAAACTATAGCTGAGAGGTACTGTAGCCACTCTGAAGAACTTCATCTGTTGCACTTAAGGACAAGCACTCTTTTTCTGTGAGCTTGTTAACCAAGACCTATGTGGCCTTAAAGTAATCGATATCACAAAGAGATCTTGATTCGTGCACAGCATATTCTTTATTGCAAATTCTTATAATGTGCATCTATGTCTAGAAAATTGATTATAATAATCCTTCTGTGCAGTACGCATCCAGAACTCCACTGGCATTCAACTAATTTTCCCTCATAGGCAAATAATTGTTTAATGTGTAACTTTATTGCATTTAATTAATGTTAATTGGTTGAAAATGTTTTAGGTTTTCTCTAAAAGCAATAAAAATCCTACTGACGAAGCTATTTTCAGATTTATCACATTGTTTTTAACCGAATGCAGCATTCACAGCTCTTCATTACAATTACAGACTCTGGCGTGTCGTCGATGCTGCACCATAACTGCCTTTTTTCTCTCTGTCTTCCTCTCAGGTTTGGAGATATCTCTCTACAAGAAAGAATAAACCAGAGGAACTTTGAGATGTTAGAGGCCTATTACAAATCATTAAGTGAAAAGGTGCCACTAGAATGTAAGTGCACAACATTTTCATTTATTTTACAAATGACAAATGTTCTTTATCTTTGTAAATCTTTCCTGCCGCAGCAAAGCGACTCATGTGTGCAGTTACAAAGATGTGGAGAAAACAGGATTTGTACATAATTGTTCATTTGTTTTAGTATGCATTGATATCTTATGAAGTTTACCACATCAAGACAGTGTGAGATGGGAATTGTTTTGTCTGCTCACACACATTCATTTAACAGAATCTGATTGTCGTGTTGAGTGGCAGCCTGTTGTCATAACCTTTTATCTTTAACAGAACAAAACAGGAAACAGAGCCGCTTACTGGAAATGTGTTTTTGCGTTCTCTATGAACAGGTCTACCGTGTTTTCAGACACAGACTGACATAAAGGAATTACTTGAAACCCTGGGCCAGAATGTAGTTACAAAGAAGAAGAAGAATGTGGAGATACTATGGATTGCTGGAACGGTGAGCAGCAGTGTTATAACCATGACTGTCTGTTCTTGTCAAGGAATAAATGAACTTTATCTAGTAGTCTAGAATTACAATTTTGGCGTGTTGATATTTGATATGATTTAGTGGGTGCACTGAGCCAAACAAAACATAACTTCCTGAGCATGATGGATTGACTTTGGAAGACGATACTGCATAAACACTGTCAGCTGAGCTAATTTTCAGCATCTGTCCATGAACTGCTATACATGTTCTCACAGTGCTTGTGATTCACAGAATTCAATGCAATAATCTGTTAAAACAAGGCTGTGTCAAGTTAGCATGCAAACATTTGCTCGAAAGCAAAGTCCAGCTGAGGCTTATGGGACTGTCGTTAGTTGTGCAAGTACTTAACTGGTGTTAAAACCAAGTATTGAACAAATAAAAAGTTTGAGCTGATGATGGTGCTAGATGTTAGAGGATGACCAAAGTTATTGTAGTTCATTTTCCAGGGATCATAAATGTCTCTGCAAAGATTTTTGGCAATCCAATAGTTGTTGAGATCAAACATCTGTAGATTTGGGTGATAGTCAAACTTGCACATTATGTCAGGTCATGTCAGGAAACATGTATAATTGAAGGTATCCAGTATTATTTGATTAGTCTATGTAAAAGTAGTTTTCTCATGTTATAATAAAATGTGTAATTAATACATTTTACTAATAACAGATTTTAAAGGGTAATTCTGGTATTTATAAACTTGGGCCCTATTTTTACATATTTTGGTGTCTAGATGACCAATATGAATACAAAATGTTGTAATCGGTCCTGCAGCCACAAAAAAAAGGCTGCAGTGACAGCAGCTTATTCCTTTGGTGCAACTGCGCCTGTTTAAGGGCGTCCACTAAAAGTGCTTTCTAGTTTATGACTCTAACAAAACTTGGATTATTCTGTCAGTATCAGTGTCTGACAACATTATGGAAAGGAGAGAGCCAAAGAGCCAAAGCCACCAGACTCCACTGACAAAAAACATAATTTTACCTTGCAGAAGAAAGGAGTTGCTGGTCCACTACTGCCTTGATCGGTTAGTTTGTTTGTGTTATTGTGTGACTGGTGTCAAAGCTGAATCAATGCCAAATCTTTTTGTACCTTTTTTATCATTTAGACACCAAATATGTAAAAAAAAAAAAAAAAATAGGGACCATGTATGAAAATACCAGAATTACCCTTTAAGCCTGTGTCAGATCAAAATACACAAAGTCACTTTCACTGACAAAAAAGGATCAGGTTGTGTTAATGATGCATGGAAACATTGCATTTGTTCACTTTCTTCCAGATCTGCCGAAGGTTAAATGGCATCAGGTTTACCAGCTGTAAAAGTGCCAAAGACCGGACATCCATGTCTGTCACATTAGAGCAGTGTGCCCTCCTACGCGATGAACACCAGCTCAGCAAGGATTTCTTCATCCGTGCTCTGGACTGTATGCGGAGGTAAGACTGTAATAAAACACTACATGAAACTATTATGGGTGAAAGTTATTGTTCCAACCAATACTAAATATTTATCATTTAAAAAGTCAGACCTCCAGACAATATTAAGACATTAGCCTTGTTTCCATCAACGTATTGTTATGCACAAATGGTTTTTGGCATTTTCTTTGGGCAATTTTCTTGAAATTCTGTGAACATTTTTAATACATTTTGATGGAAACTTGGCTATTTTTTTCTACTTTGATTAAGTTGTATGTAGCCCTGCAGATAGTTTTGGTTTTAATTGTTCAAGATGTGTCTTAGATTTTCTGCCACCACCCCGAATGCAATGGGTGCTCAAAACAACAACAACAATGGAATATAATTAGAAACTTCTGGCAAGAGTAATAACTTGCACCCACAGCACATGTCATGTGACCATAAGCTGTTATTCATCACGCACATCACATTCAGTGTGTCTGCACTTTTTATTCGTTAGATGTGCCAGTATAAACATCATCATGTGTCACTCCTCCATCACCACCCTCCCTCACACACTCAAAGGCAACCATGCATATTCCTGTCAGTGCTGCAGTGACGCTGCTGCCTTTAGTGTTTGTGTTTGCCAGCAGGGTAAACATCTACATCTGCATCTGTCTAGATCTGATAAGTCCTATTTAAGAAGTGCACATCTGAAGTGCCTGCGGTAATGACCTGTAGGGGCCAGCTGATGGCCAGCTGATCACTCAATACATTCTACAACTAATCAGGGTCAAATACAGTATTGGTTAGAAAATTAGACTTGGTAAATGAATAACCTCGGTCATACTTTAAGTTACATAATAACCAGTTTTTATAAAGTAATGCAACAAATCAACGCAACTCGTTAATCCAACCGGTGTCATAAACATTTGACCTTTCACAAACATAAACAACTAAGAGACCTGATGACTCATCACAAACCATTCTGATGTACAACATGCACTGTAGATAAGCAACTTTAAACACAAAGCCATAAAATAAGTTCATCCCAAAAAGTTTAACCCTTTGCCCCTCACTGTCCTGCCTGCTACAAGTTTGGACTATGTAGGACTTTTGTGGACTGTATCCTTGTGTTTCCTTGGGAGGTCAGTGGGGAGTCTACTGGGAAAAAAGTTATGGATGATACTCCAGAGCTACGCAGAGCTAGCCGAGTAACAAAGTCATATTACCTGACGCACTGACGGCACTTCAGAAGCATTAGCTAAGTGTTCACTCAATGAAGTCGCTAATCTAAATCTTCATGAATGAATGATAAGCTGTACCCAAGAGCCAAAGAAAGAGGATTGGCGTGCTGTTGCCAATTCATGCAAGGTATCATGGGGGCAAGGAAAAACGTGTATATAACTGTAACTGCAATAACTAGTAACCATATGCTGTATGTATCAATGGATAAGTATCCAGTCTTTTCCATCTTTGTGGCTTTTTTCAAAAAGAACACACTGTTGAAAATATAATTAAAGGTACAATGCAAAACACAGGAAGCAGGTTTTCATATTGGTAACAAATATGCTTCACCCAGTCAAATGTATGATACATTAATAACAATGTACTACAGAAACACAAAAATCAATGTTTTCATATCAATCTTTATAATAGGTTTGCTCTTTAAAATGAGGCTATTCACTGTTGTAACAGGCTTATCATATCTTCTTTATATACAGTAATCTAACCTTAATAACGAAGGTCCCCAAACGGTTTTTGTGTCAGAAAGTGGTGGTCCAAATAGATTGGATGTTTTTTGTATCCATAACTGTCACATTAACAACTATGTATCCCTATAATTTTCGGCAGGTGGCAAAGCATTTAAGTAGCCCTCGGCACGTGTGTAAACGTCAGGTAGAATGTGATGAGGACATTGTTATACCAAAACGTTCCTCTGAATTTAAATGTGGCAGACTATTATTATCACTTCCTGATGTCTGAACAATTTGAACGTATGCCATTCAGCTCCCGCAGGGGGTTTGGACGGCAGTGCCAGAGTAATTCACTGTCTTACTGCAGGCGTAGTGTTAACAGTAGTGTGAATACAGTACCTACAGTGAGAAGTTGTACATCTAAGATGACTGTATCTGCATCGGTTGCTTTGTATGTGTTCCAAAAATGAAAATACGTGCTTTGGGTTTTCTCTTCTGGTTGTTTTCATATTCAGATATACAGTAGTAAAAATCTGTGTTTGAGTTGTTGTAAATGCATGATGGTGGGAGATTAGTGATGAAGATGTGTTGTAAAAGGATAAAAGGAAGGTGCATCTTCGTACACTCCGTTAATCTGCAATGATATCCTCTAGGCACAATGATGTCAGCCTCTTCGACTGTCTTGAGTTTTATTCCTCTCTAGCACCAGCATATTCATTGAGCAACAGCAACAATTTTATAATCACATTGAATAAAGTCAACAGGTCTATTTTATTCAAAATTAACTACGACCGTGGGCCTAATTAAACCTCGACACTCAGTAGAATGATTAGTGTTTATTTAATTTACAGCTGAACTGAAGTGAGGTGAGAGAGGACAGCTACTGTAGATAGTGCATCTAAAAGGGGGGCACATCAGATAGATTTTCATCAGAAACAGCATATTACAGCTGTGCTTGATTGTACGTGATAGGAAGTTTGATATTATGAAGACTGTCGTTTACCTAACCTGCTACTCTGTACATGCAGTAACAAACACAGATCAGGTACCAATAATTGAGTCTATTCCTCTTTTCAGACGAGCCATTAGGTATTTCATGGCATGAGCTTGTCCGTCCGTTCCAGTACTCTGAACAGTGAGCCAACTCAGTAAAAAACAATGTGAATGAAGTGAAATGTTATCCAAAAGGAAATCAATATGGTAGCGCAAAGTGTCACGTTTCCCAAAAACCTGTTAAACCACTAAGATGAGTCTTCTGCACTAGACTTGCGGATGCATTATCAGCTGGATCAGATGTAATGAAAACACATTTTGCACAAAACCTCCTCCCTTTTTATGCATGAAACTGCATGCCTCTTCTCTCCATCCTCTGCCATCTCAGCTTTTCGTGGGCCTGTTTCTCTCATTTCTTCTCCGTGCTTGTCTCTGGAAAAATCTGTACTAATGGCGATGTATCTAAGTGGGCTCTCTGGTGCAGCCAGTACTGGCTCTCGAGTGGTCAGTCTGTGCCAGAATCCACACTTGGACAACATCCGGGCTGTTCTAACACTGTAGTGTTCTGATCTATCTCTTGTTCGTTCTGTTTCACTCTGCTGGGCGCCCCTGCAGTCGGCTGACCCAGGGAGACATTGGGCAGTGGGAGGACCCTGAGGCTGGCGCCGTGACAGAGAACAAACCAGCGTCACGACACTTTTACCCCATTGCCCTGCTGCTCGTTAGCTCCCACTTACTGGTTGTGTGGCTCATTTTAAGTCTTGTTTTTCTGCTTGCAAAATATCAATAAATTGCTGACAACACCATCTCTACTCACTCCTTTTTTCTGTGTTTGCTGGTTATTCTTTATTGAGTGGTGGTGGTGTGATTTGATTGGCTTTCTCGTATAAGGTTAATTAGCGCAAGTGGTTTAATATCGACGTCCAAGATGTAGGCAATAAATCCCAGTGCAATAGTGAAGGATTGGGGAAAATTTGATTTCAGTCAGATTGTATTAAATTAAATAACTGGTAATTAAATGTTTACTCTGTCCTGATTTTACAGGAATCTTTTCTAACTAACTCTAAATTAGTCTTTAAACTTGGGACAGGAGTAAACTTTCCTAAGACTAAAGAAAAGTTCAGACTGACTGCATATCAAATACATTTTTGAATCTCAGACATGGTAAATCCTTTATCCTGAATCCTTTATTGATGCCCAAGTTTGGCATTAAAGTACGCTCTGTGTCTGTGTCGCCCAGCCTCAAACCCATTCATTCAAACTAAAAATGTCACTATTTGAAAAAACTAAAAGAAATGCCACAAATATACAATTTGATTTCTAAAAATGGCTCAGTTAACTCAGAAAACAGGCACTGATGTAACTCAAACATTTTTGGGGACTACTTTCAGCTGCAGATTAATGCATATTTGGTGTAATGGTGAGTTTTTATGGCAGCGGGATGGTGAAGGCAATGTGGGATTGGTTTGAAATCAACTACAGTGCCGGTGTTAATCGTGATAAAAGAACATGTGACCCAGTGCCACACCGACAACAAGGAATAAATTCCCATACACAAACTGCACTTGTTAATAAGATCGATTCATTGGTGCTTTTGTTCTTTTTATGTGATTTGTTAATAAGAAAATATAGAATTTCGCTTGTCTTATCCTTTAACGCACAACATCACATGAAACAATTTTGAGTTGACTAACAGAAGCTAATTTATTTTGATGATTATATTGCTCAGAATGGTTCAACAGTGGCACATTAACACGCATACAGAGCACATCTTCACATCTGGGTGATGCATATGGCACTGTTTGCAAATGGATGAGTCAAACAAGCCTTTTTTTTTACCATTTTCTGCAATACAGCTGTCATGCAAATCACACCTTTGGTTTTTTCCAGTCTCCAGGCTACAGACTGAACTGCTGTTTCAGAAGCAGACAATCTATTCTGTCCTCTTTTGCCCTTTCTCTGTCTCTAACTCTTAACTGTTCAGTCACATTAATGTATGTTTATGTGTTCAGTGACTCTCCGTGTAGCTCTTGGCACATTTATTTCTTTTCAGAGAGAGCTCTACATGCTGCAACTTGAGAAAACTGAGGTGAATGAGTGAAAGATTTACCACTTTGATAACGTAGTAGTAATGTAAATGATAGATAGTGCAGATAAAGTGGTGCAAAACAAGCAAATTGAGAAACATATTTACCCATCTGAAAACATAAAGTAGCATGAAGGACTCCAAATACAATATATGTTATAAGATAAGCTTGACTTGACTTGATCATTGACAAGTGGTCAACTTCAGCAAATTGCATGTTTGGAAATCTGTGCTTCTGTTTACATGTTCAGTGTTTTTCTTGTCCTCAAAAAGATTTAAATATGTTCTTAATTTGCTTGTGTTTTGGACATTTGCATGTGTTTTCTTAAGCTGCAGTGCCTCGAGTGCTCTCTCTATCTCTGCTATCTGTAGACGTCCCAACACCTGCAGTTTCATGTTGATGTGCTATATCATAGTATTTATCTGCAGATTCATATTGACAATCCCGGCATTGAACTCAAGCAATCTGCTCTGTGTCAGCACATGTACAAGTCATACATAGCTTAGAAGAAACGTGTGAGACTCCCACTCCTCCACCCAAAATAGTTTAGGGGCTAAAGCATAGAAAACTAAACTCAATAGCTGAAACTTTTCAGATACAACTTGTCATTCTTGAACTGACTTTTTAAAGAATATTTGGAAGAACACAGAAAGCCTGTTATGTATTGTTTGCGTTGCAAATTGGCAAATACCTCACAGTCTAACAAACTTTAATGCTATCCAGACTTCATATGGTCCCACTTCTCACTGCTTTACACCGTGCTGCCCTCTTACAGTCTGTTTTAATGCCTTAACACAGTGTTGTAATCTAATAAAAACCAGTGCGGACCTACAGCAGAAACCACATCCTTGACAGTTGTCATCTTGATTACTTGTTAAGACTGAGTCACAGATGAGCTGATTCATGTCTGAGGTGTTTTACGCCATAACGCATACCGTACTTGCAGCTTACGATCCTGGAGGTCAACACTTGTAGCACGCCTGTGTGTCTGGAAATCTGAGCTTGAGGCTCTTGCCCCACAGTTTATGCTCGCAAACAGAAACATCATCTTTGATGTATGACTGAAGCAGTAGCAGACACACGTTAATACAGTGTCAAACCTGAATAAATGAGCCAGGTCTTGGTTGGTCATGTAGATAGAATAAGAAGGCGTCTTAATTTTAAATCAAAAGGAGAACTTTTAAATGTAGCCTGAATTATGTGGTGTTCTTTCTCATACAATCCTCTGAAGCATAAAAAACAAAACAGGGAAAGTTCCACTGGAGTGCGTTGAAATATTTTTGGCTAGTCTGCTGTCCAGCTGAAGAAAGAATATACTCCTGGTGCACAGAGTTGGTGCAAAGACATTTTCAGGGAGATGTGCTCAGAAAAAGTGAGTCAGTTATATCACATGGTGTGAAAAACCAAACAATCATACAGAGACTTTACTTGAGAATGTCATTTGCAGTGTAAATGCTGGATGGGTGTATAAAGAAGCAGCTGAATTAGTATGAAAATCTGGAATTAATTGATTTGTTTATTAAATAGAGATTACGCCGAAAGGCATCACTAAAACTCCAGTTCATAACTCCTATCACCTAGATTTATACATCCTGCAAGAGAGTGGTCTCTGTTGAATGCATTCCTGTAAAGTATGCTTGTGTTATCAAAAATGTGGAAAATAGATCGAGCTACAAAAAAAATCCTTTTTCTGTTCAGCTGGCAGTTGATTTGCATTGTGGAGGTATTTGAAATCTGTAGACTTGTTTGTTTCTGTGGTCATTTTCAGCCTTAACTTTAATATTTAAAGACTTATAGTTAAACATGTCCGTTCAACATATCTGACATTTCTATTGTGCTTATTTTATAGCAGCTTCTTATGCTCACTGCTAGTTTTGGGTAAACTCAAGCTGTCATTTTCTTCCTTTAGGCAAATTAGGTCTCCAAACAAACGTGAGTGAAAGTGTTGTTATTAATGAGCTATTAAAGCATCAAACATGCATTTTAGATGAATGAGATGTATAAACTTTGAAATAACATCATGAAAAAAGACTAGTTAAATTGTTTGGCAATGTATGATGCAGGGGTTTTCTACCAGAAAGTTATTGGAGGCAAACATTGTGTTGCAGTCCATATAGTTATCTACTTATGTGCATTTACTTTAAATGCATCTTTTTCTCTCTCTGCAAATATCGTGCAACATATAGGCCAATACGGATATATCTGTGATATGCCAGTATTGACTTATAATATCAGCCAACTGATGTATTGGTTGGGCTCTCATAATTATAATCCAATTATATAATATATATTATATCTGCATAATGAGTGCTGTTATTTGTGGTACTTTAAGTATATTTTAATGCTAGTACTGAAGAAATGCAATATAACTTGTAACAAACATTTCTACAGAGTGATAGCAAGCCTACTGCTCAAATGTATCATGTATGTTTTTGTTTTGTTTTGTTTTGTTTTTTGGATACAAAACAACCAAATGACCTCATTCATCAAAAACACAAATCAGTATTTCATGAAGCCAAATTAGAGCCAATTAAGAGCCAACATTCAGCTGTGTTTTGGGTGAGAAGCCTCTTTGAAAGGCTTGTGTCTGTCATTTCAAACTATTTAAAAACTCATTCATGTTTACTTTTTTTCTTTTCTTTTCTTCCCTTATTCCTCTTCACCCTCTTTATTTGATCACCAGAGAAGGATGTCGGATTGAGAACGTGCAAAAGAATATTAGATGCAGAAAATATGCCTTCAACATGTTGCAGCTGATGGCCTTTCCCAAGTGCTACCGACCACCGGAGGGGACTTACGGCAAAGTTGACTCCTGAGGACAAGAGTCATGTTGTGTAAACCATAAGAACTTGCTGGATGTGATATTTTGCTGTTTGTTCAGATTTGGTGTTTTATGGGGTATGTGTTCTTTGAATCCCATTATGTTACTTTTAAAGTCAATGCACTTTCCTTTTCTGCCTTGTTTATTATTCCTGGCCTTAGCAGTGATAAAGAAAACAGCTGTGAGGGCAAACCATAGTTTGTAGATAATGTCTGTGTGACTGTAATGACAGAATATCAATGGTCTTTTTGAAGACCTCAAGCAGCATTTGTTTGCATAAAGAATCCCACCGTTGCAGAAAGATCCACTTACTGGCCTTTTGGTGGTGAACTGAGCTGGATAAGATAAGCTGTTCAGACAAAAACAAAAGTAAACTGTTTCCATGGTCACAAAATTGGCTGTTTTGTGGGAACACAAACTAGTCTATTTATATAGCCTCATGCCATGTTTGGATGCCCTGAACTACAGGATGAAAGTGTAAGATTCAAAACTGAAAGTATTTCCTGCTCGACCAGAGCTCTTCCATTGCTGCAGTTGGTGAGCATTTGATCTGTACATTTCTATGACATCACATATCCAGGTCCAAATGTTTCCTGTATTGTTTTTGACTGTTACAGATGTATGTTCTTTAATTTGGACTGAACAAGTAACATATCAGTATTTCAAAGCACATGTTGAATCTTGTTGATGACTCATCCTATTCTCTGCTGTAAGCATCGTCATGGTTTTAGCTAACTTCCTGTCCGTTTTGCGGTTAGAAATCATCTCCCTCCGCTCTACGTCACCACAATTTGCACGACTCCTTCCTTTCATTCGAGGCAGCTCTCTTTGCCTCTTTCTTTTTTTCCAAGTATTTTTCATTGTTTGCCGTGTTTGGCTGTATAAGCTGTCACCTGTAGCGCTGGAATTGGTAGCTTTCCCCGTGCCGCCAATGCCAGTAAACAGGAGGATCCTGCTCTCTGCACATTCACAAGCGGACAGGACGACCTCTTTATGGAGTTCCCTGTCCTGATTGGATAAAGTGGGCAGGGATACCAGGAAATGTCTTCTGTCTTTTACTGCACGAGCAGGAGGAGAGACATGAGTTACTCTATAGCACTGTTGGAACATAGAGCTATTCAGCACTCATTTTAATAAGAAAATAACGCCTGTAGCAGCTTTAATGGCTGCACATTAGCTTTTTCCATAATATTTTTATATCTCAAGGTACAGGCCATCGATACCACATGAAGTACAGGTGGATATTAAACTATGGTGAGATTACTGGACCATCATTTCTGGATTCTATGTAACAAATTCCATTATTTATTTTTGTATTCTCAAATGATTTTATATACCAAGGGTTGTTACTTTGGACTTAATGCATCTTTAAAATGTCTTTGTTGTATTTGGAAAATTACAGTTTGCTGTTTGAAATTAAATAAAAGAAAGATTTAATGGATATTTACGATTGTATGATGATGTATATGTGTGATGTTTTGCTTGCTGTTCACATTGAATTTCACAGGCGTGCATTTTAATTGAACATCTAAGTGTTTCATCATTTAATTCAAGTCTTGCATAAAAAAGATATATTTTTGTTTCGCAATGCAATGCATCTATCAGTACATTTACTCAAACACTGTACCTAGGTACAATTTGGAGGTACGTGTACTTTACTTTCCACGTCTCTACTTTTTTGGAGTACTTTTTACTCCATTACATTTATTTAAAGCAACATTATGTAACTTTTTTACCTTAAAATAACAGCTTCAAATCATGTTGCTGTTACAGTGTCTTGTAATTGGGTGAATGGTGTCTCTGTCTCAGCCACTCCCCCCCCCCCCCCCCGCATTTAACATCAGGAACTTCATCTCAACTAATGTTGATATGGGTGACTTGTACTCTAGTACTCTACTGATTATGTTTGGGTTGAATCCATCTATCGATCTATTTATCTATCTGAAGATTATCAGATCAGCATTCTGAACATTTACTTGCCTCTTTTACATTTCAGCTGATTCGTCAATGTTTTCCAGTGCTGAATGACGACTGCTTTGCCAAATATTTTTATGAGTCATCGGTACAAGTTGCCAGCTTTTCATGCCAAACTAGTCAGGAACAGCAACAGTCTTCAACAATGGCTGAACTGGAGACGTGAGCCCCACCCAATTTATCTTCATCCCATCGATTACTGACCGTTAGCTCGCCAGGCTAACACCCTGAATTGATTGGGCTCTGTCTCTGCGTTGCAACACATGACAACCATTCACACAGACAGTTGGCAGAGTCAGAGAGAGAAAGACATTAAAATAACTAAATCAAAATGTTAATTTTCTGTCATTAGCTCACATCGGATCCAAAACATTCCCATCTTTAGATTTCCAGAAGCCTCATTACAAGCAAGCCTTTTCCACATGTCTGATTTGAAAGAGCACGACTGTAAGGCTTACACTTTTTCCTGGCGACTGTTGAAGAGTCTTCCGCTTAGTCGCCAAAGAAAACTCAACAATCTTGAGCCACATCACTGCTGCAATATATGAGAATGCTTCAGGCCTGGTCAATCTCAGGGAGCTATTTGTTGGACATCAACATGAACAAAAGAAGATAAACACTGACCGGAAACGGCGATAATTTATTAAGTACACACTACCTGATACAAGATGTCACCCTATCCACTTTAAGGCACATTGTCTGAGAATACATCTATATAAGGAAATTGTAAATACAGGATGTGGTCCTTTTTGGCAGATTTTCTGAATTCCTGTGGTTTGATCATGCTTATATTTAGTTTTTCTAAATTATAAACAGCTTCAGATGATGAGACCGGGGAACATTTCCACCAGCTAAGAGCACTTTCTTTTTTTTTTTTCACCTATTAGTGCAGTTGGTAACAGACATGTGCAAAGAAACACAATGCTACATCATCCCACATGGTGCTGCATTGACCAATAAATCCTGTGTGTTCTGGTGTCTGATAATCCTTGAAACTCAAGGATCTGTTAGTCAAACTGGCTTTTCTGGATTGTATTTCATGTCTCGTCGGTATCTCAAACAACGAGCCCCACCCAACACAGCTGCTTGTGTTCTTTTGAAGTTCCCGTGGAGTCAAAGTTGCTGTTTAGTCGTGTTCTATATCTCACTTATACACCAGTATCAGGCCCAACAATGCAAAAAAAAGTTGTCTGTTTTGAACATATTTTAATGTTATTTTTGAATTTGTAACTTCCTGGAAAATCATTAAAATGTTGATGACTCATTCTGCACTCAGGGGCATATGCAAATTCTTCGTCCAATAGACACCTTCTTTATTTAAGGACATTGCCGCGGATGTATGAAAATAGGAACATCACCAGAGGCGTGTGTTAGGGAACGGACTTCGCAAAAAAACAACTTTATTTAATGATTTGTGTGAAACTGGGTCATATTTTATGGAGAAACATTTTCTGGTGTTCCCTCTGCGGCCCTCGGCTGCTCTGCCTTGAACAACTCTGCACAGGGCTGACAGCTCGCAGACGATACAGTTGTGGCATTATTTACTGGAGTGAGCAAACATTCTCGGATACTGGAGTTCATCAAGCATATACTGTACTATAGGCATTACATTCAGTAGTGTTTAGCTTTAGTGAGCTTAATATTATACATTCTTTTTATACAGTACATGCTGCTGCTGTTTGCTAATGATAGCTCTCTCTGAAAGGCAGATCGATACACACAGTGACATAAAAACCTTTATCTGTATACAGTAGTTACACATTCAATGAGATTTATATTTAGAAACTGTTATATTACACATCAGATTTAGTGTGGGAGTCTATCAAAAATACAGGACGGCATGGTTTGTCACAGGTTGATGCAGTTGCCATGTGATATTTACAAAATAAAAACAACAACAGCCCCAATTCTTTACAAATATATACAAAAACAGAGACTCACAGCTTATATTATTAACATCATATTACGTGTTAGGAATCAATTCCCCTTCAGTCATTTCTTCCAAAAGGTTATTTAGTCTTTTCAGGAATATTGTAATATTTTTAAGTGAATATGCCTCACATGGTGGACAGCCAACCTAGGATCCAAGAGAGACACAGTACAACATCATTTTAAAACAAATAATGAAATGTCTTTTTTAAAATAAAGCTAATGACACTGAAGTTTTCGGTATATACTTACAGCGTCTGTTTCAGGCAGTGTGTCGGCGAAATCAAAGATGCATTCTGTAAAATTATTCATAATTTCTTCTTCGCCGACGACCATTATCAACTCCAACATGTAACATCTGAGCGACATCTTTTTACAGTTTTTCTAGGAGAGAGAAATGCCTCAGTATGAACACATGCATACGTTAACAGTTATAACATCAGTCAGGTATCAACACAAATCAAGACGTACTGTATATTCTTACTTAAGTTAATTCTTTTTAATAGTACCACTTCTCTCCTAACTTGACATTACAGTTGAAAAAGTTAGTAATCAACATGGTGATTCATTCTAAAAAGTTATGATTGGCATTATTCTGTGTTTTCCTTGTTATCAACAAATCCAAAGACAAAAAAACTAATAATTCCTCAGTCTGTCCCTCAATGCATTCTGACTTCCCTGCCCTGTCTGATGCTTAGCCCATTTTTTTTTAATCTATATACAATCTATATACTATAGTTTATACTTTATTTTTTTAACCAGAGTCCACAGCTGTGCTCACATGATTAGTCAAACTGAAAAGAAACATTTTTACATGTACTTACTTTGACTTCATTAGCTGAGGGAGCATACAGCATGGCATCAGATTTCTGAAAAAGGAGCAGGAAAATATTGAAACAAAACTACAAATATCAAACAAATGAAAATCATCCACTACATGTGTAAAAGGCACACGCTACAGAAAAGTATCAACAATAAACAAAAATATGATGGTTTCATTATTAAACAAAGTTATTTAATCACGAGTAGTGCGAGGCGAACACAGCCACACTATATTTTATGTGATACCTTCTCTCACCTCAATGTCTTTCTCCAGCTCCTGCAAACAATCCTTAACGTATTTTGTATCAGGCACAGGCGCTGCACACATAGACGTACTCAAGAAGCTTTAAGAGAGTGAAAAGACAATGATTACAATATTGTTTATGAAGTTAAAAAGACATCTTGCTGGTGTTTTGGGTTCTTGAAACAGTAGTTGTGAAAGCAGACGTGTTTAACAATTAGAGTATATTTTACTCACTGTTCATTTTTGTTACTGCTGACTCAGCTACGAGTTGTATCTTGCAGACAAATACTTTACTCAACACTCACTCAGTTTGTTGGCTTGTTGCACTTGTTACATAAAAGCCAGCCCTTCACACTAATGCAGGTGGTAGATTTCCTTTCGAGTAAACCCTCCCACTACAAAATGACAATAATAATAATAAAACCTTTTTTTTTGTTGTTTAAATGAGTGGTACAAAAAGTTTATTTCAGCCGGCAGACATTCGGCGACACTGCACCGACCAACGCAAGTCCACTAAAAGTGCTTATTTTTTTAACATTATGGAAAGAATCCCTTCAGAGACAAACCTTTTTTTAAAAGAGTAAGATGACTTTTATATAACCAGAAACAGCTGATATATTGCTTTCTTCAAAGCCACCAGACTCCATTGACAAAAACAATAATTTTACCTCACAGAACATGGGAGTTGCTGTACTACTGCTCCCACAATTGGTTAGTTACAGTCACAGTTGGTTGTTTGTGTTATTGTGTAATGTTGATGTTTTAGAGGGGTAGTTTGGATCCAGACTAACATGTTAACATGTGATCTTTCTCTTAACAAAAAGGTTTTCATCTCTGGCTCCTTTCTATGATGTTGTCAGATGCTCAGAATAACAATCTCAGCCTGTCAGTTGCAAAAACATCCACTTTAAGTGGACGGACTTTGACAATCAAAGCGGGAGTACGTTGCAGCCATTGCAGCTTGTGTCATGCCTGCTAGCTGAAGGCATCTACTGCGCCAAGTCCAAAACTTCTAGTTCCTGTCAGGTTAAATAGTATCCTTCAGTAGGCATTAGTTCCTCCTTTGCTCTGGCTGGTTGGTAGTGGGTGGGGCTTATCTGATTAACTTCAGACCACCAATAATAACTTGAACAAATCTCTGTGTCGACATTGTAGGCCGCTCTTGGTCGCTGGCGGTCTGAGCTCATTGTTTTTCTTGGAGTGAAGGTAAGCCCACACCATACACTGCCAGCCAGCCTGTCCTTTATGCACTTGTGTTAGGGAATAAGTTCGCCCTAGTCACCCATATTCAGACTGCAAAATAAAGTAAAAATAGCTCCTAGGTTTAAAATAGGGTAATTTCCAAGCATTTCCTCAATCATTTTTGATGAGTGTGATAACTAATGTTTAACCTTTACACAAACAAGTCACACACTGTATGCCTACCTCAGAATTAAGAAACAAAGCCAGACCTGAGTTTTGTGGCTCTCTCGGCACAGGTTACAGGTCGACAGGAACTGGATGCCTTTCTAGAATAAACAAGGAAATGTTAGTATGTCAGCATTCTGGTAATCTTAGCTAGAAGGAGACTGTTAAGAGAAGAAGTCCTGGTTAACAAGGTCAATTTGAACTTTAGGCTACTCTATTTCAGAGTGGAGCTTTAAAAAGTTTGTTTCAATCGGATGACTCTGTCGCCATCCTAAGATAGACAAAATATATCACGACCCGGACATCCTGAACACATAATAGAGCAGGTCACCCACAAGCAAGGCCATGAGTGACGACAAGTGCGCAGCAGAACTCTAAACAGATCATCAAATCTTTCTTCAGGTCCAGGGTATGATATTAGTTTCCCAGGATGGCGAAGGCAGGACCTGCTTTACGCTCTCATTTCACTTTCAACACGAGTCAAGCAGCAGGCTCATCACTCGCTTGGAGGACATATGAGTGCACACATCTGCCAGCCCCATTTTTGGGAAGCTGAGGTTTTCTCCACCAACTTCTGTTTTTTGACACGTTGCTGTCTGGCTTCCCTGCAGACCTAAATTATGTAATCTGTTTCTTTCACAATATTTCCATATTTCTTTTAACTGCCGTGGCAGAGCAAAGTACTTGACATAAAACGGAAGACTTGTAGATGGTTCTTTGGACTCCACCCAATGTTTGATGAAGCATGGAGGTGCCAAAGCAGAACAAGATGGAGGCCAGATGCTCAGGCTGAATTAATGTCTTTTATCTATTTAAATACGACCTGTGCCTGAATTTACTTTTTTTCACCAAACCTAACTGTACTGTGACTTTGCATCTACACACATTTTGAGGGTTGGGATATTTCTGCAATGAGTAAAAAAACCCACATCGTATACTGTGGCAATAACAAATTGTATTATTAATAGTTACAATATTTATTCAGTACAATAAATCACTGTTAAATAAACTAATTTAAATGTTCAATGTGAAATAATATCAATAGATAGCTGCTATTTGTAATTCCAAAGAGTCTGAAGCCATGGACAGATATTGAGACAACAATGTGCCGCCGGACAGACATGTAAAAGCCCCCCCACCTCTCCAACATATGAGCAGGTTACCCACACTGTCATTTTGCATCATTCTGTGGTCATCTGGCATCTCTTTGTTCTAACTTGGGTCTCTGTGTGGTCATTTAGCATCTCTTGGAAATAATTTGGGTCTCTATGTGGTCATATTGCATCCCTTTGTGGTAATTTTGCATCTTTGTACTGTAGTTCTGGTGTCTTTGAGATCAATTTACATCCCTTTTGGGTCATTTTGCATCTCTGTGGCAATTTTGGTCTCTTTCTGGTCATTTTGCATCAATTTTGTATCATTTTACATCTCTTTGTCACAGTTTTGATCTCTTCATAGTAATTTTGCATCCTTTTTGGTAGTTTTGGTCTCTTTATGGTCATTTTGCATCTCTTTGTTGTTGTTTTATGTCTTTTTGCTGTGGTTTCTGTCTCTTTGTGGTCATTTTTTGATACTAACATTATCTAATAGGACCCATGCCAACCAGGCCCTGCCACGACCTAGCTCAGAGCCTGTGACCTCAAAATGTCTTAAGATTGTTCTGAGAATCCTGACTGACAGCAGTGACAGTCGTCACTCATCAGTGTGCAACTATGTTATTAAATAGTCTTTGATTTAATTAATGGATACTAGATTGAGGCGTGTACTGTACGGATCATTGTTCTGCTCTTTTGTTATTGCGTCTCCATCCAGGTGATGTGTCATAACCTGTAAACTATTGACAGCAATGTAGTCAAAATTCTGAACACTGTGGTAAAAATGACAAGGTGTATCCCCCATTTTTTTGATTAGGTATCTCCTTGGGCAATGCAGAATTCTGTTGGGTTGTACTGGATTAAGATGTGTTACATTGACAGAAGGTTGTAAGATGTAGAGTTGCATCCAACATCTTAATATGCTGATTATCATTTAGTTTGTAAAATGCACATCACAATTCTACAACAAGCTGATGTCTTCAAAGTGATTGTTTGTTTGCTTTCCACCAACAATCCAAACATTTTAAATTAAAGATGATATAAAACAGCTAAAAGTTGAATATTCTCACTTTTAAGAAGCTGGGACACCAAATATTTGAGATGTTTAAGCTGCCTATATGAATCAACTTTGACAGCAGTTGTGTGAAAAGTATAAAGGACGTGAAGAGAACAGATTAGTTAGTATTTTCTTATTGTACAGTATGTTCCTGTTGGTATGCTTTAATTCCTACATAACTCTTCAATCAGTTGATGGTCTGGCCTCACAGACGCTCTTTGCCAGATTGTCCTTTGTCACTCATGCAAGACTCTCCAGCACTTTTCCTCGGACTGCTTTCCTGTTGCCGACCCTGCCTGCCTCTGACCAGCCCATCTCGTCTGATCCCAGGTAAACGCACCAGCTTTCTATCACCGGCTTTGAGATTGTTTGCTGCATCCTTGTTTACTGTTTTACCTGTGGCTGCCTGACAATCTTTCCACCACAATGCTACAGAGTGAGTGTTTGAGTCAGCTTCCCCGTGGCTTCCTGTGGCTCAGAGACTCACACTGTGTTGCCACAATTGCTATCGTAACAATACGATACTTTATTCTCACAGTGGGGGAAATTTGTCCTGGACTCGAATGCTGCGCACACGAATGCCTCCAAGTTACAGTAAAATAAAATGTCACAACAATAAATTGTCACAACACGTATTGCACACATAAAAACACCTTGAAACCATCGCACAATCCCTCTGCCCGAGTTTGCACAAATGAATTTTTAAAACAATTGAGTTTACACTGAGGGACTCTGTATCGTCAAAAAGCTCATATTCTGTGCGGGGGATATGTGATGGGTCGACCAATTTCTTCTGAGCTTGCCTGAGAACAGACTGTTACTACACTGCCTGGCCCAAAAAAAACATCTGGATGTAACTAAGCAAATGGGTATCAGCCCATTGATTTATTGTATATATGTAATATGTTTCAGCTGGAAGCAAGTTATTTAAAGGATAAGTACCGTTTTTTACAACCTGGACCTTATTTCTGGCACAACATTTGGTCATTTACTCACCCAGATAACTTTGGTGTCATTCGGCGTCGTTCGGACGAAATTAGATCCAGTGTAGCGGCGATATATCCATATAATGGGAGAGACGGGGCAGCGACACACAGCCTCTATATAACGCATTATCTGCCACGAAACTAGTTCATTTCATCAATATTTTGTTATGAAATGCTAGCGCTATTAGCCTCTGAGTCCGGGCTCGTCTATTGTCAACATCCGGGGTCTGTAGGCTGATCTACTACCTCTGACCTGGAAGATGTCGTCTCTGAGCTGCGCGCGCACCCGCGACAGCGCGGCTTGTTTACCTGTAGCTGCTACTGCTAGTTTGACCCCGGATGTTGATAACGGACGAGCCCGGACTCAGAGGGGAATAGCGCTAGCATTTCATAACAAAATATTGATGAAATTAACTAGTTTCGTGGCAGATAATGCGTTATATAGAGGCTGTGTGTCGCTGCCCCGTCTCTCCCATTATATGGATATATCGCCGCTACACTGGATCTAATTTCGTCCGAACGACGCCGAATGACACCAAAGTTATCTGGGTGAGTAAATGGTCTGATGGGTCCAGATTTAGCCTGCTCCAGAGGGATGGGCTCATTAGGGTAAGAAGAGAGGCAGATGAAGTGATGCAACCATCATGCCTAGTGCCTACCGTACAAGCCTGTGGGGGGCACTGTTATGATCTGGGGTTGCTTCAGTTGGTCAGGTCTAGGTTCGGCAACATTATGTGTCCAAAAAATGAGGTCAGCTGACGACCTGAATGTACTGACATCAGGTTTTTTTCCAGCAAAGGGTTTTTTCTCCCCTGATGGCACGGGCATATTCCAAGATTCATTGGGCTCAAATGGTGAAAGAGTGGTTCAGAGAGCATGAGTCATCATTTCCACACATGGATTGGCCACCACATTGGAAATCATTTGGATGTGCTGGAGAAGACTTTACACAGCAGCCCGACTCTACCATTATCAATACAAGATCTTGGTGAAAAATGAATGCAACTCTGGACGGAAGTAAATGTTGTGACATCCATTAGCATATCAAAAGGATGCACAAAGAGTGTGTGACTTTTTTGGGGGGCCAGGCACTGTTTATGGACTGAGGGGGCTGGTGTCCATTCCTCCCCATCGACTTCATGGCAGTGTGTACCAGACGAGCAAGCTTAGTTTTGAGCTGTACAGTAAGGTTGCCATCCCATATCTGACTATGGTCTCTAGTACTGCCTGATAAAATAAAAACATAATCCTCTGCTCCACACCATACACTCTGAGTCTGCAAAAAAAATAAAGTCTCTCCTGTAGACAAGAACACAAATAATCCACATGAACCTTCCAGCTATGACTGTTGTCCAAGTGAATGCAGAGATACCTGCCGAGCAGGCCTGATTAATGTGTGTCATGTATGAGTACAGCCATGATCCCCCACTGATCTAGAACCATCCTCTTAGTTTTGACAACCTTCAAAGTGAGATAGTTGTCATCACACCACTGCACAAACTTTCCTATTTCAAAGAAATAGATTGATGGGCTTGTGTCGTTGTGCAGAAGTCAGAGGATAGCAGTGTCGTCAGAAAATTTTGAAACAAAGCTCCCAGAGTGGCTGTTTGAACATTCATTTGTGTAAAGTGTGATACGAACTGGAGAGCTAACACACCCCCGTGAGGCACCTGTGCTGGTTGACCTGGATTATTAAAGAGTATTGTTGACTGTGACACACTGACTTCGACTGGTTAAAACAATTGTGTGCGCCGTGTGTTTCTCCACCTGCTGACTCACCGGCTTCCCGCCTGATTCAGCCTGCCATATTAGCTGGTCTACCAGAGACATATCCGTTTTATTACTCATCATGCATTGTTCCTGCTGAGTTTTGCTATCACTACCAACTATTCCTAGTATCCTGCGGACTACAATTGTTACAGGAGGACTGAGTACCAGGAATCAGAATGAATCCCTGCCTCAAACGGTCGGAAAAAACCTGCATTACCGGTGCTGTGATGTGTAGATGTTGCCCAAAAAATCCCCTCCTGACATGTTTTAAGGCATAAAAATACTCTGCTTAGAATAATCATTTTTGTCTGACGTTGATTTTCCACAAAGTTGCACGTTTACGCCCCAAAAAAGATTTAATGTGAAAACTTTCTCAGCAGATGAATGTGAAAACGGGCTGCTGGTATCAAACTCTGCACATACATCATGAAGCTCAATCATCAAAGTGAAGGAACGATAAGCAACACGTGTTTTTGGGGACATGCAGTCGAATAGTTTCATCTACAACAAAGCATGTTTTTTTAAGATAATGACGTGTTTTGTATGTAAAATCAGAATCTGTCAACTGACTACAATGTGTCTCTCAAACGTAACCCTAACCCTTGTAAGAAAGTTGTGAATGAGACGCAAAAAACTACTTTTATTACAAATAGCACTTTTAATTAACTTTTTACACATAAAACCTAACAAGCAACTTGACAGCTTCATTAAAATGCTGCTTTTAAGATGATACTGATGTGTGTTGTGAGGTAGTAATTAGAATCTAATAACAATACAGTACCCTGAAATTGGCCACTCTGCATTGTAAGTACTTTGAATTTTGATACTGTTGATACTTGTAGTTTCACTGATGTCAGATTTTGATATGATAACAAATATTATTTGTGGATAATAAATCACTTTTGTCTCATCATGAGAAATCAGTCGTTAAAATGTCTGGTAGTCCCAGACAATAAAAACGTGTTTTTAAATTTGGCTTTAAAGGAAGAGTGAAGGAAGTGATTTTGGCAGCAGAAAGGTAACTAAGAGCCACGGTACCTCCAGTCTGACATGCAGACACAGAAACAGCCTTTGACAGACTTTGACACGAGATCACAGTTTTCACGTTCATCTGCTGAACAAGGTTTCTTATCTTAAATCTCTGTTGAAGACATGTTCGTAGAGCATTTTTAATCGGGGGGGGGGGGGGGGGGGGTTACAACTGGTCTGGAGGCCAGTTGTGGCTCAATATGCAAATGTTGTAACTTGAAACCTCTTGTGCACAGCTACTGAATGTGAATGGACTTCACAGTGAAGCAGGAGCAACTACGTGTGTGTTCATAGAATGAAGAAGTAGATGCAATTTTAGCAAAAAGAAACTTTAAGGTACACAAATTATTATTCCGGGCGCAGTATTCGTCTAAAAACACGCCTGGAGGAAATCTTTAAAATGCTGCATTACCACTAATTCATAAACACAGTCAGTGACGGAAATTAACCAAGTACACTTACACAGTCCAGCACTGAAGTTGAGTGCAGTTATTAAGTGTGTGTGTGTGTGTGTGTGTGTGTGTATATATATATATATATATATATATGTATGTGTGTGTGTATATGTATGTACATATGTATAATATATGTAATACTCCATGATCTATGAGTACATTTTGTTGATAAGATTTTGAACCCTAACTTTCAGACACCGACCATCACAAGAGCTTACACATGATTTAATCGATCTGATATAAACTTTAATGAATCTAACATAAACAGTTAAGTCATCTTCCCGCACTTTAAACACCTGCCTGCGGATGTTTGGTGTGCGCGTGTGAGACACACACCAGCGCTGCTCACAGGAGGAGGAGCCTGCTGGTCACGTCCTCTGCTGCACAAACTGAAAGTGAAACTAAACCGGTGTCAGCTGTTTTTTTGTTTTTCTTGTTTGTTTGTTTGTTTTCTTTTTTGCCCAATGACCACAACGATGCCCAGACGACCGACAGCAGTTGACGTGGACGCGCGTCAATCACCGAACTGACACACCTCCGCTGATCATTACGCATGAGCCTATTTATGTCCTGCCGGTTTGAACTTTGTCACCTTCTGACTAACTACACAAAAATATTCTTGTACTCCCACTAAAAGTCCAAACCTGAGGTGTGAAGTTAAGCTACAGGTCTGTCACACCTCTACCACACACACACACACACGCTCGCAGAAAGTCCGCTTACCGCTCGCTGGTCTCCGGGGCATGTGGGCTGGACGAATATCACCGGGAGCGCCTTCATGAAGTCTGTCGTCTATGATCTGCGCAGCGGCAGCAGTCGCTCTCCTAGCCGGCGGAGCCACAGGCCAACATCACATTTGTACATTTCCCTTATTCTAACAAAGCTCAGTGGTCTCATTGATCCGAGTCCAGTAATATTAACACTTAAGAGGAGCGAGCGTGGAGGCCAGATGTCGTGCCAGAGATCGACTCCCCTCCCATCCTGCTGTATCACGCCGACTTCCAAGTTCCTCCCCCTCCCGTTCGTCACTTTGTTACACACCATACGTGTCAGGGCAGCTTGTTATAACCGCGGGGATTAATAGTACTCACTCATCAAGTAATACCGAACAACAACTTCCATTCATTACAAAACGCTCAAAGTCAATGATTTTCATTTGTTGGTTTATTTGACACAAACACGTCTGAACAAATGCGGCTGATTACAAGAGTCAGGCCAAGTTGTTTCAATAGATGTTTGTGTTGCAGTGAAGCAGGTAAAGCTCACGGATCAGCACTACACACTGCAGGGTTACACTCCATCAATCCACAGTTAAGACTTCACGATTCAAACTTTGGTTCCCAGACTGTAACCAGAGCTGGATTGACAACCACACCTGGGCTGAGCTGAGCTGAGCTGCAGAAGGCATCGTGTTCATTTTGTCTGCGGTGATTTCATTAACTGCTCATTTGTTTGGTACAATACAACTCCGCTCATGGGGGCTCAGTCAAGTGTATAACTTGATGCGTAATGAAGTGGCAAAGTGGGAAGGATTGTTAACACTCCTGCTTACATGGTCAGTGCAAAAGAGTGTGGAAGCGCATTTCTGCCGATTACAGAAAATTTAAAAAGAAAACCAAGATGTATGATATTGACGAAATTATGATAAAAAAAAACAACAAATCTTGAGATTAAGAGTCGAAATTATTAAATAAAAAGTCATAATTGTAAGAAAAAAAAGTCAGTTAAGAGATGGAAAAAAGAGATAATAGTTGACATTTATCTCATAATAATGAATTTTCCTCATAATTTTGACTTTTATTCTCATAATTAAACTTTTTATCACACTTTTGTGACTTTTTTTTGACTTTTTCTAATAGTTTTATCTTTTTTCTCATAATTTTGAGATAAAATGTCACCCACCGAGCAAAAAATATCCCAAAAAAAAAAAATAAAAAAAAAAAATATATATATATATATATATATATATATATATATATATATATATATATAGTTAATTCTTGCAGAAATGGCCTTCCATGAAAAGATATCTACATTAGAACATATCGCACGTACAAACCAGGAAAATCTGGTTAACAAACACTGTTAGAGCTCAACAAAAACATGACAACTGCAGCATAAAGGTGGAGTCAATGGAGCAATTCTGTAGAAAGATAGTTCATTGTTGAGTCACCTTCCCAGATTGTCTGATTGTCAGATTGAATGCAGCTGCAGTCGAGGCTCCTGGGTTTTGTAGAACTGGAACCACCAGCGAGGTAAACACATAACTGAGAAACTGTGTTTGTGTTGAGGAACATCCAGAAAATGATTTAGAGAAAAGTCTGACGTGCAAATTTGATGTTCAGGAGCAAGCAACCGCTCACACTTTACAACTTCACCGCAACAGGAGTCAAACAGGGTTTACAGCTAATTTTAGGGGCCTCCTGGTTTGTCAATCCGGCCCTGAATGTAACAACAAAAGCAGAGAAGTCATTCCCGGGACTGGGTATAAAAACTTTAAATGTGTCCACAGCACTTACTGAGCATTCGTCTGGCTGTGGAATAATCAAAAAAAATTGTATCTGACTGGGAAAATTTACAGGAACGCCCCCTCAAGTCTGAACAACAACTCAGAAACTCTGCGGAAATTCTTAATGTACGACACAAACATGGCTAATGAAAGTAAAAGTTTGGGATGGTGAGAAGATTTTTATTAATTCAAATTCTGCATATCAATATTTTGCTTACATGTATTTTTTGTAGTATGGAATTGGCTTGTAACTGCTGTCCAGGCAGAGGGACCATAAAATAAGAAACGTTATCTTCTACCGTCCACATCGTTTCCACATTCTGAGTTAAAATGACTCACAAATACACACAAGTCGAAAGAAAGACTTCCCAACGAGGAGCATCTGAGTGTACGATTGGTATCAAAAAGTGATAAGAGTTGGCATTGAATGTCTGGTCAGATTCATAATCTTGTATACTTATTTTTTTATCAGTCAGTTTCTTTAGTTAAATAAGAAACTTGCTTATTATTTGAACCTATCATTTTATTATTTAAGTTCTTGCACGCTTGTATGTTTATGTTCCTCAGAGTGAGCTATTAGAAAAAGTAGATATTCAGAACAGAATTTGTGGGTATTGTATTGGCACCAATATGGATCTCCAGCTCTGGTTATACTAACTATATTCTTGAATTCTTCTTCTGTTTGTCTCTGACTTGTAACAACTCAACATCTGCTGAGGATCATGAGGATCTATAGGACCCTCCTCCGCCTGTCAGCCTGCTCCAGTCTCTGTCTGAGCTCAGGTGGTCCCGTCCAGTTTAAGACCAGCCATGGTATCAGCAGCCTTTTCCTCTTCACCTTCTTCTTCCTCCTCTTCATCATCATCATCTTCCTCTTCCTCATCATCCTCCTCATCATCATCGTCATCGTCGTCATCGTCCTCTCCATAGTCGTCCTGCTGGTCTCTGCCGCCAGCTGCTAAGTTCTTCCAGTAAGAATCGTACCCCGACGCTCCGTCGTCATAATCGTCGTAATCGTCATCAGCACCTGCCTGGCGGCCGAATTTCAACGTGCGAGCTGCGGAGAAAAAAGATGTGACGTTAGTAACCGTTTTCATTTAATCATTGAAGACAGGAAGCACTGGAGATCAGAATATACAAGGACATAAGAGAGGAAGAAGATCATCTTGGCCTGTGTATACCAGAGGGTTTGGACTTGGTGTTTGTATACAGACCAACCAGGAATATTCCAAAACATCATCAGGGTTGCAGCACGAAAGGTTTGAAATCTGATCCTGGGATAAATGTTGACATCCTGCATATTGAATCCAAACCCTTCATATTCCAGACTTTTATTGTACTTTCTGAAATCTGAAGAATAAACTATTTTGTGCTAAATGAAGTGGAGAGTTTGTTCTTCTGTGTCTCAGCGTTTGGTTCCCGTAGTGGTTATTTAAGGCTGAACAACAAGAAAATCAACCAAGACAATGTGTTTATCTACATTTTAGAAAATCATGTTCATGTATTACAGATTAACTACAGTTAGTTTTTGTTTTAGTATTTTTTTAAAGGTTCATTTTAGGATATCGAACATTTGTGTGTCTCATAGCCTTGAAGTCATAAAGCCAAGCATCTGTTTTCCTGAAAAAAAAAATAAAACCTGCTGATTGGTTGTTGAACAACATTTACTGCTGTTGTGAACCTTGAAACAATCATGATGAAAGACACGTGGAAAACATAAAAACTCTATACGCTGCATGACAAACAATATATAATTTTAACACATTTCTAAAGTTACATCTGTTTCTTATCTGGGTAGCTGGAACTGGCAGAACTTCTTACTTGTTTTGTATGAGAAAAATAAAAACACATTATTTTGCATGAAAACATAAAATAATAGAAAGTAAGACAGATGAAGACAAAAATAATAAACTAATAAAACGTTTTCACGTTTCAAGTTGAACAAATATGTAATTTATGGCAGCCATCTTTGTTTGGATTAAAGAGAAACTGGCTCAATTTATGAGAATAAGTTAAGAATCATTATTAGTGTACAGCAGACTGTATCTATTTAAAGATCACAGAGTGTTTATTTTTAGGAAGACAGATGCTTCCTGGCAAAGGCTTGGCTCTTGGATTTGAAAGTAGTCAAGCACCGACTCTTTTTAGAAAAACGCTGCTGTTTAAGGACCAATAAATCGTAAATTCATGTGATCTTTTCACACTGATTCAAACTGTACTTTTCAACAAAGCTGTTGGGGCGGGGCAGAGCAGAGCTTTTGTTTGACCCTAACCCCGTGTCTCACACTCTGATGCCTGCAAGTCCAAAGATAACAGTCAGCTGAGAACAGCGAGTTTGAGAGAGGTCAAATCTGTGATACATTAAAGGAGAGATCTTCTAAGTGGACCTTCATTTCATAAATAATTTCATTATATTAGACCTACTATAGGTTACACCGTAATACTGCAATGTCGTATTTGATGTAGTCACACAGGATCAAATAAAATATGGTTTTAAGTACTCATTTCTTTTTGTTAAGAAAACGTGTCAATATCACAATATCTTGTCAGTTAAAGTGAAATGAGGAAATACAGGAACCACAATCAATAAAAGAGAAACATTTGCTAGAAAGATATTTGCCCAGAGTGGACAAGCAACATTCTAACTTTTATAGGAAATGAAGAGGTCATTTCTCGAAAATGCTATTTCAAACTCTTTCGGTTTTGTTTTTTTAAGTCGAGGCTGTTGCAACTTCCCCCAAAGGGCAGATTTACTGGAAAACAAAAACGTCCAGTAGTTTTGGCTGTTTGTGTGTGAGACTCACTGGACATGCTGAGGTCTTTGGTCTCCTGGGTCTCGTGACCACACTTTGGGCAGGGTGGACTTTTTCCTTTCTCCTGTTTGAAGACCTTACTCTTGGCGTGGTCATCGCAGTAACAGGCCTGAAAGGGAAACAGACGAACTCGTTAACAGGATACACAATATCTTGATGTATAGCTCTATTTTGGTTTGAAATATGAGAATGAAACCCAATGATTGTTCAGGCTTGTTTAAGTGCATTCATCAACTTCTTCCTTTTCTCTGGCCTCAAGTATGGAGCCTCTCACCTGCCCTATTAAGGATTTACAGCTCTCCTTTCTCCTCCTGTACAGTGTGATAAAGCTCTTCCGACCATTTCTTTTTTCATTTAATGTCTCTGTGACAATCAAGCTGGATGATAATTCACGCTGCAGACTTTGTGTTGTCATTGTTATCGTGTCACACTGCTATTGAATCACATCAGCTCTACCTATGTAACAGTTGGGACTCAAGCAATTTGGTTTAGTTTCTTTCCTAATGGAAACTTGATGAGAACCTGAACTTGAGCTTTGATTTCTTTGGTGGGAAAAAAATCAAGTTCAAGTTCCTTCAAAGGAAAAGTTCACGGCGTTTATACAACGCTGCCAAAGAAGTCATTCCTGCTCTCCCATCCCTTCAGGACCCAGGGTAACAGATGAGGGACAAACCCCACAGTTCGTATTCTGTGTTACAATGCATACTAAAGTTCAGCTGAAGTCTTTTTAGTACAAAAAGTGTTTCCTTGCTGGAGGATATCTCCTGTAGTACAACCACAATTCTGAAAATGTTTGTGTAAAAAGTCAATGAAAATGGATGCAATAATTTGCAAACGAACTGCGTTTACTAACAAGGGTTAAGTGTTTCGAGCCCATGTAGTAATGTCCTTCGTACAATCATTTGTTTTCACAACCTCGCCCCATCTTTGCTTGTGAACGACTGAGTTTTTATGATCAATCACAACTTTCAACAAGTCTTTTGTTTCCTGGCCCAACTTGATGACATAAAACATGTCTTTGTTTTGTTTCCAGTTGAGTATATGTCAAAAAAGGATTAACAAATCAGTTTTATTTATGTTTTACAAACTTTATTGGAATTGAGGTTGTAATTCTGTTGCTGGAAACTCATTAAATTCTTACCTTCAGTAAGACATTTTTTTTATTAATTCATGTTGACAAAAAGAGCATGTATACATACACATGTATATGTTTGAAATACTTAAACATAAATTCATTAATGGTATGTTGCACATATCCATAAGATTACAGCTCCTTATTCTATGGTGGGAACATGTAAATGTATTCTATTACTGCTGAAGTGAGAGTCATGTTTTCCCAGACATAATCAACCGACGGCAACATTTGCACGTCACTCCCTTTAGAGCCTGGTGCAACGTGAGCGTGTTTTGAATGATGTTGCCCCCTTAAGACACGTGACTAAAGAAATGCATTGTGATTCATTAATGGAAATTAGAGCAAAGGCAATAATTAGGATTTAAGTCCTGAAGAGGCACTGTTTTGTTTTTTTTTGTCAGAATTTCAATATATACAATATTAATGAGGTAATAAGACAAACTCAGTTTTCCATAACTGAATAAACAAACTGTTCTCAAAGGAAAATAAGGTGCCCAGAACACTGTTTGAAGATAGAAAGGTGACAGGGTCTGCCAAATGTAAACAAAGTAAAACAGTGTGAAAGTGTGTTGTCCTTTAAGGTCAGTTTGTTTATTCAGTCTTGAAAGCAAAGAGAGTTTATTTAGTTTGTTTAGGCATAAAAAATAAAATAAAAAATCAATGAATGATGCTCTCTCTCCTCTGATTTATATCTTTTCTCAAAAACTACATAATGCACCTTTAAGATCTCACATGGGTTTTATTTCAAGTGTCTATCTGCTCAAGAGGCTGAGAAATACAGGTTTTAGTAAACATTGGCAGCTCTGTCAACTTTTTCAGAAAAGCCCCCGGTTTTAGGGGGTGTTTTCTGGCCGCAGCTTTGACCTCATTTCGAGAGTCCACTTTAATCACTCACTTCCTGCTGTTATTGGAACGTTTTCTATTGTGAACATTTAGTTTCAATTGGTTGTTTACTGTGTGCCAGGGGCATTTCCTGTTGGGGAGAAAGCTAAAAGCAACAGCAAGTAAGAGGGAGAGTCTCATTTGACTCTGTGTTATCAGTGAGGAGATGTGGGTTGTTCTTCTTTGTAGTACTAACAATTTGTGATGTGAGCCGATAAGATGGGTGTCGCTTTGCATGTAAATGCTTTGTGCAGCCTAAGGAGCAGGTAAACATGTTGTGTGATTTGGACACAATAAGCTCCCTTCACTGTGACTTGGGAAGTAAAGATTGATTTTCCCCTCACCTTACAGCGCAGGCAGGAGTGTTGCCCCAGTCTATTACAGGAAACACCTAAAATGGAAGGCAAAGGCAAAACAAAATCACGTTCGCACCTCTGCACACATACCCTCCAGATATTATTCTCTGGAACGGATAAGATACACTCCACTTTCTCCATCAACCACAAAAATTACCTTGTGAAAGCAAAAGAGAATGACTCACATTTGTATGTTTCTGCCTGAAGGACTTGGCAGCTTGCCTGGTGCTCAAACTGATCATCCTCACACAAGAAGTTTTGACAAAAGGAACAGCGGAAGATTCGGCCTCCTACTCAGGAAGTTTAAACAGTCAGTGGTGGTCTGTGGTGTGATCTGTGGTGTGACACTGATGTGACCGGGTGAATATCAATCAAACTTACCATGATCCCACACACTGCGCTCACACTCAATGCAGTCTGCATCAGTCAGGGGACACGCACAGGCATGAGTGCTCAGACATTTTCTGCCGTGGCACACCCAAGCTTCGCAGAAGTCACATACTGCCCCCTAGTGGAAAAAATCACAAGGTTGTAACAAAGACTTCACTCGGATTTATTTTTCTGAAGTGACTGTAGAAAAAAGAAATTAACCTTGACCAAATAATATATGTGTGTATATATGTGTGTGTATATATATATATATATATATATATATATATATATATATAAACACACACACACACACACACACACACACACACATATATATACATATATATACACATATACACACACACACATACATATATATATTAAATTGCAGTTTATTGTAAAACCTGCTACACGCTTTGTTATTTAGTAGGTAGTACTTACTGATCAATGGGCTCATTCATTCCAAGTACGTGCATGCTTGTACTTGGTTTATACAGTAATTTCTCGTAAACTCTAATACACAATAACAGCACTATCTGATACGGCTTCTTGCACGTCACTGATGGTAATTAGTGTGGTCATAATTATGTGGTCCATAGTGCACAATATTGCAACATGTGCACTAAGTATGCAATTGCAGCATGACAAAAAAGGGATGATGGGTATTTGTTCTCGTCATTAACAACTTAGTGCACGTTTCTATTGGACATTACTGCCCGATACTGTTTGCACAGATTTCACAACTTCAATAGCGTTGCTGTTAGTGCATATTAACGGCACAATCTCATTGCTTTGATGTCTGAATCCGTATGATACTGTAGGAGAAGTAGTTTGCTGACTTAAGGTCAAGGCAACTTTTACTTTCTCTCGTAAAAGAAATTTGTTTTGGACCACAGAACATACAGACATGTCACAATAAAAACATACTGAATGAATAAAGGCACACTTTTAATCACTGGCCTGAACTAAAATAACCAAACACATTATTAACAATTATCATTTAACACTTCAACTAATTACTTTTGTGTATATTGTACATCCCTACAACAACCAAAGGCTCCCATTAGGATTGATAGGTTCACATGGGTCACCGCACAAACAACCATTCTCGCCTGTGGCTGTATCCATCCAGATATGTTGCTAACTTACCACCATGGCCATTCCAGTGGTGTGGATCCCAGGATGTTTGATCACACAATCTGATGACTTCATGCATTTGGTTTTGCCTGACAACACAAGTATGAAACATTACATAGTTTAAATGGGGATTTTTGTAACAATTTGTAGCAATTTACATGTATTAAATCACTTTTTTATTGGCCATAAGTGAGCAGATGGTAACATGATGTGAAAAATTAGACCATCCTGGTCTCTCTGGATTGTCTATACAAGCCTGTAGATGATTTGTTAAGTTGTTTAATGCTGCTGGACTGTGGATTTCTTTGTGTAGGATTTGGGTTGGATTTTCCGGGACAGTCCAGAGGATGTTACTTTATGCTTGTTCTCAATTAGAGACTAAAATTTATAACTAAATGAGTGAATAAACTAATGAGTTGTCCTGTGTTGCTGGTAAGTGCAACTACTACACAAGAGATCCAGTTGTCTTTGTCTATTTCCACTTTAAGTTTGAGAAAAGAACTCCATGATGAAGTCCTCAAGGTTATCTCAGCTTGGCAACTAATTCTATCTTTCTACAGCCTGCTGTTCTGCTGCGCCTCATCCTCCTCTTTGAAACTGAACGAGAAATGGAGAAGAGAAAGAAAAAGTCCAGCAGAAGAATTCCCGTTTCTTGCGGAAAGTTTAAAATGAAAGTGGCATGAATGTTGTACATTCTGCCGCATCGATATTTCTGTTGATCACGGGAGTCAACCATCGTTGAGAGGCTGTAGGGCAGTGAGTACGGGCAAGTTCATGCTAGAGGAGCAAATTATTTTACATTGCTTTCTGAGAAATCCAAGTAAAATCACACAACATAAAATTGCTGTTGCAGTGTCCTTATTATTTTGTTGGTAATGGTCTCTGTCCAAAGAGCTTAAATATCTCTGCTTAGATCTTCACAAAGGGTGGAAATTTCAGCAGGGCACCCAATCCATGGCTGAAAATAGTCCCCAACAAATGCACCGTTTTCTCCTGTTTGAGTAGCGATTGTTAAAAACTACACTGATCAGTTGTTTTAGATAAATTACTTGTAAAATTGTATATATTAATTATCTAATTTAAAGATGTATGTCCTCACAGTAGGGACGCTTGGGGTCGGCCTGAAAATCAACAACAGGCTTTGGACGCTGGCAAGATTTAAGAGATGAACTAACATCCTGTAGGGTTCGTTAGATGATTTCATGATAAAATATATTTAATGACACATATACAAATGTAACACTGCAGTGTACTCACCACACTGAGCGCAGATGGGCAGCTTCTGCACTGAGCTACAGAAGTAGCAGAACGCTCTGTTCTTCTGTTTTCTACCAGGTGACATTACAAAGAGAAAAATGTGTTTTTGACCAGTTATAGTCTCCTTAAACATCTGAGTGATTAGTATTTAATGCAACATAGTCACTTACCTCTGACATTTTTCACATTCCTACAAAACAGAAGACAATAAAGACACCATGTTAGAAACAGTGCTTACAATATGACACTTGTGTACTAGGGCTTTATTACGTACCATTGTAACGTTGCAGGGGTGTTTGGCCACTTCCACATGATCCCGGTTGGCTCGACTCTGTTTCTCTCGCTCCTTACGACTCTCAGCCTTTTTACGGGCACCGGTTTTCTTTTTGGGCATTTCTGCTTCAACAGGCCGCTGTCCACAGAGCTAAGGGCTAGTCTGGCGTCGAGTTAGCTGCAAACACAAAACATTAAGAGTTGCTGTAGACGTGGATGGGCTAGCTAGTTTATCTGAGAGCAATCAAGCTAACCGGGGATAACTTGGTCTTACTTGAAGTCTTTTATTCGACTTTCATAATCGATAATCACACGTGGAATCGTGCCGGTAAGGTAATGCTAGATGGCTAACACATGTGACGTGTAACGAAACAGCAATTAAACAACACATTTGTACCGGATTGTAACGTTTTAGTTCATTATGTCTGGCTGATCAGCCCGCGGTGACAGTTATGAAGCTGCCACGAAGAGTCACATGTTAGCTTAAAATTAAAAAACTTAAAGTTCAAGCCGTTCACGTATAATACTTAAGCAGGCTAGCAGTTAAATTACTGCCACTGAATGTTAAATACAAGTGTCATTTAATAAATACGAGTGTGATTTGCAATATTCATTTTTTCTTACCGAAATGATGATGAGTCCGACTTCCTCTAGGTCCGGTCTGCAAACCCGCTCGGCTGAAACACAACGCCGAGCTATTTGGTTCCTACTTCTGCAGCGGTTCACCACAAGCAAAATAAATGTTTCCTCTCATCCAGACTTTTGCGCCTAATACCATCATTTACAGAAACAAAACCACAATAAAGGTATAGGCTCAAAAGGAATTGTCATAGTCAAAGGGGCACTGTGTAGTATTAGAGTTAGTAATACAAACTCAGAAATATTTATTATTTCCATAACTAAATAAACAAGCTGTTCTCAGAGGAAACAAACAGTTTGAAGCTAGAAAGGTGGGTCTGCCACTTGTTTATTCAGTCATGAAAACAAAGACGGTTTGTTTATTTAGGCATAAAAAAAATCATTCAATGAAGATCTTCCTCTTCTGATCAAAATGTCTCCCCTTAAACTACATAGTGCTCCTTTAAAGGACAACACAACGTCATACTGTTTATATTTGGCTGACCCTGCCACCTTTCTAGCTTCAAACAGTGTTCAGGGCACCTTATTTTCCTCTGAGGTCAGCTTGTTTATTCAGTTATGGAAAAAGTAAATATTTCTTACTTTGTATTACTAACTCACTAATATTGTGAATATTTCAAATTCTGAGTTTGAATTTCCTTTCCAAAACTACATAGCGCCCATATAATGAGCATTTAAAGGGGCAATATGTAGGAACTGCAGTTAAAAACATTCAAAAATTAACCAAAATTATTACAGAATGTGAATAATTTGCAGTGTTGACATTATGATATCTATGTATTGTGTTGCAGAGATATCTACTGATGATAGCATGCTAGCCAGCTATTCCCTACACTCCTGGTCCAAAGCTCCTGTGCTAGTGGTGTAAACACCAATACTCCCCTTGGTCCTCAAGCTCAGTCTGAACCACTAGCTGCACGGCTAACTGAGCTAAGGGCAGCTACAGTTAGTAGCATTTAGCTGTTATGCCCACCACAACTGGGCTACCTGCCTGAAGGTGTGTCTTAAACCAGTGACGTGCTTGTCCTGATCCCTGCAGAACAATCCAAGAATCACCACTACCAAAGTGGTTCTGCTAGTTCCGTTACAAACATGTTTCCTTTACTATAACTTCTTCGCAATAATAATAATAATAATAATAATAATAATAATAATTTAGTCAATTAAAAGTGTTTATTATGAAGCAGCATTACAGGAAATGTTGATTTCACCAGCAGTAATGAAACAGTACACGACTCCCAAAACAGCTGAAAGCAACAAGCCGGAACAGTAAAACACAGCAGATGATTGAAAGTACAGAGAGGAAACGAAACTGAGGAGATTCAGTTAGAAGCTACATAAGTACTGTGAGCTGACTTTTAAAAACATCTTTCTCTCAGGTTTCCTGCACAGACATGAGTTGAGTATCGATTTTAGGGGGTGACGGGTGCTAGCACAGGAGCTTTGGATCAGGAGTGGAGGGAATAGCTGGTTGGCATGCTATCATCAGTAGATATCTCTGCAACACAATACATACAGGTTGGCTGCAGTCGGGAGTCATCACTTGGCCCTACACCGGAGCAGATCCATTACCGGCGCGGCATGGCTCGGCTCAACTTGGCGCAGTAAAACTGGTGATGGAAAAGCAAATCAGCGCGGCTCGGTTTGACTCGGCGCAGCCACAAGTGCCGGTGGAAATAACGGCATTAGACTGGTGATACACTGCCCCCTATTTGTTTTTAGTATGAATCCGTCAGGTGGCCAATTTCTTACATATTTCACCTTTAATTATGTACATTTTTTTTATTTTGATGCATCAAAATTTTAAAAAGCAATTCATAGATATGATTAAACTCTGTGAAGGTCTATAATACATCATGTGACACCTTCCTCCAGGCTCTAACCAGAAAAAAACAAAACAAAAGAAATCCAGCATTTTCTACAGTTTGTGAATGTCTCATATCCAGGAGGAATCGATAACAGTATTTTGTGGAAACTCTCCCGTCCACATGGATGTTACCCAGTGGTCCTCATGCTTCAGGCTGTCTCAGCTCCTCCACATGTCACGGGGCCGTCACGGGCAGCTTGTCCACGCCCAGGTCACGTGCTGATGAGCGGCGAGCCAATCGGGAGCGAGGACTGGACGCAGCTAACAACAACACACGGCGTCGTCTTCTCCTGCAGGTGGTGGTGAGTGGAGGCTCCCGCACTGACTCTCAGGACACCTCGCCTATGAGGGCTGCTATCTGGCGCTGCTTATTGTTATTATGCAAGCTGGACGTTTTAAGCTGCGCCTCCTCCTGTGAAAAGAGGGACGTGGTGGTGCGAGCTCCACATTGAGGAGGAGGAGGAGGAGGTGGTGGTGGAGGAGGAGGAGACCCGGAGCTCCTCATCCATCCCGAACCAGCGGCACAATCACGATGGCACCGTCCCTCATCCGAGCTTGCCGCAGTCTGGCTCTCTCGACGTGGCTGCTGTCGTTTTGTTTCGTCCACTTGCTGTGTCTGGACTTCACGGTGGCGGAGAAGGAGGAGTGGTACACGGCTTTTGTCAACATCACCTATCTGGACCCCGTCACGTCGGAGGTCAAGACGGAGAAGAGCGAGTGCGGTCGCTACGGAGAGCACTCGCCCAAGAGAGAAGCCAGAGGGCTGGTGCTGGTGCCGACCCTCCCGCAGGACAGACAGGCGTGCGACCCGAGCGTCAGGTTCCCGCCCGCGTCTCCCAGCACCGCCTGGGTGGCGCTGGTGGCTGCGGGGAACTGTACGTACCGAGAGAAGATCCGTAACGTTGCGACCCACAACGCGTCCGCAGTTGTCATATACAATGTGGGCTCCAGCGGTGCCAACGACACCATCACAATGCCACATCCAGGTAAGAGTCTGCCCGTCAGAGCCCGAGACAGGTCCTCTCTGCTGCGGCTGGTGATGGAGGCCTGAGTGTGTGGAGTTAGTCGCTTATTAAAGGAGCACTATGTAGTTCAGAGGAAGACATTTGAGTCAGAAGAGCCTAAACAAACTAAATAAACAAACTGTGTTTGTTTTTCATGACTGAATAAACAAACTGACCCTAAAGGACAACACAGCCTGCATTGTTATTTATTAAAAAAAAACATTAAATACCTTTTAATTACAGGATATAAAACAATCCTAACTTCTTTCTTTAGCATTAAAGATAAAACACATGTATGGGATGGAATATGATGGGGTAGACACACAGTTTAGTTAAGTTTATCTGACCAAATTCAAATACACAAGTATAAAAATACAAGTGTATAAGGCATTGTCAGGGTTAACGTGACAGTATAATGCACTAATTTCTACCATAATTCAAAAACATTTGCATAACATCATTATTTTCCTCCGAGAACAGCTTGTTTATTCAGTTATCGAAAAGATATATGTATTCTGAGTTTGAATTATTGCCTCATTAACACTGTAAATATTTAGAGTCTGACTTTGAATTTCTCCTCCAAAACTACATAGTGCCCCTTTAAGTGTTGGACACCTCTGACAAAGATGAATGTTTTTCATTTCCCTGCTGAGGTCCCAGAGCTCTTCTGCAACTGTGTAATCAACGAAATAATCAATTAGTTTCTTGGTGAAGTAGAAAAGTGGACTGATCCGCTGATTGTCTGTGGGTTCTGCTGAAGTGTGAGTGCAACCTTAGAAAGCTCAGTCACGATTTGAGAACATGTGGACTGGTTATTATTGAAAGTGTTTTGATATTAGTTAGGGGTGAGACTCACAGCGTAACTGATGATGTGATATGTTGTCCAACGTCCACGATAGTATAGAAACACAATACTACGATTCTGCGATAATCAATACATTGCAAGACAATCATCTAACCATATATCACAATGTCTGTCTAACTGAAGAATACAAAATACCTGCAAAATAAAAAAATAATCTGTTTGTGTTTCGACAGCCTATGTAATAGAAGCAGACCGATTATCAGCTGATATTCAGCATTTTCAAATTATCGGCATCTGTGATTTTTTTTTTTGCTGAGAATGCCAATGAAATGAACTAATTTAATAGTGTGCTACTTTGGCTCTGATTAACAGCCTTTAAACACTAATTGATGTGAATCTGCAAAGTAACTAGTAAGTAAATTTGAAATACAGAAACAGTAAACTTCACTCGATATTTAATAATTATAAATCACCCCCGAGCATAGTTTTCTGCACTGCGTTCTTTGAAACCAAAACATTTTCATATATGCCGATAGCAGTATTTCTGTGTTCGATCAATATCGGATGAGCATATTGGCCAACCGATACACTGCTCAGGCTTACTTACATCTGATGCCAGCTACTGGTTCTTCAACGTGCTCGATATTTGGTGCCACAGACATAAAAATCAATTGGAGCTGAAAGAGTATTGATGATCAATACCCAGCCTCATACATTTGCCATATGTTGCATTCTCAAATAATCACGTAAAACTACATATCTCTGAACACACACATTTCCCAACCTTCTTTCTATTGTCTATTTGTTTAAGAGAAATAAACTTTATGCATTGCACATTCTTAATCAGAACAAAACATAAAGAAAATATATAATAATATAGTTTATAAAACACAGTTACAAGACAATACATATTCACTCTACAACAACACCAGCAACAACCAGGTTTCACCAGATTAAGTGTCAACTTGTCGTGAAGAAGAAACCTGAAGCACAAAGACAGAAGAAGAGTGCTAATTAGTCTTTTTAACACAACGCTAATCAAGCAGCTCGCAAATCTGACAGTTGAGCACAGTGCCAGTTTTCCCAGTAACCGATGGATAAAAATAGTATTTTTTATTTCATTGTCGCACTGTGTGTTAGTGTACCTGCTATACTTCAACAGATGCCTTAAAACATGTGTTACTAAGCACTAAACCATAATTACAAATAAATGATAGTCGCTCTTAACAGAAATGTTGTCCACAGATGGCAAACTGTGACTAAAGCTTCACTTCACTCATTTGTTGAGAAAAGTCTGTGTGAAACTGAGAGTCTTCCCTTCACACGTGTCTTCATGAATGTGAATTAAGAAAAGACCAACTATAATCAACATGTAAACATACAATTTAGAATATAGGAGACAAGCAGAGGCTGCAGACTCACAGGTAAATGACCCCTCAAGACAAAGCTTAAGAACATCAAAAAAACAAGTCACACACCCGAACAGAAATGTGTAAATAAACCTTTTGATATGATCCATGCCAGTGTCCTCATATTAATCTGTCTTCCTCGGAGGCACATCTCCTTTGTTTGCAGGAGGCCATGCAGGCTGATGCAGAGATAATAAGACAAACAAGCCGTGTAATTTGTTTGCTACCTGTTCATGACAACATTTTGTTGATTTGTCCAGCTAGTCGTGCAGGTCGCAAACAGAACAGGTCACATTGAAATGTCTTTTTTAAAAATGATTGTTTAGTTCAATTAGAATAACATCACTGAGGAGATTCTACTTTAATTTAAATTGAATTCGATTCATTCCCACGACTGAGGTCATCATTTGTGAATGTGGGGAGGCGTGTCCCATTCCCTTTTCAAAACCGTTTTTTGTCAGCTTCACTTTTTTTGTTTCAGGTTGATTTTTTCTTACTAAAGTCACTGAACATTTTTCTGCAGCTGTCCTCCCACAATAATGGACATGAGAGAAGATCTGAGTCTGCCTCAGTTATTACTGTGGCCTTCAGTTACTTCACCATTCAGGTGACTCACCGATTGCCTACTTTATTATTAAAGTTTGGTGGGCTGTGTGCAGCATGAAAGCAAAATCTGCAAACAGGAGCCAGACCAGTGCTGGATTTTTGGTGCAGTGTCGATAATTGGAGTAAATGTTGATGTATCAGCCGATATTCTTTTACACACAGAATATATACATAAACACACATTTTTGCAATGATCCCTCAAACACATGTGACAAAGATGTGCATGTAACAGAGGCCAGATATTATTCAGTTTAACAATAAACTTAATTGTGTGAGTGCACTGAAACAGTCTTTTTCTGCATGAAAAAATGTTTTTATATCGGCATATATCAGCCAACATATACCGATATATCTGCAATAGACCAATATCAACCAGGCTCTACTGCAAACACTACCAGGGCTGTAAAATAGTTAATACCAATTTCATTATTGGTATAATATTTTCCATTTTTAAAAAAAAAGTAACTGGAGTTGAATATCGATCATGAAATCATAAGAAGGTAAAGCACAGAGCAGAGCTCTGTTTTATAAAGATGTAAACACACCATTATTTTTCATAAAGTATTAGCTACCTATTCTATTCTTTTATGTGTGATTACTACAATAACAACGCAGAAGCTTACACAGCATTTGTACTACTCAGACAAAAATAACCCCTTTGCACAAACTCTTCTTGTATCTTTATGTATAATGTGATGTCTTATTGATCTTTGGGATTTTTTATATTGTTTCACAGATCCTGGGAGTCCTAGATAATCAGTTTTTTGTTCATACGCTCTTCATCAGCACACAAACCTGCTGACACAGGTTTGGATGTGGGTTCTGCTTTGTAAGGTGGTCCCTCTTCTCATATTGCCACCCTACTCTCCTCTTCCTCTTTGAAATGTTGTTGTTTTTCCAAACAAAACAGACTATCGTACAATCCTACTTCCATTTCTCCTAGTTTAGTATTGGGTCTGTAGCTGCCCTAGAGTTGGAATAAACCATTGTCTTCCAAGCATGCAAAGCAGTTATAATGTTTTTTTTTTTATAACTCTTGATTTTACTCCTCTTTTGAATTCTTAGCACCCCTTTCTGAACACATTAGATGCATTATTTGTGAGAAATAAAGGTAACTTATTGGCTTTTTACAGTAGCTGTGAGTTTTCCACTTGACTTGTATTGTATTGACTTGGAAATGGGCTCTCAGCTCGGCGCTAGTTTTCATAAAGGTGTGTCAGTCCTGTTCCAGACAACAGCACAATGTGCTGAAGGCTTTTTGACGCAAGGATCTGTACAGAGACAGATGTTCAAACAAAAGTGTGCAGCACCTGATGACAGTTGGTGGTGTTTTGCCTCATGCTGCACAAACTAATATTTATTTTTAACTGATCAGTTTCAGTGTTTTCCATAGGTTTAGGGAATGCTTGAGTGCACACATTCGGTCAAGAAAATATTACTTTTTTCAATTAAAAATATCCAATTTCACATCATTTTGGAAACCTTTTATGTTTGTATGTGAAACATTAGAAAAATAGAGCAGAGCTTAATGATAAAACTTGCTAAAGAAGTTCACTGGGAACTAACTTCAACCATTAGATCTGTGAAAAGTCATTTAGTTTTCCTCAAGTAAATGGACTGCCAGGATGTCTGTTAAGGGGTTCAACAGTATTTGACCATTAAACAACCTCTATTCATCCTCTGTTCATGGAGTAGCAAAGAAAGGGTCCAGTTCACATCACATTACCTGCAGCAAAACATTAAAAGACACCAGACTATTTTAAAGACTTGCCCTGCTACTGGCCATGACCTAAATATAAACCGAGACACTTTAAGAAACAGAAACAGCTGCCGGGAGAGGTGTGATCCGTAGCTCGTAGAGAGGAGGATGGTAACAGAGAGTACCGTGACAAATGAACTGGCCTTAATGTGTTTGACTGAATGAGAGGCTGCCAAAGAAAGAGTGGAGCATTTTCCTGTCCAGATCCAACACAGCTGGGCTGTAAAATCCACAGTTGCCAGAGCCAGAAACCTCTCACAGCCTGGCTTTATTATTTAAGGCTGAGTGGTGTCAGAGTCATGTTCAACCTTGGACCATAAAGCCGGGTCAGATACTGTGGGTTTATCAAATCTGACAGTGTGGGTTTATTCCACTGTTTTAAACTTTGCAGCCATTTTCCTGTCAAAGCTCAGAACTTTGACACTCAAATATCCAATCACAAATAATCTCCTAAATGAGTTGTACAGAAGTAAAGGAAATATGTTTATTCATTTTCTTGCTACGAATAAATGTAATTCTTTACCTCCTCCATCAGCTGGTTTCTCTTTCTTTGGCCGTCTAGAGTTTCCACAGTTATCCCAGTTGTTCCACTGTTATCTGAGGTTAGCGACCAGGCAAAAATAATGTCTCTTCCTGTTTTGGTTGTGCAATGGTGGACTGGCTTCCTTTATGCCATAATTCGTTCTCCATTTTTGTGGTAAAAATTGAGTCCAGTGGAAGATTACAGCCATTACACAGGGCAATCAGTATTTACTCCAGAATGATAAGTCAACGAAAAAATTTGGCTATTGAAAGTTTAATTTAACCCAAACCAGGATCTTTTCCTAAACCTAACCAAGTCATTTTGGTGCCGAACCAAACTACGACCGTTTCATCACTTTAACAACGTGACAACAAAGGTCTAACACAACTATTGCTGTGGTTTCTGGCATTGGGACATTGGCAGTGGATCCTTCAGGTCCTGTGGGTTGGGGGTTGCGGCCTCCATGGATAGGACTTGTTCCTGCACATCCCACAGATGCTTGTCAGATTGGGAATCTGGGGATCGTATCAACCCCTTGGGCTCTTTGTCATGTTCCTGAGCAGTTTTTGTGGTGTGGCAGGGTACATTGTCCTACTGGGTTGTGCACTGCCATTGGGGAGTGATGTTGCCAGGAGGTTGTTTATGTGGTCTACATCAGTATTTGGGTGGATGGTATGTGTGAAGTGGCTTCCACATGAATGCCAGAACCCAAGGTTTCCCAGGAGAACATTGCATAGTAACGAGATGATCACTGTTGATCGCTTCAACTGTCAGTGGTTTAAGTGTTGTCGCTGATGTTAGGTTATGTTGTTTTGGGAATTATGGCAATCGACCTATTCAGCCGTTTAGGTATGAGGATGTGTTGCAGCTCTGTTTACCCTACAGATTCAAAAGTGGAGTTAACCTCCTCATTTATCTCTCTGTGAGCAAGCTAATAAGCGTATTTCCCCAAAATGTCAAACATTATAAGCTTTTGTATACACTTGCATGATGAAGCCACGGTGTAGCCTACTGTGTGTAACTGTCAGTGTCAGGTTAGCACATGATTGTTAATAAAGAGTTTACCAGTTAATTCTGTCGTAATCTGCCTTAGTGTTATCCACTCTGCAGCAGACCAAAAGGCCTGCGCTTTAAATTAACAGGTTGGTTTCCACTAAATTAGCCCATTCAGTATTTATTCCTCATTGCCTCGAAATCTTTTCACAGGTTCAGCCTCAGTCTCAGACATTACCCTCCTGTTTTAGCAGCAGCTATTTTTGTCTGCTCCGACTGCGTCACAGTGAACAGAGGAAGGAGATAAGAGGTCAAGGCTTAGGGAACTCTTACATGCCTTGTTATTCCTTTCCTTATTTCTGTTGGCTATGAAACTGAAGATGGCCATACATGGACATTTTTTTAAGTCTGTAGAGTCTGGAAATCATTAGCCTTTTGACATGAGATATGGAGATAACATTGTGTTAAAGGAAGAAATTGTTATATCACAGATATGTGAACTTGTGAAGATGAAAACTTGTAATTTGGACCAAGCTTCACTTTGATGAATAAATAAATAACTCACTGAGCATCAGGTTCATTTGCTGCAGATTTCCTACGCTGTAATCTTATACAAGTCTGTGTAGTGGCTCTGGGGAAATATATGTAGCTGGTCCTTTTTTAGAAAATGCTTGACTTTGGTGGGGATTTTTGGAAATATTTCTTGTATCATTGTTCACTTGCAAATATTTCCAAGACTGGTTGGACACAAATTGCCTTAATATGTAAGATTTCCATTGGAATCTGTACTTACTGGTTCATAAAACTCCACTGGCTACAGCTGTACAGGTGTTGTTTTGAAGTCTGTTCCTATGTCGAATAAGTTGTGTTTCGTGTAGTGCAATCTATCAGCAGGTTTCAGAATGAGAATTGGAGCAGCCAGGCCTTTCTCCAGCATTGGCGCTGTGGAGATAGGACTACTGGAAACAAAAGAGTTTAGATTCATGCATTTACTCTCCCGATTCCAAAAAATAGTTGGGACGCTAACCACGAATAAAACAGAATATAAAAAGGTATAGATCCTTTTTGACATATACTCAATTGAAAACAAAGACAATATCTTTAATGCTTTATCTCAACTTCATTGACTTTCGTAGATAAATGTTTATTCGCTACATGGGCTCAGGAACATTTTGGTAGCATCCCATTGTTTTTGGAATCGGGGTCGTATGTTGTCGGGAAGAGTTGAGAATTAACTGGTATTATCTGTGGAAGACCGGTAATTTATTTCTTTCAATTAATTTTAGAAACTCTGCAGATGTCTTCCTCACCTTATTTAAATTTTTATGCCGGTAAGAAAAACATTGGCAGAAACTCCCATGAAGAAGAGTCTCAGCTCGGGGGCTGAGAGTCTGAACAGACGATGCCGTTCAGCAGCGTATTACCATCTGTTTGCTGTCCAAACACAAGCTTTTGTTTTCTCTGTCATTGTTTGTAGCAGGGTTTGCTTTAGAAGCTCAAACGTGCATAAACTCATTTTGAGGGAGCAGCCACCATATCACAAGGATAAACCTTTGTGTTAACAGTGGGGATGCTGCCAGCTCTTGTGGCTGTGTAGTTTTGGATGGGAAGAGATTTGTCTATGTTTGCAGATAAACAACCATATTCATTTATTCTTTTTCTTTTTTCTTAGAGTTATTATTCATTTTTAGCCAACAATCTCACAGATGCCTGTTCCAATTCTTGCATATGCTCGAAAAGAAAATGTTTTTAAAGACATGATTTTGGTCTGACTTCTCAACCCTTGCCATATAAAATGTAGCAGCTGTGCAGATTTTACAACAAACCTGTTACATAAAGGGATTTGTGAGCACGACAGCAATAATGCTTTGGAGCTGCATCTGGAAATGTAGCATATCTGTTGTATTCAAAGCCTTTAACTCCTTTGAAAAAAAAAAAAAAAAAAAAACATATTTTCTGTCAGTCTTTAAAAGTTCACCCCAGAAAATCATTTTAAAATAGCTCTGTGCAGACTTCTGTGCAGTGCATGAGGATTTGTTAGAGCACCGTGCATCTGGCAGGCTGCACAGGAGGTGCAGTTGGTGATGGCAGGTTGAATAAAGCCACTCTTTTTTAGCGATTGATAGAAGAAATGAAGCACCACAGGGAGCTACTGTGACTCCATGCAGCCATAAACAGGCGGCAGAAGGAATATGATGTAACAGATTATCAGGCTGTGGATGCACTGCACAGCTGATAGAGTAGAGCTCTGTTATTTCCTCATTGTGTCCTGAAACTACCAAATCAATTAAGCATTATGTCCCATGTGTCGTTGCCTCTTTACAGACATCTTCAAAAAAATTATCCAGTTGAGCGTGAGGGTGGATTTTTTGAGACAGGTACAGATAAATAATATCTGAGAGTTAGAAGTGTGATCGCTGTCACTTAACAAAAAGCACTATTCTTTCTTATTCTCGCTACAAACTGTCAAATAATACAAAAAAATAATCAGAAAAACCTTCCTCTTTTGGGTATAAACTACACTATAAACGACGACACCATTTCTAAAATACTTCAACATATCTTTGTTACCTCAGTACTGTATTTTTTGACTACTTATGCACAGACTTATTCACAGATATCATAACTTCTGTGATAAGCGAATATACGGTTGGGCTATCTGATGATTTCAGATCATGATCGATCTTGAAGGCATCCACAATCTACTTTTCAAGAGAAGTGTAGGGAAAAAACAACTGAAAAGAAACAGAAATACATCTTGTTCGGTGTAATCCAAGTCTCTGGAGGCCCCCGAATCCCAAATTGATTTGAAATCATGTTATTTACACCCTCGATGCACAGTTGAGCTCAAGTACCCACTAATGCTTTTAGCTTGAAGATTTAGGCTGAAAAAAAGAGTTTAAATAACATCTTTTCGAATCAGTTTAGGACCTAAGGGACGGACGAGCTGTTTGCAGCCATTTTATGACTCAGATGTTTGTTTAAGTTTTAAAACAAGCCCCCATCTGCTTCAGTTGTTTAGGAGAATGATGCAACACTGTTTTGTTGTGAAGCTCTAGAAATGTTTTGTGGAGTACAACACTTCACCCGACTTGCCATCTATCCTTTAATGTCATTTTACTTCTGTTGTCAGACCTCATTGACTGGTGGATCTGCACTATGTGAACAAACCAATAGAGTGTTGTAGCCTAGATGGCTATGCTGCTTGGATGAAATATGTCTTTGGGTGACATATTGTAAATCATGCAACGTGAGCTATAGCTTGCTACATGGCGGATGAGGAGCTTGTGCCAAAAAATCTTTAGCACATTAAATCTTTAATGCAATATTGTGTTTTAATGGTGCAAATGTAGAAAGTCTTAGTCTATTTTAAGTCTGGCTGTAGTCTACAGGCCATTTCAAAAATAAGCCTGTGGACTGTCCAGATCGCCCACCTCGAAGCTAACATCAGGTGATGATATCAGCATCAGCTGGACTGATGTATTGGCTGAGCTTTGATACGTTCTTTAACCCCTTTGAATATTAATAATACTGTTCTTTAGAGCTGAAGTAATTAGCAGATTATTTGATTTATTGATTAACAGAAAATTCAGGTTCACAAATGTGAGGATTTACTTGTTTTTTTCTCTGTTTTGTATCATAATCTGAAAGTTTTTGAGTTCAGGCTCAAAGACAAAACACATTTGAAGGTGTGTCATTGAGATCTAGACAACTCTCAGAGGTAGATATATAAAGTAGCCTATGCAGTAATGTGTCTCTGAAGAGCTGAGTGTCTGTCTGTTAGCTTGAGAGGTAGAAGGCAAGGCTTATCTGACACCCTGGGAGGCCAAACTGGTGAGAGGAATTAGCTGAGAGGGTGGGGAGAAGTACTGTCTGATGCTAATGCTAACACTAACAGCCCCCAATGGGAGTGTTTTCTATTACGCAAACCCAGAGAATTCCTGTTCTGTGAACACGTTCTTCCTCCAGGACCTTTCACTTGCAGGAGTTCAAAGATGCTTGATGACTCTGCAATGCAAAATCCTTCATCGTGCATGGCATGCAAAGCAACAGAAGGTTGCTTGCAGGAAGCCTCTTACACAGAGAGGGAGGCTTTAGTGGTTGAGTCCTGTCTAAGCTCCCGGGACTGGAGTTTTCACACCTGCTCTGCTTTAAAGCACACTTCTATTCTATATGTCAGGGTTGGAGGTTGAAAGTCTGCCTTCTTAATGTTTAAGTAGATTTCTGAGCATTTGCATATTACTGTGATTATTAAGGAACCAAGGCTGTATGCAGTAATAGTATTATGGCATTAGTATGGAAAGGATATTATAAGTTTTGGTTACTATTGTGCTGTAAGAAGGGTGGGAGTAGTAGGGTGTACCCTAAGCCTACTGTTACATAGTTGGCCTTTAACAAATCTTAGTTTCTGTTGTTCTGTTACGGGGATTTGCTGCTTTTCTATTGATTTTGTTCTAATTAATTTTTCTCACTGGCAGTTTCACTTTTTATTAGTTTTAACATTTTGACATAATTAAGGCTGCAGTTAAAGACTGTTTTAATTATCAATTCATTTGCAGAATATTTTTTTTACTAAAAAATAATAATTTTGCTGAGAAAAAGTGAGAAAATAATGAAAAATGCCTCAAGTCGGTATAAAATCCAAAGATCTTCCATCAACTATCATGTGTGACATTGAAAAGGATCAAAGACTCACATTTGAGAAACTGTTATCAGCAGATATTTATCAAAATAGTGTGATTAATTGACTATTGACTAATTGACTAATTGATTATTGCAGCTGTAGACATTAACCAAACATACTTTCATTTTACTATTCATCTCTTCACATTTCTCATTTCTTGAACTATTTAGTCACTGTACATACTTTCTCCACACAAAAAAATATTGTGTGGATAGAAATACTGTACTGCACAATACTGTTGTCTACAAAACATATTTGAAGATATTAAAAAAAATGCCAGATAGCATTTAAAGGAAGGATAGGGACTGATATTTAGCAGTGATCTGATCATGAGCATCAGTGTTTTTTTGTGTCAAGTTGCTGCTTTGGCTCTGATGCAGCATCCTCTCTCTGTCCATAGTCACCACTCTGTAGTACTCAGTGTCCTGCCCACAACACTATCTGATTGGTTACATGTCACAAGTAATGTCTATAAACACTGAATAATCTGAATATCTACAAATACAAATATCTAGATATCAAATACATGTGGTGAAATGGAAGTATAAAGTAGCAGGAAATGGGAATAGTCAAGTAGAGTACCATCACAGGTTATTCTAAATGTCGACATTGAGATTGCAAATGTATGTTATTGGTCTGCTTGATCTAACCTGGTGCTTCCTGCGTTGTGTGTCTGTGTGTGTCTGTGTGTGTGTGTGTGTGCAGGTACAGGTGAGGTCGTGGCCATCATGATCCCAGAGCATAAAGGTCGTGAGATTCTGGCCTTGCTGGAACAGCACATCGTGGTCACGTTGCACATCACCATAGGAACCCGCAACCTGCAGAAGTACGTGAGCAGAACGTCGGTCGTGTTTGTCTCCATCTCCTTCATCGTTCTCATGATCATCTCCCTCGCCTGGCTCGTCTTCTACTACATCCAGCGGTTCCGCTACGCTAACGCACGAGACCGAAACCAGGTATGACTGTGTGCACTTCGTTTAATATTACTATGAGCTGATGTTTATCTGCCTAAAAGGGATACTCTCAGTGCTCTGTGCTCCTGCAATTTTCCATCTGCTGTGGGCTGTAAGGCCAGAATTAACCTGACAGCTGGCTGAACAGAGACACGGCAAACCAGTGAACCATCAACCAACTCAGCTTTCTGGCCCCGTGAGTCAACAGTGCAAATACCTTCTATTGCCATCTCTTTATTATGAATGGCTGCCTCTGACGTTCGTGTGACGTCTGTAATGACAATTCATCATGGTGCCTGTTATGATAGGAGCCGGTGCCGTGACGACCACTGTTTGTGCTCTCAGTTTGAATTATGTTGATTAAGTTGTATAAAGAATTCAGCTGTATTGAACAAATCTGCTCTCAATTTATTCCCTTGGTACGCTTGTTAAAGCAAGTTGGTGTGTTGGATGATTACTGCACTTGCCTGTCAATTCATTTAATCTGTTCTCATCTGTTCTCTGACCTTTTCTAATGTCTTTTTTTGTTGTCCATAATTTCCTTATATGCCAAGAAACTGGTTAGAAACCTTTTTTAATACGTTCCTGAAACAAGTCAATTGATCATGTCCCTGTCACAGTCCAGAAATGGACTTTAAACACCACGTTGACAAACGTTCCCTTAATTTACCCACAATAAACCAGCAGTAACAGATTTGTCCCAGTCTTAGCTGTCTGTGTAAAACACGACACTGTGTTAACGAGACAGTTTGTCAGATTCCAGGAAATCAATATCTCGAACACACATTTTAAGACACATTTGGCCTCATTGCTGCCACCAGCTCCCTTTAAGCTCCCATCCTGACAGCATTTTAAACCCCCTCTCCCCAGAGTTGAGGTTGTCTCATGACCTGGTCTCTAATTTTTAAAGTCACATCTTATTAAAAGTAACTGGTGTTACAGTGTTTGTCCCCTGGACCTAGTTCTTTCTGGTTCATTGGTTTTCTAGCTGTGGTTCAGTGGTGGTGTTTTAAAGTTGTTGTCGATGTTGTTGTCTCTCTTTTCATCTCCAGTAAATCAAATGTTAAGTAGCGAAATCAACGAATCCCTATGTAATGTTTGACCTTGTGAAATTGTATCTTGCTTCACATTCACATAAACATGAGGGCTTATGATCTTACAAAGTGGAATTTGATTACAATCAGCAGAATTTACTGCAAAATGCTGAGCCGCTTGTGATTTTTTGTCCGCTTTTAAAAACCTGCTGGTGTTAGTAATAAGGTTATTTTATGTCTGCAGAGACGTTTGGGAGACGCTGCCAAAAAGGCCATCAGCAAGCTGCAAGTACGCACCATTAAGAAAGGAGACAAGGTAAAAAATGATGCAGCACATGTCACATAGACTGCAAAGCATGTTAGCTACACAGTAGGGGCTGCACAATTAATCATAATATTATGGAAATCACAATGTAGCCAGTGTTATGATGAAGGTAAATTGTGTGACTATACAGTGTTATAATGTTGAACTGTAGAGCTGCAAAGATGTCCTGGCCTACAACTCTTGTTCTCCAGATGTAAGAAAACATGTTTTTTTGCAGGGTTGGGAGGAATACTTAAAGAATGTATTCAGATACAGTTTCTAATTACCTGTTAAAAAATGAAGTCAGTAACATAATCCAAGTATCACAATATAAAAGTAATGTAACTTGGTTAACTGTTTGTCATTTTGCCTCTTTTCTGTTTCTGCCTGTGTTCTGTATTTTAGGAGACTGAGTCAGACTTTGACAACTGTGCAGTTTGCATTGAAGGTTATAAGCCCAATGATGTTGTCAGGATATTACCATGCAGGTAAAGTTTGTGTGCTTGATCTTTGCTGTACATATTGTAACTTGAAAACGAGTGTCTATCTGTCGTTTACATGAAACCTTACAAAGAAAGCTACAGAAATCTATGCTTTTCTCTGTGCTTTGACTTTTAGTTCCTTTTCTTTTCTTTTTTTTAGTTTTATTAAACTTGCACAATTTAAAAAACATCACAAAACACAAAAAAATCTGCGGGAAGAGGCAGAAAACTTGGTGGGCTTATTTTAAGCCTCCACCTAAATAACAATAAGGTATCACAAACTTAAAGAAAACACATAATTAACATGCAGAGTTGGTAAACTAATAGTTAAAAAATACAGCAGAAAAATGTTAATGTGTGACGTGTATCTGTCCACTGCCTCTTGTTTGTCCAGGCATGTCTTCCACAAGCACTGTGTAGACCCGTGGCTACAAGACCACCGGACGTGCCCCATGTGTAAAATGAACATCCTCAAAGCTTTGGGAATCCCAGTAAGGTCCTTTACATACATGCATCTTCAAAAAACAACCTCCGTGAACACTCACAGCATGCATGGGAGTGCGTTTAAAAGACATCTTTGTCATGTTCCAGCTCAACGCAGACTGTTCAGACGATGTTCCTCCAGACTATGAGGCATCTGTCGGGGGTCCACCCACCAACCCCATCAGCGGGGCGAGTGACATCACAGTTAACGAGAGCTCGGTGGTTCTGGATCCAACCGGACGAGCGATAGGTCTCCAGCAGCTCTATCCCGATGCAGAGACAGAACACGAGGCAGGAGGGGAGAGCCACATCATCGCCAGCAGTGAGTACAGATGTCACAGCGTAGAGTTCATAAACTGAATTTTTGACATAAAGCTAAGCTGGGAAATTGAAACCAGAAAATCCAGGCATCACCACATGCTCTACAGATTTGTACTTAGAACAGCTTTAGAAACTTCTGCAAAAAGAAACACATGGAACAAGATCTTCTGTCCTTACAGCTTTCTAACAGTGTGCTGCTTCTGGTTTTATAACCTTTAGTTGGAATGGTTTATTCTGAGGTTTAAATCAGGCCAGCAGCCACCTGGTCAATGTTCCCCAATTCAGATCCTCCAGAGAAATACAGGAGGGTAAGAATAGTGTTCCCTCTGCAGGAACTCACAACCTAACCCACATACACTCAAATACCTGTTGTGCCGAAGTATGTTGCACATTTTACCTTCTGCAAGCACCTGACAGCTGTTACTTTGGCTGATGAATGTTAAACATCTGCTAACCATCAGCGCTAGCGTGAGCCCATGCACATGCTCATACACGTGTTTTTCAGCTATTTAGTGTCTGAAGCCAAAACCTTTTCCAGGAGCAGGGATGTAGCCAGAGTTTTAAAAGTTTTGAGTCACATGTGTTTATAACAATTATGCAATCCAGGGTGAATGGAGGAATGAACAGGGAATATATTGTTATTTACTATTGAAAAGTTGTTTTTTTATATATATATAAGTAACAAAAAATTTTTTAAGCCACATCAGTAAATCAATGAAATGTGAAACAAGAAATTCCGCAGGCCGTTTATTGATCTCACATGAGTTTTAAGGTTATCATGACTAAAACTAAATTTAAAAACTGGGTACTGAAATAAATAACAACTGGAACTGAAAATGTTTCAACAATAAAAGCTGAAATAAGCAAACCCTCTCTGGAAAGTAACTGTAACTTAACCAGATTGAAAACAAAAATGAAATTCAGTTGAGCGCAAACCTCCTTCAAGACCCAACAGTCTCCTTTAATTCAATCAAGCCTATTCCAATATCAAATAAAACATATTTAAATCCGCAAGAGTGCTCATCATCTCATTTATAATCTCTCAATGTTAAAGAAGGTGAGAAAACATTCCTGGATCTTTCTCTTTATCCAGATCTTTATGAAGTTTTATGAGGTCTGCTTTGGTCCACGACCCTGAAAATCTGTCCAGTAGTTTTTTGTAATCCTGCCGACAAACCAACCAAGAGACACGGTAAAAACATAACCTCCTTGGCGGATGTAAAAATTAAATGAAGAGAAAACAAAAGGAAAACCATAATAATCAGGTCTGTTGTAGACATTTTTACAAAATGCCTCTTGTCTATCCAGCTTTATGTAATTACACTTCCCAGTGGTTTTATTGTTGTTCCTGCTGTTTTGTGACCACTCTGAAGTCTTTTTACAGCCAGCGAAGGGTTTATAATTAAACTTTTAAACCTTGTCTGAAGACCTGCAGGAGCAGAATGGGACAGTAAAGACGTAGATTAAACTGTGCCAAAGTACTGCTGCATGTCAGCACGACAGACTGGCTCCAACACTTTCTGCTTCCAAGCACAAACGCTGTCCACACACACAATTACTGTATTAGAGTGAGTCTCACTCCGGACGACCGATAGTGATGGACGGACTCAGCTGCTTACACAGCTTACTTGCCTCACAGCTTGTGTCTGTCTACCCTGCACTCCCTCTTAATGTCACTTGTAAATGCACAGTACAGAAAGCACAAGTCGGACGTAACATTTCCTGACCCTTTTGTTTGTATTGAGGTCAGCTTTAGTTATTATTATTCGATAGTGTTATTTGTAAGTGTTAAGAGATGGAGGAGATTTGTGCACACTGTGTTCTGAAAGATTATCAAATTTGCTATTTGAAAAAATGTAGATTCAACCTGTTAAGCCACTGATAAAGACAATTATAGTGTTGTGTTGAATACCTTGTGTTTATAAGTCATATTACTCACTAATGCTAAAAGTATTCAAAGAAGGAAATCAACCAAAAAAGAAAGTGCTCACTATTTTGATAAACAGTTGCAGGCAGTATTTAGTTTTAGCTGCAACATCATGTCAATATTGTGCTCCATTCTACGCTCACAGGAATGAATCCATTTTTTGTTTGATGGCACCACTTGGTGGCAAAACTATAAGGCTTGTATTTGTTCTGCTAAATGCTGAACATTAAGAGAATACATCATTGTGATGTAGTACTTTTGAATTATCCTTAAAGGGACTCTTGTTCTTTCAGAAGAAGCTGTTAGCACAAAGAGGTCTGTTTACTTTTGTGTGCTTGACAAGCCGTAGATCAGCTCCCCACAAGTAGGTATTCTCCTTGAGACTAATTAGTATGTAAATCGGATGCAGTTTGTCGTATGTCACAGCACTATTGAGCTAACAGAGACAATGTCACCGACAGGCAGTTACCAAGAGATGAACAAGCCGATCTGTCAGGATTTCTGCTGCTGGGGTTTGGCAGTGATGGAGGGCAGATTGTGCTGTGTCCTTAGCCTGAATAATGAGCGCTGTCGTTAACGGTGCTGCAGCAATCATTCTTCCCGGAGTCAGCCATTTGCTGGGTGTGTGCTGCAATCATGGTACCAGAAAAAGACCTGAAAAGTGGGACTTGCTTGTTGCTGTCTGTTTTTTCTTTTTTGCCTGGGTGTTCACCTAAAGAGTTATTGCTCTGAAAAGATTCCTATTAGCTTTCTTTTTTAAAAAATCAGTCAAAGCTGATATGAGGCCACAGCAGTCTAAATGTATCAGTATGGTCAAAATTAACTAGATTATAAGACACGTTGTCTGACCTCATCTGAAGGCACAAGTGTTTATAGTTATAATGACCCGTCACACTCAAAGGCTGCCATCATAATCACTGTTTCCATCCAAATTAAGCACAAACTTTTAAACAGATTTCCAGAAAATCTGCAAAAGAAAATGCAAATTAATATACTTTCACTGTGAATATTAGGAGTTCAGCACATCAGAATGAACAGCTGGTAGATAATTCTCTAGTACATCTACATTTGTTTCATTTAAAAATGTGTTGCATGTTGTCGCATATTCCTTTTACCAATACAGCAACTTATCCTCCTCGGCAGAATGTAAAAACTTTCTTGCCATATACCAACTTATCTTTTTTCTGCTCAGCACCAAACAGCAGACTGACAAACGTTCAAACCCAGAGAAAAATGTAAGTTTATTCAATGTAGCGGTGCATTTTATGTGGTTGTCCATCACTAAGTTTCCCGGAAAAACACAGGAAACATCATATGATATGTCAAAGAGTGGGGAAAGAAGTCGTCAAATGTGAATAAAAGCACTTACACACTGTGTGTTTAAGCAACAATGTCATAAACCCAAACAAAGCAGCCTTCTTCAAAGGACTTGACTGTAGAATATTGTCCCGGTTCAGAGACACTGGCCACAGCCACAACTGCTTCCCACAGCCTCATCTTCAGTAATGAATTACCTCCCTGTCTCCTCCCTCAGGTGAGCACCAGCCTCCGCTCAGCAGTGATTCAGACACTTCCATCATCATGGGCGTGGAGATAGGCATATCTGAGGTTGACCTGTCCATGGAGCAGGAATGTACGATGGCCAAATCCTGAGCCAGTTGAAGCTGAGACAAAAACATGACTCACCAGGAAAAGGAAGACGAGAGTGACCGGGGGGCCCCCCGAGAGATCCGCCACATGTTCGGCCCCTGGAGGACGTGACTCCTCAGAAGCAAATGAGCAATACGACACAGCAGCACAAAAACACCCAGCTCTGTCTTTACTGCGTCTGTGGACATGTTGCTCGCTCGTTTTCCAGCAGTCACACCTCACCATCTTGTTGGTTTGACTCCCATGGTGACCAGACAGCCAATCACAGCTCTCACCTTGTGGTGGCCCCACGTTATCTTTTCTCATCCTCAGACCTAGCATCTTGTTGTTGTAGCCCTTCACATTACTGAGAAGGCTAATGTAGTTTCTCCTCACTCTGGCAACCTGAACCTGCTGCTGGACACAATGTAAGCACAGGAGCAGCAGGGTCTCCTTAATGCCAGTTTTCAGCTTTAATTATCATAAAATTATTGATAGATTGTTTAACTTCTTGGTACAAGATCACTGCCAACATATTCCAGAAGTAAGTTTTACTCACGTGATGGATACATAGCACGTATAGAGCCTATATCAGCAGTCCCTAACAGTTGGTGTGAAATCCCACCAGCAACTTTTTAACTTGAAGCGTTGGTCTTTAAGTTCACGTGGTCATGTGACATACGAGGAGTTGGAAAATGTATGCACACGTTATGCTGTAATTTCTACGTGTAACTGTTTCTGTAACTATTTTGTGAAACCTTAATTTCTGACTTCTATTTTACCAGCTGAATAATCCTGTTGTTGAGAGGAAATAACCAAACACAAGGTCGATGTTCCTGTCCTCACATTTGACAATCATAGCTTGCCACAAGCAGTTTGAAGTGATGTCACCCACTGCCCTACTGAAACTGCTGCTGATGTACAAGTTATCACAACACGTGACGCCAGTGATCGTATCTGTGATCACACTGCTGCTAAATACAGCTGGCAACAGCAGTTGTCACTACCAAATCCTGGCAGTGTGAACACACTGTAGACAAACTTCCTACACTTGTCAAGCCAGCCAATATAAATATGTCAACAAGTCCTTGTGCCAAGATTATCAGTAGTGTTTGAAGCATTGTAGTGGTTTTTTTTATGCAGGCTGATTCACTTGGCTGTTAGACTAGACTGGCACGATCCTGTTGATGATACAAAACTGAAGAAATATCACAAGGACGTAAAATAAGATGGCTTATGTTAGGGTTGTCACAATAAAAGACTTACATTGAGATACAATACTAGTATAAAAAAAACAATACTCGATACCTCTCTCGCTACCACGGCATAGAGAAAAAGAAGTCCTAGCACACAAAATAAGATTTTGAGGGAAAAGTCACTGAACACATACCAACACCTTTTGAATAATGTTAGTATCTGTGCCGCATACAGATGTTGTTTCATTTTAAACACATGGTATCGAACAGGAGTATTGACACTATTGACTGATTGATTGATTTGATTACTTCAAATGAAAGAGGGAGTGTTTTGGTGGGAAAGGAGGGAGCTATGCATTACCTGACAAATAAGATGCATTATAAAATGGTCAGGGTTTTCGTTGAGGAACTAAAAGCTCCAAGCATGGGATTTTTTTTAATGGCATGAGAAGCTTACAGCATGAAAATGTTTACACTTGTGGAATACTTGAGAAGTTTATGTTGGACCGCCTCCACACTTAGCCGGCTAATTTTAGAAGATGACATTCATGCAGCCGTGTGTGTTCTGGGTTAGAGGTTTTTTTGGACAGATCTCTGCACAAAAACTGTTGAACAATAGGAAAACATTTTCTTTCTTTCTTTCTTTCTTTCTTTCTTTCTTTCTTTATCTTTCTGTCTTTCTTTCTTTCTTTCTTTCTTTCTTTCTTTCCAGCCAACATGTGTTAAAGTTAGAAAGCAGCTGTTAAAGCTCAAGAATAAAAAATGTTTTAACCACAAGTAGATCTGTTGAAATTGTAAACCTGGAGTTGAGCTGCAATTTTGAGTCTTAGAGAAAATCTTCTTATTTTCATTTACATGTTATTTGGAGTTTGAGTTCCAATTTTTACCACCACCATCTTCACTAAGTATGTCAATGTCAATAACAGTGAAAATCATTAAACACAAAGCGTTTTGAGAACATGCAGTTAACAGCTCAATTTTCACTGGAGCACCAAAAATAAGAATATACATGCATTTCTGAAATTTAGCCGGCTTAGTGAGGACGTACTCTTACACTCCCATGGTGATGCTGACTGTTAACTGACGTTCATCATCTTCTTCTTTTTTCATGTGTTGTTCTGTTCTACTCCTGCCAGTCACCCCCTAATTACTTTCTCTGTAGTGTCGTGTCCATTGGATCTGTTTCCTCTCACATTCCTGTAAACTTGCACACTGATGAAGCACAGACCCACTGACTGAGTCGATGGAGCCAGTGGAATTTAACTGGGCTTTTTTTCACTCCCAGTTTCCATTATGTCCTGCAGCCACGTGGGACTCTGTTATATAACATGCACATGTGCACACTCCCCTGTTTTGGGTCAATCATTGAAGGATCGTTGAATGTAGGGGCAAATGTTTCAGTGTTTCATGAGTTGGTTGATTTAGGAGGGGCACTTTGTTTCTTCCTTTGAGACTGTATGTTCTTTTCTGTAGCAGCTTTGGTTCTGACAGCAGTGTTTTATAGTGAAAGATTCCCTGCAGCTGGGAAAAAGCTTGACAGTTTTTGCATTACCTCACTTTATACTCAGCTATTAGCACATACAGACCATTTCTACAGCTCTACAATTTGACTTAAAAGTCTGGTAGCATTCATGAATGTACATTTTCAGACAATAGAGAGTCAGAGTCAGCCTGGTTTACTTCTAGCTAGACATGTTCTGTGGATATGAAGGCGGAGGATGCTTGCGATTCCTGCCGGCACATTATAAATACAGATGATCGAGTATCAGCCAGTCTAATCTGGACCTTTTAAGCCTCTTGTGTTACATGGATAACGAGACAGCACAATACATAAGATAACCTAGAAACACACCAACGTCAATATATCTGTTGCTCGTCTTGTTTTTCTTACTTGCTCTCAAACAACCCACGCTTTAAACTCACGAGTCTTCTGCCATCTCGACTGCTTCTCACATTTGCACACAAACACAACTCTCCATCTGTCTCCATCTGACCGTTTGTTTGGTTGGCGTAGCAACAAGATAAAGATAAAGCAAAGCACATCCGTTTTCAGAGCCAGAACAGTCGACTCTGGCTGAATACTGCCTAACAGAGCGAGTTTGTCTCAAGGTGGATTAAGGCCTTCTTTTTACAGAGAACATTTATGAGACTAAGCTAGGACATCACTCAGTTTTGTCTGTTTACAGTGTTTCAATAACAACTCTTTGGTAGGGATTTTAAAACTCAAAAGACCTTGGTGTACTACATGTAATAGCATTTAGTGTACTTATGAAGTAACAGAAGATTGTGGACTCTTATTGAATCTGCAACGCTGCACATGACTTTATTTTATGTGTCTGTAATTTCCTAATAATTTCCAACAAGTTTCCTGGAAAGAGTTCCCTAATTTGGTGCTAATTATGAGGTAAATAGAAATGTCTAAACTAAGGCTGTCACAATGTCAGGTTTTCACATGATTATAGTGGCCAAACAAATTCACAATAACAATTTTATTGTGACATCTATAGAAATTTGAGGAAAAAAAATGCTTAAAATCAAATTGATCTTTTCCTTATAATTAGTGACAAATGATGTCGTTCTTTCAAGGAAATTATTTGAAAATATTCTAAATCTACTCTGTAAAATAAAGTGTGAGCAAAAATAGTTTTATTACAGGTAGTTAATCAAAGCTGTCATGTATTTTGTTCTCTTGTCACATGTGTTTTCTTCTGTTTGTGTAAACTTTCCTATAATGCACTTTATCCCTGCGGTGAATGGGGAGCGGCTATAATGAACGACTTGAGAAAGTCTTTTTAATGTACAGCTTTAGAGGAAGAGGGCTACAGTATTGAACATGGCACATGACTCAGCTGATGCTTATTGTATAATGTTGTGCTCTCTTACCTGTATTCTTGTGTATACTGTATGTGGGGTGGTGGTGTCGGGGGTATCGATATATTGTACACTATACCCAGCAGAAAAAACAGCATTGCTATTTTGTAATATAAAAGAATTGCAAGTATGATCAGCGTGTCTCCGTCCTTTTCTTGTACCATGATGCATGTGTAGGAATGTCTAAGACTGTGAGTTATAATAAATTGGAATCAGGTTTTTTCAACTTTGATAAACTTGTTTGTTTTATATAGGCTCGATAAAGCTCAATAAATCTGTGTTTTGTTACATAATCAACGATATCAAAGCTTGTTTGCTTAAAATATACGGCAGGGTAAATTTTAAGGTTCACATGGGCATCGAAGGGTTGTTTTGAATGGAAGGAATGTGAGGTGTTTCCTGACTGACGACAACAAACTAACACAATACAGGTTTATAACGAAGTAAATTACAACAAGTCAGTTATCTTAAAGTTAAACTATAGTTTAACTATTATAAGATACACTGAGATAAGAGCCAAAGTCTTAATCATGAGTCAAATAAACATTTAATAATGGGGTAAAATTGTAGGTGGAGGATTTTTCAAATGGCAGAAATGATTTTCCACAGCAGCTGTTCAGTTTAGGTAAGTACACAAACTCACTGTAGCATGTAGGAACTATGAACTACATGGAAAATGTATATAGTTCCATGTGGAGAGGCTCCGTCAGGCTCTGTCGACAGTGAATAGATTATGTCTTCAGTGGAAAGATTTAGAGTTGGATAACAGATGTTTTGACAATGTCAAGGAGCTGCCACAAGGTGGCGCATTTATCCTTTATCTTGAGCCAATCTACAGGGTAAACCCTTGAGTTTCTCCAGTAAATATATAAAAATGCTTCATTTACTATTATCTAGGACAAAAAAGGATAATCTTTACATTTACACGAGAAGCTGGAACCAGCAGGTGTTTTACATTTTTGCTGGAAAAAGGACAATCTGTTTTGTTTTTAACAATTTTCATTCGATCAACTAATCGATTGCAGGTCTGATAAAATAGAAGTAGTGCAACCTTAAACAACTACAACAGTAAAATGCACTAACACATTAATGCAAAAGCATCTTATATTTTAGTTAAACACTGACAGGGAGCATTTTTCTGCACTTTGAGTACTTTTACCTCAGTTTAACTGATAATACTTAATTATATAGGCCTCTCTCTTTTTGTAGAAAAGTCACGAATGAAAGATTTTTACTTATAGTGGAGTATTATCACAGTGTGGTATTACTATAAAGGATCTGAATACCTTTTCCACCACTGGCAGCATTGTAAAAGGTACACAAATACCAGCAATTAAATATAGCCATAACTGTGTAAATGTAAAGATATAATGTTATGAAATAGCTAATAGTAGGCCTACTCGAGTAAAAGATTTAGAGTATCCTGTATTTAATATACTTAAGTCTCAAAAGTATTTTGCTGGTAATAATTGTACTTAAGCTCAGGAAGACAATATTATGAGTTAGAAGGAAGAAGGAAAAAAAGCAATAAAACAGGCAAAATCACAGAATAAGAAAGAGCGAGAAAGAAGTAATGCAAAAATAGAAATAAATAAAACAATAGACGTCACAACAGAGGAATTAAGAGCAGATAAAAAGATTATGGGCAGTCAAAAAAAAAGATAATAAAAAGATCAAAGATAACAAATAAAAGCAGAAAGCCATGGTAAGGTATGGTATTGATTATCAGAATCGGTTTTAATCTGAAGCTCTGATGCAGCATGCAGTCTGCAAAGTAATTGATTGAAGTTATCAAATAAAAGCAGAGAGTATAAAGTGCAATATTTGCAAAATGGAAACACTAAGGTGAAGTACAAGTACCTCAAAAATGCACATAGTTACAGTAGGCTACAGCTGTAATGTGTCTGCTGTCCTGTAGGTGGCGGTAATGTACCCAGTAGCCGCTAAACTGTCAACAACCGTAGAAGAAGAAGTAAATCTGGAAAAGAGGAGGAGGTGAGGGATCACTGCAGGCTGCAGACCTCTGCGGTACAATGGGTCGCAGTGAGGAGCTCAGTGACTTCCAGCGGGGCACTGTGGTCGGCTGCCACCTGTGCAAGAAGTCGGTCCGTGAGATTTCGGCCCTGTTGAACCTGCCCCGGTCCACCGTGAGCGCCGTCATCCTCAAGTGGAAACGTGGAGGGATAACGACGGCTCTGCCCCGGAGCGGCCGACCGCACAAGCTCAAAGAGGAGGACCGTCAAGTGCTGGAGAAAGTAGCGCTGGGGAACTGCCTGCCCTCGGTGGAGGCGCTCACCACCGAGTTTCAGACCGCCTCCGGGGCCAAGGTGAGCTCCAGGACCGTCCGCCGGGAGCTCCATGAGATGGGCTTCCGTGGGCGGGTGTCCACGTACAGCAAGTCTGCAGGTGAGCTCAGGAGGTTTGGGATGGAGGGGAGGGGTGCAACTGTCACAGGCAAGTGTCATAACAGTGTCCACATACTTCTGGCAACATCACACCTGTATGTGAGCCAAAACATCCGACGCCCCTCTCCATCCAGCTGCTCCTGTGACAGACTTTTCCAGTTTTTTATTTTTTTGGGTCTTGGCTGCAGAGATTTGCTCCCATTCAGTTTAATCAGCTGTAATTCAAAACTTCTCAGAAGTAGATTCATGCATGAAACACCTTGCATGGCTTGTTTGTTTAAAAAAATAAATAAATACAAAAAAAATAAAACATTTTCAACTAAAAAACGTTTTGTTTCAAATGTTAGGATTTGCTTTTTTCATGTTTTATGTAATAATAAACCGTAATAAACTTGAGTTTTGGACTGAACAACACAACAAGCAATCTGATTATTTCCTCCTCGCGGGCTTTAAGTAATTGTGATCTACATTTTTATTTATTTTTTGTAATTTTGCAGCGCTATGTAAAACTAGATCTTGACAACCGATTAGTTCTCAACTATTAAATTAATATGCAAGTATTTTGATAATCCAGTGTTTTCTTTTGTTTTGTTTTTTAGGAAAAAATCCTCAAAACTGTCTGATTCCAGTTTCTTAAATGTGAATATTTTCTGGGCGCTTCACTCCTCTGTGAAAGTAAACTGAATATCTTCCGTTTGTGGACAAAATGAAACATTTGATGATGTCAGCAACAACTAATTTGAATAATCTAGAAAATAATCAACAGATAAATCGAAAGTCTTTATTGAAGCTGGGCCGCACCTGATGGTAAATAATGCAGGGCCTGTCTTGGTTATTATTGTACTTGCTGCTTCTTCTCTAAGAAATCTGCAGTTGATTAAATTACCAAAACCCAGTGCCATGCAGTCGCCTGGTTAGAAATTGATTGACAGATTGAGCTCTAACCCCAACCAGTCATCAGTCAGCCATGTAGTCACTCAAGCAGCTGATTACCTGCTGATGAATCTGTACTGTGTTTGAAAAGAAGAAAACTAGGAAAAACATAAACAGCTCCTTCGCTCCTCCTTTCCTCCGTCCTCCCTCCTTTTAAAGCTCTGTCTTACTCCAGAACCACAGGCATTAATATTCTGCCTCCACTCTACTTGAAAGTTTTCTGCAGGATTTCAGAAACTTGGCTGCAGGGTTTTGTTCCAGTTCAGCCAAACAAGCAGCGAGGTCAGGCAGTGATTCTGGCCGATATGAACTGGCTCACAGTCTGCATTCCAGTTCATCCCCAATGTGTTGCACAGAGATGAGGTCAGGGCTCTGTGCAGCTCAGTCAAGCTTGACCTCAACAGACTGAGAAAACATTTCTCTATGGACTGAGCTTTGTGCACTGGGGCACCGCTGTGTTGAAACCAGAGACAAAGTTGTGGTGCTGTTTTTAGTGGTTTTGATTAAACATTCTGTTTATAGTAATAATAATTATTATCATGGTGCTAAATACATGGATTATTATGATTGGATTATCATAACGGCTCTTGTCTCTCTTTGATCTGCGCAGGGGAGAAAGCAGAGACGAAGCAGGCAGGTGAAGATGAAGCCCAGGTGGACGTGTCTCGTCTGGACCTGCGTGTTGGACGAGTAATCACAGCTCTGCCGCTTCCAGACGCCGACAGCCTTTACGTGCAGCAGGTCGATGTCGGAGAGGCTGCTCCCAGGACAGTGGTCAGCGAGCTCGTCAAGCACATACCTGTGGACCAGGTACAGTAGTACTCTTACATAATATCTTACATAGTATTTGATGGAGTTTCTTGGAATACCATGTGATTTATTAAGGCTCCAACTAACAATTACTTGATTATCTTCTTGGTTAATTGTCTGTACATTTTTGTCGATGGTGTCGTGTACTTTTGGTCTTGGCCTGTTTTACATGATTTGGGCCCCATTAGCTTAGCATCATCATTGAATACTGTCACGTTAAGGTTTCCTGTCTACATTTTAAACAATAGTGTGTTTCCAAGTTTGCAGCAACAGTCTGGGGAAGGCTGTTTCCTGTTTCGACATGACAGAGTCACCCTGCACAAAGCAAGGTCCATAAAAATAGTTTGGTCCGGAAGAACATGACAGGCTTGTACAGAGACAGTAAATCTAAAAGCCGAATCTAATTTTACCTGGTTTGAGAACAAGAACGCAAACCATAAACCCTCGGACACTGTGATTACGAATTGAGGGATTAGAAGTAGTGTAATTATATAAGTATTAGTTGGAGATGTTTTTGGTATGCCTTGTAATTTGGGTCATAAAATGTTTTTTTATTGTCAAGGGCATATGAGCTGTTAAGATGTAATCTTCTGTCCTTCGTGCAGATGCAGAACCGCATGGTAGTCCTGCTTTGTAACCTGAAGCCAGCCAAGATGAGAGGAGTGCTGTCCCAGGCTGCGGTCATGTGTGCCAGCTCGCCAGACAAGGTGGAGATCCTCGAGCCTCCAGGTGGAGCAGCACCAGGGGACAGAGTCACTGTCCAGGGCTTCCCAGGTACTCTTACATGATTTAAAACAGATATCATAAAGATATAAGTGACGACCTGTCAAAAATATCGCTGTCTTTAGGAAATTACTGATCTTGTTGAACCTTCTCGCTGCCTAAAAATAACAATGGTGGTATTATACAGCGCTGTGGGCTCCCAATAATTTTTGGCAAAATCACACCTTTGGGAGGATTTTGAGCACCGACTGTGAGCCAGGCTTTACTGCCAAACCTCAGTGATCTCTTGTGGCTGAATAGGAGCAAAATCCCTGCAGCCAGTTTCCATAATCTTGTGGAAAGCTTTCCCAGGAGGTCGGTAGGCAGCTTGTTTCTGCTCGAGTCGGTTATGCAAGAATGTCAGTCCTAAACCCGTAAATCCTGTGTGTGTGATGGACGAGAGGAGAAGGAAGAAGGTTCTTCTAATGCATCGAGCTGGTTTCTTGGTTGCAGGTGAACCGGACAAAGAGCTGAACCCCAAGACGAAGGTGTGGGAGCAGATTCAGCCAGACCTACGCACGGACGGCCAGTGTGTTGCGACATACAAGGGAGCTGCTTTCGAAGTCGTTGGCAAGGGAGTGTGCAGAGCCCAAACTCTGAGCGACACTGAAATCAAATAAACTAACAGAGCTGCTGGAAATAGCTTCGTGAAAATCCCTGCAGCCGGACAGGATCCAAAATGAGGTGGAAAGCCTCCACAGGAGAGTGGAAGCAGCCCATTAACGCCCATGATTGTGGAGCGTCCAACAGTCACATGGGTGTCATGTTTGAGTGTTCACATGCTTTTGTGCTGTCAGTGAAGAAAAGTGATGGTGCAGCGTATGTTGCCCTCCGTTGGACAGACATGAACATTACTGTTACATTTTTATTATGGAAATCTGAAGTTCTGTGTTTGGCCACAGGATGGCGCTACAGTTACCATGCTAATGTACAGTAGGTGTATGGAGAGAATGCAGAAGTGAGACATACAGACATGCAGCACACAGTCATACCCAGCATGGTAAAATGAAAATTTGAGTTAGTTCAGAGAATCCCTTTTGTCTGGGAAATATTTGATAAGATTTCAAGCTTTCCCATGATGTCTTTTCCACTGAACCGTGGATGAAACTCAACAGTGCAGAAGTCCCTTTGAAGAAGGGGACATTTAACAGGTTTACTTACTCATCACAGGATGAAAATGAGCAGGGAAATTACTTTCAAGTGAGTAATTTGAGGGACTTTTCCCTGGCTATATGTTGTATACATATGTAAGGTCAGTTCTTTGAGCTTCTTCAGTTTAAGTCTGATGGAAATGAGTCAGTGTTATGTTTACCGGCAGAAAATAGCCTGTGGGAAGTTTTATTTGGAGGCTGTATTATATCTGATATCAAGTCATTCCTATTTTTGTTTATTTGTTTCCCTGGAAATTGAAAAACTGACGGTTCTGAATCAATGATTTAAATATAAATACAAATGTTTGTTATTTACTGTTGCATCAACAGATGTTTTGTATCCAACCTGCTGTTGCAGATTGTTACTCATCTCTTTAGATAATAAAACAGTATAGTAAAACCTTTTTTAGTTTTTATACGTCCTGCTACATATTTGTGTCAGCATCTATCATTTACTACTCATAAACGTATTTATTATTGGAAAAGCAAAAGTAAACCATGAACATGTCTTTGTTTTGAAAGGAACAGTCTTTGTTTTTGACTAGAAACAAACGCCACAAACGCAAACTTCTTCTTCCTTCTTTTTAAAGGAAGAACTGAAAACTGAAATCATGTAAAGAATGTGGATGTGATTCAGGAACTAATAAGTGGAACAATTTGTCTGGCACACAATGTTTCTAGTGATTGTTTGAGAGAGAATGACATTTCATAGGCAACAGTATGAAGCTTTAAATCTTCTGTCCCAGGAAAATCCATTTTATGAGTTAAAAAGCAGGACACATCCGTCTCAATGTGTAAATTCTTACTGGTGCTGATCCTGTTTATCACGATGTATTCATTACGCACTACAGTTTGATTGTTTCTGACAGTTTTCATGTATTGGCTAACACTACAGGCTGACATGAATAGACCCACTTTGATATTAACATGGTGTGGTGTGTTTGTCATGTCGCCCCTCCGACCCTCCTACAGTACAATCCACACCATGCACAAACCCAGAGGGGAAACCAGACTGGAGTTAGAGGAGTTACTGTAAAGGTTCACCACTCATATCTGACAACAACAACCAGTGTGGAAGAGTCAGCGCGCTGCATGTGAAGTTTGTCGACACAGTGCGGTTTACCAGAGGGGAAAGTCAGTAAACAACCACCTGAGGCCATGTTTCAGTTGAGTCAACCTGTGAGTAAACTGCTGCTCCCCCTCTACCTGCATCCTGTTTTTGAAAGTGCAGGAAACCCAACAAGACTTTCTGCACAGCTGCGTCACCGAATATGTGTGGTATTTTGTAGTCATACACAAATACAGTATCTTCTCCTAATCTCTTATATTATCACTTTCCTAGTATAATGTAATTATATACATAGCTACTTTATAATTTTGCTAAAATCAGAACGATTAGAATGGCACTCAGTAGAGCGCATACCTCCACAAAGGCCCAACAGGCCTCTTAAACTCAATCCAACCTGATCCAGTGTCAAACTCAACAGTCCTGCATCACTCTAAGCATCCATAGCTGCTTAATCATAATTTAAGATCACCAGATCTGTAACATCCAACCGCCAGGACACAAAACAATGCAGATGGGATCATAATCTCCACTGTGTTTCTACAGTCCCCTTTAATTCTATCAAACCTAATCCAGTATCAAATAAACACATTTAAATCTCCTTAATCTGGATTTAATCTGCATCAAACTCTACTCAATCACAGGATCCATGCATTATTCCCTGAAAAAATAATGAAACTGTTGGAGATCTCGCAATGTTTAAAGGAGAAACAATTTTGAGTAGTGTAAAGCAAGTTTAGGACAGGAAAGTGTTCCAGCATAGACACTGGTTAGTTTCTGTGTGTCCGGGTGGAATGAACTGGGGAGGTGTGTGTATTCAGAGGGCTTCACCAGCTCCTTGTTGCCCGAGAGCAGGGCAGGTTGTAGCAGGTTAATCTGGCCCCTCTGGTGTCATTTGAAAGACTCGATGGAAACATAACAGAAGATGTTCGTGATGCACCTCAGGAGTTTCCAGCCGCCATGTTTATAGACTTACAGCCCACAGCTCCATAACGTGAGCGACTTTATCAGTGGAAAGAGTGAGCAGACCTGCTCATCAATAGACAAACAACAACAATCGTGTTTGTCAACAACAGAAATTGAGCATACTGTGGAGTAACAAAGAAATCAGGATTAACCCTCATACAACTGATAAAAAAAATATTTTTTTTTCACTAAAACCACATTTAGTACAAGGAAATGGTCCCTGTCCAAAACTGCCATAAAAATACTAAATATGAATATTGTTTCACTGAAAATGAATGAATGTTTGCTCATTATCATCGGGACTGATGTTGGTTGAAAAATGTAACCCAGTGAAAGTTGAAAATAATATTAATATATCATATTTTAATGGCATTTCTTGACATGGAATATTTTATTTGTACTAAACGTGGTCTTTTATGAGTTGCACAAGGGTTCAGTTTTATTATGAGGCGAAGCTCCCTGTAGAACTCAAGGGAAATAGCATGTATATGAACAAAAAGTGGCTCTATCTAGTGAAAAAATAGTAAAAAATTACAAAAACTCATCCAGGACCACAGAATGAAAGCCTGATTACATATATCATGAATAGTTTTAATGAGTTTTATTCAGTTTTAACTGTCTGTCTGTAATATACACAGTGTATTACAGACATAGTATGAGCCGAGGTTGACATTTAAAACAAAAACAAAAACAGAAATCATCAAAATGATCCAAACATGAAAGTTAAAGAAACATAAAGTGTACCAACAGTTTCATGATGGTTAGTTAGTTTAGTTTTGAATTCAGGTGTTATTTCCCCACGTGCCTCCTCCTCCTGCCGCTGACGTCGCGCGATGGCCAGCCCGTGACGCGCTCGCTGTATTTTGCGTGCGGCAGCGCTTCAGCTGAGGAGGAGAAGGAGGAGAGGACTGCTGTGTTACTGACGGGTTAACTGCTCTAGTATCGTCTTTACGCTTCATCACGCGGACGGACATTGCACCTGGGAGAACATACAGACTGTCTGCCGCTCGTTTTAATCACCTTTAACGCGTTTTTCTCCGCAGACACCGCCACCGACGGGCTCGCACCTGCCACGGAGCATGCACAACAAAGACTGATCCAGCAGCACTGCGCCGTGCGGCAGCACACCGAGCCAGGCTGCCCTGCCAAACCTCCGAGAGACTCATTTATTCAACGAGCCTGGGGGCTGGCGCTGCAAAGGAGGAGACATTTGGTGTTGGAGCTCCATATTGCAGGCCGAGCTGCCCGACGGGTTTAATTATAGCAACACTTGCATGCGCGTCTTACTTTATCGCTCGGACATCCAGTAGTAGGCGATAATCTGAAGGGTCGAGGAAGGAGGAGATCGGGCCTCCATCGGTGTTTTGTAATCATTTAATCATCGAGCAGTTTGATGGTCGCCATCAGCAGTCCTGTGTGTTCAATGTTCCCTTAAAAACACGGGAGCATTATGTGGGTCAGTCCCGAAGATGTGTTACTGGCGGGCGCATTATGGATCACCGAGAGAGCCAATCCATACTTCATCCTCCAGAAACGGAAAGGCCACGGGGATGGAGGCGGAGGACTGGCGGGTGAGTCTTGTTATGGATCACTAAAGAAGACATATTCATGTTTGTGTAAATCCAAAGGTTACTGATAATGACGGTCAGGTGGAGTGTGTTGTGTTGATCAGGAGCCACATGGACGGATAATGTGAGGAGGATCACATGACTAATCAACTGCCACAGGTGGCCTTTCACCTGGATGTGACTGTCATGTGTGTTTCCTTCACTTTGATTGATCTATTCACACTCTTAAAGAAAGCTGCACCTTTGACCAGTCAAACAAAACCACTCGAGACACAAAGTCCAGCACACCTACTGTCTGATCATATCATTCCTCCAGAGATTAGGTCATATCATGTTATTAGAATGACTGCCTGCGAGGGAAATCAGCTTTTAAAACATCACCACAATGCAAATAATGGCAGTGGCCGCTCATGTGCAGCTGCTAATGGCACAACAACAGTGAGTCTGTTTGACCACCAGCCAGGGACATGGTCTGTTTGCTCGCTCATGCTGAATCATTCCCCTTCTTCTTCTTCTTCTTCTTCTTCTTCTCCTCCCTTCTCTCACTCCAACTCCTCCTCCCTCCTGCTATTTCATCCAAAATGGGTCAAGCAGCAGGGGCACGAGGAAGAGGAGAGGAGAAGGAGGAGGAGGAGGAGGAGGGACAGGTTGACAGTTTAACAGCCTGATGTCCTGTTTTCTCTCTCAGAATTTAGAAAATCGGTTCATTCCTTGACCTGAATTCAGCTGGTTGCAGGTTGTCACAAAGCGAGGCACTTCCTCAAGATGCTGTTCAATGTCTTTGAGGACATAGAGGAGATGATAATACATGTTCAGTTTAAATATTGAAGGTCAGAGTTTGACGCAGGGCCTCAAGCTCGAGTAATAAAGCAGGACCGACTTTGCCAAGGCCCAACAGTCCCCTCTAATTCAATAAAGCCTAATCGGATATCAAACCCTCAATTTTAAACCATCTATAACTGCTTAACCGTAATCTAGGATCTGCATCAACTTGGAGGCCTGTTTTTTAATCAGGATTCATCCATTATTCACTGAGAAATCAATGAAAAAACGTGCTAACAGGCAGCGTTAAAGAAAGTGAGAAAAAAAATCCTGAAATCCGTCCCTTTTATCCAGATCCAGATCAAAAGTTAATGAGCGCTATTCTGGGCCGGGACACATCCTCCATCCAAGTTTAGTGGAAATCCGTTCAGCAGTTTTTGTGTAATCCTGCTTACAAACCAACAAACAAACACAACAAAAGGACAGGAGTGAAAACACAACCTCCTCGGTGGAGATGGTTAATTAAATTACCACAAACCAGTCGCCCCACTCAGCGTCTTACTGTGTGTACAGCCATTTATATTTAACATGCTGTGTATGAAGTCAAATATCACAGATTGCAGCAGTGGGTATGAGGATTATTTCGAGGCATTCACTGCTTGTGAAAGTGACACCTCCATGTTTGATCAGTGTTGATCAGCTCAGTTTCTGTTCCCTGCTGAGAATTTGTCCGTCAGTGTCAATGATCACCGAGTTAAATCTCCGCCGCTGAGGACCAGTCTGACTCAGGAGTGGGCGATAGGGATAAAATCAAACCATCAATCATATCAATCTTGTTGATGATAATGATATATTTTCGTGATTATATTCCAGCATTCCCAACATTTGTTTGCTGTTTATAACTCAAAAGCTACCCCTTTAATATCTCTGGGTGTATTTGGCCTCCATTACTCTATAGTAATATTACATTTAAAAGACTTGTCCATCAATGTGTTGAATTTGTAATGTATTAATTAACTACATTAACTAAAAGAAAACAGACATCCCAGTCAGGTTGATATCCATAAAAGCTTTCACAATTGACGTTTTGAGAAATGTACAGTATCAGCGGTGCTCAACCTGAGGGTCAGGGCCTCCACAAGGGGGTTGCAACATCAATCTACAGGGTCGTAAGATAATTACAGGGGTGAGAAATAATAACAATGAAATTCTGCTATTCATTGTCTTGGGCTTTAGGAAACAGTGACATTTTTCACCATTTTCTGACATTTTATAGACCAAACAACTCGATTTATCAAGAAAATAGTCGCCAGATTAATCTAATGTGAAAGTAATTGTTAGCTGTGGCCCTTGACATACATATATAACAGATTCAGCATGTAAAATGTGTGTTTATTGAAATTAAGGTCTGCAGCCTCCTCATCAGTCTCTGCAGAGTCTTTACTGTGGCAACACAAAGTGTGCTAAGTGGTGCTGGGGGATGATGTCATTGTTATGTAAATGCTGAGCTTGCTGGCTTGTACTGTGTGCCAGTTGGCACTCGGTGTCCAGTGACACTGGCACTGTTCACCAGCACTCCTTCCAGGGAGAGGGGAGATCATCAGTAGCACCAGGACCAGGAGCGTCATACAGAGTCGGGCACATCTGTAACGGGGCTGGAAAAGAGGGCCAGTGAGGCACATGTGTACTTGTACAGAAGCTGCATGAGTAGAGATGGACAGTTGTGGAACATATGCAGTTCCTCCAAAGGAAAGCTAAGAAGTAATTAAGTCTGGAGAGGGTGAAGGATCTGATGTACCTCTCCTTCGGGGGTTTTGAACTTATCCGAAATAGAGCATTGGTCTCCATCCAAGCTCCTCCAAAAGCCTCTGTCAAAGTCAAACAGAAGAGCGTTTGAAGGGTTCTGGCCTGGATCGTAATCTAATATTCAAAAAAGAGAAAGATCCAAGGCACTCCTCTGGCAGAAAGGTTAAAAAGCCTTTATTTAAATATTAAATATTGACAATGCGTGTTCTAGTTAGGATTTTTTGGCTTTTTCAAACTTCAGTGTTCCCGACCAAAGAGCATCTTCATCACATTTTGTTTGTACTCCCTGAGCACTTTTTCTCTCTAGTAACCTAATACATAACATTCCCGCATTAAGAACAAGCTGATGCTTTTCTATATTTTATTTTATTGTCTAGTCACATCTTCCTGACTCCTTCCAGTAATGCTCACAGAAACATTTTACTCAAGCTAACTCGGGGTGCATTTCATTTGGTCACCTGTCGCCATAACTCCCGAGGAGGCATCAGATGATACGGCATAGTGAGAAAGGAAGTCGAAGAGCGTGACCAAACGTCATGTTATAAAACTTTAAATCATTACCTCATGAGTGAAACATTTCTGAAGGGAAATTACAGAAATTACATACTCACAGACTCAAAAGCTTGTATGGTAAAATAGATGATGTTCATTAATGGTGTTTGTATGATAAACGAACCCACTGCGTCATGATTTTACACCTATAGCTAGAAAAGTAATTCTATAAATGATACTGAGATTTTTTAAACTTTTTATTTCAACCAATTAAAGTTTGTCTTTTATCTGTCTTTCCACTCAAAAATAGACGAGGAGCACCTACGTCCATGGAGCGGCCTCCCTGAACACACTGTAACTTTGCTTGAAACAAAAGCCCACAACGCTTAAAAGAGGCTTAAACGTACCATTTGACCTCACAGAGCTGCCTTGTGGGATGTACCAGCTCAGTTTTGCGTTATAATGTAATTTGCGTGACACATTAAACCTGATAATCTGCCAGCTTTAACAGTCACTTCTTATCCAAATGAGTTTGCATGTACAGTACAGTAGTTTGAAGGACGGAGCAGAGGCACAGCTGAAGGGACACAAAGGAAGTGTCACATCAAAGTGTCTTTGTGGACATATTGTCAGTATCTTCAGAGGAGGAACGAGAACAAAACTTGCGTTAATCAGACTGTAAATAAACTCTGAATCAGGCCGTTGTGTCAGCTGTTACACAATGAGTTTTAGAGCATTAAAGTTGCACAATGCTTTGAGTCACTGAACAAAACCATATTTCACAATCCAGCTGGTAATTACTTTACGTTCGGTTGGAAGTGTGTCATGTCAGACGGATACTGACTGTCTTCTTTGTAGGCCACCTTGTGATCCTGAACTTCATGACTTAACGTTTAACGTCAGCGGGTGTTGAGACACAGATGTGGAGACGCTGTAAAAATGCATTTCACTGCATATGTGGACGATCCAGGCTCATCTCAGGTTTCTGTAATCTGAAACACTATTGATTTTAAAGTCTGAGGGAGATGTGGCCCTTTGTGTGCACAGCAACCCCCCACCCCCCCCAGGCTGTTTTTTTTTTTTTTTTTTGGCAGAAAGAGGATGTAAAAAAAAAGGAAAACAAGAAGCCTTTCTTCTCATGTTGTTGGTTTGGTTTCTCGTTCTTCCACTGAGTGAAAAACAGTAATGTTGATTTCAGAAGTGTTTTGTTTTTTCAGCTATGACTGTGTCCTTGTTTCTGCGAATAGAGCACAAAGCGTCACATGATTTCATAGCTTGTTCTGTTCACAACATGAGTGTTTTCCTCCCTCTCCCCAGAAATAATAAATAGAACATGTGCCATTACAGCTGTCTTTTGTAGGTTGTGCACCCACTCACACCTCTGTCAAAGCAGACACGCGGTTTGATGAGTTAATTCTGCAGTGGCATGTGATGTTCGGGGATGCCGGTTGCACAAAAAACAACAAACAAACAGCTTTTTTCCACTTTCTAGGTGTTTCACTTATATCAGCAGAGAGAGGGTGGATGTGAAGTGGTCTTACACCTTTGGTGGTCCCCTTTCTTGTGCGAAACCCCTCAGTTTCCTGCGTTAAACCTCAGGTCGCACGTCGTGGGCTGAACCTGAAGTTTAAATGCTGGCACTGCTGTGTCACCATTTTGAGGGGAAGAGCTGCTTGAACACATTCGAACCGTCTCTGAGGTCAGCGTGTGAGCAACTGTTGAACTTTTTGTCTCGGACTGTTTTTTTTTTTTAACCTTGTGATTGTCTCTTGTCGAAGAGGAAGTTGTCTTCACACTCAACAGCAGCTTTATGTTTGTCACAAAGGCACGAAACCAAAGTGTCAGGCTGTATTAACTCATTAGTTTCAGTCTGATTAAGCAGAACGTCTCTTTTATTGACTTCTTCAGCCCTGTGGACGGAGTTAAGTGGTTACACACACAAGTGAATATCTTGTTAATGTGTTCATGGTAGTTCTCATGGCACATGGCAGGGATCAGTAACCTTTGGCATGTCAGTAGACTTCAAACTGTATGTGAGGTTTAGATACAGCTATTTATTGAGGCCACGTTGTTCTTATTGTTGCTGTTTTGCATAAAATGCTTGGAGGGACTAACAAGATGTAATGTCAAGAGGACAATGGAGATATTGCTAGAGGAGCACATGACTGGACAGACAGACAAGTAGAGGGACTGTAGCTGTAGTCCAAGGTTATTAAAAGATGTAGGGCCAGTGAGTCTTTTATCAAGACATGTTTTTCTCTGAAAATAAGAAAACATTTCAGCAGCTCCCCTCACTTGTCTCCTCTCTCTCCCCTCCTCCCCCTCATCCTCTCACTGTGTGACTCATACAGTGTTTGCCCTGATGAGCTGCTGAACAAAAATAACCCGTCTCTCATGGCAGTTGAACGTATACCTGCTCCACACCGAGGAGAGTGTTCACAGTCACCGACAGCTCTGCAACCGCTTGGAAAATGGTGTCAACATTTCAATAGATAGAGCTGACTTGCAACGGAGCGTGGACCCACTTTCTAATTAGGAACCCTTTCCAAAAAGGTTTTTCAGTTGAGACTGCTCTCGGATAAGTTTTAAGCCATTATTTAGAACAGCTTTTTGGGTTTCCAGGCTGTGAAAATCTCTTGGCTGGTGAGTTGTTAATAGTTAAGTAATTAACAAAGTCATAATGTCATAAATAAAGGATCAAAGGATTATCTCATCAGAAGCCAGCAGCAAAATCTAGTCCTCTGCAAATATAAATGTGAGTGAGTCATTTATAAAAAAAGGGATCTTACAATAGTGTCAGAAGATCTTGATCTGGCTGGCATTTGCCTTTTGTTACATATTTTTATTACTATTTCTCTTTTTAAAAACAGCTTTTTGCAGGATGCGTGGCGATGAGGTCATGTGTCTTAGACGAAGGAAGGCCTTTAACACGTTTCAGTTGCTTCACGTGGAGCTGAAAGCCCGCGGTGCTCTCAGAGCAGGACATTATTGACTCTGATGAAGAGTGTTTGTTGTCTTAGTCCATGTGCTCCAGCGTACTTTGCTCTGTGTTCCTGAAGTTTTTCCTGAGGTGATGTTTTTATTTGTGGCCATGTAAGATTCATTATAACGAGGATGAAACAAAGTAAACTTTTGAGTGTTTGAGTGTTGTACCACCAGACTGGAAGGGGACTATGACAAGGTTTTTCAGGAGTTTTCGGTGGGAGAGAGGAGCTCCCGTTGGCAGTGGCTATGGGGTTTTTAACTTTCAAGACCTTTTACATGTACAATAACCTATAAAACACTGACGGAAAGGAGAAAACACATAAAAGAACAATAGGTCTCCTTTTAAAGCGATATTTCTTTTTCCAGATTTCTCTCTGGAGCTGTTTCACCACCACCCACAATTATTTTAATTATTTGTATGTTTTCCCAGCTTTTCCTTTGTTCACAACAGCACGCTCAAAGATTTTCTGTATTCAGTACGCAAGCTGCCCGGTTTGAGTTCGCTTTGTCACATTTCCAGTGTGAATATTAGCTGAAAACATCCTGGAAGCATCTCATGCTTTCCTTGCTAGCTGTTGTCTTCTTTTCCTGCCTTTGTTTTCCGTGTTCCTTGGCATGTTACTGCACCTGCACAAAATTGCATCTATTTCCTGTACAGAGAAACTCTGGCATCTGTTAAACCTTTATTTCCTTCCATTAGCACATTCATCCTTTTCCTCAGGTGACTTTTATCTTTTATCACCCTCTCAGCCTTTCAATTACTGTCACACTCTCTGCTGTCGGCCTTCATTCATCAACTGGCTTCAAATAAGACAATCGGATCTAGTTATGGTGTCCAAATACAACATAATCAAACCAGTCTAAGACATAGTGACACAGGATATATATAGATAACTGGTTGAACAAGTAAACAGATGCATTTAATGTCAAGCCACAGGGTGTTTTTTCATGCACTCAAACCATAAACCACAAGACCTCATGAGTTTCCCCTTTTCTGAAGCGTAACAAAACGGTCCGAAAGTGTCGAAGCGCTTAATTGGTTCTGCATCTCACATGGTCATTTATGGTTGTTACATGTCTGTGGTGCTTCTGTTTCACAGTGGAACAAATCTATAAGTTGACCTGCATTATCAGCTAATTAAAGAGTGTGACGTGTTTATTGGTTTTTGGACTGACACAATAAGTTCTTTATTAAACAGATCTCAAGTGTGTGTGTTTCTTTAATAACAATATTTTGGGCTCTTTCAGGTTTGCTGGTTGGGACCCTGGACGTCGTCTTGGACTCCAGTGCTCGAGTGGCCCCGTATCGGATCCTGTACCAGACCCCAGACTCGTTAGTTTACTGGACCATTGCTCATGGTATGTGGACTTTAACACTTGGGTTAAAAACTGTGAGAAAACAAAGCAAAGGAAGCCACTGAAATCTGCTTTAAGCTGCTGTTATCTGCACATTTCAGTTATACAGGTATGAGTTACTCCACTGTAGACACCGTTGTATTTGAAATCCCCTGCACATCCCTCCCCCAGCCACCACACAACACATGATGCCTTTTAGCCGCCGAATGCCAAGCATTACATCATGCCCCAGTGGTTTTAAAGGGCAGGATTACAGGAACGTGTGCAGCAATCGATACTCAAATATCAGTGAATGTTACTTTTTTCAGCTTGATGGATCTTCATTATAATTTCCTGTCATCGGCTGGCGTTCACAGTGATGTAATCTGCATATTCTGTGTGTGCAGAGTGCTTCATAGGCAGTCTGTGGCAGTAAATCATGCAAATTTGCAGCAACACTCGACACTGATTAAAAACAGCACTCTGTTTTCATTTTTAGTGTGAAAATGAAATTATCCTCCCCTCCATATATCAAGAAAAGCTGTGACACATCCAACACAAGACCAGGGCTGCAATAATTATTTTCTTGATCAATTTATTTCCACGAAGTTGACATATTGTATTTAAACTGCTTGTTTTCTCTGAGCAGCAAATTATCACAGTCGAAAAGCTCAAACTAGTGACGTTTCTGGCATTTTAGCTTTAAAACTTACTTAAACCAATGCTTCCCAACATTTTTTGTAAGACATACCCCCAAATCCGAGTCAGATTAAGTCAAGTACCCCTTCATCATTTTTGAATTAATGTCTGACTTGATGTTTAACTATTAATCTTATAAAAGCGGATGTAATGATATTTTCATACAAAAGAACCGTTGATGTTAAGTTTGCATTAATGGAGTTACATAAGCAGATTTACATTTAGTGATCTATTTCAGCTGTTTATCTATTATTTAAATATCAATGAGGACACGAAATCAGTTTCAGTTTGTTTTTTTTAAATTAGTTGAGCTACTGGTTGAGAATCGGTGTCGTTTCACTGCGGATGATGGGGACCCTTTCTGAAATGGCCGCATCCCTTTTCTTAAAGCATAATTTGTAAAAAAAAAAAAAAAAAAAAAGTGTTTTTCAAAACTAGCTTGCACCAAGAAGTGTTCGAATGAGAATGTATCGCTTTCCATTAGCACCTTCCTTTGTGACTGGCTGCTGTTGATTCTGGTGTGAAATGATGCTACATGCAGTACAGTATAAACGAAGGCTAATCAACAACCTTTAACACGTGCAGAAAAACTGTTCATTAGATAAAAGATGTTAATTAGAATGTAATATATCAGATGGACTGATTACAAGGTTTCAGACATTAAGATCATTGCATCTTATTTGCTGAAGCCTACACAGAAAGTTGTACGTTAGCTTGCTCAAGTAGTTTCTAATGTCTCCTCCCTTTTTCCTCTCGGACATCGCATTGTCTAAAATCACATATGTTGAAGACCATTTAAAATAAAACTATTTTTTTCATCGGTGCCCTTATGTCCCCACCACTTTTCAACAGTGAAACTGTAGTTTCAAAGAAGAGATTTTTAGCAGCTTTAAACTAAATATTTCTGATTTTGTAGTGTTACCTCTATTAACATTGTAAAAATTATATTTTTGGGTTTGAATTTCTTTTCCAAAACTACATAGTGCACCTTTTAAACCATTTGTTGATCATCAAATTAGTTCGATGTGATGATTGACTAAATAATACATCACTCCCAAGCAAATGTGCGTGAAACATAACAAAGGAGTTTTTGTTGTGTTCTCCTTTTCATTTGTACATGTACAGCAGCACAGTACAGCATGTTTTGTTTTCTCTGCGCTACCATTATTTTAATGCTTAATTTGCATATATGTGGGAGTTCAGTGCCAAATAAATACAACCCACACTTTTTGGGAATGCACAGAAATAAACCAGGATGATGCTTTAAAACATTTTGGTGTCAAGCTGTAATTAGCCGCAGGTTTAAACTCAATGAAGACGGGGTGTGTGTGTAACCACGTATTTAATTTAGCCGTTCCGTACGTGAAATGAGTTCTATTTGTGTTCCCTTTCTGAAATGGAGGCCCACACAGGACTAGCCTGGCTTTGAAATGGCCATTGATCCCTACTTCGCCTCCCTCTCCTGCTCCTCCACCCCTCCCAGTCCTTAATTCCTCAGCCCAGAGATAGCAGGAGAGTGGAGCAGTCTGCCAGACGAGGCTAATTCACTGAATGTGCACTCACTGAAGGGCTGCTTGCAGCAGTGTTGAGGGATAATGCTGCACAATGGCGGCCATTACTGCAATCAATTTCTCCTGCGGCCAAAACAAAAATCAGTTTTAACCTCGCTGATCGCTGATAACAGTCACAAAATGGTCATTTTAGTGTTTCTGTTCAAACAGAAAATGGATGACGTGCATTTCACTTTCCTCTTTGCTCTTCGCATGTGACTTGCCCTGATGTTTTTGCCACCATCAGCCTGTCGTCCAGCTTAACCTCAACTCCCAGCTTAATGTTTAAGACTACAAAATAATACAAAATACCTCTCATTTCTGAAATAAATGAAATCACATGTGGCCCAGCACGACATCACAATCCCGGTTCTTTCTGAAACATGGTACTGTCCATCATGCTCCTCATGTGAACCCAGCGGTTGAGTGCACTGACTGTCCCTCCTCATTCCTCTGCAGGAACCTCCCGCAAAGAGATCACAGAGCACTGGGAGTGGCTGGAACATAACCTGCTGCAGACTCTCTCCATCTTTGAGAACGAGAACGACATTACCACCTTTGTCAAAGGAAAGGTCCAGGTAACTGATCACAAATCAGAGCTACACACTACACTGTTCGCTCCTCAATAAGTTTAATTTCTGAGATTAACTCTTTTATCTTTGATGCATCTGGCATTTACAAGTAACAGAGCAGTGATATTTTGTAAAATGTTTATTTAGTCTGTATTGTTTGATAACTGCAATACCAATAAACGGATGTAAAAATAATAAATACATTGAACGAATCACAAAATTTAAAAGAAAAGACAGAAAAACACAATACATGAAGACTTAAATTGAAATTAATTCAAATTGTTTCAAGACAGTAACAATTGGCATACAAACTAAATAATCATACCAAAAAGAAATACAGAAAAGTGAGCAGGAAAATACATCGTGACAATGTACTGACAGCCATCAGTTACTAGATCTTGACCAAGTGAGAACAATATTTAAGGATAATCGATCTTCTCCGTCTTCTGAGTGTTGGATTGTTGAACTGCCTATCTCATCAGAATGTGTATCCCTTCCCTCATTTCTCTTTGTTTCCCTGAGAAAGGTACAGCAGAACCAGGTCATCAATATCCATTCTCCTAAGCTGCCGACACAGCTGAAGTGCTTAGTGGCGCGTGCTTAGTGCCACGGTTTACAGAGCAATATCATTCATCAGCGTGGATACTCGCGTCGTTTTAATTTTAGCTATCGTTGTAGTCCTTGGTGTCGACAGCCCTTGGGATGTGAAACAGATCCGTATTTATGAGGTGATGGTGCAGTTTCTCTTATTTAAGGAGAGCGGTGTAGAGAATGACACAGCTGCTGTTACATTTAAGAGGGTATTAAAAATCTCCCGTGCGAAACTAGGGGTCCCATCCAGACCTGAAAGAAGTTTCGCCCATTTGCTGCTGGCAAGATGAGGCTAAGGTAGACACGCAAAACTGTAGCAGCCGTGCTCGACACGTATAACAATGTGGAGTTTGAAATTCTGCTGCTCCTCTCCTCACAATCCCAATCTTTCATGTCCCGGCTCATCACCTCATTCTGTCTCTTTCCATCTCGCCTCAGGGGATCATCGCAGAGTACAACAAGAACCACGACGTCAAAGAGGACGACGACACAGACAAGTTCAAGGAGGCCAGCGCCAAGTTTCGAAAGCTGTTCGGGATGCCGGACGAGGAGAAGCTGGTCAACTATTACTCCTGCAGCTACTGGAAGGGCAAGGTGCCGCGCCAGGGGTGGCTCTACCTCAGCATCAACCACCTCTGCTTCTACTCCTACTTACTAGGAAAAGAAGGTTGGATTTATTCTGAAAACACATCCTCATTTACTATACTATATGTTACCTTCTGTATACTGATATTTCTCTGATTTTTACCCAATTTTAATTTTGTTGACACAAAATAGTCGTTTGGCAGCAGCATGATCTTTTATTGACAGATGTTATAGCTTACACCTTAGACGCACAGTATATATGGTCCATTTTCCCGTATTTTACATATTTCTCATATTGTAGTCTTAAGATGAAGGTCCGGTACTCCAAAAGATTTTTTTCACTAACAATCACAACATAATCGTCCCTGGTTTCATGAGTTTAAATGCATCTTTATGTGAAGCCAAACACATTTTAAAGAGATATTCACTCTGTGCCAACTCATCTTGGATTGTGCTCAACCATAAAACGGCAATCCACTTCTATTCGAATGCTTTCATTGTCTTTGTAAGCAATCTTGCAAATCAGATCCAGTAGAAGGACAAACCCAGACCAAATGAAAATGAGCAACCAGGCTTTTTTGCCTAAACCTAACCTGCAAAAAGCCACCAGGATAAAGTCAAGCTGTTGTTTTAAAATACCCAGATCGTTTTAAGAAAAATGAAACATGACTTTAAATGGAACAACACCCTTCATCGTTTATTTTTCGTGCATTCTCAATGTGAAATTCCTGCATGTCTTGAACCATGTCCTGAGGGCTACCTTAGCTCATTGGTTTGTCGTGTCTTGTCAATTTTTGCTAATGTCTTTCTCTTTTTGCAATCGTCAGCCAAACTGGTGGTGCGTTGGGCCGATATCACCCAACTGGAGAAGAGCGCCACCCTCCTGTTGCCGGACGCGATCAAGGTGAGCACCCGCATCAACGAGCACGTCTTCTCCGTCTTCCTCAACATCAACGAGACCTTCAAGCTGGCGGAGCAGCTGGCCAACATCGCCATGCGTCAGCTCCTGGACAACAAAGGCTTCGAACAGGACCGCTCGCTGCCCAAGCTCAAGAAGAAATCGCCCAAGAAGGTGTCGGCACTCAAGAGGTAAGAAAAGAGCTGGACACTTGCTCGTGAATTATAAATGCTGTCGAAGCACGTTTATGACATGCAGTCGATTGAACATTAACATGTTATGGATTGTGGAGTAGTTGGTTAACTATGACGGAGGTTTAAAGTGTAAAATGGTGTTGCATGATATATTTTAGTAAAAGCTGCAGAAGCACAACACGTGTTTTGGAAATAAAAGAGTCTTGTGCCTTTTAAAATCTAGTAGATCTCTGAAGCCCCTGAGAAAAGCCTCGAGATCCTAATTTTGTTTGGTCAAGCGCTTTTTATGTGAGCATGACCTGGTATTACTGCAGTGCGTCTGGTGTTGTATGATTGCTCTTGCATAACTCTTCACTGATCTACACAGATACTTTATTGTCTTGTTAAAATCACTCATTTATCCACGTTATGTAACATTTGAAAACTGAACTATTCACTGGACTGTAATGGTAAATTTAACAGGGTGTATTTTAGATATACAGTGTTGTTTTCCATGGGAGGAAGTATGAATGTTTGGATGTAAGTGACTATTTCCACCTCAAATCCTCATCTAATATGATTCGTTACGGTGCGTTTTATATCCTTTCAGGGATTTGGATGCCAGAGCTAAGAGCGAACGTTACCGGGCGCTCTTCCGTCTCCCCAAAGATGAAAAACTGGACGGACACACAGACTGCACCCTGTGGACGCCCTTTAACAAGATGCACATCCTGGGACAGATGTTTGTTTCCACCAACTACATCTGCTTCACCAGCAAGGAAGAGACGCTGTGTAGCCTCATCATCCCGCTACGAGAGGTGAGTCGCTCTGTCTAAATGTGTCTGTTTATGAGACGCTTGCATGCTGATAGACGCAGAGTTACTATAATTGAAAGAAATGTAGTTTAGTCTTTTGTCTTTTTCAGCACTTCAATCAAAACTGCAGTGTAGCTGAAGTAAATCGCTAAGACACGTCAATGTGTTTGATAATGTTGTCTGGTAGGGGGTTGTCACTACCCATCTGCTCAAGACAGACAGACAGACACACACACACAAACACAAACATTGTGTTCAAAATGCAGCTGTCATGCTGAATCACATTCAAACATTTAACCATTTTGTTTACAGACGGCTCTGGACTGGGTTTCACCAGGTGTTTGTAAATCCATAAGAAAAAATGTCAGACATATTTCATATATGATTAATCGATTCTCAAGGCAGCTGACTATCAGGAAAATAAATTCTTTAAAATTTGCATTGCGAGGTTAGTCAACATATTTTATAAGTTGGCTACATTCGACGCATGTAAAGATGGTTTGTTTGTTTGTTTGGTCCTAAATGAGAATGTTGATTTCTGACCCTTTTGTTCATCTGTAGCTGCTTGTTGTTTATTCATTATTTATTATATAGTTAACAGTGATTATAAATGTTCTTCCAGGTGACAATTGTCGAGAAGGCAGACAGCTCCAACGTGCTGCCCAGCCCGCTCTCCATCAGCACCAAGAATCGTATGACTTTCCTGTTTGCGAACCTGAAGGACCGAGACTTCCTGGTCCAGAGGATTTCTGACTTCCTGCAGCAGACCACCTCCAAGATCTACCTGGAGAGGGAGCTGACCGGCAGCCTAAACAGCTCAGACGACGAGGTGAAACATTGGTTCTGTTACTATACTGTGATTTAAAAATGAAATCCAGGAAATAATCTGAATAATCCAACCAGCGGTGGCGACAGTGTCCATTTAAAAACCTAAATATAACTTGCATCTCCTCCAGGTTTACTCCCAGCACGGATCTCTGCTCTCCAGCAGCCCTCAGCCCTCTTTGGGCTCAGAAAGCGAGCGCACGTTTAACCTGAACGACAGCAGCGTGCCAACGGCCACGCAGGCCCTCATGACCATGTACCGCCGCCGATCACCTGAGGAGTTCAATCCCAAACTGGTGGGTTAATGCACTTTTGTCGAGTACAATTTAAAGCATTTAATCTTGTCAAGCAGGGAAGGGCACGATATGACTCTGTGTCTAATTTATTCAGCTTCCTTTAAAGACCATTTCTCCTCTTGAATCCTATTTTTTGCACACACCATTACACTGCATAGAGAATAAGCTGCATGGAGAATTGCTTCCAACTGCAACCTAGCATGAATATTTTTCCCACAAGACTGTGTGTAAATAAAGCCTTTTTGTTAACTTCACTTCAATGGGAACTTGACTCTGCATTATACAGTATTACAGCATCCATGCTTTGTTGAGTGTGCAAGAAATAATCTATTAAAAATAAAGTATTTTAGTGCAGGATTAAAGCAGGATTACAGTAATTGTGGTTGAGCCACTGCATCTCATGAAATTGTTTTCCCTCTCTGCTCAGGCGAAGGAGTTCCTGAAGGAGCAAGCGTGGAAGAACCACTTTACAGAGTACGGACAGGGGGTGTGTATGTACCGGACTGAGAAGACGAAGGAGCTGGTCCTCAAGGGGATTCCTGAGAGCATGAGAGGAGAGCTCTGGCTGCTATTTTCTGGTGAGGAAACGCTCAGGGAAGCCTGAGACAAACACGGGCTGAGCAGAGCACACACTGAGCATACAGTACTGCAAATGATTCAGTCATGCACTGAATGCAGACCACACCCTGCATACTACGTGCTCACACTTGATCAAAACACCACGTGATGCATATTTTAAGCAGGTGCCATGAATCGACAGAAACCCTGTTGACAAACTCTGTTTTGTAATGTTATAAAGTATGTACGCCCAAGAAAAGCCCTGCATCTAGCTTACAAATAATTTTTATTCTCGTTTTCATGATGTTATTTTAAAATGTATACATCTGATTCATCTTAAATGCATGTTTGATGCATTAATATCTTGTTGACAACACATTCACTGACATTAAATTGAAGACTTGTCAGGCCTCAGACTAAAAAAATTTGACTAATCTGCTTTATCCTAGTCGATGCCTCCGGCAAGATCTGAAGATGTGCCTGCCCACCTCCCCCTATTTAAAATAAGCAAAGGCATTCATTTAAAATGACAAATGCTTTCTCACATTTCAGCCACTAAACGGAAAATAAATCATTTTTCTTCTCAGATTGTTTCTTTCTGAAGGTTTTTTACCAACCCTGTAGAGGTAAAATATGCAGTATTTCACTAGAGAAAGTGAAGAGAAAAGCAGTCTGGTCACTTTCAGTAATGATCCTGCTGACATGACAGAAGTTATTTTGAATATCCGGAGGAAATGGGGTTTGCAGAAGTAAAAATGAACTCACTCGAATTTGTGTGAAACGGCTCATTCAGAAAGCATACTTACACTTGTTATTTTCCATCAGTGCTTGAACACAACATTTTAAACTTGGCCACCAAGCATCAGTTGAATGTAAAATTCCCACCACCTGCAGTCTGTACAGTCAGCAGACCTGGTGACCGTCATTCTTTAACATATTCAGGTATGCAACAAACTCCAGACTTTCCTGTTCAAAGGCACAGTCATGCAGCAGCTTGTGCTCACACTCACCTGAGCAGAGCCAGGTTACAAACTGCTCCTCCCTCCCCCTCTCTCCCCAGTGACCCACTTATGACTCGCTCAGCTGTTGTCATAGCTGCACTTTGTTCACCTTAGTCACACTTACCTGCACATTCTCTCAGGAGTTCTCCTTCCTCTAATCTCTTAAAAGGAAAAATATTTACCAGGCTTATTTGAAACATTGCTAGTTGGTGTCTGTTTGTAGAACAAAGGGTGTAATAACTGGTTTGGTGAGCTCAATGAGCTGGTTTACTGAGGTACTGGGATAACTGTGGAGAGTAAAATATGGATCTGTGTCAAATTTGGTTAACTCGACATTTTACTCAGTGAACAATTTTTCATCTTACAGCATTTACAATGTTTTTATTATTTCCAAGTTCAAACTTAAAGGAGACCTATTATGTTGTTACACTTTTATCCTTTCCTTCAGTGTTTTATGTGTTCTTGTGCATGTTAAGATCTTGAAATGGCCAAAGTACAGACCCTCAGTAGCTCCTCTCTCCCACAGAAAACACTGCTCCTGAAACACCCCGTCAGTAGTCCCGCCTTTTAATATTGTGACTTTGTGACATCACACTATGTCACCATGTCATACATTTGCATAATGAATGTCTCGAAGCTAGTTTGACATGTAAGAATATATTAAGCACACATGCGCTGTTGTTGTTAGCGGTGCTGGTTCAGGTGTGTGTGAGCTGACCAATCAGAGTATTCAGGACGGGGGGCCTTAAAGAGACAGGAGCTGAAACGGAGCGTTTCAGACAGAGGGGGAATACAGAGCTGCAGCACTGGACAGTATGAGAAAACTGATGTGTTTTTTGAGCATTAAAGCCTTTAAACCTATTCTAGTAGTGACCCAAAATAAAATTATGAACTCTTTAATGTTTTCAGTGCTCTCTTCAAATCAGAAGAGACTTTGTTTAAGACAGAAATACCAAAATAAAACAACCTTGATGTGACAATGAGGATTGTAAAGCATCTTTTGAGGGAGCTCGTTGAGTCTACTGTTTCTCCGTGAAGGCGTCAGATTGCTGACAAGATGTAGGGCATGAGAGTGTGATTCGCACGCTGATGGGTGACTGAAATACATAATGAAACTAATGTATTTCTGAAAGTGAAATTCCGATAGGATCAGTTTTGTGTTTACCGTGATGGCTTATGTATCAAATCACATCAAGTAGCCTCGCTAATTAGTAAGTAATTGTAATAAAAAAGGCACAACAACAATAAAAGGCAATGAAAAAATGTAAGATAATACAAAATACAAGCTGTTTTAAATCTTAAATCTAATGTATTTTTCATAGGGGCGATCAACGAGATGGCCACCCACCCGGGATACTACGAGGACCTGGTTGAGAAGTCTATGGGCAAATACAACCTGGCAACAGAGGAGATCGAGAGGGACCTGCACCGCTCTCTCCCCGAGCACCCGGCCTTTCAGAATGAGATGGGCATCGCCGCCCTCCGCAGGGTCCTCACAGCCTACGCATTCAGAAACCCAAACATCGGATACTGTCAGGTACGTGCACCCTTTGTTTTTATTTTGACGTGAACTGACAGAAACCTTGCAGCCCTTGACAACACTTGAATTTTCATCCTCTCCCTCGACACCTCAGGCTATGAATATTGTAACATCTGTGCTGCTGCTCTACGCCAAAGAAGAGGAGGCGTTCTGGCTGCTTGTGGCGCTCTGTGAGAGGATGCTGCCTGACTACTACAACACCAGGGTTGTAGGTCAGTATGTGCATGTGTGTCTGTGTTTTTAGGTTGTTTGATTTGACACTTTTCAATTTGTTTAACAACCTCTCTTTTGCCCCCAGGAGCTCTAGTCGATCAGGGGGTGTTCGAGGAGCTGGCCCGCGAGTACGTTCCTCAGCTATACGACTGCATGCAGGACCTCGGGGTCATCTCCACCATCTCGCTCTCCTGGTTCCTCACCCTCTTCCTGTCTGTCATGCCGTTCGAGAGCGCGGTTGTGGTGGTGGACTGCTTCTTCTACGACGGCATCAAGGTCATCTTTCAGCTGGCGCTCTCCGTGCTGCATGCCAACATCCACCAGCTGCTGGGCTGCAAAGATGATGGAGAGGCCATGACCGTACTGGGCAGGTAAGACGAGGAAAAGAGGGATGAAATATCTATTGAGCCTTATTCTCTCATCATTCGTCAGTGCCAGAACACAAATATTACTCAACCTTCAAACTGTTTCCCCATCTCTCTGACATTTTTGACATATCTGTCATGCGTCTGTTCCAGATACCTGGACAGTGTGACCAATAAGGACAGCCCCCTCCCTCCCATCCCCCACCTGCACTCCTTACTCACAGACAACGGAGAACCACATCCAGAGGTCGACATCTTTAAACTGGTCCGCAGCTCCTATGAGGTATTTAACCTGGATGATAATGTGTGTCTATAAAACTGCTTAGTTCTTGTTGTTTGTGGTCTTTTTTTTCCTTTTTTTTTTTTTTGCTTTTTGAGACATGAAGGGAAAAACAACAAATCTGAGTGTGTGACTCATCATATCCAGTTTTGTCTCCCCCTTCATCTGAACATTAGTAACTCGTTTCTTTTCTCAAGGAAGCTCTAATGTCGCAACTTTCAATTCAGTCGTTTATGTTTTTAGTTTATATGATTTTAGAAGTGCAACAACAAACTTCTTAATGGTTATGAAACAGTCTAAATTTAATACTGATGCCTCTATATGACCTACATGAGCAAAACCATCAGCAAGAAGATTTTAAAACATTTTTTTTATGTGCTGAAGATGTGGAGTCTCTCAGCCTGTGAAAAGAAGCTGCTCTGGTGGTATGGCAACAGATATTTCTATAACCAGACAGCATCAAAACGACAGGCTTAATATAATTAATATTTTATGTTGGCCTTGCTACCAAGCTTTACTTGCTATTGGCTTATTATCATTGCGACATTGAATTACTAGAAGATAATGATAACTCAAAAAAATTACTAGTACAGTTATGTTTGCTGTAGGCATACATATGAAGTAGGTGCGTGATCGTTACTAAAACAATCGTCGTATTACAGTTATTTATCTCACATAGCCAAAAAAGGGATACATGATTGTTTCATTTAAGAAAGAAAAATAACTTCTTCATTCACTTCCAAAACAAATGCGCATGCTAGCCAGATGAAAATCTTTTTTGAGAGGAGGCGGTGGTGCTCATCCAGCTTTTGTCCACCAACAAAAAAATATGTTTCTCGCAGCTGCTTTAATTTTAATCTTCTCACAATCTCTCCGTTTCTCCTTCTTGTGCCAGAAATTTGGTTCAATCCGTGCAGATGTGATCGAACAGATGCGTTTCAAACAGAGACTGCGGGTCATCCAAACCATTGAAGACACAACAAAACGCAACGTGGTAAGAATCCACTGACCTTGTGTAACAGAAACAGAAATTAGTTTGTTCAAATGTTCAGGAAGAGTCAGTTTTTTCAACTGTACAGTGACATCTTCAGAAGTCTCTTATTTCTGACATTATTATCTATTTTATATTTTTAATGAATGTGATTAAATGTATGTTTCAGGTCAGGACAATTGTGACCGAGACTGCCTTCAGTATTGATGAGTTGGAGGAGCTCTATGTGCTCTTCAAGGTGAGTTACAGCTTACATATTCATGTTGTGGGATCATCGCACATCGCACCTTGTTTGTTTACCTCCAGCTCCCACTCACTGTTCTGCCACCGCGCTGAAGTGAAGTATAGACGGGAAAATCGAAAAGAAAGTCTTGTAGCCTCTACAGAGAAAATAAATGATAGCCGCCCTCAAGGCCTGGACATCAGCGCTCCAGTTGTTCTCCTCTTGCTACTCGTGAAGATTTAATTTGACACTTTTGTTAATGGAACGGTGTTCGTAATGATTCAAATTAGTCAAGGGTGAAATTGTTTTTCAAAGATACTGTCAAAGCACGTGTTGCATTTCCCCAAACATGACAGAATTCAACCATGTTGTAATCATTTTTCATGTTTAGATTTTACTTGATTTGCATAAAATATGCTACAGATCTCACCCCTCTCTTCCCCTCCTCAGGCGGAGCACCTGACCAGCTGTTACTGGGGCGGCAGCAGCAACCCCACAGAGCGCCACGACCCCAGCCTGCCCTACCTGGAGCAGTACCGCATCGACGTGGAGCAGTTCAAAGGCCTGTTCAACCTGCTGTTCCCCTGGGCCAACGGAGCCCACTCAGACCCCCTGGCACTGCGCTTCTTCCGTCTCCTTGACCAAAACGGAGATACCCTCATCAATTTTCGGGAGTTCATCAATGGCCTCGGTGAGTAGAGTGAGGTTGTGTGTGTGTGTGTGTCTTGACGTTTTACGCAGTCATGATGGAAGCAGCTCAAATGTGTCCTTTCGCTGACGCTTGTCGTTGTGTTTTAGGTGTTCTGTGTCACGGGGACCTCACTGAGAAGCTGAAGCTCCTCTACAAGATGCATGTCATACCCGGTGAGTGTGCAGCGATGCAATTCAGTCGTCTTGAGGAAACTGCAGAATGTATTAAGCGGAGCAGCTGGATTATTAGCTCTACAGAAAAGAGGTGGCTCAGTGGGAAGAAGAAAGCCTTTGAGCTCGTTGTCTCGCTTCACCAGACAAATCACTTTCTCAGGATTAACTTTTTCGTGTTTTCCTTGTGAGATCACTGCCAGAAAATAAAACATTTTTAACTGCTAAATGTTCATAATTTGGACAACATGAAACATGGCTCACAAAATGTTTTCACAAGCCAAATGAAATGCTGACAGAATTTTAAATTCTTGTCTGCCAGAAATCAGCCATGAACAGGAGGAGCCGGACTCTGCCTTTGAGGCCACCCAGTACTTCTTTGAAGACATCACTCCAGAAACGTCTATCGGTAAGAACCCGAGACACACTTTATTATATCACCTTACTGCACGTGCATAATCATATATGAACAAACATTTTATGACCCCACACCATACAGGGTGCTCCAGTCTTTAAACCCCCCCTTCTCACCATTGTGCCATTTTTATAGCCAATTTAACCCACCCACAACACCAACAAACTCAAAATAAAATAAAAATGATCTAGATCAGGTTTTCCCAACGCTGACAGTGGTGAAAGCACAAAACAAAAAAGTTAAATTATGCATGTAAAGCACTCTTCACAGCGAGTGTCCTGTGTTGAATATGCAGAAGGGAGAGAAACTGCCTCAAATACCTTGATGTGATATGAAAGCTGTTAATTAATCTTGTTAACTTTTTGAGTGATCAGGAACAGGCAGAATGAAAAACAGTATATGTTTCCCTTCAAAACATGGAGGATGCTGCCAAAAGATGGGTGCTGAACATTCAGTGTAGCTATTGGAATTGGATGATCTAATCATTTTAAGTGTCCTCCCTCCGCAGGTCATGACTCAAAGTGCAGAAGTGAGAAGGATGACGGCTTCGTCCGAGTTACATTTAAGACTGAAAAAGGTAAGCGGCACAGTCGGGTATCGCAACACAAATATAAACTGCCCTTTAGTCTTGATTAAAAGCCAAGGAAACTAATTTAGAAGCAAATACATTTTTTATTTTAACGTCACATAAAATTTTATTTGAGAAAAATATGGGTGTGATTTCTGAAACGACATGTGAATACAGAATATATCCAACATGCTGGCAACTACAAGTTGTACTCATTTGATACCAAAGAAAAGAGGAAAGATTATATTCAGACTTCAAACAGGCAGACGTTGTTTGCATCTAAAACCCAAATGTGACTGAAATGCTTGTTAATGTTAATAACATTAAGGTTATTAACATGTTATTTGTACATCTCACAGTGAAGACTTTGAACACTCCTGAATACCGCCATTACCTGAAACTGTGGAACGAAGAGACAAAACCTAAGAGAGAAAACACAAAAGACCTCCCCAAGCTCAATCAGGTAACATTTCACCCCTCTATGTGTCAGTTTTTATCTACACTGTGTGAAAACTCAGTAGTTACAGTAAACTACAACGGACATCTTTTGTTTTTGTCCTCCAGAGCCAGTTCATCGAGCTTTGCAAGACGCTGTACAGCATGTTCAGTGAGGATGTTGCAGAACAGGAGCTCTATCACGCCACAGCGACAGTCACCAGCCTGCTGCTGGAAATGGGAGAGGTGGGAAAGCTCTTCTCCTCCTCTGGCAGAAAGGAGCTCATCACAGAGGGTAAACCAGAGCCGAGCATGTGTAGGAGAGATGCTGCCGAACCTAAAACCTCCCAGGAGGCCGTTTCTGGTGGTGCGTTCCAGCAGCAGGACCAGATCGACGCTTTCGTCCCTGCAGATTTGGAGAACAAGCCGAGCCAAGACGAAGGGAGCGAGCTGCTGCCGCCTATGCAAGACATCAAGCTGGAGGACTCGTCTCCCAAAGACATGGGCACATCATCCGCCATGCTTATCTCGGATGATGAAACCAAAGATGACACCTCAATGTCATCTTACTCGGTGCTCAGCGCAGGCTCCCATGAGCTGGATGAAAAGCTGCAGTGCGAGGACATTGCAGACGACACGGTGCTGGTGCGCAGCGACTCCAACGGGGAGAGAAGTAACCGGCCTCACGGCGGCGGACCCCACGACAGAGGGCTGCCTCACAGCACCAGCATCGATAAAGACTGGGCCATCACGTTTGAGCAGTTCCTGGCCTCGGTGCTCACCGAGCAGGCTCTGGTGCACTATTTTGAGCAGCCAGTGGAGGTGGCAGCTCGAATAACCAACGCCAAGAATGTGCGTAAAGTTGGGCGCCCTCGGCTGTCAACGAGTGACTATGAGATCTCGCTATCCGGCTGAGGCCTTTTAAACGGAGACTTCACATAAAGACTTTCACTGTTTTAAAAGGGAAACATGGTTATCAGTCATCGGTGTAAAAATGTCTGAATGTCTGAGTGAATTTTAGAGGACAATGAAGGTAAATGTAAAATGTGAGTGTATGATAGTTGAATGAATGTGACCAAAAACTGCTCTGTGATGTATTTTACCAGATGTGAAAGACTTTTATTATAACAATCACTAGATTCTGTCCAGCTAAGAGGGAACAGGACATAAATATCAAGGTTTGCTCCGATGAAATCAGTGTGAACATGTAGTAGCTGTACTTTATAAGACATTATGCATAGGTGTTAATATTGTAATCTCTAGCACTTCTTAGGCTATGTAGATGTAAATGTCCACAGATACAGTACAGACCTAACCTGGGATATTGATAGTCTACGTACGATCACCTAACATTATCAAACTATTGCTTCTGTACTTTACGATTCCATTTGTTGTTAATCACTTTTTAGTCCGTCATCTAATGACGATATGGAAACATACAAAACAAAGCTGTGAAAATTCGACAACAAACTGAATTTTCATATATAACTGTGTAAACTCTACTTCAGCTAAAGCGAAAAACTATTTTCTTTTCCATGCACATATCTACGACTTCCTGGACATTCACTCCACGACATGATGTTTCTAATAATAACTCCAGTGTGCTTTCTCTAGTTACTAGTGATAAATACAAAACAACTTATACGATAACAGAAAAATGACACAAACACATTTTTCACTCAAAAGAAAGCGACTCACAGGTGATTGTTAAGGAGGCTGTGTGTGCTAAGATGTGATGATTACACTAAAAGATGCTGTTGAATGAAGAGCCTGCACTTTATGTTGACAACATAATGTGATCCACTAATATGTATTTGCTTGCCATTTGCCTCTCTATTGTTGTCTGCACTCCCGACTCAAATGTTTGCCTTTTTTCTTTTTTTGCTCTGTACATTTTCACATTGCTGTTTTCAACTTGTTTTTATGTGAATATTTTTTTTTATTATTATTTTAAATGTCCAGGAGTTACTTCTCTGGATTCTGATGCATTGTGTATCACTCCATCTAATTAAAGTTACAGTATGATTGATTCGATACTGCACAGTACGACGCCTCGGGCCTTTTTCATTTACCAGCAGGACACTGAGTGTTACTGCCATCTGGTGGAGGATGGTTTGTACTTTTAGTCACTTCAAGTATGATTAGTGTTATTACGATACTGGAATTTTCAACCTTGACACAATACCTTGGAAGTTATTGGTATTCAATGCCATTTTCGATACCACTGGGATAAAAGGACTCAACATTAAGGTCATAACAACAAGATACAACTTTTTATTTTCTTGGCTAGTAGCAGAAAACAGCAGAAAGACTGTATTGAGCATTACACATCACAATTTTTTTAGAAACATTTGTTTTTGTTCTCTTTGAATCAGGCCTTTAAAAATAATGTACTGTATGTTGGAGAAAAGAGAGAAAGTGTAGCTGGTATAGATTCTGCAGAAAATGAGTATTGAAACAGAGGGAATCATCAAGCATCAATACGCTGTTCCACAGACATAAACACAGCGTTGTAACTTCCTTTTGCAGGCACCTTTTTATTTATTTATTTATTTTTTTTACAAAATCAGAAACTGGTGCTTTACAGTAACTCAAATGTAAGTGGATTCACTGATGTGAGTTGGAATTGAGCTTTCTTTCTTAGACATACTCACATTAATTAAGTGCCAGTGATGAAATGTAACTAAGTACATTTACTCAAGTGCTGTGTTTAAGCACATTAAGGTACTTGAACAATTAGTTTTTTCCAGGTAAGGGAACTATTGTACATCTTTTCTCCACCATATCTATTTGACAGCTAAGGTTTGTAATTACTTTGTGGATAAAGATTTTATACAGAAAACCTCATCAGTTTACAAAATATGATGCATTGTTATAGATTTATCCAGTCAAGTAGGTAAAATAGTCTCCACCTCGACTAACTACAGTACAGGGAAATGCTGCTTAAATGTTAAAACATTAGCAACAAGAATATAATTACTTTCGTTGATTAAACGAGAAAAAAAAAGACAGATTAATCAGTTGTTTGGTCACAAAGCTTTCACAAATTCTGATTTTTTTTTCTTAAAAAAATGACTCAATGATTAAACGATTAATCGTTGCAGCTCATACAATATATACCAATTCCAGTAAAAAATATGTATGTATACATACACACATACATACATTTTCTCATGATTCTCTTGTTGTTTTTAAGTAAAATTTTAAATGCATATAAAAATCTGCACTATGTTCTTGTTACAAAAGTATTTTTAGATTCTGGGACAGTGTAATTACTTTAGCAGAGGATCTTTCTCCCAGAGGACTGAGAACACTGTCATCTGCTTCTGTTTCTTCTTTACATTAAAACAACTGCATTTCAAGCTCACATTTCATCAGGTATGGGGGCTTTTCTTTCCTATTCTCTCCTCTGCACTTGACAAACAGCCTGCTCAAACAAAACATTGCACTTTTAGAGTGAATTTAATAACAGCAGTGGACAGTGGTTTGTGTCCTTTATAGAAAGAGTAAAGCAACATGCTCCTGGAGGACATCTATATTAAACCTGGTTACAGGGCCTCTCTTCCTCTCTCTCTCTCTGTAGACCAAACACACTGGGGTTGTGGCTCAGGTTAACCAATCACAGCAATGTCAGCTCACTAAGAAACGAGATTGAAAAGAGGCTTCCCCGCTCAGACACATAACAAATCTATAAGTGATTAATCTATAAGAAATGATGCTTGCTGGACCAGGACTGATGACATATTGCTTATGTGTCTTCTGGGGTCCACTGGGATCAGTCAATCTTCTCTCAGTCTTGAAGCTCAAATGAAAAAGTCTCTTGTGAGGTTTCATCATATCTTTCTAAGTGATGGTAATTTAAGAAGATTGAGAGACTTTTGTTCTGGCCTGTTAACTATCTTAATCACAAAATCATTCTTTTCTTCAGTGTTATCTTATGTTATCTTATTATGTTTTTTAAGTTATCATTAAACACTCACACTCCTGTTTGTTGAGTACACCTAACTAAACCTAATCTAATCTAACACAACAGGCCCGTAATAAAGGTTTTTAAGGTTCAGTGTAACGGTTTCAGAGAAGTGCTGATTCAACATTTGTGAATGAACTTTTTGGTGCTGTTTGATTGCATTTTATTACACAAAGATGTGTTTCTTTTTTAAGATTATTTTTTGGGTCAGCTAAGGCAGTCAGACAGGAAGTGGGGCACAGAGAGGGGAAGACGTGCAGTAAAGAGCCTGCTGAAAATCAGCCTCCGTACACAAGTAAACTATCTGGGCACCCAGACTAAGAACTTTTTCTAGTATTTAGTTTACACTCATTGATATGCAGTAAATGGTGTGGAGAAAATATGAAAAACTCCTCTCACTATAACACAACAACTCATAAACTATACAGCCTACAAAATAAGATAACGTTGAATCCACACCTCAACAAAAACTGATGATAACATTCATGGATGTAGGATTTATACTGCATTAGATTTAGCTGGACACACCTGATAAACTTGCAAATGAGTGCTGTGGAAATAAGGTCACATTTTCCTCACTTTGAACTTCCTCCCAAAATCTGATTCGCCAATAATTCTCAAACTGTTTTAGGAGCTCCACAGGTTGATTTTAGGGCAAGCTGTTATGAAACATGCACCTTCACTGCTGCCAAACTGCTGAGAGGCCACACATGGTGTGATGCAAAGTTCTTATCTGCTGCACAGTGAACTTCAGTCGCTAGTTCACGTCACTATACTGTTCCGCAATGTCTATTCCTTTAAAGTTTTTTCACAAAAATGTGAACAGTGTCTACATGCACAGATACTGTGTGATACAGCAACGCTACTACAAGAGTGACAGGGCAGGCTGGTGACACAGCTGCAAACACTTTCTCTCACACACCAGTGTTTTTAATCATTAGCTGAGAGTGAAGACAAGCCTCCAATGAACTCTGACTGCTGTTAAGTGCCGACACTTGGTCTGATGACGAAATACCTAAAACTAAAGTCAGGGAAAGAAAGAAACTTGGCAGGTTTTTCCAAATTGTACTCACTGTCCATGAATGTTGACATGGATATAGTGATTGTACCTGAAGCCAAGAAAATACGTTTTTAGACAGTTTTGGAAAAACATTTCTATTTGGATAGAAAGATATTGATGTTACAGCCACAGAGCGGGGAGGTACAACAGTTGTTTTTCTAAAATTTGCCTGCACTGTGGGGTAAATTGAACATTGACTTTCTGACGGTCGGTGGACTTTGAATAGACCCGTGCGTACAGGAGTACACAGTAACGCCTCTCTGTGGATGTCATAAAAAAGCCAGTCAGACGATATATAAATACAGAGCAAAAGATGCGTCGTTCCTTTCTGTGGAGTCGGGCCCTTTATGGATTATAATCTGGCCAATCAGATCCTGCCCGGTAACAAAGGAACCTTTAAATTTCACACACACAATGTAAGTATGTTTTATATCATCGGTGTACACTTTGACCGTTGGCACATACTGTAAAAGGCATCATCATTCACGAACCGTTCAGTTTAAGAGACGAGTGAAGTGTCTGAGGTTAATTATTTATATTGTGGGTTTATTTGTGATTTGTGTCTCTGTGTGTTTGTGCATACCTTTAACTCCAGCATTAGGAAACATGGTGGGACTTAAACCCTCAGATGTTCCTCCACCACTGGGGGTGAAGATGGCGAGTGCTGGGCTAGCAGCCTGCTGGGCTGATATTGTCACATTTCCTCTGGACACAGCCAAAGTCAGACTACAGGTATCTGTTCTGACAAAGGAAGAAGCAAATTGTTCATCTCCAGTGTCACACAGCATGTTTTCCTCACATTTACAGAAAAACACCTGACATTACACTGTGATAATGATCCTCAGCTAATCTAATTTTGGACACTTTGGAACACACTATTGACTGAGCAGCTTGACTTTGTCCACTTCATTATCCAAAAATCAATCACACTCATTCACACTTCTGTTGCTATACGCTGCAGGTTTTCTACTTTTGTTCTGTAAAGCTGGTTTTAGCCTTAAGTACAATGTGTGACCCCAGATTCAGGGAGAGAAGACGGCGGTGGGAGGCATCCGCTACAGAGGAGTGTTCGGGACGATCAGCACCATGATCAAAACAGAGGGACCCAGGTCTCTGTACAACGGGCTGGTGGCGGGGCTGCAGAGACAGATGTGCTTCGCCTCCATCAGAATCGGCCTCTACGACAACGTCAAAAACTTCTACACTGGGGGCAAAGACAGTAAGTGGTTACTTTCAGTCATACATTTCTAAATAAATCAAGCTTTCACAAATCAGGCTATCCCTGCTGACAGACATGGTTTATAGATTTCAAATGTCCCACGGTCAGAAACCAAAGACCTTCACATAAAAAATGAATATTAACTTCAAGTAAGTCCAAATTTACAAATTTCCCTGAGAGGGCTTTACAATCCATACAACATATGACAACCTCAAAAGTCTTGAAGTATCTGATATAAAATATACTTAAGTATTTAAAGTAATTTCCTGGCAATAAATGTACTGAAGTATTAAGATACAAGTAAAAGTACAATTATACATACATTTACATGTTGACCAATTGTCGCTCTGGCAGATAATAATGTTGCCTCCATCACTGGAAAAAAACCAAACTAGAACTTCGAAGGGGGAAAAGAGGGGGAAGCAACAGCTGCTGTATGTACAGTATGGATAGAAGTAATGAAGCAGTGATGGAATGCAACTAAATACTGTACTGCAGTACAATTTTGAGGTACTTGTACTTAACTTGTACTTCCCATGTATTATTCATATGGGTGAGTATCACTTTTGGTAAGATATTTTAACACGATGTCCTTACTCTCCTGAAGTGTGACTTTTGGGTACTTTTACAACACTGAGTAACAACAGTATTTGATTCAAGTCCACAACATGTTATTTTATGCAAATATGTTAGAAGAGTTTCAGCAAAGTGTAATGCACGAAGATCTGAGGGTGGTGACAGTGATTGATGTTTTAATTGAGAATTAAAATAACAAAAAATAAAAAATAAGGCACACGTACCTCAAAACTGCACTTAATAAGAATAATTGACTAAATACATTGGTTGTTCCTGTCCTTCCTTCTCCAGACCCTAGTGTGCTGATACGTATCCTGGCCGGCTGTACTACAGGCGCCATGGCAGTGTCGTTTGCACAACCCACAGATGTGGTCAAGGTTCGATTTCAGGCCCAGATGAACCTGGACGGCGTGGCCCGTCGCTACACTGGCACCATGCAGGCCTACAAACACATCTTCCAGAATGAGGGCATGCGTGGACTCTGGAAAGGTGCCACTCAGGACGCCCGAGAAATGATTCATAACTGATTTGTTAAAAGTAGTCAAACATACAACTTGTTAACCTTCTTTGCTTTCCTCAGGCACACTACCCAACATCACTAGAAATGCGCTTGTCAACTGCACAGAGCTGGTTACATACGACCTGATCAAGGAGGCCATCCTCAGACACAACCTGTTGTCAGGTGAGTGGGAGAGCTCATGCATGTGTGCCTAGGCTACACTGACACACACACACATAATGGCATCACACAGAGACAGCTGATTGGGCAGAAATCCACACACCCTCTCACCCTTTCAACTCCACCAAGGCTGATAACAGCACACATGCTGGTACAGAACAAAGTGTATTTTCCCTCCTCGGTGCTGTAAATACAGTAGTTATTATGATTTATCTCAATCATATATAATGCCTCGTCCACAGGGTTGCATAATCTGCTGACATGTGCTTCTATACTGTTAAACTGAGAACAAAGGCCCTCTGGTCCCCATCATTCATACACTTATGTTTCTTTATCTCCACAGACAACCTGCCCTGCCACTTTGTTTCTGCGTTTGGCGCAGGCTTTGTTACCACAGTGATTGCTTCCCCAGTAGATGTGGTGAAAACTAGATACATGAACTCCCCACCAGGCCAGTACAAGAGCGCTATCAACTGTGCCTGGACCATGATGACAAAAGAGGGGCCGACGGCTTTCTACAAAGGGTGAGCATATCCTCCCTGACCCCAACATACTGATTTGTTTAGGAGTTCTTTGAACTTGAGGTCGTGAGATAAATTGTGTCTTTCATTCTTCACTACAAACTCTTTTTGTGTTTCTTGTAGATTTGTGCCCTCGTTTCTGAGGTTGGGATCGTGGAACGTTGTGATGTTTGTCTCATTCGAACAAATCAAGAGAGCCATGATGGTCACGAAGAAGAGGATCGATGACACAAATTGAGATTCACGTTTTAAAGTTTGACTGAGAAACTTGAGCCAACACTGGAACATCACTGAAGAAAACCTAATGAATATCATATCACATTTTAGTTTTATTCTTTTTTTGTCTTGTGGAGACAAAGAAGAAAATCCTTTGTTGAAAAAGGAACATTTGACAATCTGCCTTGTATTTCAACTTTGTGTTGAACTGATGTATTAAAGAAATGCAGTTTTGTATTTATAATTTTTCAAAACGTCGTGATAATCTCCTCTGGGAAGTTAAGTTTGTACTTTGAGTCCTGTAAATCTGAATCTGCCAATTATAAAAAGAAATGCAGTTTTATCTCCACATTTTATATTTATAATCTGTCGCAATGAACCCAATCAAAATTTAATGGGAGTCAATGGTGGGAGCTTTAAATGATTAAATGCTAATAATTTTATTTTGGGTTATTACTAGAATAGGTTTACATGCTTTTGTGCTCTAAAAACAGCATTCCCCCTCTGTCTGAACTGCTGTTTTAGCTCCTGTCTCTTAAAGGCCCCCATCCAAAACACCCAGTCTGCTCTGATTGGTCAGCTGACACCTGCCTGACCCAGCAACGCTAACAACAGAACAGCTGTGTTAAATCAATTCTTACACGCCAAAGTGGCCGCAAGGGATTAATTATGCACGTGTGACATTGTGATGTAATGTGATGTCACAAAGTCACAGAAAGGCGAGACTACTGACGAGGCATTTCAGGAGCAGTGTTTTCTGTGGGAGAGAGGAGCTTCTGTTGGTGCAGACTTTGACATTTCGCACTTTCAAGCATAATAGGTCTCCTTTGTGATGACCTGTAAATCTTTATCTGCCAATTCTACATTAAAGGCAGCTTTAAAACAGGGCAACTTTCTATGTAAAACAGGTTTATGTATACTCTTAATATATTTGACTTGTTTCACAGACTGATTGTTTTTTGACTTCCACCACATGAGACAAATCCAAAGCATCAAAGTGTGTATTTATTAACTTCCGTTAAGACTTGTTAATCATCTTCATCAAAAGCAAATCACAGCCTAAAAATAACAATGTCATAAAAAACAAAAGCAACATCAGTCTTTAGACATACAAATGTATGAAAATTAAATCAAACAACCATTTTGAGTTCCACATCACCTACATTACAGAATCCAGATGACATCTATAGGGACACACTAAAACATGCACACATTTTCCCTTAAATCAAAGGGTCACTCATTTTTAAGCATCAAAGTGTATTTACAGGTCTTTGGGAGTACTACTGCATATGTGAAAAAGTAGAATAGAGTCTATTTTGGCTCCAGAGGAAGCTGCATGTAATCTGATAAATTGCCTCCAGTGATGGCACTCAGTGGCTAAGTTGCATTGTGGGTAATGTGGGTGCCAGTTTTTGAAAAAGAAAAATAATACATGGAATAAGAGGTGATTTCTTTGGTTCTTCTATTTTGATCATTTGTTTTCAAAATGTCCCTAATGAGTCGAACAGTGTAATGAGAGGGCAGTGCTAGACCAGTGGACTGCTTTTCAAAACCTAGAGCCTACATTACCGGGTGACATCACTGGAGGCAATGTATTAGACAACACACAGCTTCCTCTGGAGCCACAAAAGGTTTTATACTACTTCATTTCCACATATGCAGTCGTACTCCTCAAGACCTCCAACGACACTCAAATGTGTGAAATTGAACCCTTTATGTTTTAGCCATGGTATCTGGACATAAAAATTGAATTCCTGAGTGGGGAGAAACTGAGAACACAAACGTCTTGTTTACATAAATACGAAAAAGAGAGCTACAAATATGGTAGTTTTTTTTAATCACAATTTTTCAAGGACCGTCTTTTATCTGGAACAATTTGGCTGCTTGCTCAGTGAAAGTGCTTTAACGCTGACAAACGACAGACCAGTCCTCTGCAGCAGCTCTCATTTACCCCTTACAAAGCTTCATTACACACCGGAATGGTTATTTTTTGAGGTATAGGGTGTTAGATTTGTGCTCTATTTTAAAACCCTTAACTATCACTGTGACAAAATAAACCAAGCATTACGGATGAATCACAAAACCAAACATAAGAGAATGAATTTGTTCGAATTGTTGAGGAATATGAGTGATCGGTCGGCTTCAGTCTGCTTTGATGCTTCTTCTGTTGATCAGACAACTTCAGAAGTCATGGAGAGGTCGGGGAAGATTTCTCAATATTAGTTTTTTTCTGAACTGGCAGTCAATGTGAAGGATACTTCAGGGTCCTGTAGATGAGTCTTTACAATATTATGGAATTTTTCTCTGTACTGATTGAACTGCATGATACTCTCCGGTTCTTCTGCCACCCAGAATTTATCAAATTCATATGCCAGATAACCTAGAAGAGAATAAACAAATATTAGAATATAAGAATAATTTGTAAATACAGACAAAATATTTTACTTTCTATCAAAAAACCTTGTATTTTTCAAGGAGATGGAAAGAATTAAAGGTGTTTAAGAAAACAAAAAATATGTTTTTACTCACAGTATAGCTGATGAAAGTCCTGGAGCTCAGGTGTGCCCTGCACTGTGTTGTAGAAATGGGGTTTCAAAGCACCACTCTTCAGGAGGCTGTAGGCCATCTCTGTCAAGTTGATCCCAACTATGGCATATGAATATCTGAAATATGGTGAATACTAAATTATGCTAGTCTCATAATATACAACAATGCAGTGATTTCAGGAAGATCTAACTTCTCACACAATACTGAAAATATGTGGATATCAATACAGTAATGTATAAATGTGTCTTACCCCAGTTTAGGATGGTTTGCATGTGACAACACCTGACGAGCCTTCTCTGTGTAGTTTTCACTGAAAAAACTGCAACAGAGAAAAAACATGTCAGCATAATCATTATTACTGTAAAAAAACATCCATTAAAGTGATACAAATGTATGTAATAACCCTTGTTGCAGTTGTACTTGGTTTTATGAATACAAGTATGTAAAAGTCCTGCTGACTGTGTGGATTTCCTTGTCAGTTGCAACTGCATTTCAGGCTCCCACTGACTGACAAAGGGACAGCTGGGGAATATATTTTGTTTGCTTTGTCAGCTCTCTATATCTGTGTTGTATCTCACCATGTCTTTATATTTTGTTGCTTGTTGTTACTGTGTTTTGATGTATATGAAAATATGTCAAACACGTATTTCCATCATAGATACATTGTGACCAGAAGATGGTAATGATTCAAAGTGTACTGTGAACTGTAGTTCTTTATAACTGAGTTAATAAATGTCTCATTGTTATTCATTGAGGACTCACACAAGGTTGATCAGGCCCAGCATGCCCATTCCTCTGAAGTCAGTCTTCGGGTCATCTCCTTGGAATCCAATGTCTCCCCACTGTTTAGTGACCCTGGACTCCAGTTTGACTGTTGGCATCAACAGGTCCCACAGCTGACAGTACAAATAATTCAAATGTTACATATTTTAGCTGTAGTTTCTTCTTCTACAGCTTTAACTGCTTTCAATGTGTCTTATATTGACAGGGCATGTTAGTTCATGGTATTAAGTCTTTGAAAAACGCTGTATCTGTCAGTCAAATCCACTGTCATTGTCCTCAGTGTAATGGGTGAGTCTGAATCCACAAAGACTGATTCAGGCGTACTGAACTTTGGACCTATTTGTTCTGTATCTATGCAACTAAAACATATGCAGTGACTGCTTTACTGATGTATGGATCCAGAAGCAGGAACACACACCTTCAACAACATGGCCTCGTGTGCTTGGTTCTCCGAGTTGAAGACTTCTTTTCTCAAGTCTTCCACAGTCACATACAAGCTGCTGTGTCCTGTTATCTGTAGCAGACAGATGTGTAGGCTTTCCTTGAACCTGGAAAGGTAGGAAGATTTAATAAATAATTAATAAACTGATTCAAAAATGACACTCGACTAAATATGATTTGGAAATCAAAGTCTTGCCAGTGACAAGCACCATCAAAATAACAGATAAGGCGTGACCTTACAGTGGATCTTTCTGGGGTTTGACATTCTTCACTTTCATAATTTGATCCACACATTGCTCTAGTTTATCCTTGTCGGTTTCCAAAGCTCCTCTTAAAACCTACAGAGGAAGAAAGCAAAGGAAGGGAGGAGGTAGTCAAAGAACAAGAATGATACAGCCAGCTACGACACAGAAAAGCTGCTGCTATCTATCTATCTATCTATCTATCTATCTATCTATCTATCCCTTCCACCCACAGTACAAAAAATACTTTCCAAATTCAATCTCAGATGCAATGAAAAAGCTGACTAGGCACTTCTGTTTTCACCATGAATGAACTGTTGGTCGGAAAATGATTCACTAGCTATAATCACAGATGGCAAGTACAGTCAATGTATCTATGCTTGGCAAGTATACTGAAAGATAAGACCTGATTAGGCTCACAGAATATGTCTTTACTGCAGTTCACACATACAACAGCCAGCAGATAATGAACAGGTCAGTAGAGGTGTTTCCTTTCCACTTCTTCTCTGTGGGCCCACGAGGTTTAAACGTGCCAATTAACCTGATTTCTATTCTACATCATATCTGCTGCAGTTATAGTCCAGATCTAGAAAAAGGGATCACATTAACCCAATGCTGGCGTTGTGATAGTGGCTCATCACACATTCTGTTTGTCTTCAAAGCAGCACATGCAACTGGAAATGTCAGTAACAATTTGAATCTTAAAAATACAACACAACACATCACAACAGACAAACATTAATTTTCAGCTTTGGCCTTCCAAGGGAAAACATTTGGGCACCCCTGGTTCAGGGCCTTAATGGAGGCAATGAAGAGTGTGAAAAGATTTTAATGAAAACAAAAAACAGCTTCTGGCGTTTCTTTTAAAAACTCACATCATTGCATTTAACAAGGTTTTACCAAAGTGTGCATGTGTTTGTCTTACTGTAGCTATATTAAGAAACTTATAATTTGTAATTTCTTAAACCAGCTTCTGAAGTTGACCTGAAAACTGAAGGAGCCAAGGAGTAATCCCTAGAAATGAAACTATCTCCATCCTAATTAAAAACTGACAGATAAACGTGAAAACATTTTATTACCTTGCTCTTTGATGACCGAAGAGAATATTCTGCAATAGGACACAAGAAGCAGATTAATAGGATATTGAAACTGTGTACTTGGCAGGAAAAGTAGATCAGATTCCAGATGACTTAAGTCACCTGCTTTTGTTGTCCTTGTTGCCCCTGGCTTGTATCCAGAACATATTCTCTGCAGCTCACACGTCCCTGTTGCTTGTTTGATGAGCCACTTCAGCCAGTATCTCAGGAAGGACGTGTAGACATACTGCCAGATGTACCCCAGCATTTTCTATAGCATGGACAGAGAAAACACGAATCAGTTGCATGTCCCAGAGATCTGACAGTCTAATATACAGTCTTGTACACAACTTTAACAGTTGTCTGATAAGCCATTTTGGATGCCTGAGATGGGTGCTTGACTCAGCTCGTTACTGATGGTGGGTTACGCTGCGTCAGAGTTAATATGCACCTCTTCAATTTATATTCTAGGGTGCAAGAAATGTCCTCAGTAGTAAACAACTGGGCAGTATATAGTTAACGTGATAAAATCCAATGAGCAGCAATCCAATAAATCGAATTGAAACGCTCCTGGTTTGATTAATCCTTTGCTCTATGCAGGATCAGGAAAACAGACAAGGAAAGGCAACACATTTGAGAAGCTGAAACCATCAAATATTTTGGATGTTTGATTGAAAAGCTGCAGCTTTTCTGTTGCCCCTGCTCCAATTGTATCTACTTTAAATACAATTGAGCATTTTGACCTACAAAAAGGGAACATATTCATCAAGATGATCAAATGTTTTGCATGAAATATAACAATCTGCAAAATAAGTTTGGTTTACAAGTGCAAAGTCCCATAAAATGTACATACTCAAGTGAAGTACATCTACCTCCAAACTGTATTTTAGTACAACTTCGTTACTTTCCATCACTGCCTAATGACACTCACTACAATCTCATGATTATGAACAGGATTTTATCACTTGTCCCTCTGTTGTGTGTCATCATGACGATGACCACTATTCGGAGCAGTTGAGACATCATTGTGCGTTTAAAATCAGAATAATTTCGTAATTCAATGTATGACAAGTTCAGCTTATCGTACGTCACCATAAAAATACAAATGCATAAGCAAACATTGCAATTAAACGGGATTATGTCGATGTCAACAGGGGCGGCTAACGAACTATCGAACAGCCAAAACAATAGCACTGAAGTAGCTAGCATGCTAACTCCAGACAAACGTGGCCATTCAGTTTAATCTGCCTACGTCGGCGAGTCTACTGGCACTTTAGCCAGAAATCTGAGCACTGCATATTAGTGTCAGCAAACTGCTAGCTATTTACCGCTGATTTAAATAAACCAACCGAGCTGACAGGGTTAAAAACTCAGATGACAGTTAACCGGTCCAGACAACAGGTTGTCATTGTATTCGCCCAACTGTTAGCTAAGTTAGCTAACGTATGTTAACCTCCGGTTGCGCCACAAGCATTGCTGTGCTTCGTGGTATTAAAAACGAGGAAGAAGCTTAAGTGTATCATACCCTGCTGTCGCAGAGATGTTGTCAGACAGAGATATATGCAAACTTACCGTCACTTGTTAGCTATCAGACGAGCTGTAAGGTTAGCGACGCTTCTCTTGACAACAGTCTGGCTGTGGTGCGTTCACGTTCCGACCAGACACACAGCCACTCCACTTTGAGCAATAACGCGGAGCTTGGAAATTGAAGATTTTGGGATGACCAAAATACTTTCATTTAATAATTACATCGGAATTAATGTAAACATTTTCATAGGGACTGATTGTGCAATTTCAGCCACAAAAAGTGGACAGACTCTGAGAAATTCGTGTTGAAGTTATGGTTGACATAATGTCTTTGAATATAGCACACGCCAACATCTCAGCATGTCAACGGCGCTTTCAACGCCGCTGCAGCGCCACCTACCGTCAAAGCCTCACTGCTGCCTGCAGCACTGCACTGCATAGAGGAACACAGACAACCTGCCATTGAAAATCTGTGTATTTTAACCATTTGCTGGATAGTGGATCTAGATAAATTGAGTGTTAATCCATTAAATAATCCCGAGTCAAAGTTATCAATCAAGACAGACAGTACTTTTGTTGAAAATTATTATCCACTAAATCTGCAAATATGATTGGGCTCAGCTGATTATTTTGCTTTTCCCAATTTAACCACAAGATGATGCCAGATCTACAATATGACTGGTTGTGTTACATCGAAGGGGCACTGTGTAGTTTTGGAGAAGAAATTAAAACTCACAATTTTAATGAGGTAATAATACAAACTCAGAAATATTTGTTTTTTCCCCCATAACTGAATAAACAAGCTGTTCTCAAAGGATAATAAGGTCCCCAGAATACTGCTTGAAGCTAGGAAGGTGAAGAAATATAAACAAAGTTAAACAGTATGAAATTGTGTTGTCCTTTAAAGTCAGTTTGTTTATTAGCTTTATTCAGTCATGAAAACAAAGAAAGTTTGTTTATTTAGTTTGTTTAGGCATTAAAAAAACAGTCTATGATGATCTTAAAATTTCTTCCCAAAAACTACATGGCGCACCTTTAAATTGAAAGTCTATATTTTTTAATTTTTTTTAAACAGACCGATCATTTCCAATCCATAAATACCATCAGGCTAATATTGATTTTTAAACCTTTTGTGTCATAATGTCTAGCCACTATAATGGTGGCAGCAGACCACACATCTTTCTCTCCAAATAACTGTGTCACAGTTTTGCTGGCAGCACACAAGCGCTCACCCGGAAGCAGAAGTCTGGCATACCAACAATCTGTGCACTCTATCCTGAGTTGCCCACCAGTGGTGCACTCGACCGTAATTAAATCTTGGTCTACCTTCTCACCTAATCAGTCCCTCTGGGCTTTTAGAGGCAGGAGGTCTATCCCATACAATTACTGTGCACCAAGAGGAGCTCCTATCTCAGGCACAGGCTATACTTGAAGTCCCCAAAGTAGCCCTTTAGATTATAATAACAGTCTGAGAGATTAGATAAGGCCGAGCAAGGAAGTAGCCCATAATGCTGATATTAAATTAGTCACAATCATTTTTATATCACTGCAGGCTCGATGAAGAATAATTAAACTTGACCACTGTAATTAATAGAGACATTGAATATTGTGCTGTTGTCTTTATTTACAGGAGTATATCCATGGAAGGGCCAGGTTTGGCATGGGCTGACATGACTGACAGGGCGATCGAACCTCCAAAGATTTTATAAGTACGAGAAAATTGAGGCAGGCAGTTGTACAGACTTCAAGATTAATTAAAAGAAAAGATTATCAAAATAATTTGAAGTGTGTGCCCCATGTATGGAGGCTGAGTCCTCGGCAGTGGCCCATGTTTGATTCCAGCCTGTGGCTGTTTGCTGCTTGTCATCCCGTCTCTCTTTCCCCCCCTTTCCTTGTCTGACTCTCATGGCTGTCCTATCAAAATAAAGTGGAAACATAAACCTTAAAAAAAAAAAAGACAAATTATTATTATTAATAATAATAATAATAATAATAATAATAATAAAAAGGAAAGGCATTAAATCCTCATATTCCAGAAGCTGGAACATAAAAATGACTTCTAAGATTAATAAAATCATCAAATGTCAGTTAGTTAAATGATTATTTGATTGATTGCTTCAGAAGTACTTGTACATTTTCATGTGTTTTGTGTCCAAAAACGTTTGTAGGGTAACTAGTAACAATATAGAAAATTATAGTGGAGTAAAAAGTAGAAGTTTTCCCTCTGAATAGTAGCTTAAAGTGGCATAATAAGAAAATACTTGCTTAGTTACATCCCACTACTGCTGATCTGCCATCGCTGCGGCTCTGTTCAGTTTCCTCGACATGAGGAAAACAACCTGTCCTCTGTGACACTAGAGGGAGCTTTCTAACATTTAACACAAAAAAACAATACACCCTGATGATGCAAGTCAGTCAGTTCAAAGAAAACAGTGTTGACTGAGGGTATTTAAACTCATTTTTAAAAGATAAAAAAATAAATAAAACCAAGATCCAGTTTTAGTGTTTACTCCATAATAGATAGTGAATATGTAATATCTTCTTAATCATCCTGTGACCCTCAGATTTCTCTTGAGACGTCTGAGTCATCTCTTGGCCTCCACCTTTGACAATTCTACATGAGCAAGCAACATAGAAAGAAACACATTTACAATATCCAGCAATAAGTTTTTATTGAAAAAATGATTTTTTTCCCCCTTGCATGCATGGAATCAATGATGTTGATCTTTCAAAACAATGTGATAGTCCAGGCTAATGGAGGTTATTCCCAGTGAAGACATCAGATATCACTATGCTCCTCAGCTGAGGTTCACTACTGTATAAAGTTTGGGACCCTTACTTATACTGGACCTACACTCACCTTCTATATTACAGGGGTTTCCTAAACCTGCCTGTCTCTGCACCTTTTCTATGACAGAACCAGCTTTCCTGTAACTTTGCTATCTGTTTACTTACTTGTTTATTTTTGCTTTGTAGCAAAAAGTACAATAATTACCTCCAAATGTTGTGGACTGGAAGTATGAAGTAGCAGAAAAAGGAAATACTCAAGTACAAGTACCTCAAAATGATACTTAATCACAGTACTTGAGTAAATGTACTTAGTTACATTCCATCAATGCACACCTGTTTGAAATCCTAATTAATTGTAAAGGTATTTTATTTACCAGACCTCTTAAAACCTCAGAGGAAAAATCTCTCATTTTCCAAATGGAGTTTGGAATGGAAAGGTACCTGATTCCATTCAGATGCAGCATGTAATCTGCAAAGTAACTAGTAACTAAATGTATCAAATAAATGTAGTGAGTAAAAAGTACATTATTTTCCTGCAAATATAGTGGAGTGGAAGTATGAAGTAGCAAAAAAATGGAAATACTCAAGTACCTCAAAATTGTACTTAAGTAAAGTACTCAGAGGAAAATCTCTCATTTTCCAAATGGAGTTTGGAATGGAAAGGTACCTGATTCCATTCAGATGGAGCATGTAATCTGCAAAGTAAAAAGTGCAATGCATATTGCCTGCAAAATATAGTGGAGTAGAAGCATGAAGCAGCAGAAAAAATACCTCAAGATTCTACTTAAGTACAGCAGTTGAGTAAATGTACTTAGTTACATTCCATCAATGCACACCTATTTTATAAATGGATTTTATCCAGCACACCTCCTAAATCCTCAGAGGAAAAATCTCTCATTTCCCGAATGCAGTTCAGAATGTGAAGGTGTCGGTAGATTCTCCTCAAAAACAACCTGATGTTCCTTCACGCATCACTTCACACAGGCACATCCTGTAAACAACACACACCTCTTCTCATGAATCCAACTCTAAATGATACAAAAAGGCACAGCTGAATAAACCACACATCCTCTTGGATACAGGCTGCCTGTAAGCAGACAAATGATCACGCTGCATGGATCTAAAAGTAATCAATTTGCAAGTGATGCTCCTGTGGATGCCTGCGGCTGATACAGCACTGCCTCCCTCCACCCTCACACCCCCCCATTCATCCATTCATCTGGTTTACTCTGCAGCACCACGGTGGACCAGCTCAGTCTGGGATAGCTGCACACACCATGAGAGGTCTATTTTGTGCAAAAAGCTGCACTTTTTCTTGGCATGAGGAAACGCTGGTGAAGACCTCAGAGGCAGCATCACCGTCCCCATCAGCATCCATCGGTCGGACGGCGGTGACTCATTGCGCACGGTCAGTCAGTCAGGCTGCTTGAATTTTTGCGCTTTGCTGTGGAGGATCGATACCTCTAAGACCCATATTGTGGTGGAAGGCGTGGCTTGGTGTCACCGACACAGGGTTTGCTTTTTTCCATATTCATTTCTAGGGTTTAGCCTCATCTCACTGACACCGACGCGCAAACGGCACCCTAACGACACGGGACATAAAGCGAGTCTGAAGGTAAGCCACCCTGCTCTCTTCATCACACTGTGCTTTCCTTTGTGTCAGATGTTCAATTTGTCCGCAAGGTCATATCAAATCAGTAAATATCGGTGGCCTCTGAGATGTTGGGGTGGGACAGGACCGCAGATGTAGGCTGGTACAGAACATGACATAGATCTTAATTGGCCCGAATAGGTCGTGTGCATCACTTTAATGTCTGCAATGTTTGCCGTTGTGCATGAATTCACATTCTGCATGCACTCTTTCTAAACTGCTGCAGGCAAAAAAAAAAAAAAAAAAAAAAAATCCCAGACACCAGGGCGTTTTAATTGTTGATGTCTAATTTACAGTCAGGCTACGCTTTCCATAAATATTTGCACTTTGACAACAGACACGCAGATGCTTAGTGGGAGAGCACACGCAAATGGGCTACACCTGTCCCTGACCCAAAACAAAAGCCTCCTATTCTGTTTTTTATTCAAGACACACGTCAAAAAATGATGCTTTCAGGTCGTCATGTGCATAAAAAGGTAGATGATTATTGTTAGAATAAGACTCACAGCACTCATTCTAGACATAAATATGATCTGATTGGTGTAAAATCTGTTTTTTGTTTGTTGTTGTGGGCACTTGTGATGATGCTTCTTGTTGTGAGAAGGGAGAAAAACTCAAAAGACAAAGCAGATGAGCTGCAGAATTATGCAGAATGGATTATCATCAGTAAATGGAAATGGACAACCTGCTCTCTTCTTGTAAGACTGATGCCTCTTCCTCCTCTCTGGATGTGGCTGCTCTGTATGACTGAAGTCTTGATCACAGCGCAATTCATTTGTCTGTCTCTGAAGGATCAGATATTTCAGACGTCTGCTGAGTGCTGGCACATTACTTGCAGAATTGGCCCAGATGCTTTGACACTTTTAGGAGACAGACTGAGATGGAGTCATTCATCAGGCCTGTGTGAGGAGATTTGTGAAACTGTAGGTCAATGACTAGGATTTATACAAGATTGATTACGGGACAAAAGAGCTGAAGACACACACACACACACACATACACACACATACACACACGCCTCTTTGGCTTTCAAACCTTTTCTGTTAATATGCTGTGACAGGAAAAGGTCTTAAACAGATGAGTAATTGTTTTCAGGCAACACTCTCGGCACGTTTGGCATTCTGCAGGGTTATTTTGTAGAAATGTTAGACAGTTTCAATGAATCATTGATTTGCACAGTAGTGTTGTCACTGGAATTTCTAACTGTGATTCAATATCTTGAAAAATATTGATACTCCACCATTTGGTGCAGAGATTTTTAAAAGATAAACATTTGGAGGCTGTACCAGGACAAGATACAACCTTTTTTCTTGGCTAATAGCAGAAAACAGCAGAAAGACTATCAAATATTAAATATCACACTTTTTTAAGAAACATTTTTTTTCTCGTTAGGTCAGGCCTTTAAAAATATTGTGTTTTTGTTGCTTTCAGAGAGACTAGAGAATGAGAGCGTGCAGCTGGTATTGGTGTATTGATACTCCAGAAAATGAGTGCTGAAGCCATTTCAAATATGTAGAATCGACGTGTATCGATACATCGACGTTGTTGCTCTTGCACGGTATATTAATGCCATAAAGTGTGCCAGTTGGATTGTTGTTATTGCACTGTATATTCAAATACAACACAACTTTGTTCTGCAGTAATCCATGTCATAGCAGTATCACATATAAAGATAATGTATATTATAAATAGTCCATATAAAAAAGTATGTAAATTGTCCCTAAAATTGATGACGTCCTTAAAACATTGATGGTTATTGCAAACTGGGGTCAGGTGGTTGTTTTGGTGGGGTGAGGGAGTGTCATGGGTTAAAAGTAATCATTTTAATAAAAAGTATGTTTTATCTGTTGGCTTTTTTCAGCCTGTCTATGTCAATGTTTTATTTCTGTACTTTGCTTACTTTCCTTCCAGGTTTATAAACTTTGCTTTTCTTTAGTCTGATAGCATTTTTCCATTCTCTTTAGGGATTTCCTCCCAGGTTATACTAGTTTGATATAGGCTTAACTTCTTTAATGACAGCTTAAACAACATATCAATGATACGTTCCTATGATTATTTGAATGTTGTGAGTGTAAGTTACTTTATTTCCAGAGCATTTTAACACAAGTCTCTGTAAGAGACAGGAAACACACACTAGATCTTACAGATCTACAATTAATCACAGTATAAAGAGAAGTAGACTAAAAGACATATAGTAAAGTCGTTAGCGTATGTATGTTATGATTAATTTGATCATTAGCCATGGAATCACATATATATTAATCTTAATTCAAAGCAGTAGTTCAATTAGGCAAATACAGGTTATTGATTGTTCTGGCGCTTTGCCTTTATTCTAACACTGATTATTTAAATGCATGTTAACGACTGCTCAAAGAAACTACCTGGAATGTCAGACTGCATTTACATAACGCTCACATAGGCCTGGACTGCTATGTGAGTCTGGTCTGATTCTTTTTGTCTAATTCAAGATTGAAGGTAATGAAAAGTTCAGCTCAATCGTTGAAAACAAACTGAGTCTGTTTTGTTCTCCTCCTTTAGGAAATCGCACGGCGTGACTGGCATTGTGCGTCTGTTTTCATCCTTGGATTACGGCAATATTTAAAGACTGAAACAGTGAATCCGGCATGGGAACTAACCCAAAAAGGACAGTGACAGTCCAGATGGTGCCTCAGCTGGCTGTGGTGGACACGCTGGGCAATAAGGAGCCGAATGCCAACTGGGCTAAAGAGCCCAACCTCAAACTCTCTCAGGTTTGTCCAAACCCCACCCTCGCATCTCCTGACCACAAACAGGATAACTCACCTCTGACTGCTTCTCCCACTAACACCATCCAGCATACCCAAAAAACAGCCTCCGCGGGAGGTGAACCAGTTAGCAGCGACGTGTCAGACAAACCAGTTCCGACTAATGGAAAGAAATCAGAGCATGTGACAGGCGGAGACAAACCGATGCCAGCCCTGCCCTTAACAGGCCAAGGTGTGGGTGAGGCAGGATGTGACCAGAGGGATTCTAACGCTAATGTGAAAATGTTAAGCCCGGCTGATGAAAAGGCAATCTGTAAGGCTGCTGTGTTGCCTGCTCTTTCAGCAACAAAGGTCGACGTGCAGACCAACGACTGCAGAATAAAAGGGCCAAGTGCTGCAGAGGAGGGGAGTGCACAGCTGACATCTTCATCCAAAGCCACAGCAGGAGAGGACAGTAATAAACACGTTTCTCCAAATAATAGAAATCTTAACAACGCCTGTGAATTGAGGCATACAGCATCAGAACCACAAAACGATAAAAAAGGGAGTGCTTCAGCTCCTAAAAACAAGGACACTGCTGAACCACAGAAAGCTCCAGAGCCTGATCATATACGTAGCTGCTCACAAAGCTCTGTCAGTCTGCAAGAGACGCCCGAACCTAAACAAAGTATGGAGGCTACGGCAGCTCCAGTTAGCTCCAATACACCTCCGTCTAACGGCAAAGATGCAGAGGCCGGGTTTACAAATAAGAATTCAAGTTCAACACATCCAGAGAAGGATTTGCCACCAGTAAAGAAACCACAAGTCTCCTCAGATAAACATCAGCCAGTGTCTTCACAGACAGACTCCTCCGCTCTGCCCCAGGCTTCACCAAACATGGCGGCACAAGGGCAGGTGGCTAAGAGAGTCAGCCAGACTGACACAGCTGCCTTTGAAGGGCAGCAGCTCTGCAAGCTCTACAGAGAGGCTGCGACGATGACCTTAACCCCGTCATGCACCCCGGTCAAGCAGCGTCAGGATATGGAGGTTCAGGCGGTGGCTAACACGTGCAGCAAGGCTGTGGCCACAAGTCCGAGCCTGCTGCCCTTCGCTATGACCCGCAGGCCCAGCGGTGGTGGTGCAGTCCCCAGAGAGGAGGTGCAGAGCCTGGCTGTAGTCTACCAGGTCGACAGGAGTGTTGGGCTACATCAGATGAACATAAGTACTCTGTCCGCCTCTTCTGATCCGAGGTCAGAGAGACTCACTGTTGAGGCGGAGATGTGCCCAAACCAGACTGCCGGTGTTGTTTTCCACTCTGATGCTTTGCCCCAGCAGCAAGATAAAGGGTTAGAAGCAAAGCCTAAAGACCCCAGCCTGTCTCTCTGCAACACCCAGCCAGTTTATCAAATCAACATCGAACACAGCAACCACAAGGAGAAAGCAGAGACAGGTAACTCCCAATCTAAAGCAGGAGTTCAGACATCTGCAGTGAAAACAGCCCCTGCTAAAGCTCCCTCTCTCAAATCAGGAACACCCTCAGAGACAGCCGTTGCTACCAAGCCAGGATCTGCTGACAGTAACAATGCAGCGCTGTCTCAGGCTGCTGTTACAACCAAACCCAGCCAGACCCTGCCAACAACAACAGCAACAAGCACTACATCAAAGTCAGGTCCAACTAAAAATAAAGCTGGGAGTCCTAAAGAGAAGGCTAAAGCTGGGGGTAAAACGAAGGAGACAAAGTCCGGCAAGCAGAAAATAGAGCCGGAGAGACAAAAGGAAGAGGATGACCAGTCAGGGAAGGAGAAAGGAAAGGGCGTCCATGATGTCGTCTGGGACGAACAAGGGATGACATGGGAGGTCTACGGCGCCTCCGTGGACCCAGAATCCCTCGGTTTTGCCATCCAGAGCCACTTGCAGTGCAAAATCAAGGAGCAAGAGCGGAAACTGATTGTCCGGACCTCAATCCGGAAGTCAGTCTCCGGCGTCGACTCGCCGCAACATGGCAGGAAGAACAAAAGGAGGCAGCAGAACATTTTCAGGTCAATGCTGCAAAATGTCAGACGGCCCAACTGCTGTGTGCGTCCCCCTCCCTCCTCCGTCCTCGAGTAGCACAGCACAGAGGTAGCCAATGTCGGACTCCTCCCTTTTCCTAGAGGTCAAACTGTCCTCCCCTCGTCATGATTGCAATGCCAAGTGAAACATTAATGGGGGCGACGATCCCTGTAAGTATACCAGAGTGTTGTAGCATAAAGAGTCAAACTATTTGTGATGTATGTGATCAAAGAAGGTAGGAAATAGAAATATAAAATGAACAACTCAAGACTTATTTTCTAGAAATAGCTATTACAAAAAAGAGAGAAAACCATTTTTGAATAACAAAGGCAATAATAGTGAAACGCATGTATATTAGTTACAAATGTAACGTATGACCTAAAATGAAGTCCGAACCTTCTCAGTAAAAGGCACTGATCATGAGGTCGACATGTTACTTACTGTCAGAATATTTGTGCAAATATATTAAACCAACATCTCATTGCATTTGGTGCATTTGTTATACGTTTCTGAGGTGTTTTGGGGCCCTATATTTATAAGACTGCTGTATTTTCTTTTCGTGCACATTTTTTTTAGTGAGTGATTACGTTGTGCAAAAAGGGACTGTATGCATACATGCGCTGTTTAATCTCTGTTCTTCTTTGGTTTTCTATTAAAACAACAAAAATCTAAGTTGAGCTTTACATATTCTTCATTTCTGACCCTTTGAGATGGACTTCAGCAACCTAGTCGCCAGAATAAATGTTGGCTAAGTGAATTTTTGCAAAACCACAGATAAGGTTGAATTTTCTATTGCTCTGGTCAGGTTTACTTACAAAAATTACAAGGTTAGGGTGATGAAAAAATCATGGTTTGGCTTAAAATACCTGTTTTGGTTGCCACGATCATGGATGGAGATGGTCTGACTTCCTCTATAAAAGAATAGCCTGTTTTGGTCGCCACATACAACTGGAAATGCCCACTGGTCTCCTTAAAAATCAACCAGTTTTATGGCCACATGGCTGGAATTGTCCTCAGGTGTCTCAATATGTGGTCGGCTGTTTGGCAGCCTTGTTGGCTTGTAATAACGTAACCACCACCCCCTCCTCCCCCTCATAAGAAAGGTGGCTAAAAGGCATATAATGTGAATGTGATATGCCACGTTCGATAATCATTTCAATCTTGGACGTATGGATTTGGAGAAAGTTACCTGCTAACATTATATCCTGGCGATTGGGCTGACTTCAGGCAGGTATAGCTGCCCTGTCCTGATGATGTTTAAGCTTCTTTTTTGAGGTTTGTTTACTTGACAAAATGATTGAAAGGTTGCTGTGTGTATGATATAGTGGCATCTAGTGATGACGTTGCAACCAATTGAATAACCCTCGCCTCACCTTCCTCTGCAGTGGCCACTAAAAAAATGCCAAAAGTGAATGAGTATTTGGTTTGTCCGTTTTGGGCTACAGTAAGGACATGGTGCAACATTACAGACCCCGTGCTCTGTAGATATAAAAGGTTCATCATATTTATATTATATAAATATTATATTACATTTCTGCAACCAGGATCATTAAAAGATCACGTGCATCAGTATCTCAAGAAGCAATGGTGTTTGTATGGCAGCCAAGTGCACATGTCAGGGGACGTGAGAGCAGCAGGCGACATCAGCACAGTCCACAGAAGATGTAAGGCCGTGACAGACTGCAGCAGAGAGTAAAGGTACAGTAGGCTGTCGGCTGCGCTTGCTAAATCAGTGTCAAACTTAACGAGACTGTTTCTGATCTCTAACGAGGGCATGAAGTTTGTTTGGAGACTAGTTAGCTTCCAACTATTTCTTTTGATTGACAGTGAGACTAAATGAACAAAGTTTGCATCTGGGCCTGGACAAGAAGATTTTATGATCAATGCAGGTTTTTGCATGAATGCACTAAATAGCACGGCTCAAACAGAGTACAGGATGGTTTTACTTTTATCTGTATGGACAGAGGAAATCTTCATGATAACCATCATTGATAAATGGTAAATTTATAGTTAACTAAACTTTAGTTAATAGTTGCTTCACTGTTAACCAACAATTACATTTATAAACCATTTATTAAGCACAGTTGCAACTGATGTTAATGGTCAATATACTGTGTAGTTCATCTGTAAGCATTTTGATGTCCGTTATACAGTTGCAACTGATGTTTATAAACCTTTACAATAATAATGGTTTAATAAATGGTTTATAAAGCATTTCATTGTTTTTGTTAACAGTGAAATAACTTAACTAATGTTTAATTAACAATCAATCAACACACATGTATAAGGCTTTGAAAAACGAATTATTTATACTCATGCATGACAACTTATAACAAGGCTTACAAAGTGTTATCAGTGGTGGAACTAATGTATTATAGGATCAGTTTTCATAATGCTTTATAACTACGTGCCAAAGTGACAAAGTGTTTAAAAGACGAATTGGTAACGCTTTCTAGTCAGCCCATGTCTATAATGCATTATAATGCAGGATACAGTACATTAACTATCATAACTTATGACCAGTAATAAAGACATGTACAGAATTGCTCTAACTTGTCGTAACAGATTATAAAGTCTACATTTTTGAAAGAACATATTGTGTTACAAACATCAATAATATGATGCATGACCCTTTTTTAACCTTGTTAAGTTGTCCTGCATGATTATAAGCATTCATTATGAATGTGCGTATAATAGCTTATAAACATGACCTTCATTAAAAGTGTTACCGAAATGGTCTATTTCCCATTGTTACTGTCAGGTACCAGAGTGAGATCTGAGTGCCTGGAGACACTAAAACAGACAGCAGCTAATTTTTAAAAAAAAGGTTTATATAAGTCAGGTTTTCAGGATGCCAAGAATGAATACATAAACTAAATCAAAGAGAAGATGCCAGTAGTCCTGATTTTCAAAAATGGCACCAGAAAGTAAGTGAGATGCCGGGCTCCAAACGCCCACACAGTGTTTTCTGGTTCATTTTTTGGCACTTTAAGTTTTCTCAATTACAAGTTTCCAACTTAGCGTTAACATCCAAGCTGACATCCAATTAAGACCAAGACACGTTTCCTAAAGCTCAGATACGTCTGACTTGGCGCCTAATGGTGCAGAAAAAAACAAACAAACATGGATGCCTCATGTCAGCCAAAGACGGTCATTTGAAATGATTAAAGTCACATTTGTTAGACAAGTGAAGATACCTGCAAGTGTACTGAAGGTATAGAAGGGTTTTTAGTTTTGAAGCAGGGTTTAAAAACCTCAAGAAAGCTCAGGATTAATTTCAAATCAACACAGAGACATTTAATAATGATTAGGCAACAGACAGGTGCTTAGAAAAATTATATATGTGGAAAAAGTGTATACAAAATAAAGACAGCAATCATATGAGGATTTATTTTTTATTGGTGATTTTGTCTTTTCATGCTTCTGATTGGATTCAGGCCTTGTGGGTCCTTTTATACTGATTGGCAGTTAGCAAATCATTAAAGATTAAAGATTTTGAGGCAAAGAAGCAATTAGAGCTGCAATGATTAGTTGCTTAATTATTAATCGACAGAAAATAAATCAGCAGCTATTTTGATAATGATTAATCATTGAAGTCATTATTCAAGCAAACATGTCGAATATTATGTAGTTCCAGCCTCTGAGGATCTGTCGTCTTTATTTGTCTTATATTATCATTAACTGAGTATTTTTGGTTTTTGGGACTGTTGTTCGGACAGAACAAGACATCTGATGACATAAACTTTGCTTTCTAAGACATTTTACTGTTGTCTGATGTTTTATAGACCAAATTATTAACCGATGATTAAAAATAAATCCAAAAATGAATCAGTAATGGAGGTGATTGTTGGGTGCAAGCCTAGACCCTATACTCATCTGCTCATCTGATTCAATTAAAGTTCCCAGGTTAATTGTGGAGCTCTTCTGAGTTTTGTCAGATAATGTTCCTACATTAACAAATTAATGTAATAATATTTTTTCAATCAGCTTTGCTTTGACTAAAATGCTTCATACACATAGGCATATTTCCGAAAAACCATTATTTGATGGCCAAAACGTCCTTTCAGTGCGCATTTACTCCCCTGACTGGGTTAACACTGATTTCAGGCGACTGCTTTTATTGTCTTAACAAGCATGCCACTTCCTGTTAGTATCAGGACGAGATAGCAGGGGAAAAGAGTCCTCTGTAGTCATAATCTCTGTGCTATGAAATGTCACAACCTGTAAGACTGCGCAGACTGAAGCGCCTAATCCTAATGCCTTTTCCTTGATCCACTGGGATCAGAGGACACAGTGTCTGAGTTGTTCTTATATCTGTCCCATCCTACCTGCTCAGATTTGTGTAAAAACAAGAGTCTGTGAGTGTTTCTGGAAGTAGCAGTGAATCCCCGTGACCTCATTACATAAATAGTGTCTTATTTAAAGGGACCATTCACCCATAAATCAAAAATACACATTTTTTCTCTTACCATGGTGTTATTAATCCATCTACATTGATTTGGTGTGAGCTGCTGAGTTTTGGAGATATCGTCCTTGGCTTGTGGTGCTCAAAGCACCAAAAAGTACATTTGAAAAACTTAACAGCAGTTTTTCTTTGACCCAGTTACTCAAGATAATCCGCAGACCTTGTTGTCAGCATTTCTTTAGGAACTAGTTTCTTTCTACTGTAAGCATGCTCATGGGCGAGAGGCTCGTGCTCGCAACAACCCGGCGTATAAACATTGGCATCCTTTTGGCGGCTGAGCTGTAACATTAGCTAGCTTAGTTAGCTGATGTAACCGGTGGTGTCTACCCTAAGTGTTGTGTTGCGATGAAGAAGCTCGGTCCAGGATATCTTTCATGGAGATCTCCATTTATTCTGATCAAAAATAACAAAATCAAGCAAACTTATAAATGTATTTTAACAGCAAGGCTAAAACATGGAAAGTCTGACAGCAATGTTGCTTACCTCTCCCATGGAGTACAATATCAAAAGGGGTGAGGTGAAGGTCCAAAAATGTTCCACATATTGACTCTGGATGCCTAACTTAAGGTTTCATGGCATAAGGTTATAAATATTATGAATCCAGATGATTATTCATTATATTTGATTACCTCTGTGACCTGTACTTCTACATATTTCTGTAATATTATGTGGCTGAGTATTATTTCTGGCCGACATGATTCAAATAACTTTTTAATAAAATAATAGTTTCACACATTCATATTAAGTTCTTCAACGTCACATCCGTATTGCAATGAATTGTGGGTAATAACGTCAGCGATGTCCAGTGAAGTGGACTGTCTTTATCTCTGCAGAACGTTAGCTTTAGGCCCCTTGAGGACCAAACGAATTGTGGGTTTGGACAGCCCTCGGCACATGCCGACTTCCTGCGAATGTGCCTGCAAAGTCTGCAAGTTTTCAAGAGAGGTGAAGTCAACATGTGGATATAGCCCTTGTTACAATTATCAAGCCTTTTGGTCCATGAGTAGATGGCACATTTCCTGTGGTAGCAGGAGAAGGACGTTAGTTCCTACATGAAACCGCTCAAAACAAGTTCTGTGGATTATCCTGAACAATGATTTCTGTTAAGAGACATTGCCGACATTTTTTTTAGCGAGTGCCTCTAGTTCCATGATAATTAAGAGAAAGCAGACATCTCGAAGGCCGCTATCTCCAAAACTCTGCAACTCTCGATGGATGCTTAGCGCTACCAGTGAGAGGGAAAAATATGTATTTTTAATTTTGGGGTGAACTGTCCCTTTAAGACATGTCTAACACGAAATTCTGATGGATGGGTGTCAAAACTGTCCTCACTAATCCGTAGACTCATATTAAATACCAAATTCAGCCTCAGGTAGATTAATGTGTCTCTCTCTTCCTCCTCTCCTTCCTATTCCAGTCTCGGTCAGTTTCTCCTTTGTGCACGGACTCCATGTCCATTGCTGTCTGCTCGGTCACCAGCCTTACTTCTGATTCTTTCACCCCGGCTTTAATTAGCTGTGTTTCAATTTTTAATAACCCCCTACCCACTGTGTCGTTATGCCTGGTTCCCATTTGGAAGTGCAGATTAGATTCGGCCACAGGCGGTGTGGTTAGCACAGGGGGAGATTTATTCCAGTGACAAGGAGCATGGAGAGGGATTTCAAAGGCACATGGACAAATACCACCCACTGCTGTAGTTACCAGAGGACAGCTTTCAATATTCACCTCACTGGCTGTGTGCTCCATGCCCTCCAAGGATATTTTAATTAACACATGCCTTACACTCTATATTCTTATACAGGAAAAGATATCAAGCAGTGGAGGATACTGTTGACTCAGTGGTCTATTGGTGTTAGTCTTGGAAATGTACTGAGTTGGAATCTGCTTGGACTTTTGTTGCATTTTATTTCCAACTTTCTCCTCATCTCTACCGTCAACTGTCAAAAAGAGAAGCTTTTTACAAATATTAGTCGTGCAAGAACATTTCCACATTTTTGGAAATAAACTTCTTCGCTTTCTGGTGATTAGATGAGAAGATGGGGCCTTTTCTCCTTGTTTACTGTCTTACTGCTAACCGGCGACTGGTTCCAGCTACATATTTGCAGACAACAGCAGTGTCAGGGATCCTCCACGCAACAGCGCCTCTTAACCAAAACCGACCACTCCAGCCACGGCCCCGGGACACGATGCCGCTGTTATCATTGCGGATCTTCAGCAATAGACGACAAGCAGATGTTTGGTGAGTAGGCCATTGCAGTCGCCACAAGTCAGGTTTTGACATTGCTGCAACAGTTGTGCTTTAAAGCAAGTATGGAAAGCAGAAATAATGTTGCAGCTCACCTTGATCTTCAAATAAGGAGGGAAAAACTGTCCAGGTTGATCTACATGTTACTTTTTGCTTTGGTTCACGCACACCTTATATCTCACAGGCCCACCTAAATGAATATTTCTGGCTACGCTGCAGGTCTGTGGCACTCAGTCTTAAGCACATTAGTTCCTGCTGAAGACATAAATTGTTCAAAAGTGGGTCACAAATATATAATTTATTATTTCCTACAACACCTGGGTGCTGCAATGTTCAAACAAACGTTACTCAACAGTGAATAAACAGCACATTTGTTAGGGACTATTTTCAGCTGTGGATTAATACACATTTAACGCACTTGCAGGATCATGCAGATTGAGGAACGAGATATGTCAGGCTTTGGTGTTTTCATGGGATTTGTTGACAAAACTCACAAAACAAACAATATTGTCCCTAAAAATAAAAAGCACAGTAATGCACATTTTGCTTTCCACACAAATTGACCGATTGCCAGTGTAGTAATTTTCAATTTTGTTTAAAGTCCTAAAAGAAGTGATCAGCAGTCCTTCTCTGCAGCTCAGTCTCATCGTTAATGCTCTTTGCTTGTTTATCTAACATGCAAATTAATAGTGATTCCATCATGATTAAATGCATAATGTATCTGTCAAAGCTTAAAAATAAAGTGTAGAGTCATGTTTCCATTTTGTAATTCTTCTTTCATGTCTTAAACATCATAATTTATAGCCTGTAACGATGTGCTGTTAATAGTTATGCTAGTGATTAAATCTTTGAAACATGACCGTGACGGTTCAGCACTAATACACAGCTTGAGAGCGAAATAATAATCTCTCAAGTGTTACCACTTAACAAGGAATCTCCCCGGCTGTGTCAGAAGCTAAAATTAAAGACTGAGTCCGAGAGAGGAAGCAGGAGTCCCCCGTTACAGCCCGAGGGCCTCCCCTGACTCACGCTGAGATGTTGAAACATAATGAAGCTGGTACTCTGGGCGAGCAAACAGGCTGCAGGGACACTGAAGAAGAAGATTTTAAAGGTTTTTTTTTTAGTGCTGTCTGAAATGTTTACTGGATTTTGCTACTTAGAAAAAGAGCAATCGTGCGTTCAAGCTCTTTTTCAAGGTCACTGTCAGACTGAATTGAATTGATAAGGTTAGGTATTTAACCTGCAGATCTTTATTGATTCCTAAATCAAATTTAAGAGAGGCCATGTTTACCTACAGTTGGATAATTGCCTAATCTAAAAATCTTAATGTTTGAGGATACTGCGGTGGGTATTCTTAAGCAGAAAGCATTAGACTCTCTCTTGCCATGACTTACTCCTGTTTGGATGTCACTGCCGACGTGTTCAAAGTGTAAACACTCGTCGTGTGTGGCTCAGTAATGGCATCCTCGGATTCTGGAGGGAATTCGGGGCAGCAGCAACATGTTTGAGCTATAATTGAAGTCCCACAGATAAGTTGCTGTCCTGGTATTGGGATTTGAGCTCTGCTTGCAGTGACCCAGTTCTAGCTTCACAAACACATCAGCTTTTTCAGCTCATATAGAAACCCTTATAGAAGGCCTGCAGATGCTACAGTCCTTGGACAGAAGCCATTACAATTATCCGGGATAAAAATCTATCCACTCGCAGATCATTTGTGGCCCGTTAGATACACTTTTATCATGGGGAATGAGTGTTAATTACTATTTACAGATCATATTTTGAGATTGTGGAGTGGGTAATTAGTGGAGGCTGGTGATCACATAACTCTTCATCACCCAGGCTTCAAAACTGCTCTGTCGGAGGCTTTGAATGAATTTCAACCATTTCTGTGCTCTTCTCTTTTCACAATCGTTTTTCATCTTCTGTGAGCCTCTTTCTCTGCCTTTAACTCCAGCTCCCCATTTCTCTCTGTCCCAGACGCCCTTTTCTTCTCTTTGAGGATGATATCATAATGAAGCATCCTAAGCCAGTGGAAGTGAGGTGATTAAAGCTTCTGCTGGCGTCCACTCTGCACAATATTTCCCATAAAACGGTCTGCTATACTGCTCCTCTCCCCTTATTCATCCTCCTATTGTATTAGCCAGATAGCTGGAAGTGAGGCTTGTCCTCCTGATGGCTGCTCGGTTCCCGGTGGAATATGTGGCCTACATTTGTTTGTGGTGCAATGAGAGTGTTCCTCTATCAAACAATTCCAGTTTTCTGCAGCTTGCCCCTCGTCTTTCCTCAAACATCCACCGTTTTGTTGCGTTCTCTCTCTGTTTGTCATGCATCCGGCATTTTTAGAGCTCATCATTGATTGCTCTCCATTCGGCTCGTAAGCACGCACCCTCGTAACCTTTGTCACAGAGCATACGTGTGCAAAGATGCACGTTTGAGACAAGCACACATACACACACATACATACTCACTGTGTACTATGTACTGTACACACAAAGGTCACCTTCCTGGGCTTCATTAGAGACTGCTTTATTGTGGCTGACAGATGTGCCCATAAATCATAGGTCCCCTGGTGGAGCGAGAAGATACAGAACAAACTGATAAAGGTGAAACACAGTGAGAAAGAGGTGGGGAGAGAGGGATAGAGAAAGAGAAAGAGAGACAGACAGGAGAATTCATACACATATCAATGTACTGCAGCTATTGACAGTGTCTTGAACAGTGGTTTTCAAACGCATCATACTGCCCAAAGAATGATTTTTTTTATGCCGTCTTCGGCGAGACAGCAGCTTTTGTTACATCGCTGTCTTTTGTCACAGAGACAAAATGGAAGAAACGTTCTCATCTGGAGAGGGAATGAAGTGTTGAAGAGGAGACTGACTGATTTCTGATTCAGATTCTGAAATATCCAAAGTGAATCCAGGAGATGATTCAGATAGCACCCACTCAAGCGTCTTTTTGCCTGAGACGAAGATCCTCCCTGTGAAACTCTGACCTCTGCTTTTGTTACAGAGCGGCCCGTGTCACTCTGCATTGTCTGCACTACAAAGGAAGTTAATCCTTCTGTTTCTTACCTGAACAGACACAGAAGTGACTCTTTCAGCCCTGTGAAAGAAAAGCTTTGAATAGACATTATGATTTACAATAATTCACAGTGCTGAAATATTCAAAGGGTGGGTCCGGATTGAGTAAGTCTTTTAAACAGGGTTATCTTATTTTAACCCTTGTTATCCTGTTTCACAATTTCAAAAGATTTTTATGTGGGGTTTTAGAAATAGAGGTCACAAGTCCGCTTCAAGCACCTTTCAACACTTGAAGAGAAATCAGAAATAATGTGTTTACCTTTACTATACTAGCAGTGTGTGGATCAGTCTGTTAGTCCGCCACTGAGATCCACACTGAAATATCTCCACAACTATCACATGTGCAATATGTAAGGATTTTAGTTTAAAACAATAAAAGGTTACAGAATGTGAAGAAATAACAGTTTTGTTATGTCGCAGACATTTATTCATTGTGTTTCAAACATATCTATTAAAGTTAGCATGCTAACCAGCTAGCCCCTAGACAATTTGTACCTCAAGAGGTGATAGTGTAAACAAGTCCAACACAGATCTCGAAGCTCCCAGTCCGGGCAAAGCCAGCTGATACGACTGCTAGCTGCATGGTTAACTGAGGATTGTAGCTAACGCCAGCTAGCAGTTAGCGGTTACTCGGGTTACATGCTGCCTCCTATTTGTTTGAGTATGAATTCGACAGGTGCCCAATTCTTACATATTGCACCTTTAAATGGGTGCTGTCAAATTGATGACACATAATCACATTTCCTGGAAGATGCGTATCATTGACTTCGGCAGTCTTTTGCCTTTTACTACTAGTAGGTTTGTCCATAACTGAATAAACACACTGTTCTCTGAGGAAAATAAGGTCCCCTGAACACTGTTTGAAGCTAGAAAGGTGGCGGGGTCCGCCAAATATAATATATATATTTCTTTTAATCAGCACTCCCATGGCATCGTTTTCGGATACACCTGGTAGCTGTTTGTAGTGGAAAAATCTGAAATAGATTGTACACCACTGTACCAACTCAGGATCAAACAGCAAACAGACATAATTAGCGCCTAGCTGGTGACTATAGAGGAGCACTGAGCAGCTAAAGACCCAAATATTTCCCTCAGGAGTTGGAGAATGATGTACAAATAAGAAACAGTTTGTTAACAAGTTCACCTTATCAACTTAAAAACTGATGTTATGTCAGTGCTGTGTTCACAACTTGTTCAGTTTCAGTATTTCTCCTGTGAGTTAGTCTTAAATTGTTTGACTGTGTGCATTTATTGTCTTATTATCAGCTTGTCTGTCATCTGTAAAACACTTTCAATATCACAAAGGTGTTACAAATGAAAGTTTTATTGATTGACAATCGGTGTTTTAAAGCCTTCTCTCCCTCTGCCCGACTGTCCAGGTATAATAATATAGTAATGTTTATTAATTTATCATTTTGTTGGCATGAAAGTAGTGAAATTGAATCATTTTGTCTAAAAATGCTGCAGTCAGCGTATAAGATATCCACCATCTATAAGTTTAAAGCTCAGGTTGCTTAAACGTATAAAAGTGAAAGTACTGAGGACTTGAACTCAGCGTCCTCAATGATAATGGCCCTCACAATCTCTTCTCAAGGCTCCTTGCTGATTTAAATCTGTTGACTATCAGTTTCAATTTCACGCTGAGTGTTGTAAATGAAAGCGCTATAAATACAACATTCAGTCATCAGTTTTTAAGGTAATGAATTTGCTGCTTGTAGCTGTTTTTATTATCTGTAGTGAACACAGTGAATAAAAGCACTTTATTTCCACACAAATGTGAGGGTGATTAACAAAAACACAAATTGAAAAAGCCTTAAAATACTGTATTGTTGCATAATTGTTCCATCTGAACCCATTGACTTATGTCTTTTCACCCTAGAAACACTGAAAGGTTAAGTCAGAGAAGTGGATGACTGAATTATAACGCCAGCTAGCAGTTAGCGGTTACTCGGGTTACATGCTGCCTCCTATTTGTTTGAGTATGAATTCGACAGGTGCCCAATTCTTACATATTGCACCTTTAAATGGATGCTGTCAAATTGATAACATATAATCACATTTCCTGGAGGATGTGTATCAATGACTTCGGCAGTCTTCTGGCTTTTCTTCTGGCGCCACTAGTATGTTTGTCCATAACTGAATAAACACACTGTTCTCTGAGGAAAATAAGGTCCCCTGAACACTGTTTGAAGCTAGAAAGGTGGCAGGGTCCGCCAAATATAATATATATATTTCTTTTAATCAGCACTCCCATGGCATCGTTTTCGGATACACCTGGTAGCTGTTTGTAGTGGAAAAATCTGAAATAAATTGTACACCACTGTACCAACTCAGGATCAAACAGCAAACAGACATAATTAGCGCCTAGCTGGTGACTATAAAGGAGCACTGAGCAGCTAAAGACCCAAATATTTCCCTCAGGAGTTGGAGAATGATGTACAAATAAGAAACAGTTTGCTAACAAGTTCACCTTATCAACTTAAAAACTGATGTTTTGTCACTGCTGCGTTCACAACTTGTTCAGTTTCAGTATTTCTCCTGTCAGTTAGTCTCAAATTGTTTGACTGTGTGCATTTATTGTCTTATTATCAGCTTGTCTGTCATCTGTAAAACACTTTCAATATCACAAAGGTGTTACAAATGAAAGTTTTATTGATTGACAATCGGTGTTTTAAAGCCTTCTCTCCCTCTGCCCGACTGTCCAGGTATAATAATATAGTAATGTTTATTAAATGTATCATTTTGTTGGCATGAAAGTAGTGAAATTGAATCATTTTGTCTAAAAATGCTGCAGTCAGCGTATAAGATACCCACCATCTATAAGTTTAAAGCTCAGGTTGCTTAAACGTATAAAAGTGAAAGTACTGAGGACTTGAACTCAGCGTCCTCAATGATAATGGCCCTCACAATCTCTTCTCAAGGCTCCTTGCTGATTTAAATCTGTTGACTATCAGTTTCAATTTCACGCTGAGTGTTGTAAATGAAAGCGCTATAAATACAACATTCAGTCATCAGTTTTTAAGATAATGAATTTGCTGCTTGTAGCTGTTTTTATTATCTGTAGTGAACACAGTGAATAAAAGCACTTTATTTCCACACAAATGTGAGGGTGATTAACAAAAACACAAATTGAAAAAGCCTTAAAATACTGTATTGTTGCATAATTGTTCCATCTGAACCCATTGACTTATGTCTTTTCACCCTGGAAACACTGAAAGGTTAAGTCAGAGAAGTGGATGACTGAATTATGATAATAATAATAACAATAATAATACATAGGCTTTATATAGCGCCTTTCTAGGTACCCAAAGACGCTTTACAAAAACACCAAACAAAAGGATACAAACAGACAATACATACATACATACACATACAGGGACTCAAACAAAGGTAGATAAACAGCAATACAGAAAATAAAAGAGTAGACAGGGAAAATAAGCAAGAAAGAGGGTGGAAGATGATTTTGTCAGGTCTTGTAAGTGATGTTGAAGAGATGGGTTTTGAGATGACTTTTGAAAGACGGCAGTGAATCAGAGTCACGGATGGCCAGGGGGAGGGAGTTCCAGAGGGTAGGGGCGGCAATGGCGAAGGCTCTGTCACCTAGGGTATTTGTTCCTGGTGATGGGGGTGAGGGTGTTTGCATCTGCAGAGCGTAGTCGGCGAGGGGGAATGTGGCGATGGAGGAGATCTGTCAGGTATGAAGGGGCAAGATTGTTTAGGGCTTTGTAGGTGATTAGGAGGATCTTGAAATGTATGTGTTGTTTTACGGGAAGCCAGTGAAGTTGATGGAGGATAGGCGTGATGTGTTCTCTGGAGTGGGAGCGGGCGAGCAGTCGGGCAGCGGTGTTTTGAACATATTGCAGCTTTTGAAGATCAGAGGAGGGGAGACCATACAGGATGCTATTGCAGTAGTCGAGTCTGGAGGTGATGAATGCATGAATTAGTGTTTCGGCGGCCGGGAAGGAGAGGGTGGGTCGGAGGCGTGCTATGTTCCGGAGGTGGAAGAAGGATGTCTGACTTGAAGGAGAGTGTGGGGTCCATGTAGATGCCAAGGTTTCTGACCAGGGGGGAGGGAGTGACAGAGTGGCCATCGATGCAGAGTGAGAAGTTCTGGGAGGTGGGGAGGGTGGATTTTGGGCCAAAGATTATGATTTCAGTTTTATTGCTGTTGAGTTTGAGGAAGTTGTGGTTCATCCAGGCTTTTATGTCTGTAAGGCAGTTGGTGAGGGTGGTTATTATAACACCAGCTAGCAGTTAGCGGTTACTCGGGTTACATGCTGCCTCCTATTTGTTTGAGTATGAATTCGACAGGTGGCCAATCCTTACATATTGCACCTTTAAATGGATGCTATCAAATTGATGACATATAACCACATTTCCTGGAGGATGTGTGATGAGCACAGTGAATAAAAGCACTTTATTTCCACACACATGTGAGGGTGATTAACAAAAACACAAATTGAGCCTTAAAATACTGTATTGTTGCATAATTGTTCCATCTGACCCCATTGACTTATGTCTCTTCACCCTGGAAAAACTGAAAGGTTAAGTCAGAGAAGCGGATGACTGAATTATAAAGTTAATAATTAGATCTTATCACATAGAAGATTCTTGAGTAATAACCACACTGAACATCTCAAACAGGTGAGACATTTGCCTTTACCCTTAATTTCAGTCAGTTCCCTTGAAAGATATCCTGATGACCTCTTGATTTGGACACTATCAATACTCATTAACTCGGCGTTGTGATACGGTATGATTTATGACTCAGTGTCATCCAGCCCTCTCAGGCTGCCATGCTCAAATACCCCTCCTGAGGAAGCTCAAGGTTCATCTGGGCCGTCACAGTCAAGATACACCTCCTTGTGTTCATGCTAATAAGTTGGTGAGTTGTTGGACGGTGCTCAGTTTGGTGCACCCTCTCCCACCATGGTGAAAATGGAGAAATTCGATTTCGAGAAGGGCCACCATCGGTCCAAGGGTTTGAGCACCCTGGAAAAGTGTCTGATATTTCTCTTCGTGGCCATGACGGGTGTCTGCATCGGCCTTGCAGTCGTCTATGTCATTGAAAAAAATGACTCTTCAACTGAGGTAGTAGGTAAGTGTGTCTTAAGTGTATTTGCTCATGATGAGTTATATTGTTCTTCTCAGATAAGACAAAATTAAACCCAGCAGCACATTAATCCTCAACAACACAGTTAAATTACATTTATATGACGGTATCTTAATTTTAAACATTATTCAAGACAAAATAGAATTAAAAGTTTTCTACTATTGAAGGTTTTAGTGCCTCATTCGTGCTCCTGTATCCAGAAACTCTGTGTAGTCAACATTTCAGTAGCTGTGGGGAAATACAACAAGACAAGCAGTGAAGAATGTCAACAGAAAATCTAAAGTGAGAGCTTCCTGAGGCCACACATCAGTGACTGAGCTACACTGAGAAGCATCTTGTCAGATTGGACCTGCAGTCCCTGCTGACAGATGATGAATTTTATTGTCAGTGGTTTTTCACTGTCGACTGTATTGGCTGCAGTTGGTGATTTATCCTGACTTGACCGGGTGGCAAATGATGATCTGATCGTTTGGAAGATCAAATGTAAATAGCATAGGAAATCAGAAACAGTTTTTATAACATGCTGAACTAAGATGGGGAACATGGTATAAGCAGTTTAGCTGGTTAACATTAGCACGTAAGTATTGTCATTGAGAGCATGCTAGCGTTAGCATTCAGCTCAATTTACCACCGGCAAGATTGAAGCAAATGTGAGAACTGGGTTTTGCAACCTAATCGTGAGAATACAATTTGCAGGTATATATGTTCAGGTTCAATTTTGTATTTTAAGTTGTGATGACATTATTAGTGTTTTTTGTGCCCAAACCTTACCCGAGTATGAGCAGTGTTGTAACAAGAGATAAACAGACCTAAAGTAACATAAAGAAACAGAAAGGTTTAACTTATCTGGGGTTTTGCAGAAACCTACTTTGCCAACATTTAATCTTGCAATTGGGTTGCTTCTCGTCTGTAAATCCACCGCCATCCTCTCCACCTGCAGATACAAATGACAGGTCATAAACACGTAATGTGAACGTGATATGACACGTGTTGTCAATATGGCACGTAGGCCTATGACACGTGTGAACGTAATAGGGTTTTGCAGAAACCTGCTGCCTTTTGCTGAATTAAAACATGTCAATATCTTAGGGAAAACAGATTGTTGACATTTTCTCGAAGAGATTTACTTTCCTATCCTCCAATCGTCTCTTACTATCCTGAAGGAATTAAAATACTTTTTCATTTAAAAAAAACAGATCTTTATTCTAGTCTTACGCAGGAAAAACAAATTCCTGCTGCCTGTCTTTAAAAATGGAAATGGGGAATTGTTTGGGTTTGCATGAGAGGAGTAAAGTGATTAAATGAATATCAGCGGAACCTATTTGCTTTAAGCAAATCCACTCTGTTGCTCTGTATTATCAATTCATGCTCTGTTTCAGCGTTGGATCTTGGTCATTGGAACAAAAAGAAAAACACAGTCTATCTTTATGAAAGGCATTAAAAGGATCACTGCCCTGGCTTGTTTTACATAACAGAACAGCAGTGTGATAATGTTGACAGCTATGTTCTGCCTGAATGACAGAATATGCTCCAGTTTTTTGTCGTTAAACACAGCTGTGCTCCAGACTCCTGAACAGAAGACGCCCTGGCCACAGGGGAAACATGCTGCAACTGTGGATGATAATCAATGCTGTTGCCAAGGCATCTCCATTGATTTTAATTTTTTCACTGCAGAAACCATACAGTGTTTCTTAGACATTTGAATTTGCTGATAAATATTCCCCCTTTTAATCTGTGGTGCCAGTTTTGGCACAATAACACATAAGCACTACAAGTTATGGTCCACCACTTTGTTTCAGACTGAACAATCTCAACAACTATTGGATGGATTGCTATGAAATTACAAATATGCAAGGTCCCCAGAGGATGAATCCTACAGACTTTGGTGATCCCTTGGTTTTTTCGTCTAGCGCGCACAGCAGGTCAAAGTTATAACTTAATATACCTCAAAACCTTGTGCTCCCGCTGGAACACACAATTAGACTTGTTTCAGGGGAGGGCAATGAAGAGGCTTTTTTCCTCCATCGGTGGCACCATTTTTTAGTCCATGCAAGGTAGAAGCTGTTAAAAAGAAGAAGATATAACACAAGTGCCCTCTTTTGTCTCACAGTTCCAGGGGAAGATTCGGGATGTGGTGGTCCCCAGCAGCTGTCTCAAGAGTCAGGCACCTTCACCAGCTGGAACTATCCCAACAGCTACGAGGACGGCAAGACCTGCACCTGGCACATCACTGTGGACCCTGACAAGGTGACATGGATCAGCATCACTGCTCCTCCGAATCTCAATCAGTGAATTATGTAGAGCTACAGTCCCAGGGATATGTGCTACATTAGCAATCGGGTTGCATTGTGGGTAATGTAGGCACAAGGTTTTGACCTTTTGAAGGAAGACAAATGAGTGGAATGAAGAGGACAACATGTCTGGTTCTCCTGCATCGATTTTTGATCCGTTTTCGTTTAAACCATCCATTGTGAGTCAGACAGTGTTATAGCAGCGAGATGCAGATTCTGTAATCTTTTAATAGCTGTAATCCTCTAAGATTGACCAGCAGTGTGCATAATCAAGATTCTAGACAAAAGCCTTTGTCCTTTTGGTGAGGTGAGCAATACAGTGTTTAGAAATAGATTTTTATGATTTTGTATCTATCAGGCACAAAATAATCATTGTATTCTACAGACATGAGATTATTCTGCGATGGCAGAAAATAATTCTCCTCTCGAAAACCCATCTCCAACATCATCTAATTTACAGGACAATGCTGATCAAAACAATTCACTCTTGTCTCCACATCAGACAGAGTCTTTTATAGTGTTTGTGCCTGATGTCTAATCAGTTTGTCAAGTCCATGTCTTATGTGAGGCCAAGCAGTGGAGGACAGCTGGAATGAATGCAGTGGCAGCGTCTTGGACAGATGGCTGCCTTGTCTCCTTCATTCTCCTCAGCTCTCCTCCCCACACCCACAGGAGGAAACACAATCCTTGATGCTTCTTTCTCTGTTAGCATGGCTGCCTTCCTGAATGCCTGATGCTATGGCTCTTTTTTTTTTGTCTCTATCTTCACTTTTCTATCTTTAAACACACATAAACATACAGACAGGGGCACACACTTAACATGTGCCTGGTTGCGGGTACACATGCATCATGCGGTCATATTTCACACTGAGCCCCTCTTGCCTTCCCTGTCAGCAGCCCGTCTCTCCTATCAACTTCTTAGATTGAAAAAAGCAAGATGAAATACCTCTGCATGTTTCTGTTGCAGGTGATCCATGTGTGGTTTGATGACTTTGCTCTGGAGGACACGCGGTCCTGCACGGGAGACTTCGTCACACTGCAAGACTCTCTGGGAACCATCGGTAAAGAAATGTAGTTAGTAAAGAAAGGGTTGAGTCTGAATGTTTCCTGGTGAGATACATACATAGACAGACAGACTTACATGAAGATAGATACACCAGCTCTTTCAGCCCGCAGTGTCAGCTTTGATGTCATGCCCGAATCAGTCCATCCATCCATGGGCAGACTCAGCCAGTGAGCCACACAATCCTGCTGGTCCGCTGCACACTGCTTTACTCACAGTCACACACACTCCACCGCTAGTTTTCCAACCAGGCTGCAGAGTTGAAAGCGGTGTGCTTGGTTCACAGACATCTTTGATTTCTGTTCTCTCAAAGTTAATTAGAGGCAAATAAACCCACAGGCGGGACAGACTGGGTCACAGATTCAAATAATAGGGGCATATTTGTTGAATGATTAAAAAATGTGTGAAGACTCAAAGTCAAAGTCCTGGTGTTTGGCAGAAATACATTTTACATCATTAATAGTTACAATATTTATTCGGTGTATTAATGGATGCCAAATGAGCAACTTTAAAGAGTCTTATATGAGATAATATCAGTAGATATCTATTTGTCATAGTCTACACTATGCCCTACCTTTCTTTCAGGAGCAAGACACCCAGACTGAAAGAAACTAAATGTTTTGGGATCACTTTGTAGTTGAATGCATCATTATGTGGTTGCGAGCATCATTTTTGTGGTCCTCTGTAGTTGTTTTCTGCGTCATTGTGATTGTCTTGCGTCACTTTGTGGTAATTTTCCATCATCTTGTGGTTATTCTGTGTCTCTTTGTAGTTGTTTTGCACCTATTTGTGGTCATTTTGCATCTCTTTTTAGTTGTTTTTATCTGTTTGTGGTCACATTGTGTCTCTTTATATTTGTTTTATTAGATCACTGTGGTTGTCTTCTGTCACATTGTGGTCATTTGCATCAATGTCGTTTTGTGTCTCTTTGCAGTTACTTTGCATGTCTCTGTCGTCGTTTTCATCACTTTCGTGTCTCTGTGTAATCTTTATGTGATATTCTGTTATAACGGTTAACCCTTCTTTTTTATTGTAAATGATCATCATTTTGTGGTTTTGTAGGTAAATACTGTGGCTACGTCAAGCCGAGGCCGTTGGTGTCACTTACAAACCACCTGACGGTGCACTTCATCTCCAATGACAGAAAAACAGACAAAGGATTCAAGGCTCATTACAAAGCTGTGTCTCCAGAGCTCGCACCAGGTAAGAAGATGAGCGGGAATCCATTTCAGAAAGAAATTGCCTTGACTCTGGAATAATGTTGGGTGTCTGTCGTACAGTGTATGATTGACCTAGAAAGTAAATGTTGCAGCAATGGGTGTGGAATGAAGAGAGGGGCAGGGAAGGGGAATGAAAAGGGGGTGGGTGGGGCTGGAGGGGTGTATTGCGAGTATCCTTGAGGTGTATGTATGAATACCCTCCCTCCATCTCTGCTGCCAGAAATAGCCGGAGCTGGTGGCTCTCTCCAAGGTGACCAGGGGGATATGATGACCCCCGGCTTCCCTGAGCAGAACTACCCAAATGGAGCACTGTACCAGGTACGGCCACTCACACAGGAGAGGACACACAATAAAAGCTCCAATATGACAGCTACATGGTAACATTCACTTACACTGAGGTTTTTTACATCTGAAGAGGCACTGCTGACCTTTATCTGAGGATGTTAGGTTGTAGTACACGATATTACACAGTGTGCACTCTGCGACAGACTGGAAATAAATATTTAACTTGGAATAAACTTTACTAGGATCAGTTGTTCTTTTTTACCTAATAAACTACAGTATTTTTGCATTTTTGCTATAATTGATGTGGTTATATTACAACGGGGTCGATGACAAACCTGTAGAGAATTATCACCCTTCTCTGCAGTTCCCCTATAACTTAATGCGCATTTGAGCCTCTTTCAGCTCATTGTTTTGGTTTTACAGGCCGCAGCTTTACTATTTTAGCTCCTTCTCGTTGCTCACATAAGCATTTTTCCAGACACAGCTGTTTTATAACTGAGAATCCTTTAATTTAAGCTCTGATTAACCCGATGTACACTAGCTACTTGTCCGGCACCAAATGGCAGACAGTAACAAACAATCTAGCATTTAGCAGCTAGAAGCCAGACATTTCCCTCTCACCTTGGTTGAGTCCAAAAAAGAGATAAAGGGGGAGTGAAAGTCACCGGAAACACATCTCAAAATGTTAATGTTGTTCTTATGCTAAGGAGACTGTTTGCTAAAATGTTTGCCATAATAACTTTAGTGTTGTACGTTGATTTCAGTTTCAGCTCCTGGTCAAAAAAATCTGTCAAAACAGGCAAAAACTAAAGTGAAAACAACAACTGATGGTTAGAGGCATTTATTGGAAAACAAACGTCAGCAGTAGGCCTAGCTAGCTGACTTCCCTGAATATTACCGTTAGATGACTATCATGTCAAGCCACTATTGCTGGCAGTTACAGCTAAATAAAATCCAATATTAGCACTAATACAATTGATTCAGCTAAATTAAAATGAGCTAAATCAGGAAATCAGTGTACTTTACAATGTGGAAACATAAGGTTAAATAACCTAGACTACTTGACTGTTGTATACTCTTAGTGGTCACAGGTTGCATTTTTGTGTCTGTAATGTTATTTAAGGGCTAACCTTTGTTAAGATGCAGATGATGTCTTCAATAAGATTCATTGGTTAGCTGAATTTAGTTTTAAAGCTGCTGCGACTTATTATGTAAATCCATGCCAATTAAATCTACTGATTTCAAAAGCGGATCGGTTCAGAGAGAGAAACATAAGTTATAGAGGTTTATTCAGTTTTAAGAAGAATTTAATTGTGAATTGTGCAAATTAACTGCAACTCACTAATAGGAAGATGTCCTGGATATTATACCATACCATATTACATTTACTGTAGTGGTACACAGCGTGTTAGTATTGATTAGCATATGGTTCTAAACAAAGTTAAAGATTACAGATTAGCATCTCGATGTAAATCCATCAGCTATGATCACACTGACAGCATTTGTGGTCTTGATCTGTGATTAATGCATCTCATTTAATTTGAGTCAGTTTTGATGTCAGGGCTTGCACGCTGGGTGTGGATGTGGAGTCAGATGGTGTTATTTGGCTGTCATCATGATTTCATCTCGCTGTGGTTTAGTATTACAGGTCAGCACCTGTCCAAACAAGAGCTGAATCAGTGATACATTTAGGTATCAATTAAAGTGTGTCAAAATGCAGTTTCTGCAGAATCAACTGTTGCCATTTGCTGTCTTTAAAATGGGCTGTGCATAACAAGGAAAATTATTTGGGGAAATTATTTGGCGATGCAGGTACAAATGATTGCCGTGTGTCTGTTTGTACTTTATGTCTATGTCGGATCAGTGGAGAATCACGGTGCCTGAAGGCGAGAAGGTTCGGCTGACATTTACTTCCTTTGACCTGGTCCCTGAGGTCTGTGGAGACTATGTTCAGGTCTATGACGGTGCCAAGCCTGGCTCTTCTTCAATAGGTAAGCATGACATTAGACATGTTTCTAGTATATGCAGTGAGGGATACAAGAGGAAGAAGAATTTGCACCATGAATAAAAGATGAGCTCAATTAAAAGTTGGAGAAGTTGTACAATGGAGAGAGACTCTGGAGTCTCTTTTGAACTTAATGGATCTAAGTATGTCTGCATAGACTCCATAGTTAAAGTAAATTTGATAAATTGTCAATCATCTAAACTAAAACATGAAGATGTTGCTGTTGTTGCACAGTCCTCCGACATTATTCATCACTTTTTAACACTGACTATGACCCATTAAAGGTAAATTCTGTGGAGGCACAATGCCAAAGCCAGTTGTTTCCAGTGGCAACACAATGGTGGTCCGCTTCAAAACGGACGGCAGTTTGACTTCTAAAGGATTCAAAGCAACTTACACCAAGTCCAGCCTCCCAACTGTTCCTCCACCCGCAACAACATCCAAACCTTCAACAACACCAGTAAAGCCCACTCCGACAACAAAACCAACCCCCACAACTTCTGGTAAGTATCCTCTCCAAATCTACCTTTCTGTTTCACTGTTTCTTGTTTGCTTAAAGGTCCAATATTAGGCTCATTTTTAGGTTCATACTTTTATTTTGGATGACTGCTAGAATAGGTTTTAATGTTTAAATGCTCAAAAAACACAACAGTTTTTCTCATACTGTGCAGTGCTGCAGCTCTGTATTCCCCCTCTGTCTGAAATGCTCTGTTTCAGCTCCTGTCTCTTTAAGGATACCAGGTCTCCTCTGATTGGTCAGCTCACACACACCTGAGCCAGCACCACTAACAACAACAGAGCAGCTGTGCTAAAATCATTCTTTCGTGCCAAATTACACGCCAGGCAAATACAAATGTGTGACTCTTTAATGTAGAACAAATTGATTATTTTTCTGGGGCCATGGCTGTATAGTTGTGACATCACAACCTTACAGAAGTCCTAACAGCATATTTGAAGGCACTGCTTCTAAATATTGGCTCTGCGCATTTCTCTGGACTGTCTTCAGCATATTTGATAACCAAATGACAACGTCAACCTCGATGTGGCTGAACAGTTCTCTTAGAAAATCGTCCATTACGGCCTTGTTTTTAACTGACTTCAGAGATTTTTTATTATTAACGGTAATCAGTTATCTCTTGAAAGTTAATGCTGATGCACAAACTACAATATCATTATCTACTGTATGTGCTCACATGGTCTGTGAGGGTCATCTGCTGGCCAAATATTGTGCCTCCATGTGCACTTTTCCCTGCACAAACACTGCTCTTACAAAGTGACAGCTGAGGATGAATGCAAGCAGCTCTTTGTGTAGGAGAGGGGAGATCCCCCTTGAGGTTTATCTATTCATCACTGTGTTTAAGCTATTGGCAGTCAGACCTTTGCTCTCCAGTGGCCAATTAAGGTACTGCATAATGAACCTGTTCATGGGGCTGTTTTCTATCAAAGCGGGCTGTTCCTCATCAATTTAAAAACAAAAGAAAGAGGATTAACTCACACAGAAAACCTGGCTATTGATCCAGGTTTCCTTCCTCTTAAGACAACTTACAAAATGAAGTGTGAATATGATCAAATATTCTTTTCAACATTACTTCCTCTAGGGCGTAAAGGAGTGATCCAGTCTGAGGGTTTCCCAAATTCATATCCTGCTCACGCAAATAACTCCTGGGAGATCGTTGTGGCCAAAGGATTCCTGGTTAAATTTCAGATTACTGACATTGCCATCACAGGAGAGACTGGACAGTGCAAGGAGGACAAACTGATCATCTCAGACAAGTACAGCACACTAGGTGAGCCATGGCTTCATCTTTTACTCTTTTACATCAAAAACACTGACTTGTTTTGTGCTATTTCTGCATAATGCATCTTATGTAATCTTGTAAATATCTGTTTTTCGGGCCACGTCTGTCCTCGTGTAGCCTGAATGGCAATTTGGATTCTGCAGCAACCCAGTTAATATCCATTGGCTTGAAATTAACCTGTCAATATAAAAGAGGACTTTGGCTTGTTACTGCTGCACGTTGTTCAACTAACGACTCTAGTACTGTATGACTATCACAGTATCTGTCCCCTGCTGTAAAACTGTCGATTAGGATCTTCTTTGCTCAGAGCCCAGCAAACTATAAATTACATCTCATTATTATTCACTTCAGTGGCTGCAGTCGGGCTGATACCGCTTTATCTATTGCTGAGTTCTCAAGGACTAAAGCGCTGAGATAGAAGCACACGCTCTCTGTGAAACACACACAGATAGGTGATGGGAGGAGTGTGTTAATGGTGCGTCCTGTTATTTCGTGGGGTATGTGTTTGAAGCGAGAAATGAAAAGCAGAAATGAGAATAAGCAGCTACGGTTTGAGTTTCAAAGAGCCTTAAAGTTGGATTATGTAAGTTATAAAAGAAGATATAACACAATATTCCTTACACAACTGAAAACTTCATAAGCAGTAAAGTACATTGTGGCTCACATCAGTTCACTGTTGGTTAACTTATATATATTTTTACACTAAGTTCAATCGCTTTTTCTCTTTTCTGCAGTTTGGTTAGGTTTAAGAAAATATGGTTTGGGTTAGAAATAAACCCTTTCACCACGTTAACCATGTGTTAGAGTGAATAACTTTTTTCTGGTCATAAAGCTACGACCTTACAAAAACATGATTGATCTAATTGCAATAAAGGAGCAACATTAAAGGGGCTGTGTGGAGCTTCTTTGTAATGCTGGAAGCTGGTTGTTAGTTTATGTTAATAGACTCCATTTATAGACTAACTAGCTACTGTTGCTCTCTGTTAGCGAGTGTTGAGAGGCACTGTGATGAGGCCCCTCGAGAGCGTGCATAAAATTCACATCCTTTTGACTGTTGCGGAAAATCCGACCCGAGTGCTTCACAAAGAAATTCACAGTCCGGCAGCATTTAACAACATAAAGGCAACCGAGAGAGAAAGGGAAGGTTACAGCCTGCTCACATATGACCAGTAAAAAAGTGACTGATACACATAAACTGCTACAAATTGTTACAGAGAGCCCCTTTAATTATGATGTTCCAGGAACAACACTCATACAGCAATATAAGCTCTTGCAACATTTCACAGCGTTGCTTTAAGCTACAGCTAACAAATGACTGCCTGTAAGGAGAAAGGGCTGTGGTGCTAGTTCTGTATATCCCGCTGAGAATCAGCTGATTGTTTTGGCTTACTGGTCCATATGTTGCACCATGAAGCTAAGAGACTGATATATTTTTCCTCATAAGGGCTTAAAGGCAAAGAGAATATTGGACTTTTCTAGTGCTGAGAGAGGCACAGCGAAACTACGATGATAATAACCTCTAAGAATTAAAAAAAAAGACAATGTATTATAATTTGTGCCATGAAAAAAACCCAATAAAAATACATATAAAAATACATTTCCACCTCATTTTGTTTTCAGTAGCTGATGAATTCACACTCAGACAGTAAAGTCACCTTCATTTGTTGGTCAGCGTCACCATCCATCAAGCACACACGACACACTCAGCCTCACACTAGCACACACTTACTTACAGCCAACAGTGCTTACAGTATTTACCCCTCTTATCTGTTTAGCTACATTCTCTGAACCATCCGTCTAATCCTGGCTCTTCTCCCTTCGTCTACCTCCATCTTTTACCCCTGTCCTTCCTCTCCCTCAATCTCAGGCACACACTGTGGCTACCTCATCCCCCCGGTGATAGTCAGTGCCAGTGACACAATATCTGTCACCTTCCAGTCCGACAGTCGCCTCACAGACCGAGGTTTCTCTGCCAGCTGGGAGGCTGTGTACCCCGAGGATATCGCAGGTACTGAGGACACACACACGCGCGCATACACAACACACATACACAAACCAGAACACACTCACATCTGCTGAAGCAGCTCAACACCTCATTAAACCTAACCATAAAACATTTCACTCCTCTGCCACGTATTTATAGAAAAGGCAAAGTCATTGCATAGGCAGTGTGATCTCTGCTCAGCACAGGTCGGAGTACAGTGTGAAGCATAAAAGACAAGATAAAACTGCTTTATCTTTTTCTTTATCATGATTGTCAGGCATGAAAATGAGGTGAGACCCCACGTGCAATGGTGGAAAAAGCACTTAAGGGCCCTGATTTTTACTGAAATAAGAATACATAACAATTATCAAATAATGCTTTTGTGTATCAGAGTAAAAGTACTAATTATACAGAATATTTCAGGAACTTTTAAAGTGGTTTAATGCATGTCGTATTATGTATCATGTTACCTGCACTTTGTAGATGGTCCAAGTGCAGCTCATTTTCAGCGACTGATACAGTTGGTCAGTCTAATGTCTAACAAAAGACACATCGTATTAAAAGTAGAAATTATAGCAAGCCCTGATGAAGACCCTAAAGGTTGAAACATGTTGGCTTTGTTTATGATTTAGCCACCACAACAAATGCTTTTCAATATGTCCTTCCTTGATATTTTCTGTTTTGGAGTGCCTGGACTGCCTTGGTAATCACCCTTTCTCCTGTTTTCCAAGAGCACCTGACATAATTTTTGCCAACGAAAAAGAGCAACTAATCATCTTCTCTTTTCTTCTCTCTTGTCTTTTCAGTATTTGTTATGGGATGAACCATAAACACTGTCCTGTACCTCACATTAATATAGTGGTACACAGTTTTATGCCACTTTCTCATACATATCTGAAACCTTTACCGTTAATATATGGACACTGCATATATTTTGGATTTTTTTGGCTCTGCATCTAACCTTTTTACTTTTGTGATCGTTACTGTTAACTTCTTTATTTTTCTGTTGTGTATACAGCTCTTATTTGCACCTTACTGTTTACCAGTTTTTATATGTTACACGAAGATATTTGCACTCTTTACTTCTTTCTGCTGCACAGAAATGTCCCTCAGGACACTGGTAATAGACCTTTTCTTTTTTTTTTTTGCTTTAACATATCATTATGAAGTAAATGTTGATTGCACAATGTAATGGCTATACAATAATGACACCATCTGCGTTTAGATTGGTTCCCTATAAACCTCGCTTTCACTATGCAGTTTTGTCTGGCACCAGGCATGAAATCTCCTGAGAAAATGAGGGCTGACTGGCGATCCAGTCAGGCAGGCAGATTGGCACCATTCCTATCTGCTTTCACATCTCCATGATAGAATAAAGGAATGAATAAACTTATGTTTTCAAAGGAAAGTTATCCACTTGTCTTTGCGACAGCAATAATACAACATAGAAATGTTAAGGGGGGAAAGTTGTCTGTTTCTACTTCAATTTTCCCTTTGAAATCTGATGAAGAAAACCTATTAATGAGTTACTCCTCAAGACTCTCTCTTCTCACAGGCAGATACTGTACCTCGTCTACACTTATCTAATTATTATCTTATATAATTATAATATGATCACATATCTGTTGTTGTCATCTCTGTTTCAGATATCCAAGGCTGTGGCTTTTCTTCCCATGAGGAAACCGGGGTTATCATGTCCCAGAACTGGCCTATGAACTACAAGGCTAACACTGAGTGCATGTGGAACATCGCTGCGCCTTCTGGGGAGAAAATCACACTGAACTTCACGCACTTTGACCTCGAAGCCAAAGATTTCATATCGTCCAAATGCTATGATAACATAATGCTGTACGACATCAATAGTTCGACTAATGCACTGAATGGAAAGCACGGTATGTTTGTTTTTGCGGAGCTACTACATGACTGGCTACTTTCATGATCGTCTAGAACATTTTTACTTCATCTACATTAGCACTTGTACGTCCTGTGGGTCACTATATTAATTGTTTCAATATATTTTAGGTCCATTTTGTGGGACTAAGCTGCCTCCTCCCATCCAGACAAGAGGGGACAGGCTGGTGATTCGTTTCCATTCAGATTTGTTTACTGAGTCCAAAGGCTTCAGGGCCTACTGGACGACAAACCACAGTCTGCCTGCTCCCACTGACCCGCCTGTTAAGCCCAATCCATGGGACAACATCACGATAGGTGGAGTATCTATATGAACATGACACAGTTTGCTAAAACCTTCATTACATTGCAGGATTGAAAGTAAACTTTAGCTGCACTATTCTATATTTTTCATGTTGACAACTGATGATGTGTAACGCAAAAGTGATGATCCCAGAGAGAATCAACACCTGATTTTCCTGCCTGCAATTTGCCTCTCATCAACTTCACTTCCAAACACAGGCAGGCAGCTGTTTTCAGCATAAAATCTGTGATAAATCAACGGTAGAATATCTGCACAGCACAAAACAGCAGATAGACACTTGCAACTTGCTGGTGAATGTAACTGTAGAACCAGATATTTTCCTTGGAAAGTAAATCAGAGCTTACAGGAGCGTGAGTATCGAACAAATGTAATCCAAATGACAGATAATGTTGGTCATGCCAACTGGATGTGGAAATCCAGGCCTTTTTTTTTTTTTTTTTTACACATTTGCACCACAACTTTGAAAGGCAATAATATAAATGAAACGTTGTGTTTTCAGCATGTTTCATTGCCCCCAAGTGGCCAATAATTATAATAATTATAATAATAATAATAATAATAATAATGCAGGTACAACATTAAGTGCTGAGACAGTCAACAATTTCAATAATCAATTCAATAGTTATTTTAGCCTCTAAAATGTGAGGGTTTGCTGCTTTTTCTGTCTGTTTTTATTTTAAACTTGGTATCTTTGAATTTAGGCCTGTTGTTTGGACGCAACAGGTCATTTTAATACATGAGCTGGGGCTCTGGACAATTGTGACAAGCATTTTTCTTTATTTTTGGGGCATTTTATGGACTCAACTAATCATTTATTAATAAACAAATACTATAGTCACCAGACCTGTTGATAATAAAGGTCCAGTATGTAAACTGAAAGCTCAATCCCATTTCCAATTTTTACTGAGTAGTTGTCAGTGGTGTTAATTTAAACAGACGTGACCGGACATTTCCAATATGGAAAAACATTCATCCTACCCCTCTATCCCAACAACAATCTTTACCTTTAAAAATAATAGCCAGAGCTCTGGATTTCACATAGCTACAGTTCACTGTAGTGCGGCTACTTGTACAGTAACTCTATGTATTTCATGTGCCAAATGTGAAATATTGTATTTCATATATATGATTTAACCTTACACATGATATTTCGGGTCATTTTATTTGCAATCTCCACTTACTTATCCCTCCAGTCCTATTATAGACCATCTTGGGGTTAGCAGAGCAGTATTGCTGCACAGAGCTCTGCCTTATATTCATCTGATTAATGCTTCCTCCCATCCTCACCCCTTCTTCATACCCCCACCTCACACCCACCTCCACCTTCCGGCGCCTACAGTAGATGCGCAGTAAAACAAGGTGATAGGTGAGAGCATGATGTGAACTGGCCCAGTGCTTCACTTTCCTTCCTCGCTGATCCTCATTCTTCACCCAGCGATGAGCCCCAGGTGGCCCAGGCTCCTCGCCGAGCCGATTGCTGAAATAGAGTTTTATAGATGAACTCTGCTGCCTCTCGGTTTTTTTTCCCCCAGCCAGGCTCTGACCAGAGGTGCCCTATGTGTTGGGGAAGGAAGGAAAGAAGTGTGAGAAATGAAGGGATGTGGGACAAGAGTGACTGGAACAATTTAATGTCAACTCCTTGGATGACCACAATAAATGTATATCTTCACGGGTAGTGATGTTAGGATGTCAAGGAGCCTGAGCTGGAAAGTCCAGTTCAGGACCCATTGTTTGTTTTAGGATTGTGTTATGTTTGCATGAAGATACACTGAATACATTGCTGCAGATTAGATTAGTAAAAGCCAAAAACAGAGTGACATAGTTCGCTGTAGCCAGCAGTGTAAAAAATTAAAAATTAAAATTGGAACAACAGAGCCATTAACTGAACGGGCTTATCTGTGAGCTGCAGATATATACTGTATATTCAAGCTTTGTTTATACACACACAAACCACAAACACATTCATACATGCACAGAAAACCAGACACAGGATGGATAACAATGGTTTTCTTCTCATTTTCTAGACTGGCCAAATACATGTGGGAAACCAGCCATTCCTCCTGCTGTTACGTCACGCATTGTGAACGGAGAGCCGGCCGTTCCGAACTCCTGGCCCTGGCAGGTGTCCATGCAGGTGAGAGAGTCCGCTAATGAATGTAGAGAATTCATGCAAAGATACAGCCAATTATGTCAGAATTTACAGAATAAATATCAGGTTGTTTATTTTTTGTTTGTTTGTTTTTAAAAAGGCAAATTCACCCCAAATGTTTAAATTCTGTCATGATCTCCTCACCCTCATGCCACAAAATATTTCTGGAGCTTCACAGCAAAACAGCAATCTCCTGAACAACTGAAGCAGATGGGGACTTGTTTTCAAACTCAAAAAAACAACCAGAACAACAAGGATAAAAATGGCTCATCACGGCTCGTAATCCAAGTCTCTGTAAACCCTGAGATCCTGATTCTGTTTTGCTTTGAAGCGAAGAAATGTTTTGTGTTTTTTGGTTTTTTAAATGTGTTTTTAGTAGACTTTTGTATAAGCCAAGTTACAGAAAACAAACACAGAAAAAAAGACAGAGTAGAAACAACAAGCAAAATGGAACACAAAATACAAACAGGGCATATTTAAAAACAATAATTAAGTACATTGCTGCATCACTGACACTAGAATCTTAGCACAAGTACTAAACAGAGACGATAAAGGTGGGTGGCACTCTATGAACTCCCTTGCTAGTCAAGATCAGTGTTATATTTATCAAGGTGAGCCAGAAATGGCTGCCATATATCCGAACATTTATCAAGAAAGTTCAGATTAAAAATGAGTTTAGGGTCTTTTGGCAAAACTACACCAAGATCAGCCTGTCTGTAATTTTGAACGGGAGATTATGCAAAAATTCAGCGTTGAGATCAGCGCCCAGTGACATGAATTCACTCTTCTGCCAATTAATTGTGTATCCCGAAACTTCACCAAATGTTCTAATAAGGTCCAACAGAGCAGGAACTGATTTCTCTGGTTGTGATATGAAGAGAACAACATCGTCCGCATATAGGGAAATATGGTGATCCACATTACCCAGCCGGATGGGCTCAATAGAAGGGTGATTCCTGATACTAATGGCAAGAGGCTCAATAGCAATGGCAAAGAGCAATGGGCTGAAGGGGCAGCCTTGGCGTGTACCGCGATGTAATCGGAACGGCACTGATCGGAACATTTTGTGTTTTGTGAAACTTCAGCTGACTTTCCATCGGCATGAGCTGGAGCGGATTTTTTATTTATTATATGATATCGGAGAGTAATTTGTTCCCCACTCCTCTGTCTTCTCTTTGTCATATTCACCGATTGACTGACTGCTGCAGGATATTTGCTTACATATTTAATGATCAATATGCAAATGTCTTTAATGTCTTCTTCTCTGCTTGTCGGTGTGTGTTTGTTTCAGGTCTGGCCAGAGAGCCGTCCAGAACCCAGCTTCTCCCATACCTGTGGTGGTACTCTCATTCATAAGAACTGGGTACTTACAGCAGCCCACTGCTTCATAAGGTAAATGATCTCTACGTACAGCACAGGTCCAAAGACAAATTAAGAAATATATACACTAGTGTAGGTTTTTAATGCCACTTTCATCCACAGTTTTCTCAAACTTCCTGGAAGCCCATTTGCTTAATCTCATCAGGCAGTTTGGTGTCTGTGCTCTTACCTCAGGCTTATTACAGTGCAAGAGCAATGCCTTGTTAGAGATAGCTTGCTGGCTAATGGTCTTCAGTGGCCTTTAGAAAGAGAGATGATGGTGCACTGAGGAGATTGTTGCTGTATAGTTTTCTGCTGTGTGCGTGAGTAGAATGTATATGAGGTTGTGTGCCACAGTGGTGAATATGTTGTGTGTGGTGCAAAGGAAAAACAGACACTGCTCAAATATCTTGTCATCTTGAATAATACAGTGAAACAGAATAACACTTTTAAAGCTGCTGTAAGTGATATATCTTTATCAAAATAAGTGTAAGTAGCTCTATACTCCTACAGTAATCCTACAGTAATAAAGTGTTTGGTTGTCTCTCCTCCTCCTGTTCATGCAGTAAAATAGAAAATACATTTTATGATATCCCTGCCCACTGTATCCAATCAGGACAGAAAACTCAGTGGAGACAGTCCAGTCTGCTCATGAAGGAGCAGAGTGCAGGATCCGGCTGTTTGCTGCTATGTCTGGCAATTACCGCTGCATGTTTACGTGGTGACGTACAGAGGAGGATAGCTACCTGAAAAATGGACAGGAAGTTAGCTGAAACAACGGCATCGCTTACAGCAGCTTTAACAGAATGTAAAAATTACACAAACTTTAGGAAGGAATTCTTCACAAATTTTGAAAAATACTGACCTGATTGCCAGAGTTTGACAGACAGGGAGGAATTACTCCTCGCTCTGAGGGTAAAAGAACGAATATGCGGTGCCCTCTGTGAAGTATGCCACTTCCTGCCACAAGAAAAGAGAAAAAAGTGGATAAAAAAAATAGTACGTTTATGTGTATGTACGTAGCTTAAGTGTGTGTACATATATGTACAGTACATACACAGTGATGGAATGTTACTAAGTAGAGTATTTCAATTTTTTCCCACTACATTTATTTATGGTATTTGTTAATTTCCTCCCTTATTTTTCATAATTATAGTTTTCATGATTGTGCTTTGGCAACAATAAATCAGTCAATCAATCAATAAATAAATCATATGCAAAATGTCATGCAAATAAAGCCCATTGAACTGAATTGAATTGACATATATCTCTGTGCGTTTACTGTAAACTGTGAGGACTTATTATTAATTCATCTGCTGATCTGTTGCCCAGATACGCTGATGAGCTGCAGCGTTGGCGCATGTGCGTCGGCAAGCACAACCTGACCTACACAGAGTCGAGTGAGCACTGCTTCGGTGTGACTGGTATCTATCGCCACGAGGGGTTCAAGTATCCCACAGTGCCCACGGTGGAGTTTGACATTGCTCTGGTCAGGCTGGACGGAGATGCGACGCCCACTTTTGAGATCTCGTATGCCTGCCTTCCCTCAGTGGAAGAAGTGCTACCTGGGGGCAAGAAGTGCTACGCCACTGGCTGGGGAGATGAGACCGGTACTGCACATGAAGTCCACATCTGCATGTTTACACTCATATATCAAAAGGGCCAGAATTCAGAATATTATGATCAGATATCTGCCTGAAAATTAGCCTGCAGATGACCTGTAAGTGCCCCTATTAGCTGGAAAACACAATTGGTCCACATCATATCGTCTTACATGGTCAAAGTTCAAATTAGATAACAATACAACTGAAAATGAACACTTAACACATGTTTTTCTAAGGAAATATTTTGGCATCTGGCAAAAAAAAAGCCTTTTTGTGACCTCAAATTACCCCTGCATGAGAGTAACAGGGGTTTAAATAGCAAAAAGAAATAAAACTACACAAACTTGCATAATTTCCAAATGTATGGCTTTAGAAATTGAATCAAACTATAGATTTTTGGATTTGAAATCTCATTGGCTACATGATGCATCAATTGTCCAGAGGCTGACATGTAAGTGGCTCATGAGAGAGGAGAAAGAAGAGAGAGTGGGTCACTGCTTGACTGTTGTGGGCTCTAGGGCGGGCATATTACATCCGATCTGCTCAAATGAGCTGTCAATCAAACGGGCCCTGGAGCTGAACAGTATGCACCATATCAGGCCTCAATGTATTTCATGAGAATGTATAATATATTAAGATACCAGATGATCTTATTTGTGTCATAGATGGTCCAAATATGATCTTATTTCTACAGTTTCTGGGATGACGTGAACTCCATAGCGGTATAAAAGTGGTCCCATGCTGGGAGTTGAATAGTTTCCAAAGATTCACTATGCATATAATCATATTTGGAGCATATCTTGCAATAATATCTCTGAATTCCTGGGTTTTGTGCACAGATAGTCTCACATTTTTTAACTACTTTGAAGTAGTTATTTTATACACTAAAATAATACAATAATCCACCACTTCAGGAGACACTCACTCCTCATAAATTGCATAGTTTGCATGCCCTCTGCTGGACTTAATCTGTAAATACATCCTGTATTTATGCTCCTCAGTGTGACAAGTTAAGATCTTTTTAACAATCAAAATTGTTTTTTGTGATTCTTAGGTGATTCCATGAATGCTAAAGTTGCAGAGGCCCTTAATCAAGTGGCCCTGCCTGTTGTGCCATACGACACCTGCAAGAGGATGGACTACTGGTGGTTCCAGGTCAAGACCTCCATGATCTGCTGTGGTTATACCCTGCCTGATGAGCTCAAGTCTGTCTGTCAGGTAAAATAAGTCCTACAAGAGGACAGGACTGATTGTCAGCGTGATGATTTTACACATCTAACTGCTGATGTTGTTTCTGATGTTTGACAGGGAGATTCAGGTGGTCCTCTGGTGTGCCAGGATGCTGCCGATAGTCCTTGGGAAGTTCACGGTATAACCAGCTTTGGCCCTGTCGGTTGCATAATGGATAAGAAGCCCTCCGTGTTCACCCGCTCCTCTGCCTACATTCCCTGGATCGAAAACGTCATCCGCAGGGACATCTACAATGAGCACAGTAAGAATCCAGCTGGTCTAAACTGACCCACTTTGCTCCAAACCTAAATACGGTCAAAGAATGTCTTGCTTGTTTTCACCCTCTGTTCTCCATGTGTAGCATCTGGCTGTGGAGGGCCAAAGAACTTGCTTGGCACTGAAGGCACGGTGTCCTCGATGGGTTACCCTGGCAGCTACAGCAACAATGCCAGATGCCAGTGGAACATCCAGGTGCCTGTCGGCAAAGTGGTCCACCTCCATTTCGACAGTTTCTCCCTTGAAGAGAGTCAGATGTGCTTGAATGACAAAGTCAGCGTCACAGACAAAACAGGAAGTCTAGGTATGTGAATATCTGCCTCCTTATTCTCTCTAGCTGATAGTACATTTGCTGAGTTATTCACATATACTATATACACATATATTTTTTCACAATAAAACAAAAAAAGGCCTAACTTTGATCCTAACAACGGGTTTCAAATCAGGGCAATCAACTCAGGAGGCAAATCTATGGAAGAAACCAAAAAGCAAGCAGCCAACAAGCACAAACTAGAAAAATACAGGATGTATTGAAAACATCTTCTATTCAGATTGGGGAAAACTATCTACTAGGCGACTCCCAGAACAATCAACTAGTGGACTATCACAACCACAACCAAACATTATCTACAGTACGTCGTCCAGTCAGATCACTGCTCATTTGTAAACAGCCTGAACTGGTTGTATTTGAGGCCTTTTTGACAGAATTGATCATTGTTATTGGATGTATAAAATATGATGAATCTGCAATTAATTGTCTATTTGACTGCTTTATGAGATTAGTCAATGACTACTAAAACGCAGCAGTCATTAATGCCTAATATCTATATCTAATATCTTAAAATACAATGCTTCATGTCAGTATTTAAGGGTCAACCAAAAAAACCTCGATAAGAGAACATGATATACCAAATTTATAAAATAATATATATATATATATATATATATATATATATATATATATATGTGTATATATATATATATATACATACTTATACATAGAAAAAAGGTCAGCAATAAAATAAGATGCAGCCCAGTCAGTCGCCAACATGAATCTCAAAATGCATGAAATGTTACACAAGACCAACAGGCTGTACTTAAATGAAAAAAAGCCTAAATAGTTGAAAAATTGCATAAACATTATGAGAATGCAGCCTTCCCATTCTCTACTGCTCTGTGATCTCCTGTGTCTCAGCCATAAATGTCATGTAAACATGTTTATGTGTCGTGCAAGCACAATATAAAAATAGGACAGAAAGAAGCAACAACAAAGCAAAAAAGACGTCAATATACTTTAAACTTTTTACACAAGCTTTTAGGACAGACGTTCCTTCAAAGAGTAAGCCTTCATGTTCACTTCTCCTCAGGCACATACTGCAGCCATGCACCCCCTAGAGACCTGGTGAGCAGTGGAGACCAGCTTCAAATCAGCTTCTCCTCCAATGACAAGGTGGTGGACACCGGCTTCACTGCTACCTGGAAGGCAGTGTATCCTAATGAGGGTAAGACAGGAGAAAAGTGAAGCTGACAGGACACGGAGGGAATAGCCTTCAAGCAAATCCGATGTATCTCATTGTTTCTTCTTTCTCGTTCCCCTGTCTCTCTTCCCCACACACACACAGTTACTTGTGGAGGACACTTCGGCTTGGAACAGGGTGAAATCATCTCTCCTAAGTGGCCCGGTGACTACCCAGCCCAGTCTGTGTGCACATGGCATATCAATATTCCCTCAGCAGAAAGTGTCAGCGTCGTCTTCAGTCACTTTGAGCTGCAGGCTGTAAACGTGTTAGGAGACTGTGTGGACTACGTGGAGTTCTTCAATGGACAAAACATGGAATCGCAAGGTTGGTTATTGTTCTTCAAATTCTCCTGTGTTTATTTTGTTTTGGTAAGTATTTCAGTTTTGTCAGTAGTGAGAAAATGATCCGGTCTTGTCTGTTTTTCAGGTCGATTCTGCGGCTTTGGCCTTCCACCAATAATCACCATCATGGGCAACTCAGTCGTCATGCGCTTTGTGACTAACAAAGACAATCAACAGAGCGGGTTCCGTGGTTACTGGACCACTGATCTCACTGTTTTCCCCACTTTACCTCCTCCACCTCCCAACCCATGGGACAACATCACTATCAGTGAGTGTAGTCAAAGTCATAGCTGCCCCGTCTCTGATGTGGGGTCCCACTTTCAAAATGGAGCTTCCTCAGATGATATAAACCGCAGTGGGCCCTTAAACTGAAGTTTTAATCCAGTCTTCCATTGACTTTACCTGTTAAAATGCAGGTATAATAAATGACACACTAGTTATAGATGGTTAATTGTACATATTCTCTCCACAGACTGGCCAGCAAATTGCGGAAACCCAGCAGTTAAACCCAAAACAGTTGCCACGAGGGTGGTTAACGGGGAAGAGGCGATCCCCCACTCCTGGCCCTGGCAAGTCTCCATGCAGGTACTGCCGACACCTGTTTCTCTGTGTGCATCATTAACAGTCAGAGAAAAAAGGTTTTATTCTGATTTAATGCATTTCTCTTCCCCAGGCCTCACCGATGTCTCCCATACCTTACATGCACGGTTGTGGAGGTTCTCTGATCCACGAAGAATGGATCCTGACTGCTGCTCACTGCTTCATGTTGTAAGATACCGACACAGAAAGGCCGACAGCACACGCCATCTGAAAGGCTCACAGTTCTTTAAAGAAGCTGTAATATAATCAGAATATAATGATCTTCCAACCGGAGAATTTAGGCCATCATCTAAATGAACCAACTCCTGATGATCACATAACAGCACTGGATGTAAACAAGCATTCATTTATCGTTTAATTGGCCAGTTTTCTTGAAATTTCGTTCAAATTTGGAAGAGTGTGGAAGGGGTCAGTCAATGTGATGAACCAACTAAATTAATACCTGAATCTCCTCTCAGCTCCTCTCTTCATTATGTAGTGAATTTCAGCTAATTTTGTAGCAGTAACTCGACTAATCTGGTTCATTCTCACTGATTTCGACGCATTTTAAACCCACAGTACACGACCTGCTCACCACCAAACAACAGACAGGCAGATTTTAGAACTAGCAGCTAAGGAACCTGATATTTCCCTCAGGAGTTGGTAGAGACCAAAAACAGAGCTAAAAGCAGCGTGAATATTGGACTTACATTTACAGAAGAAAGTCCAAACGAATGTTATTGTTGCTCCATAACTGCCAGACATGTAAATAAGTAATTGAGTAGTTAATCATGCCTACCAGCTTGCACAATGGCCAAAGGACATAGTAGAACAAGTTCTAACTTTTACCTTCAACCTTGTAACTGCTTTCCAGCCCACTGAATAAACCTTCCTACTGGCGCATGTGTTTGGGGAAACACCATATGAACTCCTCCATGGACGTTCCCTCAGCAGAGGAATGCTATATGGTGGATGGCATCATCCCCCACGAGGGGTTCGTCTACGAACAGGATTCCAGTGACATCACCAATGACATAGCCTTGGTGCATTTGGCCAAGCCTGTAAAAATGACGAGGGAGATCAGCCCCATCTGCCTGCCCATACCTGGGGATGTGATGCATACCGGGACACCTTGCTTCGTCACCGGCTGGGGAGACGAGAAAGGTAGAAGTGATCATGAATTTCGATTTCCTGTGTTGGAACTGTAGTCGTAATCCTATTTAATGAATCATTATATCTATTTTACCTATCTAAACTTGAAATAGTCTATGAATTTCTCCATTCCTGTGAAGTAATTTGTCCAATCAGCGTAGCCATCGGGTTGTTCACATAGTGCGGATCTGGTCAATGCTGTCAATGTCAAGTTTTGTAAAGTTTTGAAACAGAAGTAAGACGACATTGAATATCACAATCTCTACACTTCACCTGAAAACTGGATTGTGGACACCTTCGAGAGCAATCACAATCTAAAATCATCAGATTACCCACTTACTACTTTCTTCTTACTTTTACTTGTCACTTCTATCTTAGGTAACTTGTTTCCCCAAGTATCGAAGAAGCTAAATCAGGCGGCACTTCCCATCGTCGACTTCAATACCTGCAGCCAACCTGCTTACTGGTGGGACACCCTCAGGCCCTCCATGATCTGTGCTGGATACGAGTCCCCAGATGAGCTGAAGTCAGCCTGCCAGGTGAGAAGACTCTTTGAGAGAAAATTAAAATGTTTCAGATGAACACACTGATATCCTTTAGATGAGGATGGTGCTCGGTTGTTTTCTCACACATTACATAAGTGTTCAGGCCTCTCATGATTGTCTTTTATGCAACACCCTGTAAACTGTTTTTGTTCGTGGTCAGTCAGCCTTGATTGCAAATGGCTACATGGTTTTCAGGCATAATTGGACATGGGAAAAAAAGAGGATTATTCGTTTGCCGTAATGAGCGATCATGCAAACAGAGCCTGGGAAGATTAGAAATTTAGAAAAGACCCTTCAGAACTGTAGTGAAGGTTTTAAAAATTCAATAGAGCTGACATTTGCCCCCCTCGGGAAAACTCTGTCACATTTTTGATAAAGACTGACCTTTATGTGTAAAGTTCCTTCACAGAGATGATTTCTAGTGACAAATGTTCACCACTTTCTCTTCTGCTCTCCCAAAGGGTGACTCTGGAGGTCCTCTTGCCTGCACGTCCCCTGGAGCGATTCCGAACTGGGAGGTGCACGGCATCGTCAGCTTCGGACCTCAGGGCTGCATCAAAGACAAGAAGCCGTCAGTATTCACCCGTGTGTCTGCCTTCAGCAACTGGATCATCGACAACATGAAGAAGTTTATTTATGAAAATGGCAAAACCAACTAAAGCTCACATCTTGAAATGAAGATTTCTGACAGAGTTAGTGTTAATTTCTGTTGTTTCTTCAGCTACGGAAGTCTTTGTATGTTTTTATGATACATTTAAGCCATAATAAGGCAGTGTGAGAACAATTTATATTCAACTGTATTTAATATTTAAGACATTTTACACCATACAAGTTAAGGAAATACCAAACAATTCTGAAGTTAGAGAGCTGAGCTTGTAAACCGAGCAATACTTTTGATGTATGAATTTTCTATGCAACCCTTTTGCTTTCCTATAATTATTATTGTAATAATAATATAATAAAAACTCTACACTGAAAACTTTATTGTCCAAGTGATTTTTTATTCTTAAAAATGGTTTTGTACTATTTCTGTGTGTTACTTCACTGCTGCTACGCCAGTGATAGAATGTAACTAAGTACATTTAGTCAAGTACTGCATTTAAGTACAATTTTGAGGTATTTCTACTTTGCTTAAGATTTTTATTTTCTGCAACCTTATTCTTCGAGTTGACTACATTTTAGAGGCAGATATTGTGCTTTTACACAAATATATTTATCTGATAAGTTACTAGTAACTTTGCAGATTGCCTGCAATATCAAAGCCAAATTAATTATTACACAGTTTACGATAATCAGAAAAATGCTGAATATTAGATCCGATAATTGGCCAGATGATTAATTAATAAGTTGATTTATGTATTAATTTCATTTGTACGTCTGACACTTTTTCAAAGTTTATTTATTGCCGGAAAGTTATTTTTGATCCTTGAGTAAATTTAATATCAGATACTTTTACTCAAACACTATTTAAATGTGTACTTTTACTTTAGCAGAAGTAATATTTTAGCACAATATCTTCTCCTTTACTCAAGTAAGACTTTTGCAACACTGTCTGTCAGCACGTCTGGCCAATCTTTTCCAGTCCTCACTGCGCACAAGCTCCCTCCTCTTTTCCTTCCCTCAGCTGCAGACAGATGACTCCTGCAGGCACACATTTAAAGTTTTGGGTTTTAACCCCTTAATCACATGACCAGGCCGCTCAGCCAATGGGAGAGCACGGCTCAGATTTCAGCCTAGGAGGAGAGAGGGGAGTATAGAGGGAGGAAGAGAGAGGCAGAGAGACAAGCACTAATCTGTGCTCATGAGTTGGACAGCCTGCCGGTCCTGACAGCACTTCCTCACACTCTCTCCTGACGTGGATTGTCTGTATTGTGTCTTGTTTTGGGAGTATTTGGATGGCACGTTTTAAGGTGAAAGGGATTCCCACCAGAGGGAAAAGTCCAACAAGAGTGTGTCCTGGAACAGAGTGAGGAGAAGAGGAGGAGGAGGAGGGAGGACAGCAGTAATTTTCCCCTCATCTTTGCCTCCGCAGGCGTTTCTTCTGTGGGAGAATGGGGGCTGGAGCTCTGACCATCTGTGTGAGTAGAAGCTACAAAGCTTTGAGTTGGCTCAAAGTCTTCCCATTCAACCTGTGATTAAGGGCTGAAGAATGCATGAAGGGACTGTGTGCTGCTGTTCAGTGTGTTGTGACGGTGTGTGTGTGTGTTAAATGTTCTAGTACACCCAAGTGGCTTTTTAAAAATGTCTTGGACGGACAAATGTCTTGTTAATTCTCCTCAAGCTTCGCCCTCCTCAATTAAACTTCGCTCACTAACCACCGGCATCAAGATGAGTCCTTTCACTTGCAGTCCTAACAGAGAAAGCTGATTCCCTGCCAGCCAGCACTTGTTTAAGTCTGCCATCTTTGTATAACAGTGTAACAGAAAAAAAACAGGAATAAATATACATGGTAAGCTTCATGTTTCCTGCTCATTTTTTCCAAGCAACTTTTTTTCCCCCAATGAAGTCACTTTCCACAAAACTTCCTCAAAAGAAAAAGTATTTTTCTGAGAACTGAACCTCCTTTAACGGTCTAATTTCTTTCAAACTGCATGACCGGCACTAGTTTCTCTGAGCTGAGCAGCTGTTGCTTCTGGTGCCTGTGGAGCTTTTGCTACCAGTTGCTTCAGCGGCCACCCACATAGGGACAGAGTCAATGGGGAGGGAGAGGGTGGAGGGCTGGGAAAAAGAAGGGCACATGCTTGGGCTTGCTTATCTTCCTCATGAGCAAGTTAAAGACACAGGAAGATGGTCTTGACTGTAAACCATAACCTCTTTTAAAACACGGGCTTGTTTACCCCACTTAGCTACACAAAACATTTCAGAAAAGTGTCTCAAAGTGTTAGAGGTGCTTCTTAAGAGGAGAGGGCAGACTTCCTTTTGCTCCCAGAGTCTCTCAGTTACCCCCTTGACAATAGGTTTCTCTCTCACTGTCAGAAGTTGTGGTGTGAAAAGTATTTTAAGGATGGGGGAGGGGAGCAGGAGATGAGGATTATTAGGCTAATCACAGCAGACTGTCCCGGATAACAATAGAGGCAAATGGGTACCACCAGGAAGTGTTTCCCTTTAATCGTGGCTGTTTTAGCAAAGGGAAAAACTTAACTTTGGCTTGACTGCAAACACCTAACACTAACACTGAATATGTAACTATAGTGTAATTACTGTGGAAGGGAGGCTGAGAGGGAGGGGTGTGATGTTTCTATGTGCTCAGTTTATCATCACTTCCATACAAACAAAGTGACAAAAGCACAAGTATGTGTTTACAAGGCAACCAGCTCACAGCCGGGGTTTAACGTGTCCGACACTACAGCTCTACTCTGATGTGAAGGTGGGAACACAGATGACATATACTGTCTGCAAATTGGTCTTCTCAGATTTACATTCTTGTTTTCTATAATGCGATTTAGATCAGGTGATCTTAAATTATGGTTAAGCAGTTATCGGTGGTAAACTTTTTTTTTTAGAGTGATGCAGGGCTATCAAGTCTGTTATTGGATCAGTCTTGATTTAATTAAAGGGGACTAAATGGCCTTGGCAGAGGTATGCGCTCTACTGAGTGCCATTCTAGTTTTAGATACGTTATTGTTAATCTATCTGAATTAACCTTAAATGTAAAATGTGACAACCAGGTATCAACTTGTGAAATGTGTCATGAACACACACCTGTTAACATAATATATGTTTCTGTGCATAGCTCAATGCCAAGAAACAAGGTTGTGTGTGTGTGTGTGTGTGTGTGTGTGTGTGTGTGTGTGTGTGTGTGTGTGTGTGTGTGTGCGCGCACACTAATAGTAAAGACAGATTTAGGGGACATCTGTTCAGGCCTATCACAGTCAGACCTAGCTCAGACCAGCTTAACTCTTAAACACCTGCATGAGTCGTAGTACTACTACAGTGCTGTGACCTACTAACATTATTACCAACAACAGACTGTTACACCTGTACAGAAGACAACAAAACTGTATGATCAGTTCATCTTAAGTTATATATAGATTTTTAAAAATGCAGCTAACTTTAAAAGTCTGTATTTTAAGATGCCTGCCTGCATAGAGAGGTGGATCAGAATCACAACAATAATCTGCTTGATATCTTCAGAACAGTTTGAATATATATGTATTTGCAGAAATGACAGCAGATTTTAGATTTCAGATTTCAGATTTGTGATATGAGATATTAGATTTTAGCTTGGATAACTTTACATTTTAAAATGTTTGAAATTCTTGGGTCTATTTATTATAGATTTTTTTTATGAAAATTGTCTTTATGAACCTGTGATAGTGCTGAAAGTTCAATAAACAAACACATTTAAAAAGTAGATACATAGATTTCAGGATAATCCCTTCTCTATCATACAGCTACATGAATATTGAATGAATTATGAAGTTGTGCTTGATTTTGTGTAATTAAAAATAATCTCTTTCATTTATAACTTTTTAAAACCTCTGACTTATACCGACTGCTAACGTCTCCTCGCACTTACCGACCTAGCTAGTCTATTTTTCTCAAAATACACTGTGTCAGTGCAATTTATCCATGTAGGTAATGTAATTTGAAGTGTTTTTAAATACTATTTGACATTCATCAGGAGGGTGAAATCGGCATATTTCACGCACCTGTCAGACAGAAGTGCACAAATGAGCACCATGAACTCATTGCCTGTACAAGCTTCTCAAATGCATGTTGTATTAATGCTGCCAGAGCATCTGCCATGGTAAAGATCTTCTCTCCTTAGCCATGTCAGCACCATCTGTGAGGTGGGTTTAAATCAGCTGACCCGAGCGTGGCACATGTACCCTGGACCCATTCTGTCTAAACAATTGGCCACACGGGGGATAAATCCAGTGGCACTTCCTCCTTCCAGCACTGTGACACTGCGTGGACCTCACTGTGATGAAATCATAGTCGGAGGGCCTCTCATTTCACTGTGGGTCAGTTCACTCATTTGAAGCAGTGAACTCTGGAACAACGGCATGTCACATGGCGCAGTCGTAGCTATGGATACAAGAGTGAAACTTGCTCTGAATCTGTGCAGGAAGTCTTTTCCTCCTCACCCTGTCCAAATCGTACCTCTCTTTTTACTCCTAGTGCTGAATACACAGAGACATAAATGCATTTTGCTGCAGTTAAATGTGCCAAACAAATCAGCGATTCACCCTGGAGTCTAATGTTGGCAGAGATGTGTGTGTACACTCAGTGTTTACACTCGGAGGGAGACAATGGGAGTGTGTGCTGTACAGTCTGTGCATCTATAAACAGAGAGAGACAGCATGTGGCACTATTTGCTTTGTCAAGTTATCAGATGAGACATGAACAGCTGGTGAATTAAAACCACTCTATATGAGCTGAGACTCTGGTTCACAAGGTGTGTCCGCTGAGGAGACAGGGCTCAGCTATTAGAGCTATTAGCTATTATGATGGAAAGTAACAAGTACATTTACTCAACTACTTCTTTTGCTTTAACATGTCATTATAAAGTGAAATAAATGTAAATGTTGATTGCACAATGTTGTGGCTATAAAATAATGATTGCTATGAACATATGAACATTGCTTTCCAGCCACTGGGCACATCATTTCCTTGGAAAATTTCTATCTGCTTTCACGTCACCATTATAGACTACAGGAATGAATAATCTCACGTTTTGTTTATAATACCACTTGAAAACACTAGGGCGTGGGAAAGTTGTCTGCTTTCACTTTAAGTACAAGATTGAGATGTCTGTACTTTACTCAAGTAGTTAAATTTAGCGTCTGGATGCAACTAGAACATCTGTGGCTGTAGTTGTTGTGGTGTGTTCCCGCACCGTTGGCACAATTCAGCCCTTGACAGCAGCTCGTTTGGCTGATTGAGTGTGTAGAATTGGTGGCGGATGATGATCCTGTCGGTGAGAGAAACCACTCTGACTGGTTGTTCAGCAAAGTGAATCAGTGCATGAGAAGAGAAACTGAAAAAGAAAGAAAAAGGGCCTGTAGTATCCAAATTCTTCTTCTCTTCCAGTCTGAGACCATACAAGCTTGTTGGCTGCTGGCTGCAGTCTTTGAGGTGTGTTCAAGTTCAGCTTTTTGACAGTGAGACACACAATAGTCAGGCTTTGTAGCCATTAGTTCTTCGGTGTTGGTTTGGTGCGTGAGGGCCCTTACATGTAGGTGTTGCCGGGCCAGCTAACAAAACAAAGAACAAAGATCCTTGGAGTACAACACACACAAGAGGGAGTGTAACTTCATTCTCTGCACAGGACACTGTTACTCCACTGTATCTTTACATAGCAAGGAGTTTGTTGCTGTATTAATTTTCAAAATCTCATATCCTTTATCCTGCACCAAAACATAAGTCGTTGTCAGAGGACAAGATGGTGTCATGCACAGACCCACAATGCATCCGTTTTGTTTTCATTTACCTCTTCTTTCTGGTGCCATCTGAAAGGCACTACAGAGCCTCAAAAGCCTTCCTAGTAGCTGCTGAGTACTTTTTTCACATTTTTCCTTTCCCCCACTGGATTGAAAGAAGTTTCTGTTCGGCTCAGCCAACTCTTGCTTGGTACACTCTCCGTTCATACGTGAGCTTCATAGACTTCCCAAAGGCACACAGTGGTTTCTCAGAAAGCTTTTTAATCTGCCAGTCTTTGCAGGCATTTAAACTGAATATCATAGTTGTTAATATTAGCTGTGTATCACCTCACCTGAACATACACCTGTGTGTGTGTCTTCATGCATACGTCTATTTGTGCAGGTGTGCGTGTCACTCTGACGATGCCTTTCAGCAAAGGTGTTGCGTGGTAACTCTATATTTGTCGTAGCAACACATTGCACTGCCGGCCCTCCCAGCTCTCAGAACACACTGGCCTCAAAGTACATGACACTACCACTGCAGGAGGCTTTTAGTCTGTGGAGCAGAGCTGGCCTCTCTCCTCCAGGACAGGTGTCTCCGTGCTGTCTTACCTGATGCTCCAGCGCTAGTGTCAGCGGCTGACTGCTGCTCTCTGCTCTTTTCCCTCCAGCACAACAAGACAGCGGTGCAGGTTAAAGAAGACATGAAGAATATGGTGCAGATACCCATACTGCGACAAAGGATGGTCAAGCACACCAAGTTGTTTGGAGCGTCCCTGTTTGAGCTGCAGCAGAAGGGCCTGGTGGAGGATGGTGTGCCTCTGGTGATGCAGAGGATGGTGGAGCATCTCCGCAAGCATGGTGAGGAAAACTTTACATTACTATTTGCAAACATGCTGCTATGTATTAGAGATTTTAATGTTTGTTTGTTTGTTTTCATTTACTGCTCTAGGCTGACATTTGTTTACATTCATTTATGATATATCCAGTAATTACAGTCTGTGGACTTTACACCTTAGCAACACCACATTACCACATAACAAGAACTTTTCCATTACTGGCAATTTCAATTTTGATTTCATGTAACATGAACGTCAGCATTGTAAATTAGAAAATTAGATATCCAAAGTTACAGCTTCCCCCATTTCTCATCCCACCCAAACACAGAACAAGTCAATGAAGTGACTTTCTTAGAAATAGAGTAAAATATATACCTATACGTATAAATATTTTTTTAAAGGCCAATGTTATAAAAAAGAAAAGAAAATAGACGCAATAAAATACTTAGAAAGTTCATTGTCATTAATCCTATGTAACATAACCTACAGATATGGTACTCGATGTTGACCTACTTTATCATCTTCCGTAGTTCTTGTGTTTGACCACTAGATGTCAGCACAAGGAAGTGGAACATGGCTACTGCACCTACAGGCCTTTCAAAGTATGATACAGACAATGGAAATATATTTGATATCATACAACTAACTGTGTCTGTTTTGGTACTTCATTACACACACAGTTAAATTGTGGCCAGTTCCATATGCACCTCCAAGGCTGACATTATTATTACTTCAGACTATCTCTCCTAGCTATTATTCTTTTTTTTTTTTAAAGATGACAGTCATTTTCTCCTGGAAAAAAAAGTGACAGACATTTTAAAAACAAGCAAATAAAGCCTAATCTAAACTTTTAAATGGCTTGATAATAAAAACACTTTTAGGGGAGCATCTTATTTTATTCCATCCATCAGCTCTATTGAATATTTGACTGATAGGCTGGCTCATGAGTTAGCGGTAAGTGAATGATACAGTTAACAATATTTGTCTGATTTTCCTCCAGCCTTGCATCAGGAGGGTCTGTTCAGAGTGAATGGGAATGTGCGTTCTGTGGAGACCCTGAGAGAGCGGCTGGAGAGGGGAGAGCACGTGGACCTTCTGTCTGAATCTGACTCGTGCACGGTGGCCAGCTTGCTCAAAAAGTACCTCAGAGACCTGCCAGAGGGTCTGGTGGACTCAACAGTCCAGCAGGCACTGATACATCACTACCAAGGTAAGTGAAAGTAGTTTGTGTCAGATTACACAAAAAGAGACCCAAACGCAAGACACACATGCAAGCAGGTAGCTAATGGAACAAAAAGCAAGCTTTATCAAATAAAACCAACTTCTAATAAATCCAAAATCCAGAATCCAAGAAGCTGCAACACAAGGAAGGCAAAAGGCAGATAACAAAATCAGAGAAATCCAAGAAACTAAAGCGAAAAGCAAAGTACAAACCAGAAACACACCATGGGGAGATGGGACACGCAGACACAGGAACAGACCGAGACAAAGAGAGCAGAGCACACAGAATATCTACACAAGGGAGGTAGGGATGATTGGACACAGGTGAAACACGTTAGGGAGGGGCAGAAAATCAAAAAGGGATGGAGTAGAAGGTGAGAAATGACACAGGAGGATATAACTTCAAAATAAAACAGGAAATAATCAAACCACAAACTCAAACTATGACAGTTTGCTTGTGTTACAACACCTACTTGTCCCGATTCTGTCGTATCTGCCTGTTTGGCATGAATTACTCTACCAGCTCGAGTAGATCAGGTTTCCATTTTTACAAACTTCATGTGATCTCAAATCCACAATTTGATATTAACACCATCACAAGTGTGGTGAATATCTAGGTCACGGCCGTGGTCACGGACGATAAGCAAAGCTATATTTAGTGCCTTAAAACTGTTTAAATATTTATTAGCACTGCAGTCGTCTGCACCAGGCAGTGCAAATAAAGGTGTGTGTGTGTGTGTGTGTGTGTGTGTGTGTGTGTGTGTGTGTGTGTGTGTGTATGTTGGTGTGGGACAGAGAGAGAGAGAGAGAGAGAGAGAGAGAGAGAGAGAGAGCGGGAGAGTGTCTCTGTGACTATAAATGTGATGGACCTCATATTTCTGGCTCGAATCTTGGAGGTCATAAAAGGTAAAGTGAGTGATTTGGCAGGGGGAGTGTCTGCGCTCGCTCTCTGCTCCCCTCACTCACTGGGTTTAATCTGTTTAATGGGAGAAGAGTGTACATTTTGACTGCACTTTTTGTTTTGCCCTCACAGACCTCATAAATATCAGGCCATTATTCTGGGCCTACAGCCAAACACTGCATTAGAAAACCGCCCTGTGGCACAGAGCTCGGCCATAACCACCGGATGAAATGATTTTGGTGTATGTTATAAAATTAGTTTGGCCTCTCTGCCAGTATTTGACGAATTTAAATAAAAGATAAATGCAGTCCATTTACAGTTTGGATGTGAACAGTATATTTGTGCTGACTGTTGTCCATCAGTTGAGTTAACAATGGCTACACATCTCAATAAAGCCAGTAAGACTTAAGTGAGGCTGTGACCTGAATTAAACAGTAAACCAAAGTCCCATCGAGCTTCATAACATTAGGGGCTCTATAGTCACTGATTTACCAGTCAGTTAATACATTAAGTTATTCAAAACAACTCAAACATTTGCTGGTTACAGTGTCTCAAATGTGACGAGTTTTGCTTTTTTTCATTTCAATGTTATTGTAAATTCAAACTTGAATACGCTTGAGGGTTCTTGCCAAACATAGACATCACGTTGAGCTCTGGATAGTTGTGATGGATAATTCTCATTACATTTTGACATGTTAAATCCCTAAATGACTATCCAGTTAACTGAAAAATAATTGACGGCTAACCGCTGAGGGTTGTCACACTGCCCTGAGGCTTCCAAGAAAATTATACTATTTGCAAAATATTCTGTCTCAGTTTTTTTGTACATCGTACTTTGAAGTGGCGGACAAAAACAGAGATGAGTATCCGATTAAAATATTAAGAGCGACTGATTCAAAACTACTTGCATTCCTAATATTTGCAACAGCTACTCAGAATATATAGACAATAAGCTATGAGTAATATTGATATCAAATAAGCATCATAGTATTATAAGCCCCATCACTAAACCTCCAGTTTCCAACAAGTCAAGAGCATCCATAAGACATTTGAACTTATAATTCATCATACGTCACATCTACAGTGTTTTTTGACTGTTGATGAGGTCGTCAGAAAGTGTTGTGTGTTAATGAGCGTAGTCGTAAAGCATTATGACCATGTTATCATACACCATGAATGCCACCATAACCCACTATAGTTGTGGTCTTCCTAGAAAGTGTTGCTGTGGATTTTATTCCCATCCCTCCAAATGTGTGTGTGTTTGTGTGTGTGTGTGTGCACTAACCTGTAAAAACTTGATGATGAAAAGTATAAAAGCGCCTCACAAACACACACACACACTGTTACCAAGTGCTTAAAATGCATCTGCTGCACTCTAAACTTAACCTGCTTGAACTCGATCGCTCTAAGCCATTTCCTCCCACCTCCTACACACACACTCTATTTACTCAGATGTACACACATGCCCACCTTCACGTAGACGCACGCACGCACAACGTTTGCGTCACTGATTCATTCGGGATCAGTAGCCATAACCGTTTATCCAACGCTGACCCAATTATGCACCCCGAGTAATAGCATCAACATATTTGCAGGCTCTTTGCTCTAATGCTCACGTATTACTAGTTACCACAACTCGAGATTAGATGTTACGAAGAGCAGGTGCATGGAGCTGCCGCTACCTGCTTGAGCCCAGCTGTTAAACTATTTACTCCATTACGGATTTGAAAATGATTCACCAAGGAGTCTATTTATTTTTCAGGGTTTCTTCCTCCAAAGTTAAGCAAGGTGGTCGTGTCACTCATCACTTCATTCCTGGTCATTTGATTGTGGGTGCAAAGACCAGCAGAATATTAACGTTTTCAGTTTTCCTGAACAGAAAAAAAACAGTGAGTGTAAAACATGAAATGTAGCGGGATGGTTCAGAACAACCTCTGACCTGTTGTGATATCTTGTTGTGTGTCTGTCTGTAGAGTGCGGTGATGATGTCTCCTGGTCAGATATGAGGGACCTGCTCCAGCAGCTTCCTGATGTCCACTACAGCCTCCTCCGCTACCTCTGCCACTTCCTCACCCTTGTGGAGTGCAACCACAAGGAAAACCGTATGACTGCCCTCAACCTCGCCACTGTGTTTGGACCCAGTGTCTTCCAGTGAGTTTTTTACGAGTCAGATGTGATAGACGGTTTATCTTTGCTTTATATCCTTCACATACTGCACAACCAACAATGATTAGTGAAAATGTATGCACTGTGACAAGCTGTAAACACAACACGGACACACCGTATGTTATATTGATATGGTGTCCAGCAGATATAAAGACAGATACACAGCTGACCTGGTGAACCCAAGTCCAATATCCGCTCTCCTTCAGCTCTGTTTTGGTCTCCGCCAACTCTTGAAGGAAATGTCTGGCTCTTTAGCTGCTGAACGCTCCACTGTGTTCCAAAGCTAGTCGCTAACTTTGCCTGTTGTTTGGTGCTGGGACCGTAGAAAAACAGGTTGATGAGAGGGATCCGATTGTTGGCCAAGAAAACAAAACAATGAGCTGAAAGAGACTAAAACGTCCCCTAGAAGAGCTGTAAAGATAGGTGATAAATCTTTATGGGTTTGTCACTCCAAGCGACACCTTCCACATAACACACATATATTTTAAAAATATCGGATAGTGCAGCTTTAAGGATTGTTGTGCTGTGAATTCTGAAAGCCTGAGATTGTGTTGCGAACCCAGAAATATTCACATGTATCATTTAGAGACAGAGTAAACAAGGCATTCCTAATTTTATTTTGTGCCCAGTATTCTTTATTTTTGTGTATTATTCCGCCTTAGTTTATTGGTTAGACAGAGAGTATGATGATAACAAGTCATCAGTGAACTGTGTGTTGGTTTTTTTTTGGTTTTCTGTCATTCTGATGTGTGCAACAACTGCTGCGTGTGATAAAGCGACAACAGTAATAGTTACAGCGCGGACAATCAGAGATCTACGAGCATAGTCATTTTGAAATGCTAAAGGTGTGCCAGTCAAAGTGTAAGCGCCTTAACCTTGTATCATTATCTCGCCTACAATCCAATTATCAATCACCGGGGTTAGGATTGAATTAACGCCTGAGCCTGACATTGGTTTTAATGAGTCACACTCAAGGGCGAATGAGGCCACTTGACTTAACATACCAAATTTATTCATCAAAGCATGCAGTCCTTTACACAGACTTTCATCAGCGTTCATTTCCTTGAACATAACTCACATTCCTGAAAGTTTTTGGCAAGTTTGAATTCAGTTTGACCTTCACGAAATGTGTGATGTGGTCTTTAAATAACAGAGGAGAACAATATGCCTTTGTATAGTTACAGTTAAGACAGCTACAACTGAGGGACTCAGTCATCTTCCCTCTATTTGTGTTAGTGAGTCAGATATCACACACAGGTTTCATCTGTCAGAGCAGTTGGATGGGTTGAATGATTCCACTCTAATAACACGCAGGACATACTGAGACAATGAGCCTGAAGTCAAGATTTAGCCTACAGTCTCTGGTAAATTTTGTCACAAAAATTTGCTTTTTTTTGTAAGTTTTCGCTTGTGAAAAGAATAGATGTCTTGGCATGTTTTCAGAATGGGAGATATGTGGCCAGCAGGTGGTGCTGTAGCTTATTTAGTGAAGATAAAATCATGACAGTGTAAATATCTGCTAGTGATGCTTATTTTTACATTAAATGACGTCGCCCATACATTTCCCATTGATGTCAACTCCCCTTTTGATCCTTATTCCCCTCTGGTATCAGAAGTCTGATATTATTTTGATAAAAGGTCCCAAGCTATAGGTTAAGACCACTGGCTGAGATCAGTGAACGATTTTGAAGTAAATGTCATACGACATATGAGAAACAGTTGACGGTGATGTGTTTTCAAAAGTTAATATGATGTTCGTGAATAAATGATACCTCAGTGGCTCATGTGCCTCCCTGCAGCTGCTGATCTAAGTACCTCTGTCCTCACCAGTCTATTTTTGATAGGCTTACTGGACAGCGAGTTTCAAATTATGCTGGAACATTTTGACCCACTGTTCTCCAGACTGGTGACTGGTGGGCATCTCCAGTAATAAACTGGGGTGTTCAGGCCGGAAAAACCCTGCCTGATAAAAAGAGATCCACTCCCACTGAAAAGAAAACAAAAGAGAAGAAGAAACTGTACTGACTGGATACTCCCTCACACTGTACAACCTGTTCTCTTCATCAGAGGCTGTACTGTGCGTGTGTGTTATATAATTAGGCCTACAGTTAGGCCTACAGCCCAGTGTAGATCTCGCACAGCTGTTCATTGGCATCAAACATCATACAGGGATTAGCAGGGAAGCAGAATTCTGTCCACTAACTGCTGATTAAATGTCAATTTCTGTATCAAAATCACTGTCAATTAACTTCGATTCTGCAAAGCGAAAGAATAAAATGTGACAGAATTAACAAATCCTTCAATTAATTTACCGTCGCTGTCATGATTTGAATTAGAATTTTGTGAAATCTCATCTGTTTAGTACAATTTTTTAAATGTTTCTTCTCTCCTCCCTCTTTTCCAGCGTGTCTCCTGGTTTCGAAGCAATGAAGGACCAAAATATCTGCAACAAGATCATGGTCAAGCTCATCCAGAGCTACGGCAGTATATTCGAGAGCGACAGAGACAGAGAAGGCTGCGCGGAAGAACAGCCCACCCTTATTATTGTCAAGGTGTTGTATACTCATGGATATCAGGAACACCAGATGCTAATGTTTGTATGAAATAGATCAGTGATGGTGGTCTGTACGATGTAGTGAATCCGTCCTGAATCTGGTAAGACAGCTTAGTGTGAGTCACATGTTGTGCCCATGCTTTTCAAACAGTATGAGTTCCTCTCTGGCCTGTGACCTCACCCTCAGTGCCGATCCACTTGGAGGAGTGATGGTTTATAAATACAGGCTTACATAATGTCGAGCTAAAATGGATTAAACTATTGATCTTATATCACAGCCTCCCAGGGACCACTCCTCCACAGGTGGCTGTTTTGAGTCTCTGGCTGTTGATTTATATTTCCTGCCTTGATGGTTGATGTCTTCATTGATTAGCTGGTTTGTCTGGTCCGCTGGTTTTCCTGGCGGCATCTTGCTGAAGCATCTGTAGCTACCCGGGGAAAATGTGACAGAAACATCCCAAGCAAAACACAGCAAACCACCCACTTCAAAGTCTTTATGTCATATGATCCCAAATTCTGGTCTCATATTTCTTAAAATACATGAAGAATTGTGTGAATAGATTTAGATTATTATTTATTGCTAAGACAGTTTCACTTGTTTTATGAGTTACAAATGCACAGCTGTGTCTCTAAGGTTTTAGAAATACTGAGGTAGTTAGGCTGTCCAAGTTTCCGCTTCCTGAGGAAAATGTTGACACTTTATATTCTTTTTTTTTATGAGTGAAGAGGTGTAACTACATGGGAAAAATGACACAAGTGTAACAAAGGTATAACAACAAGAAAATAAGACATAAACATAGACATGATGGGCAAATATATAGATGGTCTGTCATCAGGTCTTCACAGGCTAACCTCAAGCGAACTTATCACAGACAGGCAGAGAATCAAAGCTGTGGGCTTTATCCCGTGATGATGCTAACTGAGACTCAGACTGCATCTGAAAATCCATACCAACTTAAATAGCATGTGAGATTTTTTGTGTGTGTCCGAAACCTTAATATGAAACCAATAGTTTGTGAAGGTTATACAGTTTCCAGGAAAATATTCAAGCATGCAAGCACTGGACACTGAAAAGACATACATTTCCCACACTGCAATCCAGTAATGACGACGACATAACAGACAGTGACAAAAAGACAGCAATATATATATATATATATATATATGTTTATATATATATATATACACTACTGTTTATTCACACAAAAGTATGTTGAACAATAGCACACATATTGGGTATGTAGTTCACAGTATGTGATTTCGACACAGCAACACTAACCGTCCAAGCTCGCGTGACATTTTTTAGTATCATTTTAAGACTGTAGCGTAAAATCGGAATGAATGAAAGTTTGTTCAAGTGCAGTAAAGACGGTGAAATGGCTGAATATTTACTCCTGCAACAGCTGCAGTTTGTGTGACTTTCTGTCAACTGTCATATCACGGATGAAGTTGCAAAACTTTGGCCGAATTTCCATATTTGAAAAGACATCCTTCACCGCAGTCTAAAGCAAATGCCTCTATTTTTGATTGATGACTGTGTTATTGAAACGTGACAGGGGCCATTTGATGCCGGGAATGACTATTGGGATTTAGTTGCCTGTGGGCCTGACCTCTTCTCTCGGAGTAACTCTTCAACCATTTTTAACATCATCACGCATAGTGTCTGGTTCCCATGTGACAACTAGTGCTTACCATGCAAAATAAAACTGCTGAAGATGGTCATAACTTCAGAAATGAAGCAGCCACGTGCAGCCTGAGCTCATGAAATCCAAAGGTCCGTATTCATTGTGGCAGTAGAATACAATCCATAAACACTACTCTGACATCGTTTGATTTTTTGTGATAAAATGCCTGTGCTGTGCTGTGCAGGTCTGTAAGGGCACAGCCACATGAGACCCAGCTGACCTATAGGAAACCCCTCATGAGATTGTCTTACACATAAACATGCACACGCACACTCAAACACAAACACGTGTTTACAGGCATGCTCAGGCTCCTGAGGCCCCTCGCCTCCTGACCTTCCTCTTAATGTCTTTGATCGAGCACATATGATCACCGGTGTTGACTCTTCCTTCAGTCACAAAGTAGTGAGGTGGGAATGTTTGTGGGAAAGTGTTTATGAGAGTGAATGTGGTTGAGGATGCATATTGTCAACATGTTAAAATCTATTCTGAACTCTGTTGTTGAGGCTCGCAGAAGAAAGGCAAAAGTAGGCCACACATTAACAGGAGCTCTGAAACGACTCCCTGAGTGTGAAAAGATATTTCATGGCTACTGCATATATGAGGCTAAAGTTACAACAATAAGAAACTGGAGATCAAAGTCTCCTAGCCTCTGTCGAACTTGACTTGTCGCTCCTTTTGTCATTAGACTGTATGTCTGTATATGTGACCGTCTTCTTTACTCCTCTTTCTGTTCCCAGGAGGCACAAGTGACGGACGCAGGCGCAAAGACGCCACCTGACCACCCCGATGCAAAAACACCGACACCAGTTCCCAGGACGAAGGTGTGTGTCTGGCACTACAGCAGCACGCCTGCATGTGTGCATCTTTGTTTATGCGTTTAAGTTTCTCAGTGTACCTGTCATGGAAATCTTTGTCTGCGTCTCTCTGCTGTGAAATGCAGGGTTGTTGTTTATGCATGACATTCCTGGGTCAAACTTGCATGAGCCCTGCAAATTCCCTTACATACTCCTTTTTAACACCATCCATGTGACCTGTGTGACGTGATTAACATGACAGGGGCATGTTTTGGAAAAGCTGTTTTCTAACGCCAAAGCCTTTTTCTGTGTGCGTCAGTGTAGGTTTCTGTGAGCCTTAAAGATGTTATCAGTGTCAGCTGACTTGGGTATACCGCCTTGAATTGTAATCAGGTCACTCAGTGAGAGTATGTGACAACCTTGTTAATACGACCTTTACTACTGATATTAGAGATAAGTTATCAGTTATTCTCAGGAGCAAGTCTTTACAAAAAGCACTGTTTGGATTTGTATTTTCTTACACTTTATGATATTTTCAAAGAGTTTAGTCTATTCTTGAAATGATGGGGAAAACGTCACATGCACTGCAGGAGTATTTTTATTTTTGTACTTTAAATCTAGCAATAAAAGTGGAATTTTGCCCCCAAACTGCTACTGTAGCATAGACTTTGTCAAAATAATGATATAAGATGTAGAAAATGTTAGAAAGTAATTGCTTTAGGTTAAACTAATTCATGAGTCATGAACATAATCCAGCACATTAATTAGGATTATCTCGCAGCCCGACATTATTTCGTGCACTCAGTAGCCAGGATTGTTTTAACTTAGCTATTAACTGCATTAGTACATGCTTTCTTGTACATTTAACTGACTGTGTACTGTTAAACAAATCATTTTCTCTGCACTAATCTCCTTATTTTGCAATTTTTTTGAATATATATTCCAAGGCTGGACATAAAAACCCACGACAAAATGCAGAACCTCTGAACAAATCCTCCACTGACACTTCACAGACGAGACCAAGGAAAAGGAAGGTACAGAAAATAATGGTTTATCACTGTCGTTCATTTCTGCGATGAATTGTTTTTTCTCACCTCCCCAATAGATCCTTCCTGCTTTCTTATCTGCTGTATTGCCTCGGTGCTGCTTGGCCTGAGGCCATCTCTCAGACAGCCTCTGATGCCCGTGGCCTCGCAGCTCAGTCACATGATGTGATTTGATAAAGGCAATCTGCTGCAGGAAACAACAGCACGATTATTTGCAGTGCGAGACAAACATGGGCTGTGGTATGCTCTTCCTGCTGTGTTGTGGTATTATTACAGATGAGGTCTGCCACAAGAGCTGCATTTTGGCATGAATTAAATTACAATCAAGGACATTTCCTGTTTGTGTACATGTGGTATAAAGTGAGCTCCGGGCTCATTTTTATCAAGATCAACAAGAGAGTTGCATTTAACGAAGTAAACGTCTAAACTCTGTTTTAAAGTCGGTTACTTTGGTCTCACATAGATCCAAAATTAGGAGCATTTAAGTTAATATTTTGTATATGTGTTAAAATGATGAGTAATTCCTGTGAGGTTGATTTCAGTTTGATAAGACAGGGTTTATCTCTCCGTGGTTGTTTTGAAAGCAGTTTTAAATAAAGAACGGATGCCATAAATGCAGTGCACATATCAAGACCAGTGTCGCTGTGGAGATAAAAGAAATGCTGACTGACGGCATGATAAGCTCAGGAGGGTAAAAACATCTGCTGATGAAGGATGTTTGTTTCCTTCAGTAGTCCCTGAAAAATCTGCGTTTGGCAGAGCTGGAATGTAACTAAAGCTTAAGAACATTTTTAAATGCCTGACGTTACTTTAAGCTTACAGCTAAGCAGGCAGTTAGCCCCTCTACCCTAACTCTGCTTATAGGTCCACAGTTATACAGCACAACAAACTACACTTACAATAAGGGTTGATAACAGCAGGATGCCTTTGAGGCTTTTATTGGACGCAATTGTGAAACTGTGTAAACAGCATTGGACAACAAACTCAATGACAGTGATTACAAATCAGGAAGGAGATTCCCAAGAGTGAAACCACATGTGTTGTAAAAAAATGAGTAAGTACAGTAAGAAGGAAACTGAATTCAAAACAGCATACGGTAACTGCCGTTAAATTCTTTATAAATTGTGCTTCGTGCCAGGAGAAAAACAAGGCATCACCACTGAAAGATCAACATTATGTTGTCACTTAAGGAAGTGCAACACAGTACTTGATCTAGTTAAAGCAACAGTATGTAGAAATTGGCATTTTGGCCCCCCACAGTTTCCGAGTGGAACAATTTGTCAGATGTAATATAGGTGTTAACTACGACCAAAACTCATCACGTCATTACAGTGTTATGTGTTGAAAACTATATCTTGAGGTAAACGTGTATGTAATGCTGAAGTTACATAGCGTTAGCTGAGACAGAGACACCATTCACCCTATTACAAGACACTGTACCATCAACATGATTTGGAAGCTGTTATTTGAAGGTAGTTAGTTGGGAAGGCAAAGTTGGCCCCCCAGCCTGGCCTAACTATACCAAGGCTTGAGCTCTGTGCGTCTGTACTCACTGTCGAGATCGCTGAGATAATTGCCACAGAGATGGATACAACATTCGACAAAATCACCTACTACACGGACAGCAAGGTTGTATTGGAATATATCCACAACCAGTCAAGGAGATTTTATGTCTACGTACATAATAGGGTCCAGCGAATCCACCAGTCACCTTGTCCCGGCCGGTGGAAGTACGTCCCAACACACCTCAACCCAGCTGACATTGGATCAAGAACCGTGACACCAGCTCTCCTTAGCAGCACAACATGGCTCAAAGGACCGGCGTTTCTCCATGATGCATCTTTGCACCCGTCTGAGCTTCAGGAGACTTACGATCTCATCGACCCCGATATCGATACTGAAGTGCGTCCCCAGGTGACGACAAGTTTCACACATGTCATTAGAGATGTGGTACACCCACAACGCTTTGAACGCTTCTCCAAGTTCAGCACTCTCCTCACAGCCATGGCACACCTGATCCACGTAGCTTGCTCCTTCACCCACTCCGTCCAGGATGAATGTCAGGGGTGGCACATCTGTCGTCAGAGGAAGAGAGGAAGAGGAGGAAGAGCTGCTAAGAGCCAAAGTGTGCGTTGTGAAGACTGTCCAGAATGAATGTTATGCAGAGCAGCTCAAGTGCATTAACTCAGGATCCAACATCCCGTCTTCCAGTAGCCTGTGGAAATTACACCCCACAATAGACCAAGACGGACTTCTTAGAGTAGGAGGCCGGATTGGACAGTCAAATCATCATCATTCCTGGTCGGCATCATCTCACAACCCTGCTTGTGTCCCACTACCACGAAGCAGTGAAACACCAAGGAAGACATCTGACCGAAGGTACCATTTGAGCTGCAGGGTTCTGGCTGGTGGGAGCCAAACGCTGTATCAGCAGTCTGCTTCACAGATGTATCACTCGTAGAAGACTGAGGGGAAAGACCGAACATCAGCAGATGGCAGCCTTACCAGCGGAACGGCTACAAGTAGCACCTTCTTTCACCTACGTAGGCGCCGATGTTTTTGGACCATGGGACATCGTCTCACGCCGCACAAGAGGAGTCGTCTCTAACTCAAAGCAATGGGCTGTGATGTTCTCATGCATGTGTTCAAGGGCAGTTCATATCGAGGTGATTGAGGCAATGAGCAGCTTTATCAATGCATTGAGAAGGTTCTTTGCAGTCAGGGGCCCCGCAAAGCAGATACGCTCTGACTGCGGACCTAATTTCATTGGCGCCTGCCGTGAGCCTGAGATGGACGAGACTAATCCGGGATTCAACAGGATAGAAAAAAATACCTGGGCACAGAGAGCTGCACCTGGGTGTTTAACCCACCCCACGTGTCTCACATGGGAGGCGCATGGGAGCATATGATTGGCATCGCCCGCCGTATTTTGGATTGCATGCTGCTTGAGCAGAGGAAATCTCGCCTGACACACGAGGTTCTTACCACACTCATGGCTGAGGTAGCTGCAATCATGAATGCCAGACCGCTCATCCCAGTGTCATCGGATCCAGAATCGCCTTTCATCCTCACCCCAGCAATGCTCCTGACCCTCAAGACAGGCGCTGCGCCTCCTCCCCCGTCAGGCAGCTATGATGAAGTAGATCTCTTCGGAGTAGAGTGGAAACAAGTTCAAGGCTTGGCAGTTGGTTTTGGAGCAGGTGGAAACGTGAATACCTCAAAACACTGCAGCTTCGGCACAAGTGGCAAGGGAAACGGACGAGCCTCCAAGAAGGGGACATAGTTCTCTTGAAAGACAGTCAGGCAAAGAGAAATGAGTGGCCTATGGGCATCATCAGAAAAGCCTTTCCAGGAGAAGATGGATTGGTCCGGAAAGTCGAAGTGGAAGTCAACAAGGATGGAACCAAAAAGACTTTCTCTCGTCCCATCGCAGAAGTGGTTCTGCTTCTTTCTCCGAGGACTGATTCTGTTCATTAATGTGGGCTCTTTAAAGACCCCAAGCGGGGAGTGTTATGCCCCTAGAAAATGTGTACCTTTCTAGAACAACATAGTTCTGTGTCATTTGTTTATTTTCGTAACCATAGCAACAAAGTGGCAGTTACAGTTGTATGAGCAGTTACAGTTGTGTCAGTTCTTCAGTTAGCAGGCTACTTTTCCTCCCTCTTTGCTAAGGCAATGTCTGTGAGTATTATTCATCCAGCAACATAAAGTTATGAAGCAATTTGAGTTTATGTACATATTGAGACTGCTGAGATGCTAATTGTGTTGCAAAGCTAAGTTGGCTCAATATTTTGCTGCCGCTAAGATAGCTAAGCCATGCTATGTACCAAATACTGTTGTGATGTTTGATTTGTTTAATAATACATACATTTTGTTGTATTGTGTTTCTAGTTTCATAAGATTCCTAGTAAACTTCATGGAAAGTAATCATCTGTGTCCTGGAGTTTCTGGGAGTGTTTAAACTGAAATGGAAACTTAGCCCATGACATGGGGAGCAGATACTTCCTGTGAAATTGAAAAAAAAAAACCTTTAACCGCTCTTAAAGTCTTGACCTCCTTAATGATTTATCAAGTGATTCAGCATCACTATTAATATTAACTTTTATAGCTACATTTCCCAAACACTCATCCGCTTCCATAAAAACTGTCTCACTCTCAAGGCCAGACTCGTGCGTGCTAAGATGCAGTTAGAAGTGTGAGCTACACTCTGTGTTTGGTACTATGGCACTGTGAGGCAGCGGTATTATAAGTCTGAATGATTCAGTGTTTATCAGCCTCCGGTCAGGTCTTGTGGTGAGGGAAAAGCACTCAAACAAACAAACACACACACACCCACACACACTTCAGTTTCGAGAGCTCTAAACATGTCTGTTTGATTTATGATACACCTGTTATTAAACGGATGAATGTCTGATCAAAGGGGAACTCGTGTGTTGTTGAACACACATAATGCAGTTGCGGGAATACAGTCATTCTTCATGGTAGTAGTACAAATTCCTTGTTGTTGGAAGAAAAAAAACAAAAACATTTCAGTACTTTTTATTTATACTTTAAAATTTGAAAATGTCAGCGTTTATCTTTCAAGGAAAAGTGTTTGCTTGCTCGTAAAAGCAGGAACAGGTATGGATCAGACTGCAAAAGACACGTCAGAAAAACTAGACATCTGAGAAACGAGCTGTCACCAGTCAGTAAGCAGAGATCTGTTAACAGAGGCCAGCTACAGCTGCCTTTCATTGTAGCAGACAGAAAAGCGCACCGAAGTGAAATGTTAAGTTCTTAGTATTTTATTTGGCTTTCTTGGCAGACTTCTGATATTTTTGCCAAAAACAAACTATTAGTTAATCCATGATTTAGAAACCAGGTCATATCCTCATTTTGGTCCGTCAGGCTTCTTTGCCATCTGGCCTATTTAGCTCCGACTTGTTGTTGGTCTGTTAGAGCTCTTTTTTATGCATAGGCAGAAACTGAGAGCCAGGAATGGAGACCGCATGACGGATCAGTAGTTAACACTATTGACACCGACCTGCAGTTTGATTTTTAGCTTTGGCTGGCTGAGTTTCCGTGACTGTGACTAAAATCGTTCAGTTTGTTATATAGTCACACTACTTCACTATGTCTTTTATGTAATATATATATAATGTGTGTCTCATGACAATTATTATTCACTATATAATAGACTCAAATAACCTACTCTTTTACTGTAAATACTTGTACCATCATACATCACAGAGACAGAAAAAATACACACATTTACGTAGATTTTTTTGGACTTACTGGACACATTTTAGTTAAACGTTGTGTTCCAACCTATCTGACTGTTTCTGCTGTGCTCATTTTATTTAATGTGTTGCTTTTCTTGTGTCTCTGATAAACCAAACCTACATCAACAGCAACATCTCAACACTGCTCAGACTGCCAATTTTTGATTTTTAATAAACTCAAGCTGTCATTTTCTTTAGTCTGTGGCGAACAGGTAAATAAGGTTTCCAACCTGACTTAAGTGAAAGTGTTGCTATTATATGAATGAGATGTATACATTTTGAAATAATGCCATGATACTTAATTAAACTGTGAGTGAAAGGGAGAGCAGTTTTAACATTTTATTAAAGAAACACAACATTTGTGTCATTTCACAAAGTATTTGATAAAGACAAATAAGAATACAAAAACAAATGCACTCAATCAGACAATCTAAACAAAATAAATCAAACAAAATATGACAGCAAGCTGAATATCCTTGTCGTGTGGACCAAAAACACATTTGAGGACGTCATCTCGACCAAACACTGGTCGACATTTTTCATTTTTCATTATTTTCTGAAATTTTTTTACCACTGAAATTCATTGTCAAAACACTGTTTTTACTTGGATTTTAGGATAGGCTTAAAAAAAACAAGCTAATGTGCCCATGCATTTTCTCTTTTTCCCTCTGGTGGTTTACTCTGAATGACAAATTTAGCCAAATCAATTAGAAACCCCTGAGGGGCAAAATCCATACCGGGTCTCGCTAAAGAAGCTTGTGGAGCTAATTATGTTCCCAAAGATTCACCCATTAAGTGCACCAGTGACTAAATGGAGGCAGCGGCCATAGCTTTTAGAACAACCCATTAAGTAAAACCCCAAATGGAAATGTTCTGCTGATAATTGGTGTAAAAAAAAAAAAAAGAAGAAAGAAAACCTTTTAATTCAACCGACAGACGTCTATCTAGAGCCGAGCCTCTTTTAGCATTGGTTGTTTTTGACCATTATCAATACTTCAGCTGCTGGCGTCAGACCCATTTCGTACTCTGTTTACCACCGCCAGGCAGTTATTTGGCCTCAGTGTCCATGAGCAGCCATACCGGTCCTCTTCATATATAAACTAAGAGAAAGCTCAGTGGCACATTCTTCAACACGTCTCTCAGGACTCTTGTGAAACCTCAGTAAAAATGCAGAGGAGCTCGTTTAACAATGTGGCTGTAGTTAGATTGAGGTTCTTCTCCTACACTACAGTAAGCGGTTCACGCCGTTTATACCCACTCAGGGTCAGCACGGTAAGACAAACATCAGTCTAACCTTACAGTTTTATTAGCTAGCCTCTTTTTTCCCCTCGCCTGTTTAACAGCTCTTTTATTGCTCCCTGCGTCACCTCAGACGAACTCCAAAAGCATGTTTTACAGTAACCTGAGAAAAGGTGTGTTCCTCTGTGTGTGTGGTTCTACGCTGAGCTTGATTGTGTCGATTAGTGTATCATTTACATCTCGTGTTTCCCATCACGAGACTCACCTGTCGTTTGGCATCTCTGTTTCTCTCAGGTGAGGAAAGGGAAGAGTGACGTCGTGACTCACGTCGTTCCTCAGCCCCGCCGCTCCGCTGGGTTTCCCCATGCGAGGCCCCTGTCAATACCAATAGTTTTGCCCCTGACCTCCCAGCTGAGAAGCCCCAGTCCAGAGGCGATGGACACAGCTCCGGTACCAGTGGCTCGCCCAGATACCCCAGACGCTGCATCGCAACCTACCCAACCTGACATTAGCCCTGCTAGCAGCATGGAGGCCCTAAACAGGTCAGTGTGTAAGAAAATTACAAACACAAACTTATATATGATAATTTTGTTGAAATTATTTTATTAAAAAAGAGCAAAACTTAACTACTTCATGCATGACAAAACTTACCTCACTTACTTTACAATTTACCAATCTCTATTTTTGGTTTTGTGACTCCAGTGTGGAAGACTAGGGATGATTGTAGCGGCGGTAAATAGGTTATGACCACTGTTTGCATAGCTGATGTGCTATCAGCGTAGGGTGAGGGTGAAGAATCCTGAGTGTCTGACAGCGATCAGGGATCTAAAGCCCCAGCCTTGTGGCAATGTGCCTTTGGCATGCAAACAAGCCTATTATAAGAAGCTGAAACTGGAGCCACTTGGTGTCGAGTGTCCTCAGTCCTGGAATAGCAAGGCTACAGCTGTGTCTGTTGTTGGGGTTCTTGCTGCTTTGACTGAGGGTTTAGACTAGCATTAACCTTGGCTGTGCTCACACCTGCACTGTTTGTCTAAAAAATGTCATTATCATACTGTTTAAAACCTCTTCTCACACACTCCAAATCCCATTTGTCCACAGTGTGTGTTTTCAGTTGAGGGATTTTGACAGTGACAGTGTGGAGTTTGTCCGTGTTGAATGTGGAGCAAAGTAGTAAATGTTATCTGTGTCACGTCGAAGCACTCAGATGAGAAATGATGATGCTGTTTGGCTCCTACTACAACTTGTCGAACACACCGGTGACCTTTGATATGACATTAATCAGAGTCGCACACCGTGTCAGCACCGGATCCATTAACACATTACATAAAAGTTTGGTAACACACACACACATACCACCTGTGTACTGGATAACAAATATCACCTCACCCACTTACATAGATTTAAATATATATCTATGTTTACTGAATATATTATACATTATATTTATTATGGGCAATATTATTTTTATCATTCTCATAAATTCAAGTGATAATTCTCTGTTTTCAGAACTCTTCCTCAGTTTTCACATTTTCCTTTGCGGTTTAGATATAATGAAGATAATGAGCAGTATTGCATGTGCAATCTAAAATGTGTTAAATCAACGAATTGATCATCACTAATGGACCAGATGTTCTTGTCTGCATGCAGTGTCAAATGTGATACTTCTAAGGTGGCAGAGCTTTCCTCGCCATGTCAGGGTGTCAGTAAATCTCTTGTTAGATTTCCTTCACACGCTAAGATTCTCCTTGTCGGGTCGCATTGGGTGACTGATGTACAGACGGCATGACGGGGGATCCCACTGAAGTGCGTCAGCAGTCTGAACTCTTTGGTATTTACAAATAGACACCTGCAGTTCCCGAAAAAAATAAAGATGCCGTCTTTAATGGAAGGAGGCTTTTGATACCCAGCAGTAGAATTTGGTGATTTAAAGGATGTAAGTGAATACAGCGGAAAATAGATAAAGTTGAGTTTGTATTTACAAAAAAGGGGTTCAAGTCCACCCATAGCAAATATATGATCATTTTCCAGAAGTGGATCCATCTGTGTTTTCTTATCTGTAACTGCTCTCATGCCAGCTTGTCAGCTTGCTCTCACTTTCCGTAGGTATGTGTCAGACACGTCTGTGTCAGCATAATACAGCACATACAGCAGCAGAGCCACGTATGGTTTTCATACATTCTCACTTTTCATTCACGATTTTCTTTTTGTTGATATAGAATATGAAATCCAATATTTAGAGTGTGTTCACGCCTTGTTGGTGGTAAAAAAGCTATTTTTTAAAACCTGTGGTACAGAACTTTTGTCTTCCCGCTCTGGCAGTAAGAATGACTCCACAAACACTGTCGACGAGCTTACGCACCACATTATTTCCTATTTGCTGTAGCCTACTCTGTCACTCCGGTTGCTTCCCCTTCAGCACTGGCTAACCAGTCTTTGCTGGTAGTGAGACAGTGGGAAAAGACAGCACAAACTTTAAAAACTCTAGTATACTGTGAATACAGAGAGATATATGTGGCGGTGAGAGGCTTAATCAGGACTGTGTGAACTCTTTTGGCAAGGGGACGTTCGTTTATATATAAAAGTCCCGCTTTGCAGGTCTATATATATCTAATAACGTGTATTATATTCGACCCATGCACCCCTCATTCCAGGAACTTCCCCTGTTGTGAGTCACTCCGCTCGCTCAGATCAGATCACATTCAGCACGCACAGGAACTCAAATCATCATCGTCAGGGTTTGATATTAGTGGTAGAGTGACAGAGTCTTCCAGCAGACGACATTTAACGTGACACGTCTTCAACGTAACACATGCCTCCTCCTTATCAAACACATTAATCCAGTCATTATGTATGCCACAGTGCTCTCACCTGTACCTGAAATATGACACCAGTCTCATTCACCACACAGGCCACATGAGCTAACATAGCAGCATCATGTGAACTTATTATGCTCTCAGCTTTGCGTAGTTTCAAGTAGGGGATGCATACTGTCTTTTGTGTGGTGTTGCCATGGTTCACTGAATCTTGTGATGTAACCATCAGGTTTCTTAGAATCCTGTTGGAAATAAGTGGGAGTGAGGAACGTTGCAGTGTGGTGTGAGTGCAGGTTCCCCGTGGGTATAACAGCATTGTTGGCCGCCTGTCAGGAAGTCTCATCCATCAACCTGAAAGCCTGACAGCACATATTTACAGCAAAATCCTGCAGGCTGGATCAAACTGGTTCTCCTGTTCTATTGATGTTAGTGCCAAATCCTATACAGGATAGAGGTCCCTTAATTTAGGTCTATGAGGAGTCTCACTTAATCAGGTTACATTTTATCTAAGTACTAAGGCGAAGCCAACCAATCTTATTCTTATTGATATTTTCACCATTCATCCAAGAATCTTTTTCAGTTTTCTCTGGCCAGAGACTCCCCACCAGTCAGGAGAGCTGAAGCCTTTTTGCGGGACAACATTTTAAAGATGACGTTCTGAGTTTGATGTTCAAGTTTAGCGACAGACCTCACAGAAAGTCAGATACCGGGCTTGATAGCGAGGGAAAAGGATGACTGCAGGTCAGCTTACCAAGGCAGTAGTCCAAAAGCATCTACATGTTTATTAAGCCAGTACTGAATAAAATGTTCAGCCAAGGCTGGATCTCTTCTCAAATGTCATGATTTGTTGCTTTTGTCTGAGTAACATTTAGATTTTGAGAAATGATGATGCTGTTTGGCTCTTCTACGACTTGTCGAACACACCAGTGACCTTTGATATGACATTAATCAGAGTCTCACACTGTGTCAGCACCAGATCCATTAACATATTACATAAAAGTTTAGTATGACACACACACACAGAAGATGAAGACATCACTTCAGGCTGTGGTCTCTCAGAAGTACTGATGGGCATTTTTCAGTATTTTCTGTCAGTGTGTTTGGGATTTAGGGGAAAAATGGAAATATGAAAAATCATTGTGTTTTTGTTACCTGAGAATGGGCCTTTTGTATCTACAGAGCGAGCGGGTTCCTCTTTGACGGCGTCTGTTATGTTGCAGAGAACGCACAAACCAAACACCGGCTCTGGAGCGGGCCTCTCATGTTTTTAGTGCCCGGGCGGTGAATAGATAACAGTCATGACAGAGATACTTGACACATAACAAGATTCGTCCATCATATTTCATCCAAAAATCATTATGTTCATCTGCATGTCTGTGCCTTAGTTTCAAACCCTCTTTGTTGCTTTGCTCTCTTTTGTTGATGTTCTCCGCTGGGATGAACATTTACCAAGCATAGCTTAGCCAAGCTTATCCATTAAATACTTTAGGTCGTGACTGCCACACACTTTGTGCTCTGAGATATTCTAAGAATGTCCAGCACCCGTTGAAAAGCCGGCGGTTTGGGGGTCCTGAAGGGACTAGAGACTGAGCAGAGGAGCTGGGACTCAATGGGACTCTGGCTAGACTGTTCCCAGATTCACCCTGGCTCCTTAATTATCGATGCAGTAAATTTAAAATATATCATTTTACTATAGAGAGAATGCATTTTGGTCTTCCCGAGCTAGACTGTTTTTCTTCACTTAACCTATTTTTGAGCAATCGACAGCATTAATCCAGACACCTTGTGATGGCCCTTCTAAAAATAGTATTCACATCTTTTTTATTTGATAAGACCTAAAACTTAAGTTAAATGACACTACAGCGAGGGAAGAGCAGTAGGAGAGGTACTGCACCGAACATTTCTGGAGGATTTTTCAGGTGTCCAGCGTCCACGTTGACCTTTGACATTGGTAGTTTTCCGTTCAGCCCGGAGGGATCAGGCTTTTTCCGAGCACCCTTACAAAGCTTCTTGTTATCCCCTCAGTAAGGTAGTGGGTAAGCAGGATTTCCGCTTTTGCAATTCACGGCGGCAGTGACGGCACACATTATTTTAATACGCTTGCCAGACTGTGTAACACCGGTTAAGAACAAGGCATTCACTCCGGTGGCTCAGAAGGAATTCGGAAGTGTTTGTGGTGAACTACACCTTCACTGAGGAGCACAGGCACACTTCCTGTACATTGTGTCATTTGAGAAGACTTTCGAAGTTCAACGAACTTTGGCCCATTTTGATTCACGCCTGAATTGAAACCTAAATCCTTTGTTTTGAACTTGTTGAGGTGCTGCCCAAAGGACCAAAGTGGTTCTCCCTCCCCTCGACACGCCAGCCCCTCACAGGAAGCCACATGAATGCACGCCATGTACCAGAACACACCAGAGAACCAGACATTCCCTGATTGGTCCAGAGAAAAACAACTCTGTTTTCTGTGTTTGAGAACATCTGAGACTCAACATGTTTACAACCAACCATCAGACTTTGTGTTGGTGCAGCAGGCAAAGTTATCTCAAGCTGGAAATTGTTTCAGATTGATTTCCTGCTCTCCCTTAAGACATCGAACAAAATCAGCAAAACAGAATATTTTTGCTGCTTTAGAAACAACATGGTGTGACTGCTGATACTGGATAGTATAAAGTACAATAATTCATTTTAGTCGGGACTAAATCAAAAACAAATCATGTTTGTGAGTCAGCCACATTTTTTATTTTGAGGATAGGGCTGCAACTAAATTAGCCTGCTGACAATTTCCTTGATTAATAATTATTTTGTCGAGTCGACAAAATGTTTAAAAAGCCGTGACAAACGGCCGTCACAATTTCCTCAAGCCCAGCGTGAGTCATCAGCATTGCTTGTTTTGTCCGATCTGTCCACAGCCCAACAAAATATAGAGAGAGAAAGCAGCAAATTATCACAATGAGACAGTGAAACACTCATTTTTGGCATCTTTGCTCAAAATAGTCAAATTAATACAATTAGTAATTCCTCAAATGATAAATACTCAGTTTAGCAGCTGAAGTAAAATGTCTGAAATAGACATAGTGACAGTCTCTGCTGCTGCTGCTGCTGCTGCTGCTCATGGTTTGTCTCCAACAACACATCTAATCTTACCTTTTGTCCAAATCCTTTCTGTTGTAAACTGACAGCACCGGCAGAATTCATGTGTCTGCTTGTCGCAGGTGAACATCCAAAAAAAAGTCTCGATAGGGGTTTTAAGTGATGAACAGTCACCCTGTTGTGTCTTGTACAGTGAAAAAACATATTTTTCCACAGCAGACTTGTCATAATAGGAAAAGTGCAGGTGTTTCTAACGACATTAACAACGGTTCTGTTCTGTTCTGTTCTGTTCTGTTCTGTTCTGTTCTGCTCTGTTCTGTTCAGACGTCCCAGTAAACCCTGAGAGTGAGCCAGTGTGCACAATACCAGGACAATAAAACTGAAGCAGCTCAATTGAATTGTTATTTTTACATTTTACAACCTGGTTGATTTGAGTTACAAAGTACTTTCAAAATAAAGTTGTCACAGTAAACATACATACATAAAGAAACCTCGGCGTAACGTGTATGTATTTGTTACACATTCTCACGGATGAGATTTGGTTGCAGTGTTTTTCTTCCTCCTTTGACTTGAGAGGAGATAATACAGTATTCAGCTCTGCTTGGGCAAACAAGACTAGGCGATTATGAAATTTTCAGCCTGTAAGTGCCAGGATATGAAAATGTTAAGCAACCCCAACATTCAGTGCCAAGACTGAGTTCCTCTTATCGTTGCATAATTTCATCATGTGTTGCTGGCGTACATCCAGTGGCAGTAGCCTGCCTATATTCTCGAGCAAGCACCCATTTCTCTCTTGGTTCATAATAATTACCAGAGACAAGCTCAACAAAGCCACTGATCTGTAGAACTGCATGGCTATTATTCTGCAGACAAAAGCCAGCGACATGCTCCTATTTTCAGCCCCAATGACATGTAGTGATGAAGGGAGAGGAGGGGCTAATGTTTTTATGCCGTAGCACTTTATAACCACATCCTGCAATTAATTATGTGTATTTTTGTTTTTTATATTCCAGTTCCCAAGAAGAAGAGAGGCCGATATCTCCTTTTTACATGAGGTAGGCCTCTTGTCTTTGTGTTGGAAAGCTTCAGAACAGGGTGACAGCATGTTGTTTTGCACTGGAGGTGTGGGGGAAGTGGCTGTGTGCTGCCTTGGTGCATTATCATCGGAAACAATGGAACCACCAGTTAGAGGGAAAGCAGGGCAGCGTGCACATGCAACAGTTTGCTCACCACTGTTTGGTTATTGTGGCGGAGGCGCCCACAGAATAAGTTTCAGACACACCGCTTAGGCAAAAGACATGTCTGGGCAAAAACACTGTGTTTCCGAATGATGCTTAAGCTCATTGGACAATGTTAGAAGAATAATAACTTGAACTATTTTGATGAGCAGTTCATCGTTTTGAACAATTTTTTAAGCCAAAAAAAATAATGAGAAAATACATTGTGTTCTCTTGTTTAATGCTCAGAAGGTCCACTGAGGCATTTTTTCAGCATTTATTTCCATTTATTATTCCATTATTATTGTAATCAATAATAACTGGCAGATAAATTGATACTGAAAATAATCTTCAGTTAATTTTCTCGTCATTAACTCCAAAGTGGAACATAAAGTCTTCTGGGTAAAAATAAACCCATTGCAACTGGCTGGAATGACAATCAACACATACAATATACAGCCAACCTAATGCCTTTGCACGTGCAGCTGATAACGTTTCATCCACACCCTCTTGATAATCACTTGTTAATCATCAATGACCCCTCTGCCTTCGTTTCCCAGTTTGCTCCCAACGCATGTTGACCTAAAGCCTTCAATACTCAGCAGCTTGTTTAGTCAGTCTTAACGGCTGCTTCTTCAGTTAGTCATTCTGATTTGGCACATTTTGGAGCGATGTTTGCCGTCATGACCTCAGAGCTGGTATGACTCCATGGCAGCTGCTTTGTATTGTTTTTCCCCAAAAGAAATGAATAGACAGAGGAGAAAGGCTTCACCGGAGTGTTGAGTCAGATTATCTAGAATAAGAGTGCAGTACAACATACAAAATACACTTTAGGATTGTATACTTCATACCAGCTTGAACATTATTTTTTTTGTGGCAGCAGTAAATCTGGATGGAACAAAAACCTTTTAACTTACCCAACTTATCGAAGGACTTAATCTAAGTCCTGGACATGTGGTCGGTCATAGAGTCAGCTATGTACAGTATGTATATTACTATAACATGTTTGTCTGTCGTATGGGGTGCATAATCTCTTCGTATGTATTACATAATCTCTGTACTCGGCATACTTGACATGACATTTTACTACTCACATGATTTTTTCCAAGATTTCTCAATACAAAGCATTTACAGGCACATGAATATGCTACATTTGCATACAGTAACCATGTGTTTGTACAGGTATACCATGACCTGTACTTGTATGTATATAAAACCTTTTCTCTTTACATTTGAACTCTGAGGGTAAGGAGGCAGGTCAAGAGGTGGGCTCTTTATCTCTTCCTAAGGCCGCCATCAGGTTTGAAAATCTCAACGAGGCAAAGAGTCAACAGACATGCAGCGCCATGAGACTGGAGATATTGTTGACTCATTCCTATGATGTGTTGTTTGACCAGGTCCAATGAGAAAAATGTTTACACCTTCTTCAAGGCCACACTGGAAGGTCAACTGAAAAGTAGGCCATCATAGAGATGTGATTTAGTTTGAATATATAAGGACAATAGTGTACTTTTTCAGACAGTCTCTCCTGAAAGACATTCATCGGGTGGCACTTAGTTATTTACATGGAAAATAACAAAAAAGAGTGAGGGGGAAGAGTGGGGGAGGGGATTTCTGAAGGGGATTTCCATTCTGTTATATTTATATTAATATTTAATCATTTAATATAATAATCAACAGGGAATATTTCGAACTTTCACCATTTTAGTTTCACTTAACATGCTAGCGTTTGCTAGAGTAAAGCTGAGGCTGAAAAGAATGACAAAGGCTTTCAAGTAGTCGGTCACAAACAGCAAACTGAAGTGTTGACCTGATGATGGTGCTGGATAAAAAAGTCAGAGGAACACCAAAATCATTATTATTAATCTTGAGGGGGCATAAATGTCTATCAGATATTATGGCAACCCGTTTAATATTTATTGCGAAATTTAACAACAAACAAAAAGTCATGGTGTCACCATGTATCGACTGGTAGTGAAATCAGTATTTGCAGCTCTATCCTGTCTAATCCAGCGTCTGGAAATGACTAAGACTACTGTCTGTTGACGCCCTCTCTGCCCCTTCACCTCACTTTGTCTCTCTCCCATTCATTGCTCTTGCTCACGTTCATCAGTGACTAACTCCATGGCCCGCTTGCACTTTGTCACATACACACACACACATACCATCCAGACTTTCTCTTTCTCTGCTGAGGTCGACTTGCATTCCTTCACAAACAGAAGGCTGCCACAGGGGAGCTTAACCTCAGCCCAGTCAAAATGGATCATAGATCAACATCATTTTTTTTTCTTTGTGTGTGTTGACCAAAGACTCTAAAGGTCCTGGCTAATATCTGACTGTGGTGTAATACTGGATTACCTGAATCGACGTCCCTGGGTACACAGCGCAGAGGATTTAACTGGTATAAGCTTCTGCTGTGGAAGATTTTCAGTTGTTTCCTCCTCGCTTTCTATGCATCAAAGACCACTAAACTTTAAAAACCCCATAACAGACACTAACTATGGAAACATGTTATTTTGTTCTTACTTTGATTTGGTCAGCAATTTTCTTAGTTATAAGTTCCTAAATGAAGCAATTATATAAAGCAAACGTTAAGCTCTTGTAAAACAAAGACTTGCACTGCTGGCTTTTAAAATCCACATTCAGAGAAACAAAAATAGCACAATTACATAATTACACAATTAAAATCCCAGACCTATCATTTCAATACAGACCTGACTTAACAGTTCAGTAAATCTCACAGACGCCATCAAACTGAAAAAACTGTTGATGACTGGTAAATTCAGTCTTCGTATTTAGAGAGCATTAGAGTATACTATCATCAAGTTTTATAGTTCATTAGTTTTATGACAAACTGTGACTTTCTCAAGATGAAAATGTATATTTTAAATTGACAAACATCATATGTGTGATACATGACACAATTCAAACGGGATCGAAAAATGATTAATCTCTCTCTCCATTCACTACCATACAAAGGTTTTCTGAAATAAGGTTCTCTATATATCTGTAACATATTACTTTATTCTTGTATTATTTGCCTTCTTACCAAGAGTTAGACGAGATGTTTGATACCACTTTCATAACCGTCCGTTAAATGCGAAGGTGTTAGCCTACCAATCTACCAGCACGTCCAAAGCTCGCTAATTAACTTAATTATCCTGCAAATAGTCAACACTTCTCTAGTCTCATGCGTTTTCGATTAGAGTTAACAACACCTTGGCCTAAATAATTTGTCTTAGAGATATTTTAGTCAGGATTTTGTAGTCTTGGTATTACTATATCGCATGGCTGCACTGAATCCTAATCGAAGGACAGGGACTCCTTTGTGCTGATCGATATTTACATCTGATTGTACAAAAGTACAGGTGGAGTTCCCCAAGGCTCGATTCTCAGACCTCTTCTGCTCAACACCGACACTCCACTCTCACATGTCTTTTTATATTGCCTTGTACGTGTGCCATACAAGTAAACTTGCCTAGTCTTGAGTGTATACATACATATATAATATATATATGTATATATATGTATGTGTGTGTGTGTGTGTGTGTGTGTGTGTGTGTGTGTGTGTGTGTGTGTGTGTGTGTGTTGTGAAAACCTTCAAGGTAGTCCTCACTGCATTGGCCTCAATCCAAGTTCATGTTTGCTCTGACCAGGTGTGACTGTAGCAGACATTGAGCAAACTACTGTTATCTTTATCTTGATACAACTTCTTTTTTTATCCCTACGCAGGGTAAAGTCGATCATACTTAAACAGTAGTCTGTTTTCATGTTGTTTCTCATGTTGTAGTACAACATGGGCAATAGAAAGGCAGGGAGTGACTCTCAAGGTCTTTATAGCTTGCATAAAGTTTATACAACAGGGTAATGAAATTACATAATCATAGAGTTTCAGGATCACCATCTGATTGGTCCCTGATCGAACAGTTGACTGGAGCTAGTGGTGTCATTTTATATTTTTAGAATATATGAGTTTAAGAAAGGATTGTTGGCGTGGTGGTGATGTTTTTGTCGTGTTTCTGATGCAATCATTCATCCCGCTTGCCTTACGGTCTCATTTGCCAGTAGTTCATGACTCAGACTGCCACCATTACACACCAGACAACAATCCTGTCTCATACCATACTGGTTTCACACCGCTGCATCGTTAGTTAAAACGGAAATGGTGCAAAGTTTATTCTAGGCACTGATGACAACTTTGTCTGGTGATTTACCAAAGTGCCACACTTGGTTTGTACAACCCGAAGTCTATTTGGGTAGATGATAGCTGCCACGAGATACTTACAACTCACAGGCAGTCACACTCAGCTGTTTATGTCATCAACAGCCTAAACGTGGCACAAGTGGACATATAAGAAACCCAATTTCACATTTCAGACCAGCATAGAAAGAAGATTCTGTTATCCACAAAGTGTTTATTCAGTGTCTTAAGATGGAAGAAAAGGTTTAACCACACAAAAATGGACCAATACATTTACTTGCCTAGACATTTATATCATAATCAAACTATCCACCAATCCATCAGCTGTTCTCAAACCAGTCTTTCCAACATGGAGGCTGATTCTCCTACAAGGCCCAATGATAAATCTGAGGGCTCAAAAGGTGATTAAAGATATTTTAAGAAATAGTTTTTGTCCATATGTTTTTGACTTTTCTATAATTTCTCTTTTTTTCTCATGAAATTTCCCCTCAAGTGCCATAACCTTTATCACCCGGTCACAGGGTGTTTTGTTTTACGAGGCCACGAGCCAAAAAAGTTGTCTTAAACCTTTAAAATTTCGATGCAATGATGCAAATTGCATCACAGGGCACAGTACACTTGATTTGTATAATAAGCATCTTCTCCTGGCACAAATTCCAGTTATGTAATTAACCCTACTGTCACCTTTATAAGCATGGAGGGCAGTACTCAGAAGGCAGCTCGAGAAAGCCTTTATCATATTTCAGGCTTTAGTGTATCCACTGCCCTTTATGAATTCGTGCCTCTGACATTTGCAGGCGTTAACAGCCAAAGTCAAGTCAACATTGAAAAGCCATTAAACCATTTTCTGTTGCTTTAACCTGTTGCATGCAGTGCCAAATCTATTATTAGGTAGCAGGCTAATATTTTTCCTGCTGCGCTCAGAGATAATGAAGCAGTTTAGTCCGCTGCCTCTGGACCACCTGTGTGAGCATTAGCTGACATAACTTTCACTCCTCTGTCCGTCCTCTTTATTTTCCAGCTGTCTGAATCAAAAAACCGAAGTGAAAGTGAAGTCTTGCCTCGTCTTTACATAATAAAAATCTTTATAGTCGTGAGCTGAGATGTTAAAACTGACCATAAAAAGCACCAAAGCCTTAACAGCCCTGTGTTTATGATTTTAACTTACCAAGCTCATCAAAATCATCATCTGACTAGCAAGATAGCTGATGCCACCTTTTAATCTTATTCTCTATCACACAGCGGTGATATCACTACATGTACCTGCTATTTTACGCAGGTTCACCACAGTCACCTTCACACCTTAACTCCATTATTATCTCTCCCTTTATCAGTGCACTGCACTGGGTCTGTGCCAAGCTGTGCTATTACTGTCAACACCACTGTTTATGAAAGATTTCTTTTAGGTCACCCCTAAACATGTCCAGGTAGCTGTACTCCACTCAGGGAGTGAAGATGAAGATTGTTGCAAAAATAAATATCAGAAACTGTTTCTAAAAGCTGCACATCAGTTGTGTTTTATCTTGATTGGACTGTTGGGATTCACTACCCAGTCTTTTGTACTAATTAGCAAAGAATATGAACAGAATCTCTCAGAAAAAGGGTTTAAGCTCTTTGGAAAAACTGATGAATGACATTTTCCATCGCAAAAAAATGGAAACTGAACCACTGACGGTTGTACCTTCACTCTTTGAGTTAGTTCTTCTAGTCCTTAATTGCATGAGTTGCATCTTCAGTAACAAACCCACTGTTTAGCTGATGTGTTACCACTTGTTATACGCTGCTGTCGGACTGTAATGTAATAATGATACGATATCTTTTTATCTAGATGAAGATATACCGAATTAGACACAGACACTCCCCTGCACAGATAGTATAACCACCTGTTATTGTTTATCACACTCCAGATGACACGCCTGTGTGTGCTTTAAGAACATGAGAGGGGGAGAACAACAAAAAAGAAGATATAGATAAAGGTATAGATCAATATAGACAGCACGTAGGGACCACATGTAGTCATATATGCAGGCCATTCTGCTCTCAGAGGACCTACTTTTGCTCTGAGCACAGCTGATGTTAACACTCACTCATGCACATGAGATGCCTTGATCACCTAGGGCCAGAGCCAGAGCCCGGGGGATTTTCAGCGTTGCTCAGTGACCTGTTGTGACCACCTGTTTCTGTCGCAGTAACCTTCTACCTGCTTGTTTTTCTTTCAGTAACCACCTCTCCCCCGTCCACTGCAGACCAGATGTGGTAAAGTAAGTCGGCTTCATTACTGACACCGTAGTGGCATGAAATGCAGTGTAGTGTTGGCAGGTCTTGGAATTATTGAAATTATCTAGAGATGATTTATTAAATCATACTTCTTATGTTAAGTTGCAGATTTCTTAACCAGCTTTTGCTCTCATTTTTATCTTTTGTCTATAAGTATTCTGGACAGGACGATACGTTCGGCCGTGGAGCAGCACCTCTTTGATGTAGAGGATCAGAGTTCACCACCACCGTCTCCAAGTGTGACGCCAACTGCCCGCCAGAGACGTCGACACCAGAGAGAGCAACAGGAGGAGGGGCTGAGACACAAAGAAAGAAACAGGTACAATGAGTCTGACACGGTCAGGATGTTTGTAGTTGATGGTACCAGAATGTGGTTTGTCTTTAGATGCAACACTGAAATGAAACTTTTTTTTTTACCATCGCCATGGAGGTTATGTTTTGGTTGGCTGGTTGGTTTGTCAGCATAATTACACAAAAACTACTGAACAGAATTTCAATGAAACTTGGATGGACGATGGGTCTCGGCCAAGAATCGACCCCAGTAAGTTTAGGATCTGGATAAAGGGACAGATCCAGGAATTTTTTCTCCCACAGGGCAATTTTCGATATTTTTTGCTAATTTCTCAGGGAATATTGTACGGAACTTAATGCAAAACCTCTGGTGTTTTTATTAGATTGTTATCAATGAGTGAGTACAAAGCAGAGCACCATCCGACCCTTTGAAATTCTGCAGCCAATAAGGACACTAGGAAATTCTTGTTATAAGTTAATTTCTCCACGTATTGTGCTGCACTGGTGATGGCATTCATTACTGAATCCTGACCTCAGCGCCTCACTGCAGCTCTACTGCTTCCAGTTGGTGTGCATTCTGTGTGGCAAGCTCGTCCACTGAGACCTAGTACAGCCAAAACAACTGGAGTCATCGCAGTAAGAAGCTAATCCTTGTTGATGGAGATTTGATGAGAGTCTGAGAGATCGGTGACACATGGATTAGAGGAGTGTATCCGACCACAGCCAGAAGGAAATGTCAATAAGAGAGTGGACAGTAAATAGAATTATCACGAAAGCTAAACAGCACATTTGCTGCTGGAGAACGTATAAGTAAATGAGGTTTCAGGATGACCTTGGCATTTAGTTTCCTGAAGCAGTTCGCCCTAATGTCAAGCTGATAGAAAAGAAAGCAACAGAGAGAGAGCGAGATGGAAGGCAGATGTCTCATTTCCTCACTGTTATTCTCTTCTGTCTGAGAACAGAGCCGCGTCCGTCAGAGCAGACACCAACAAGGAGAACATCCCATCGAGCGGAGGAAGCAGCTCGGGCAGCGTGGGGGAGGACACGGGCAGCAGCGAGGACTCCCAGGGAGGCCAGAGTGGTCGCGCTGAGCGGACTCCAAAGCCCAGGAAGTCGAAACACAATCCGACACTGGTGCAGCTCACTGACAACCAGGACGCCCACGCAGTGAGTCATCACACCTTTTTCTCCTCATCTCTTTTTATCTTTGTGGTTTGTCACAGCCCTTGCAGTGTCTCTCCTACTCTTCACTCATAGTTATTGAGTGTTTGTTTGACTGCTTTCTTTTCTCTCACTGCGACTACTCAGCACTAGAAGTAGGTCAGAAAACAAGTGTGTTCAGTTGTTTATCGCCTTATTTCAGCTAATTTAGATCGCAGTGATTTCTAAAAATTTCTGTTTACAGGGCATCAAACTGCATCACCACACATCTTCTCCCTTCATGCACCTGTGATGCTGACAGCCTTCATCTCAACCCCCTGTCATCCTTTTTTTTTTCAGACTCACTGCAAATAATTGTCACTTGTATTTAACAAGAATCACTTAAAGCAGACAGCGGCGTGTTGGATGACGACAGGAAGCAGTGCAGCTGCTCTAATGGCTCCCTGCCATTCTCATTTTACAGCCACGTGTAATACGTAGCATGCCACAGTAATTGTTAACCACTTTTGCCAGAAGCAGTGCAAATGTAAGGGCCACTTATGAGCGCACAATTAGCTGCAGCTTTTATCCGCTGAAGAAGATGATGCACCGGAGAGCAAGTTGTCCTTTCAACTGTTGCCGTGTGGGTGCTCGAGACCACAATGTTGCAAAGTTTGGGTTTGTTGATGCAATAATTAGCATCGTGTAGAGGGGAAATGATTGAGTTACGGTAAAGTACCGTTTTAATGTAGAATGTTACTTTGATCATTTAATCTAATCTAAGCCTTCAGAGGTTTCATTGTCTTGTTTTTTTATTGTGTGGGCTTCACAGCTTCTGCACTGAAGTAGCTTCTGCTCAGCTGCTGGGTGGTAGGTAGAGATTTCACCCGACCATTTCCACAACGGTATCTAATAGCTCATGTTGTCTGAGGCAATTTTAGGCAATGTTACACATTACTGAGAGATTTGATGAAAACAGACCATAACTTCTGGTTATATTGATTTACTGTTAATTCATCAATAATGGATATAAACTGACTCGGACTGGGTTTTTGGTTCCAGCTGAATAATGTCCACAGCACTGAATGTCGGAAACTTGGAAGCTGTCGAACACCAAAAGCTGATATTGAATGGCTACTAGGATATTTACTCTCAAGTACTTTGTCTATGGACCAAAAGTTTGAGATTTAAATCAAAATGTTGTCGATTTTAAACTTAATTTATTTTATCATCAGCATTTGTATGTTTGTTTACCATATGAGAAGATTGCATTGGATATTTGTTTTGGTATCTGTACCACTGGACAGATAATCATGTGGCAACAACTTGGATGACTGTGTAGTCGCTTAAGTCGGTTTTCAAGTAAAAACCAGAATAAAGAAATAAATATTCTCTCCTTCCAGCTTTGCAAATACAAAGATTTGATGCCTTTTTATCATTGTAATGTAACATCTTTGGATTGTTGGTTTGACTCAGCAAGCAATGCGAAGGCATCACTTCGGGGGCTGGGAAATTGTGTTGTGCATTTGACATATTTTCTGATATTTTGTACAGCAGCAATGAATCGGCCAGTTGCAGAAATAATGAGTAGGATAACAAGAAAAACAATCCTTTTGTTAGTAGCCCTTAAACATACATAGTTCACTGTATCATCAGCATCCAGGTTAAGTGCACCAGTCAGCTGGGTAATAAAACACTTGTTCAGCTATCTATCGCCTGCCAACCATGATGCAGTGAGTCATACCCAACAGTTGTGTAGCGCAGCTACCGCTCCGTACGATGAGTGTGTGAAAGCAGTCAAATTCAAAGCGAGGACATGGTGTGAACCCTGAAGCTGTAGTAATATGATCCAGCCTCCACAGACTCTTTTTACACTACAGCCGCATGACAGCAAGTCAGATTATTACCCACACTTGGCTCATAAATGTAATGTGGCAATGTACAGTTCAGCTTCATGGCGTGCCGTCACGACGGCCGCCTAATGGAAATAGATTCGTTGAGTTTACACTCTCGCTCTCATGGAACACAGTCCCCATGCAAACCATTTACATAACAGCACAGATGATACACGATGCCTTGACACACATACGGTATATATGAGATAGTTGGCACAATCATGATTGGCTGGACAAGTGTCGTGTTGAGTGGCTGACAGCAGACGTTTGCTTGGCAGGGTCTGTGTGTCTGTCCGTGTGAACAGCCGTCTCCGCGAATGTGGGCCTGTTATGTCAGGAGTCACGGAGGGTAATTAGGACCGCTGAAAGCCTCTAGAGTGATATCCCTGGTGTTGTTCATTGCACAGCCACACAGCATAATACAATTCATGCACTCGTTTTTGGTCTACGTGATCTTTTTGATCTTTTTAGTATCACATTTTTTAATTTACAAGTTTAATGCACTTGTCTCCAGCCTCTGTGTCTTTGGCTTGATGTGTTTAGCAATGCTAGCGACGTGGCTCGATTCACACGCTCAGTCCATCAGTTTTGTCCAGAGTTAAATAAAAAAACATGGAAAAGGAATGGATAGAAACAAAGCAGAAATTGGTTGGAAACATGTTTAATGCCTGTTTGTGAGCACTCGTTTACAGTTTACAGACTGATTGAGAACTTTAAAGCCTTAAAAGCTTCATGAGTTTCCTATAATTGTTTGTAATAGCATTACAAACATATTTTAGTGTAATTAATCTAGCTTTTATGGAATTAATAAGCTTTAATGTTGCTTTATTAAGATTAAAACATATTTTAGTTTATCATTTATTAGCAGTTAACTATGCTCTTACTAACTGTTAACTATTCATTTTGCAGCTACCAGATCTAAAGCCAGAACAATGCCCTATTAAGGTTTTTATTTCAAGGATTTATAGTAGGTTAATAGAAGCAATCGTGGTTCCTTGTTTCATGTTTCGTATAAAATGAGCACAAACTGAAAGTGATATTTCATTCCAGTAAAGCAGCTTGTTAAGTCGTGTGTAGCTACTCTGTTTGACAGCGTCCGCTTGTGGTGTTTTTACCGATAGCTCCAAAAACTAGCAATGACACACCAATGAAAGGTTTAAAGATGATCATGCAGAAAGGTTCATAAAAACATTTACATTTTTCATTGATTATGATAATATGACGCGGCTTGTCCCATCTGATTAACATTCGAATTGTTTACGTCTTTTTCCAGCTCAAGGAATGTGTTGGTGAGAGACCTGGAGTTACCTACATGGAGACGCTTCAGACAGGGTAAGCTGTTCAATCCATGGTGAATCCCTTTTTCTCACCATGTTTTACTTTTCCTATGAACACACAAGTTGTTCATCTGTTGCCTGAATGTTTGTTTTACATTGAGAAGCTGCTGGCTGCCACTTACAGCTCTGCCTGTTATCTTAAGAAATCTGTTCGACACACTGTGATGTTTATAACATACAGTTTATCTGATAAAGACAGGCAGCAAAGATATACTGAGTGTGTGTACGTGTATGTATAAACTGGTTGAGGTCTTTGATTTGACATAGGCTGATGTGACCAGACTTTGCTAACGTTGTTTCTCCCCGTTGGATTTTTCAGGAATGACATTTCAAGGAAAGATGGCCTCCCTTCTCCTTCACAAGTAAGATCACGATTCCTGAGTCTCGCTCCGTATGTTTGGTTGCACTATTAGTTTCAGCTCTTCTTCTTCCCTATTCTTGCACAGTGGACCTGCCCTGCCAAACATGTTCCTCTAGAGAAAAATAGAGTATCAGATTGTAGTGATATGGATGTGGAAGAAAGGGGATGGGACGGGTCAGGTGTTGAATCTCAATACTGCTTTGTTACTGACTGAATGTGAAGCGGCACCAAAGTTCTGAAAGCATCAGCTGCTCGTTCAGATCTGTACCTTTCTTTAAAACACTTGCTGATTTAAACGATTGTACGGTTACTCTTATCTAGTTTAACATTTGAGAAGTTGGCCTCGCCTCATATAGAGAAAAATGTTTATGTTCCTTCAAGTTAAGTATTGTGTTGGTATCTGCACTTTTATCACAACATTTTTAAATGATGAGTCAAAGTGCTGTACATAAGACACAAAAAGACATTCAGAAAGGATATAAAAGAAACACTAAGCTGTATCAAAAGACATAAACAATTGTATATAACAAGCAACATAAAAGAATAAAAAGCTAGAAATAAAACAGAAGAATAAAAAAATCTGTGAAATGAGAGGTTTGAATAAATAACCCTCGTCTTCACAAAAAAAACAGTGACAAACAGAAAGAGAAGGCACTTGGAAAATCTCTAACCACGGCTGTTTGTCTTTTGACCAGTGTGATGCTAACCTTCACCGTGCCGCTCTCTTACTCAGCTGTGTGTGGCAACACAACCACAGCTGATTTGCCGAACAGAAACTCATCTGCAGTTCCACAGAAACATATCATTTCAGTTTCTTGCTAAAAGGGATTTTCCCACCGTTGTTCTAAAACAAACATGCAGTTGTTCTCCAGGCAGCCTTTCAAAACATTGTGGGAATCCAGTACTTTTGATTTGAAGTCTGGTGTTGCTGTGGTTGTGAGCGTAAGGAAACAAGTCACCCTCTCCGTCTGCTCGTCTCTGAACAGAACCACCGAACAGAATCAGACAGCACTGGACCAATATGGTGAATCTCTCTCTCTAAGCAGCCCAGATGGATTTTAGTAGCAGCTCAGGCTGCAGCTCTGCCACCAGCACCACCACCACCACACTGTGCCACTGAGCAGCCATCTGGAACCAGCATGGCGCCACTCTGAGAGGAGGCTGGTGCAGCAGCATCTCAGCTGGTCATTAACAACACGAGCAACACACAGACGTGATTGTTACCGTCAGGCCATCTTCGTCTTCCTCTGAGCTGCAGTTACTTAAGATTAATTAATAGACTGATCTCGTCTCCATGGTGACCTCCTGTTAGTTTGCCTTATACATAATGTAGTACTCTGGCAGAAACATTTGTTGTCCTCATCCTCTAAAATGGGCCCATATATTTGGGTTTTGGACTGTTGTGTGGACAAAATAAGACATCTTCTTGGACTCCTTGGACAGAGTTCGTATAATTTTTGACATTTCATAAAAATATAAATTTCAAAAAATAAAATAAAAAGCACTTTGCTCCATGTCACACCTCTGTTCAACAACTTTTTGTGATTCTTAAACACACAAACCCTCCATCGTAGCATGTTGGTGTATGGCATGTCTCAATATGTCCATGTATGTTGCGTTATAACTTTAGTCCCTGTAAACCGATAACACACACGACTCCTCCGTCAGAGCATCTACAAGTTAATGAGGGCCGCCGTTGTTTCTTATCAGCTCGTGTGTGCAGGTCAGGCTGGCTGTGTTGAAATAGGCATAAATACCGTAGTCGGGTTATTTTGCAGCAGCTTACGCCTTTTATTTGATGAGTGTTGTGGTTTAAAAGGACACCGGGCACCACATTAAGTGGACGTGTGTGTGTGCATGTGCTTTGAAAGGAAACGTGTAGGGAGAGCTCCACCACACATGAACGATCAGAGAGGAAGCTTACGTGAGGCCAAATCCAACACATTTTGTGTGTGTGTGTGTGTGTGTGTGTGTGTGTGTGTGTGTGTGTGTGTGTGTGTGTGTCCAAGGTTACATGCGTGTTTGTGTGCCATCTCAGCAAAATGCCCTTTAAATTCCTCAGTGTGTTTGTTTGTACACTGTGTGTGTAAGCCCCCCAAACACAGCTTAATCATTGTCTAATACCCCCCATCACCACCACCACCCCACACACACACACACACACACACACACACACACACACACACAGTAGCTCTGTCTATCCCCCCCCTACTTTGCACCAGCTGGACATCTCCCGATGATGTAATCGTGGCTCGAGTGTGTTTCAGTGAACACAGTGGATGTTCCAGAGAACAGAGTGTGGACTCAGCTGTGTGTGTGTGTGTGTGTGTGTGTGTGTGTGTGTGTGTGTGTGTGTGTGTGTGTGTGTGTGTGTGTGTGTGTTTGTGCACGTACATTAGAAATACGCTTGAACACAGCAGGACTCGGTGAACTGTAACATCTGTGCTCCTGGTAATCCACTGTGTCACTCTTCAGAGCATCTTGAAGTGGGTTTACATTGTACTGTCAACACTGACACCAGCGACTCTGCTGCCGATTGGTGTCCTACGGGATACGATGTATGTGTGTATGTATGTTGGATATTAATGACTGTTTATTATTTGCACATTTAAGCCCATGCACAGCACATCCTCACTCACTAGCCTGGTCATTTCTTTACTCCATATAACAATTCGTAGTAATTTACATGATTACTGGCCATATGTGAGCGGATTGTAATGTAATGCGAGCTTCCCCGTCACTCTCTGTTGCCGTGATGAAAGAAAAGGTTGACAACAATGTAACAGTCAGGTCTTTAAATCATGATGTTGTGATGGCAGAGGGCTAAGTCAGTGGTCGATGACCGTCAGCCAACCTTATCAATCAGTCAAAACGAGTAAGATAATCCAATCATCCAGTGAAAGTCGTTTATCAAACTCCCTTTAACGAGTCATTTGCATATAAAAGGATGTGCAGCCTGCTGAAGAAACTTTTTGGCCCCTTGAAAGCAGATAATATAATAATCTTATTATGTGATGATGTGTTGTTCTGCTGCTCCTCTCTCAACATCTCTCACCTCTGAGACTCATAACGTTACATAACATTGACCCTGTAGACACTTCTGTTTCAAGCTAATGAGTCCATACTTTAATTGCATGATTACCATCAGCTGTGCTGGTAACACAAAGTACAGTAATTAAGTGTTGAACAAAGCAGACACAAGCTGCTGATGTACAGCTTACAAGTTTGTCTTTGATCATAAACTTTCAAAGTTACCCAAGAACAGACTGCCATCACGTTAATGAAGCAGCGTGCCATAGTTAGCCTTTAAATAACTGTGAGTCTGCACACTGAACACTTTAGATACAATCATCAACTTGGGTTTTGTTTGAAATACACCTTTGATTAACAGAGTTCGATGTGAAAATACTCTGGCTGTACACGCTGTTCCATTCCCCGCTGCCTCACTACCGTTGCTGCCGGCGCTCTCGCTCGCTCTTCCCCTCAGTGGGCGTCTGCTGTGCTAACGAGAGTTTGTTGCTGAGCAGCCGCGGAGGCCCGAGCTAAACAACAATTCGTGTATCTGCCCCCTGATTTGGTTCCACTCCAAAATGTAATGGGTTCTTCCTTTGCTTGTGATGCACGCTTCCACCGAGCTTTATGAAAACCAGGTCAGTAGCTTTTCCGCTATCCTGCTGACAAACGAAACACATAACCTCCTTGGCTGAGGCAATAACTTGAACTATCAAAAATCAACTTTTCTTACAAATAGCAGCTTTAAGTGACGCACAGCGGGCTCTCATTAAACTGACCAGTAGCTAATGAGTTCTTAAATGATACCAACCAACAGAGAAAAAAGCCTATAATCATATTCAGAGAACATTTATTAATATTCACTTCCACATGTCATTTGTTTACTGATTTCTTTCTTATGTATCGACTCAATTACTTTGCATTTTGTGTGCCTCATTTTGCTTTTGTTTATCACTGCTGTGTGTGTTTGTTTGTTTGTTGAGGTGGGTCTGGAAGCGGAGACAGCTGAACATGACATTAGTCTGAATGTTATTTAGAGGAATACTGGACTTGTGATGAGGAGGAGGAGTGGGAATAGAGCGAGCGGGATGTACTTACTCATGTACTTACTCATTCCTGGATTTGGTGAAGGTGCTCCTCAGTCTGCACGTTCTCCGGGCGCTTGTAGTCTACGTGATTCACATGAGGAGATTTGATGAACTCCTTGTTTTCACACACACTTGAGACTAACTGTGCTGTTACACTGTAATCTCTCATAAACCCGCCAACAACAACAACTTAGTATCATGAACAAAAGAAAATGAAACGAGGCCTGTCGTAACCGGACTCCGAGTGCACCCCTTCCCGTAAGCCGTCCCTGGCATTTATGAGGTCTAGTAGCAGTGTGTCTTGATCTGTTTTCCCCTAAAAATAGCTTGGTCCCACGCCCAGACAGAGGAAATGGGACCCCACGGGCTTAGCGCTAAGTGATCCGTGGACACTCTCTAAATGCATGACCAGCTGAGTATGTTGTTTCCTCCAAATTATTTACAGTATACTGGAGTTTGATTTCACGGCTTTGATCGTGGCGTTTTTGGAAAGTTAAGAGATGAGGAGGAGGAGGCGAGAGGACAGATGAAGTAGCGAGGCGCTGGAGGAGACGCGTGTAATATCTGTGCTGTGAGCTGCAGAGAAACATGGATAGGGAGAGGATAAAAAACACCCAGTCAGCCTACGTGTGCTGGCTCACAATCTGCTTGCTTTCTTTTTGTCCTCACCCCTCCCTCCCTCCCTCTCTCCCTCCCTCACCCCTCCCATGTGCTCTTGCTGCTGTGAGACAAACAAGTCCAGAATATATGCATGGAGAGAAAGCAAGGGAGGACTACTGTAGAGAGAAAACAAGGGGAGGGAGGGTGAGGGTGAGGGAGGGGTGAGGGATTCCAGTGTGTGTGAGGGGAGAGGGGGCGGAGCCAGAGGGCAGATGGGCGGATGTTTTGGCCAGCGGAGGCAGCCAATCACAGCCGGGGACCAGCCCCCTCCGACAGGGCAGGGCCAGTCTGAGGGAGAGTGTGGCTCAACTTAAAGAGTGTGTTCACAGGCTGCTCACCGTCGTTGAGCGCTCGTTTCTTTTCTCTCATGGTTGTGCAGACGCTAAGGATGAAGATCCAGGAGTCGCCTGTGACTTGTGACACGGGGAGGGTCGGTGGTGGCGGCGGCGGCGGCGGCGGGGAGGTGCGAGCCTCGGACCCGGATTGCGAGAAGACGAGCTGCGAGGACGTGCCCCGGCTGGACCTGACGGCACTCACCGAGGACAACAACTGGGGAGGTGAGGGCCAGCCTGCTGTTGTTTTTCATGCTTTTTTTTTTTTTTGGTGTCTCTCTTCATCTCTCAATCTGGAATACACTCCTTTCACACACACACACACACACACACACACATGTCCAGACAGCCCTCCTCCTCCCCAAGCTCAGCACATGAGTGTCTGGGGTAGCAGCTGCACACCTTCTGCTGCCTCCTCCTCCTCCTCCTCCTCTTGATGCCTCTCCTGTAGGATTTAATTTGTTAAAGATCCTCTTAAGTTCTCTAGACACCTATATCTGGAGGAGAAACGCTCACTGGTGAGATAAGGCAGCTCTGCAGACGAGTTTGTTGTTTTGCTGGATTGGGGCCACATGGGAGCGTTGAATGTAAAAGTGCAGCCAAGTTTAGAGCTCCCGCTGTGCTGTTATTCAAAGAGCAAGCTGTGTTTTGTGTTGTGTGTTTTTTTTTTGTTTTTTTGTTATTGTTACCAGGATGTTTAAGTTTCTTGGTGATGTCTGGCACTGGGTTGTTTTCTGGCTCAGCTGCTGCTAAAAATCAATCATTAAAGTGGAGGTGTGATAACAGTGGAGTGGAGCAGCTGCAGAAACTTGCCTTGCATTATTGATTACTGGCTGAAAACCGTCTCATCCGCTCCCAGGAAGGCTGATAGTGACGTCTGTGCACGTGCATTAAAGTGCCTCTTTGCACTAGATCACATTTGCATGATCTCTGGTTGATTTTATTTCATGCTGGTGCTGGCTGATCAAGTGTTACCTCTTCATGCAGAGTTTGCAGAAACCCCTTTTTCCCACTTTGCTGTCAGAGGCTTGTTATTAATGTGTCAGTTTGTGCAGCGCAGAGAGGAAATCGTGCACAAGCCACAGTGATTGTTTTGTTCGGACGTTGCGACACAGCGGAGGTTGGGGTGGGGGTTTCTGTGCTGAGCAGCGAGAGCAGGAGCGTTTTTTTTGCTGAACTGTACATAGGAATGATCACCAACAGGTTCATTCCTACAGTGAAGTCTCGTTGTAGAACAAGTCGGGGCTAGTCTTCACATGTTTCCGCTGCAGACGCTGGTCCTCCTCACTCCCACCACCACTGTTTCCTGTTTGATGTGGCAGTCGGAGCAAAAAAAAAATTGTTCCATGCAATAAATCTCTCAACTTCAACAGCCTCATGTTTGGAGCCGTAAAAGGCCATTGCGTGTTTTGTGGAGCTCTCTAGTGGCCGAGTGTGATCACTGGCAACCGGTGGCTGTTGTCGCTGTGCAGCATTTGCAGCACGAGAGAAGAAGGTACATAAACATTGCGCCTGAGCCAACGAACTGTTGCTTTAGTCTGATCAGAGCTGCCGTGTCAGTCCTCCTGGCCCTTCCAGTCTGTACAAGGCGTCTCCGAGCGTGGGTGCTCGTGATTAAAATGCATTTTGCTCGAGGATGCAACAGAGGGAAGCTTTGCACAGCTTATTTAGGGAAATTTGCATTCCAGGTGGCTGTTTGGCACCGACATCATGAGGACATTTTGTTTTATCAGATCACTCATCTGTTGTTTTTTCTCGGCCTTTCACCTCTGCTTAAATCTCCCCGTCCTGAATATATAACTGAGTGCCTGCCTGGCAGCGGGGACGCCCCAGGGAGCCCGCATGATTGGCTGTGACAGGCCGCTCGGACGTACAGGATCCCAGTGTCCCCTTTAGGTGCACGGGATGGCGAACAGATCAGGGCCTCTGGAGCATGAGAGCCAGCAGGGCTTGCCATAGCACGAACTGCGCTTGTGTAAATGCATTGTGCAAAGTTTTTTTTTTTTTTTTTTTTTCTCCCCTCCCTGTGTAACTGGCACGTTTATTCTTCACTCAGGAGAGTCAAAGAAAGGATTTATGTTCTGGCAAAATGTGCCAAGCTGAGTAAGCAGTTAATAAAGCCGTATAAAGGCAGTAGGTACAGTACAGGAGGTGTAATACTGTACAAATGGGCTTGCGGGTGGCTGAGGGCATTAGGCGGTGGTGTGAGACCTTTATCCCAGTACAGTGTGTGCCAGCGCCGGTCATGTTGACCTGATATTCGCCGCTGGTCCGTCCTCGCCTGTGTGCCAGCAGCGCCGGTGGGAAAGACATTAACAGGCGTTTTGGCAGGAAGGACCAAGACTCCGAGGCTCATTTGTCTTGCGAGTTAATTGCGGTTCAGGGAAATTGTTGCTGCTCGTTACTTTTATTTCCCAGAAAGGAGGATGTAGGCTACGCTTGTCCTTTTTTTTTATTTTGTTTTACTTCTGTTTCCTTGTTTTCCTTCCTTCATTTTGTCATTTCCCTCTCCTCTCTCCCCTCTTCTTCTCCTGTTCCTCTAGATTCTCCGTTCTTTAACGCCCCCTTCCTCGATTTCAAAAGTATCTTTCATCCGAGTTTGTGTGATGGTAAGTGTACCGATGCATCGCTGTCGGTGCCGACCTGCTTGGCCGCATATAACATGTCAGAGCGAGAGAGAGGGAAGGGAAGAAAGAGAGGGCTGTCTGAATGACCTTTCCCGCCGCACGGCAACATGCTTGAACGATCTGGAACATTGTGGCCGTGCGTCGCACACCCAACAACCTTTAGCGAAAATGGCAAACCGGCATGTTTTTTTTTTGTTTCATTAGTCTATTTAATCCCGGACCATCGGCGAGCAGTTGATTTAAGGGATTAATTTCAAATGCCAGGGAGCCTCACTGGCCGGCTCCACCGAGCTAGATAATGAAGCTCGGAGCGGGAGACGTCGGGCGTGATGGAGGGTTTCACCTGCCGCTGTGAGCGAGCTCTGACATGCTACTTGATAAACTGCACGTACCCAGGAGCACGGGAGGTCTCCAAGGACCAGAGCTGGAATTTGAGATAAGTTGCTTCTCGTACACCCCGGCTAAGAAAAACACGCACGTGCGGTTTTAGACCGGGCGTGCGTATTTTCCCGGGCGATTTCTGACACCTTGAGTGTTTGCGCTGACGGTCGGTTTCCTCCCGAGCTTGTTTTCTCTCCCTCCCCGCGCTACGACCTCTCCTTTTCCACGAAATCTACATTATTGCTCCTGCCGGGTGTCGTGTTGTTCTATAGGCTTTTTCCCACTTCTTATTTTAACGGTGAACTCTCTCAGACAGCCTTAGCCTGGTCTTTCTCTCGTGAACACGTGCTCGGACGGACACAGGGCAGGTTTATCTCTCCCCACGCAGGCTGGAAACTACAACGCCAACTCGTCACCGCACCTCTCAACGGGGGTCGCGCCCTGACATTATCCCACGGAGAGCCGGGCAGTATTAATAGCCCGGGGATTGTCAGGGGTATCTGCGAGGCTATTTCGACCAGACATAATTATTACCGGAGCAGAGACTGTAACCAGGGGATGGAGGGGGAGAGAGGGAGGGTGGGCGTGTCTTACCCACAGTTTTAGGACAACGTCTGTGGCCGTCGAGACCCAGAGGAAGGGTTTTATTTTTTTTTCCCACCACAACGGTTTTAAAGAGAGCGGCTCCATCGTGTTTAGTGACTTTCACAACGCCCGAGAGGATCCAAAAAGATGTCAGCCGCGAAAGAAATGGCCTCATAGTGTCTTTGAAGAGAAAAGGTGCTGAGCTTTGGGAAATGAACCCGCTGTTGGACTCTGCAAGAAAACTTTAACTCATCTTGTAAAACAGATTTTTTTTATTTCGGATTTGGTTGCAAGTGGGCAAAACGCTCCTGTTTGTTAAACACTACAAATTTGAGTCGTTCATTTTAAACGAATTTTAAATTTGATCAACTTTTTTGTTCTTCTTAAATGTGAATTTTCTTCCGGTTTCTTCGCTCGTCTTCGACAGTAAGCTGAATATCTTTGGGTTGTGGACAAGACGAGACATTTGAGCACTTCATGTTTGCTTTAGGAAACACTGATTGCCATTTTTCAACATTTTCTGACATTTTATAGCAACTAATAGATTAATCAAGAAAATAATCAACAGATTAATCAACTTTTCAAATAATTGTTAGTTGCAGGACTAGTTTCATCCTTTGGCCGAAAAGGTTTCCTGGTTGTAGCCTGTCAGTTTTGAGGATTTTACGCTTCTCTTTGTCTTGTGTGATAAAAGATTAATAGGTTTGAGTTTGTTGATGCTTGGATGAACAAAACAAGCAGTTTGAAGACGTCGCCTTGTCTAACTAACTGTTATTATCCATATGGTACATATACGGTAATAAAAGTTATCTTTTAGCAAAAATTGTAGTTGTAGTGAAAGTTTTTACTTGTTAGACTTCATGAAATACTACAGAAATCTAGAGGCGCCTGTGTTTGTGATGTTGTTCAGTAGCTGTAGAGCCCCGAGGATGAATATGCTGTACCTGCACTAAAACGAGCTCTGTGTTGTCTGCTGGCATGCACCACATTTCAGAGCAGGCTCCCCGGACTAACCTGTTCACATCTCCTCTTTGACAGCAGAACGAGGAAAGTGTCACATTCTAACACGAAGCTTGTTTGTCTGTGTGTCGCTCAGAACCAGTCCCAGCGTACTCGTCACTGCAGAGGGAGAGCATGGACCGGGAGGAGGCTCGACTGTCCCCTCACGCCGGGGGACGTCTGATCCGCCAGCTGCTGGAGGAAGACAGCGACCCGATGCTGTCCCCCCGCTTCTACGCCTACGGACAGTGCCAGCAGTACCTGGACGACACTGAAGTGCCTCCCTCGCCGCCAAACGCACACTCGTTTGTCAGGTAAAACGCTCGACATGGTTCTTGCATGTGCAGGCTGTGCGAAGGGGCCGTCGGTGAAGTTAATTAATAGTTGTGAATCTCTCCAGTCGCAGACGGAGTTCGTCTCTTGGCTCCTGTGACGATGAGAAAGAGGAGTTGACGTCCGCCCAGCTCACGAAGAGGATCCACATACTGAAGAAGAAGATCCACAGGTTCGAGGAGAGGTTTGAAGAGGAGCGGAAATACAGGGTGGGTGCAGCAGCAACAACCGTGTTACGAATAACAAAATCTGGCTCAAAAGGCAATTTTTTCAAACATTTAACAAGGTCACTGACTCGATTTTAATGAGTCTCTGAAGCTATCTGACTCAGAGACTCGTTAAACTGTTTGTGAAAAGAGAAGTGGTGTGAGACTGTCTCCTGTAAGACTACCAGAGATTTATGCTCCAGAACCTGTTTTTAAATGTTCTGTCGCCGGTTTTTCTTTATTCCAGCCTTCCCACGGCGATAAAGCTGCAAACCCAGAGGTGCTCAGATGGGTGACTGAGCTGGCCAAGCTTCGTAAAGAGCTAAAAGGTGAGACATAGACATGAGCATCAGCCCAAACACAGCGGAAACTAAACGTTAACAAAGCCCTCATAGATGTTTTCCTTTTTCTCTTCAGAACACAAGCTGATGAAGTCTGAAGAGGACCTGCCGCCTCTGACCCGCCAGCGCAGCAACACGCTGCCCAAAAGCTTCGGCTCTCAGCTGGAGAAGAAACCGCAGCAGGAGAAAGTGCCGAAGCCGCCGGTGGAGAGCACCCTGGAGACGATTCAGAAGAAGCTGCAGGAGAAGAGGGAGGAGGTGAACCGGCCAGAGGACATCAAGGTGAGACCGCGAGCGCTCTCGCAAGGACGAATGAATAAAACATGGAGCAGCAAATGGATGTTTCGTGTAACATCAACAGCATCAATTTTAAAGCAGGCGGCAGCAGCAGGGCTTCAATTTACTATGGTGCTGAGACGTGTGTTGTAACACAGAATGAACTCCGGCCGTTTCTGAAATGTTTTGACTCACTTCCTGGTGTCCCCCCCCCCTCCCTGCTGACAGGATATGACACGAGAGCAGATCGGAGCGGAGAAAGTCGCCCTGCAGAAAGCTCTGCTCTACTATGAGAGCATCCACGGCCGACCAGTGAGTCACCATCCACTTCTTCTCTTTTAAATAAACAAACACACACAGCCTCCTCAAGAAGTCTTCTTCACCACTTGACTGTGACCCAGATCACAAGAGTGTGTAGTTAAAAATAAAATGATGTACAACTTATTCAACTTTATCTGGATTTGAAAGAAGCCGACACTCACTTTGTTTCACGTCGAACCCAATCTCAAAATAACTGTGCCATCCAAACCGTCAGCTGTACTGTCCTATAACAGGAAGTACAGCTGACCTCTCTGTCACCTCCTCGCGCTGCGTGCCTCTGTGTTTTTATGTCAATGACCTTCACGCTCTGAAGAGCTGCTGTGGGTTAGCTGTCATTTTGGGCTATGTTAGCGCTGTGGCTAGTTGGTCTGCGAGGAGACAGAAAGGGACAGAAAGAGGCTAACACCACGCTAACGAGATGTCTCGTTTTCCTCCTTTTTGCCAGGTCACCAAGAGCGAGAGGCAAATCATGAAGCCCCTGTATGACAGATACCGCCTGGTGAAGCAGATCCTGTGCAGAGCCTCCACCATCCCCGTCATTGTAAGTATCACACCTTTAACCTCCTCCTCCTCCTCCTCCTCCTCCTTCTACTTTCTCCCTCCACCGCTGTCCAGTCGTCCTGCTGCTCTTTGACAGCACATTGTCAAAACGTCTGCAGACACTTAATCCTCAGCTCACGCTGGCTTTAGTGCCTGCCGTGGGAACCGGTGGCAGCCGTGCCACAGACGTGTTATCCACCTTTCAAGGCCCTAAGTCCAGGCTTTAGCAGCTCAGTGAATCGCCCCGGTCGTAAAGGAGCTCATAGGTGGCAGATTGAGTTCACAGGAAGTGACATCATGAACAGCTCAGTGCAAGACAGGGTCAGGAACTGTAGAAACACTCCATATAATATAAAAACCTGTTTGCTCTGAATTTTAGATGATAAACAATTGCATAAAACAATTATCTGTGTATTCAAGTATTCATAACCATTTATATTATGTAAGATATTATCTGCATTATGGACCTGCGGCATATATACGTTATATAATGCACTCTAATCTCCATTACGCAAGTTGTGTCTGCTGCCAATCTATACATCAGAAATAATGGTGCAGCGTTTGATTGTCCTGAAAAGGGCAGATGATGCTTTTTATGCTATTATTTTTCCAGCTTTAACCCTGTAACAAGCACCACCTGGTGCCTCTTTTTCAGTCCTAAATTAAATACATTTTGATTACAGTCATGATCCTGGTCTATTTTGAAAACAAGCTCTGGACTTTCTGGCCTATTTTTTAATTTGTTATTTTATTTTTGTTCTGTTCTGTTTTGTGCACGTTCATGTCATAAAATAAGCATCTGTTGTGATGTTTTGATCGGTGGTTGCCATCCCAAATAAGTCAACTCAACCCCAGTCTTGGCCCGTACTCAGGAAGCTGTTTGTTAAGACGAATCAGAATCAAGTTAGGTTTTCAAAATAATGGGTGTTTGGACATCCTGTGGAAAATACGACAGAAAAAAGAGGAATCAACGGACAGAAAAGGAGGGAAATCTGTTTAGCTTCAGCTCTGATATGAGTACAGGAAATAGTGAAAACTTGAAGGCAGTCTGGCGGGTTTTTCTGTAAACACCAGCGTGGTTAACGCCTCCTTCTTAACCGTCACCACAGGGCTCTCCCTCCAGCAAGCGCAGAGGTCCCCTCCTTCAGCCCATTATCGAGGGCGAAACCGCGCTCTTCTTCGATGATATCAAGGTGACGAGCTGCTGCTGCCGCTGCTGCTTGAATAATCAGTCGCCCCACCTCCCTCCAACCCCACCCTCCCCTCTAATGAACCTGATTGCTGCCTGTTGATTGGGTAGTTGCCTGTTTTCCCGCCACCAGCACCTGTAGAGACGATGAATCAGTAGCTGCCTGGATCTGATGTTTGAACCGCTTTGTGATTATTGATCCAAGTGTGTGAGCGGTACCTGCTTTTTAAAGGATCATTCTGGATTATTACATTTTGGGACTTATATTTATATTTCATATACTACCATAAAACTTGAGCTAATTCCTGAGATCAAGTAACACGCTTCAGATGAGTCAGATGAGGCGACACACACGAGCAGTCAGACGAGGGTCCACGTGTACTGGAAGATTTCAGCGTCCCGGACTGATGGGAGAATTTGTAATAAACCAGAATTATCTTTCAGGGGTGTTTGACGACGAACTGTGATCAAACTAAATCATTTTGCTCAGTGCATTTTGCTGTTTATTGTTGGTTTAGGACCGTCAGATTACATAAAGTTGGCTCTCAGTGGACTGTGTGTCTTCTGGTTGAATGCGTCCATTAACTCCATCTATACATACTAATGAGAATAGACATGAATCACCAACGAGGACCGTTAAGTGCATTTTGCTGCTGATGATTTATAACCATTGATGACTAACACAGCACGACTCTCGCGCTTGAGCCTGGACGTCTCAGCTTTGACGCCACAGCACGACGTGGCCGTTTTCAAACCGCGGCCACCCTCTGACCTCTTGATCTTTTATGTTCCTGCAGGAGGAAGAGGACGGCTCGGAGGACGACGGAGACTCAAAGACGCAGTTCACGGTGAGCGTGCAGCCCGAGATCAGCGTCATCGGCTTCCTGGAGCACATGGACGAGGAAGCGGACGGTTTCATTTCACCCGTGGACGAACTCTCGCCTTCGAAGAACACGACAGACATGAGGCTGTCCAACCTGCACTCCGCCACCACGTAAGTCATGTTGTTACAGGTTTTTCTTGTACTTTTACTTAGATGAAGGAGCTGAATACTTCTTCCACCACTGCATAACAAACTTTTAATGATTTTAATATATTTCTCTTCTTTCTCTTACAGGGAGGAACTCGTGGAGCAGCTCCAAGAGGCGCGAGAGGAGAAGAAGAGGCTCCGCAAGAACCTGAAAGAGTTTGAGGACCAGTTCTTGAGACAAAACGGAAGGTAAGCAGGAGAAGAATTTGCTGGGATTACATAAGAGAGCGAACATTATGAACAAAGTTTCATATGATGGGTTTTCCACAGCCGAACCTTCGTCTGTTTCTTAATGTTTGTTGTCTCGTTCCCATAGAAATGTGCAGAAAGAGGACCGCTCCCCGTTGGCAGTGGAGTACAACGAATACAAGCACGTCAAAGCCAAACTGCGGCTGCTGGAAGTCCTAATCAGCAAAAGAGACTCATCGAAGTTAATCTGAGAGCAAATAAAAGACTCTAAAAAAGACTGACGCTTAGTCTCCAGAGAAACGAGCTGGTTTTCCATCTCACTGCCATCTTGTGTCGCTCATGTTTCTGGCTCGTGGAGAAACAGCTAGTTAATCCGGACTGTCGAGCACGGCGGGGTTTTCCTCTGGAGCCTGCAGAGAGGCGCCGACCCACGACGGATTCAAAGCGACACAAAGTCACCAGCCTCACCTGAGAAGTTAATTTCCAACCGAACTTCACCTTCACAAGAGGACGTTTTGTTTTCTCAGAGACTAAGCGGCGACGCACACAAGTAACCTGAATCACACTTTTACTGCTAATAATTTATTTCTATCCTTTTGAATGTTTTTATTGGAACAGAAAAAGTTATTTTTCCCATGTTTTTACTGTAGAAGTCTTAAAAAACAAAACAATCCTTGCGAGTAAAATAATAGATATGAAATTATTGCTATTTTAAAAAAAGAAGGATTTTGCGATCAAGATTTATGTGTATTTTTTTAAGGGAGACGTTACTATTTGTATAACTTTAATCATCTTAACAGTATTCTCTAAATGAATAGCTGTCTCTATTTCAGTCCTGACCATCAAATAATATCTGAAATGTTATGTTGCTTCTCTAGAAGTTGAATCAAGTATTTACTCACTAAAAGAAGTGGTTTCTGATTTTAAAACAACCCAAAGATAGAGACTCAGAGTACAAACTGCAAACCAAAATAGCTCATTATCAATAAAACGGCTTATTTTTATGATCACCGGTACTCTCTTCAGCATCTGACTGTACATTTCATGCATTGACGTGCTTTCCCCCCCCCCCCCCTCCTCATTTCCTTCATGTCAAATAAGCTATTTCTCATCTTGAATCACTGGTATGTTTTTGCTCACACTGATGAACATTGACAAGGACGTTTGTGAGACGACTCCGGGACACAAAAGTTTTCTCAGCGGTTTCCCTCTCGTCCTCTCCAGAGCTCTTTTTTCTTTTGTGTTTGTTCTGTTGTAAATATGGATCACTGTGTATGTTTACATTTCTGTGAGCGAGTACATGTTTCCTTTCTTTCTCCAAAATGGATGATTTATCAGTGTGAATTTCGTTTTTACTGAATGTAAACACTGGCAAGGCTTAATGAATTTTGAGTGTGTACATTTTAGTACATAAATTGTATTTGTATTTTGTATATAATATAAATGAAATCATATTTTTACTGAGTCTCTGGGCTGTGTGGATTTTCTTTGTGTGACTGAGTTGATATGGAAACTGCATCGCCAGTACATTTTATTTTCATTATTGATTAATATTCCAAAGTTTGGTTGTGGTATATCCACGGTGACGTCCTCAGATTTCTTGTTTCAGATATTCCAAAGTTATTTAGTTTACAATCATATAAAACGGAAAACCAAGAAATCTTGCTTGAAAAAATATTTAATCATCAGCTTTCTTCTGTTTATACATGGACAAAGCAAAGAAGGACAAAACCATGATGTGAACTTTAGTTGTGTTCAGGAAAAATTAGGTAAAACTAACGTCATCTAGAAAAGGATAAAACTGAAAAGTAAATAAATGTAGCGAGCTACTAAGCCCTTATGTACGCACCAGTTGGACATATCTCATCTTTTGGGTTAGTTGTTAAATTCTGCAGAAATGTTTGAAGAAAACTGCCGATCTGTCAACCTGACATCATCAGTTAGTCAAGTTTAGACGGCATGTTTAAACTAGAAAATTTCTCAAGAAATTTTGGGTGTGCCTGATGCTTGGTAAGTAGTTTTATACAGAAATAGCTGTGTCTGTCTGTGAGAGAGAGCTGTCTCACTCAATGAGTTGCCAGCCACGGATATTAGACATTAGTCACTTGTTAGAGCTCATTAACTACAAAATACTTTATATTTTAAAGGACTTCCTGGCTTGATGAATGCATGAGCAGATAAATAAACCATAAATGAAAAATTATAAAGAAATAAGCTATAGAAAATATAGTATGTGTGTGTGCGGGTGTGGTCGTGTGTGTGTCTCTGTCATTGATTATGTATGAGCTCACTTAATTTCATAGGAAAACAACTCACAAACTCCTGCTTCTATTGAATACACCGTAACACTTACTGACAACATTTTGCATCCTGACTGACAGGAGAGGTTGTTGAACACACTGATACAGATTGGGAATAATGAGGGAATGAAAGCGAGTTACAAAACTGGCACTTTGGGGCTGGCACGGGAGCTTATTGTGGAGATGCTGGTGCTTGAAAGCCCATACAGCCAAAAAGTCTGTTTGCTTCCATAATTACATGGCTGCGACCAGCACGACATTTCATACTGATTTGATGTGTAATTTATGTGTGTGGAGTGAAAATTGTGGGATCAAGATTCAGAGAAATGTTCCAGGATTTTGTTTCGCTCCTCTCAGCTCCTGCAAAACAAACCCATTATAAAACCTGAAAATGTCCAGAACAAGTTAACTGCGTTTGCTCGTAAACCATTCAAATCATCAAAATGTGCAGTTCGGCCAGTGAAGTCCCAAGTCTAGTGATCCATTTAAACTTTGAATCACTTTTCTATGTTAAGGTATGGCAAAGCAACAAGGCTCCAAAGAGGCTTGGGAGCTCACTTGCCAACGATTTCCCATTATCCCTTATGGGTTTTAAAATTATCATATTTTTAGCATATTTTTGCGTAACAATTTTGCAAATCACTAGCAAAAGACATAGCATACTCGTCCCGATCATGTCCTCACTTTCTACATCCTGAGCCACGTTGAACATACTCTTGTCCAATAAGGCAATCATGACACATGCACGTACTGTGCTTTCACATTGTCTTGTTTTATTTAAAAAGTTGGCTGGAACAGAGAGCTTTGTGTAGATTTCAGACAAATATGCAAAAATCACATTTTCAGTAGCACATTAAAAGGTGCAAAAAAGTCGAGGGCTGCACAAACCTTTGCATAGGACTAAACTCTGCAGGAGAAATCAGCTTTAATTAGACAAATATCGACTGAACATGTAGATCATGTGTGTACATGCAGTATAGAGCGAAGCAAGAGGACGAACTGTCTCAGAAGAGTCCAGTGTTTAAGACCTTTAGAAGAAGAACCCAGTCATCACTACATTACTGGGCTGTTTCAGGTTGTTATTGCTAAATGGATGCGTCAGTGTGACCTGTTAGTCAGGACACATCAAGTCATTTACTGTCTGAACTCACTTTACACCACTGTCAGGTATGAAATATATAAAAAATATAGATATATATGCAAGACCATTTCACACACTTCACACCAGTGCACGACCTAATTAAACATTTTGGATTAAGAGGTTTGACCGCAGGAATAAATACAGCATCAGGGCAAGTTTTGGAACAAGTCATACACAGTTTATCGACTGACTTCATATCTAGAGTACTTTACGGGTCATCTGTTAAATATGCACTTGTCGGTGCCACAAATGTCACATTGTAATTATCTGCAACTCGGACATAGACTAATTACAATTGCTAATTTTAATGATTATATATGAAGTTTTAAAAGACATTTTGGGACGCGTGTGCATGCTCTTTCTGCCAGAGAGTTAGCCAGCTAATATGAAGCTACAGCTAGCAGCAGGTTAGCTTAGCCTAGTAGAAAGACTGGAAACAGAGGGAAACGGCTCGTTTGGATCCATCCAGCAGCTAAAAAATCTGCCGAGTCGCATCTTTAATGTGCTCTGATCAACGTGTTATGTCTCATTTGTTTTATATGTCCAAGAACAAAGTGTAAAAACAATTCACCGCTTTACACGGACTTATGTGCCGGACTTTTTCTAGGCCCTGAGTAGTTGCCAGGCAACCAGACTCCCCAATCTAAATACTGTGGTGGTGCCATGTTGGATAAGAGCTATCAAAGTATGGTAAGCAATTAATAGAAAGAAATTAATAATAAATGTTTATGTTGGCAACTTAACCCTAGCTGAAATTCCTTGCCTAATCAAAGGTCAGAATATGGTGTAACACCAGTACCAGCTGAGAAATAGTCAGGCAGAAAATCCCCCGTAGATCAACTGTTTTTATGAGGATTAATATATATATTTATATTTTGATACCTTGGGATCAATTTTTCAGAACAATTTATAAAACATCAACGGAGCTTGGCTGGCTGTTTCACCCCATTTCCAGAGTTTGTGCTAAGCTAACCCGCTGTGCCATTTGAAATTTAAAGAGCAGACATGAAAATAGTATCAGTGAATCTGCTCATCCAACTCTCTGCCATAAAGACAATACGCATACCTCCCAAAATGTCAAACTTTTTAAATTACAATCAGGGTTTTTTTGCTTTCACTCATGAACATGCACACAGACAACAACCACTATAAATCCTTTAAAAGTCAGCTTTCTGTGTAGGTTTTGCTGTAGAAGGCAACACTGTTGAATGCAGGTTCAAGACAAAGTCAGCTGCTCTGTGATCCACAGCTCAAAAGGAAAGATTGCAAATAATATTCACCATGTCTCACCCTGCACCCTCCCGCCTGCCAGATACTCTTCTTCCATTGTCCATTAGTTTCAGGCAGAGAGGACGTGCTGGTGTCCAGATTATAAAGGATCAGCCGGACGAACACTGCTCCCAATGTCGAGGGTAAAGATTATATTCAAAGTGCTATTTACATACATATATACACATTTTCATTTTGTCAAAAAATAACCACTCTATTTAATAAATTAAATGTAACAAAAAGCAGATATATTGTCTCAAGGTAATAACAGAATTATTTAAAGGTGAAAAATAGAATTTAAGGAGTTGAATATAAAATACACAGCTGTGCAAATTAAGACAAACTAATGAAACTACACAAACACCCAAAGCCAGTTTCTCAACCTTCTCTGGTCTTTGATTTTAGGTCCCAACATATTTTTGATCCCAGCTTGTCATTTTTCTGTAGTCAAATAAATATCACACATCAAATATCTTCCCATTGGTCCATAAAGGTTGAGAAACGTTGGCCAAAGCAATCAAAACAATAATACTCTGCATTTACATACATAGACCTTTCAGATTCAAGATGCTTAACAATCTTGTAAGAGCATATAAAGAGAGTGACTTTCCTGTGCGCCGGAGCCCCCCCCCCGTTACACTCTTTTGACACTGACACGGTGGTGTATTGCTGTTAAAGTGCATTAAGATCTCCCGTCCTCAGACCAGGCTGAAACCCTCGTACTGCTCCACGGCCCGAGTGAGGCGGCAGCGCAGGATCTCTTTGGTCTGGTAGCGGGGCATGTCCAGCAGGTTGTAGCAGGTGTGGGCCACCGGCAGGTAGTGCTCCTCCGCTGTGGTGGACTGGATGATGATACGCAGGCTCTCCATGCCGTGGATGGGGATCCGGTCGCTGCCGGTCAGGAACACTGGAGGGGCAGGGGACAGAGGAGGCAAGGCAAGTTTATTTGTATAGCACAATTCAGACACAAGGCAACTCAAAGTGCTTGGAGTAAGACTAGCAAAGAAAGTGTTTATCCACATACAGCTGTGATTAGTGAAGCCCCGTTAATCTTCAGCCCAACAGATACAACAATCTTTCAGGCCAATGTTGCTATAAATATTTGAGAGTTTTAAAGGATTTGAAAACTATATAAGCCAATATTATGTTATTAATATAAACACATTGTATTAACAAACATTTTGAAAGGATCCCTCAAAGTTACCACAAGGAAACTTTTATATATTGTTGATTCTGGCGGCACCGCCATATATATACATATATCGATGTATATATATACACCATGGCCTAAAAAATACACAAGGAATTTACTGCATATTGTAATTATGCTTTTATATGCTCATGTAACGCCACATGATGCAATTACAACAAAGATAGTGTCAAAATGTTCAGGCTTCCCCATTTCCCCACAGAAACAATGTGCACATAATTACAGTATTTATAACATGTTTGAGGGCGAGAGTGTGAACATTAAACTGTCATGCAGATTGAGCAATGAGGCAATTAAAAGCTTACATAAGAACTGCTTCTTCTTCTCCAGAGGGAACTCGTGGAAAACCTCCCAGAACAATCTGACTGTTGGATGAGTGGCTGAGTATTCCCCTTTGTAAACGGCATTCTGCAGAGAGAAACGATGCTGTGATGAGAAGCTTTTCCCTGTTTTATTATTACTCAACCATTTCCTCCCTGGCAGTGACATTTACACATTAATCAGTGAAACAAATTCCTCAGAGACGTGCATGCTTTTTTGTATTTTCTCCACAAAATGTACACAATTTCAGTACATTTCTCATTTTAGCTTTGATTTTTATGATATCTTACATAACGATCCCGGCACAAGGGACCTCTGTGCACCAGGGATGATATCACCAGTAAAATATGTGACACCAAGTGCCAAGACACACACAACCACAAGCCGTAAAACAAGCCGACCGTCAATATTATCCGTAAAGATGTGTGATTTTTGATGTGTCGTTTCAGGATACCTTTTTAACGTCTGGTCAGGGACAACAGATGAACATTAACCACTGAGTCTTGCACATTTACAATTTTTTCTCTTCCTTGACTGAAAAAAAAATGTTTTAAAAAGTAGATCTTATTATTAGAGATATCAATTTTGGGGGATTTTATACATTAATCTGAAATAAAAAGTATATTGTTAAGCATTTTAACCCAGTTAATCAATTTCTATATTTCCTTCGTAAGGTATATTTATTAATGCATTTTTTTTGGTATCAGTATCGGCCATGCAAGAAACATATCAGTTGATCCCTAATTAGCATCTAGTTTAAAACACCGCTGTGCCTTATTACAGCTTCACAGAGCTTTCATCAAAAGAAAAGTTATCTTTGCCCTCAAACTAAAAACTATAAACTCTTATAGTGTGTGAACGAGAAGGAACAAAACCTGCAGCTGCTCAATAAATCTTCCCAAGTTGGCATGATGTCCCGAGTCATGTGGTACTGTTTACTGTATTAGTCAAATATACTCCCTTTGTCAGTAAAACTATGACTAACAGATGTTTATTACGTAAAAGTCAGTCTGTCCAGTGAAACCTGATCATCAGCACATCCACAACTATAAATTTGAAAACCCTTGCGTCATTGAGGATTTGAGGATTTTCTACTTACAGTCGTTCCAACTGAACTATGTGTACTGAGAGAAACAGACCTGACCGCGGACCAGAAATGGTTTGTAGGACAGTAAATGTGTCCAAAGCAAAAAGTCTGCAGGACAGATTTTCATTCTGACCTTCTCCATCTCCTCCCAGTTGTAATTGTTGTTGCCAACCACCATGGCCATCAGCTCAGAGGGCTGGAACAGCGACAGGATCTCCCCCCCGCACACCTTCAGGAAGCCGGAGGAGAAGGCCGAGTACTGCTCGCTTACCGAGTCTGAAAACACGTAGCGCAGGTAGGCCTCGACAAACTCCTTCCTGAAACGCACACACAAGCACACACACACACACACCACACAGGTTGAGTAAACATTCAGATCATTAATTTGTGCTGCACAGCAGCTGCATCCTCACTAATCAGTTTATAAGGAAAGGATTCATTCAAACTTCAAGGCGTTACTGTAAACACTCGCTTCCTGCCGCTCCATTGTATCAGTGTGTGTGTGTGTGTGCGTGTGTGTGTGTGTACGTGTTACTCTGTGTGTCTCCAGTCTGATCTGAGCTTGTTTACATCTCAGTGAGGTCAAACTGCAGAATTTACTCAGGTAGATTAAACTGATAATCTCTTCAGTCACCATCAAATGTGCATAAAATGATGAATAAAACATCTGAAATACTTCCATTACATGTAATGTTGCAGCCGTTGATTAGTTTGAATGCCTCACTAAATATAAGCATCATATACTGAAGTATCATCGAGGTGTTAGGTGTTAAAACAACTGGACAACATATATATATATCTATATATATATATATATATATATATATATATATATATATATATATATATATATATATATATATATATATATTCATTCAACATATATGTAAAATATTGTGTAGAAGAAATTAGCATAACATATGAAATTCAGTAATACTCTCCGAGAACTGTTGGAGTTACCCTTTAACTACCATTTTCTGGAAAACAAAGTTGACAGTAACGACTCCAGCGTGAACCAGGAGGTGATGATTCATTTGAAATAAAAAAATTAATAATCACAGATTACTGAGCAGTTGCACTTTCACCACTCGACCGCAAAGAACTGATGACTTGCTGTTTTTCACTCTGTCACAACATCCTGTTAAAACAGGAAAAATCTTGAAAATAAGGAAGAAAAATGTGCCAGAAATATTATTTCACTGAGTCTAAATAAGTAAACTGGACTGCAGGAGCTTCATATAACAAACCAGCACACATACAAGTACTGTCTCAATAAGCTCACAAATAGAGCACACAGATTCACACCCTGACAAATCTGACAGAGAAACACAAAGACAGGAAATCATCTGTCTGACAACGAGCCTTCAGTCTGAATCTCTCCTTCAGCGTGTGTTTGTGGATGTTTTACACCACAGAAACAACCTTTTTCTCTATTATTCCTGTTATTACAGTTTTATATCTGGGTGTTGAGAGGATTTTGCAGGAGCAACTTGGGTCACTGTTGCTCTCGCCATCTGTTCAGCACCAGCAGCCAGACATGTTGACACCGCCCGCCCCGCACCTCTCTGTGGACTCATCCACATAACACTGGAATCAATGCCAGCGGCACAAGGACGAGCCGAAGAAACAGGGTGTTGACGGTGGCGAAAAACACACTGAATGATGCTTAAAATACCCAAATTAATCTTTGTTCTCTGTGTTTCCAACACAGAACACGACCTTCAGTGAGGACAATGGGCCACGAGCTGCCAGCTGTGTGAGCACACGATAATCTCAGCGCTGGAAACAGTATATTAAAAACCTTATCTGTTTATCTTGCAGAAAGAACAGAGTGTCGAGCATTAAAATATTCATAAAACAAGGTCATTTCAAATGGGACACCGAGTGAAGGACGAGCTGATGAATCAATTCTTAAACACATCAACCTCGAGCAGTGAGCAGCTGTCTCACCTGTTGTTTTTGTCCACGCTGATGCTCTCTCCACCAGGGACGAGCTCCTTGACTTCTGTCATCCCATAGTTCTCCCTGGTGATCTGAGATGTGAACACAACAAGTCTCAGGTCGGAGTTTTTTACATTTCAGGAATTAAGTGTAGACATTGTAGGATGAAGATGACGTGCTTATAATGCAACAGTTTTCAGTTAAAGGGTTCCTCCCTAAAGTTAGTATTAATGAGGGTGAAAAGTTTGACTTACAGCGAAGTTGAGAAGAAACGTCTCCTCCACATCGGCTCCGTCAAAGTCTAGAAGTTGTTGTAGACTCCTAAAGGATAAACAGAAGGCACACTATTTACACATGATCATTACAATGGCAAAACAACACAAGCTATTAATCTGTGTGTCGGTATAATTCATCATTCAGGGAGATACATTCATTCAAATCATTCATAGGACGCCATGAAGAGAAACTAAAACAAGGTCCTTCATGTATATCATCATGCAAAGCTGAGGGCTTTGTTGATAGCTGTAATAATACCTTCTCTGTTTTTAGAAATATCAGCAACTCTGTGGGATTGTAAATCTGTCTTTTCTACCTTATCAGAGAGTTTATTAAATCCACCTGCTGCCCCAGGTTTAAATCTGTCCCAGTTTGACTTATAAAATGAAAACCAGGGATCAGCTGTGCTGTCCTACAGCTGTCCTGTTAGAAGAACATGTACCAAAATATTTACGAACGAAACTCAGGATACATGGAAAGAGGACAAGCTGGATGACAAAGAAAATGCTAATTAAAGAAAGAGGATCAAAAACTATCGTCTGCTGATTTGAATCCAAATACTGGGTATCTTAAGATACTGAAAAGACAATAAAAATAATTAAATCTCAAATAATTTTAAACATTATGCTTACGTGTAACTTCAGCCTGTCAAACTCTGACGACAGTCCGCATAAAAATGTAGCATATAAAATATTTTTCAAGATCGTGTCCTTTAAGGTTGCCTCGTCTCTAATAGCAACACAACAGGCTGTGCAGCCCCACTTGTAGCTTTCAGAGGACTAATCTCAAAATCAATACTCTGGACACAATCAGGCACTGAGGAAATGCTGACCCTTCCGCTCTAAATTCAATGAAGAGGCATTTCCCTGCGGCAGTCAGTTTCACTGATACTTAAAAAAACCACACTGGTTATGTAAGCTGGTGACACACCGTGACATCCCGATGACAAAGCTTAAGGAGCCTTTTTTGAGTGTGTTTGAGCGCAGCAGGACTGAACAGAATTTCTCTTTAAACAACATTAATCTGGAACAAGGTCCCAATTTTAGACCAAACAAACAAGATAAATGGTTTGCAAGAGGGAGCAATCTCTAGGACAAAAACAGAGCTACCATCTGAGTGGAGAAAAAAAGCATATTCTGTCTCACACTGCTTTAAAGCTTAGAGGATGTTACCTGGCCTCGGTGGGTGAGAGCTCCTTGAAGTCCTCCAGCGTGGGCGTTACCTCCAGTAGCTTCTTGTAGAGAACCAGAGGGAAGTGGAGGTCCACCACCGTGGAGTTGTAGATGGCGAGACCGCAGATGATCCCGATCAGGTGAAACCAGTTCTGCTCAACAAAACACTGGAAACACACAAGAAAAATATTTTATTTTTCATTGCCTTTTGTACTGCTTTCTAACATCTGACAAAACCATCTGTATTATGCACATAAACATTAACTGAACATCCAGTTCCTCACAACCCACAAGCTAAATCACAAAAATGTTGTATGTATTATGTTTGAGCTGTGAATAACTGGAATATTTCAGTGAAACGTGTAATCCAAACTCACACTTAAAAACCAACGACACGTGAGCAAGGCCCTTAAAAATGTATAAATTTAACAATATAATGAATAAGAGGTTATAAAAAGGCACTTTGAGTTTACACAGACAGACGGGGACAAAACTGCTCATTGATGATTCTGTTTCATTGCTGGATCTCTTGTCAAAGGACTTGCTGGTGAAGTAACTAGTGATTCCTCGAGTTCGGGGAAATGTTCCCTTATGGAGGTGAGTGTTTTGTAAACCTGAGTGTTGCCACTGACATCACTGTGTTATGTCAGAATCAGCAGCTCTTCCTGGAAAATACAGCTGCAGGTCAAATAACACACATTCTGCAGATCCATTACAGGCTTAGTGCAGTCATGTATTAAAAGAACAAACACAACAGAAGCACAACAAGAATCCACCTTCATCCGAGTGACTGAAATACTGTCTCAAAGCTCTGAACTGCCTTTTCAGTAACAGACGGTAAATTCATTTAAAGCTTTTGAACAATGTTCCAGATGCATTATCTCTAAGCCTGCACTGACAGCATTGACAAACTGTCACTGCCTCCGATCCACAGAGAGCGGACAGAAGACAAAAACAACTACCTCTGTTATCAGCATGTAAGTGTCTGTCCAGCTCCAGATTATCTTTCAAGTTGAATCAAATTAACTTAACTGTATTTTCATCATAATAACAGTAAAACATCACTTACATATAAAAAAGACTGAATCCAAATGTCAATCTGTATTCAATATTTAAACATAACAGCAGTAACGTCTTTGCTGTGGACAGCATTGTTATTCTGCATCACGTTAGGATATTTTTTTATACTGCTAATATCAGTGCACAAATAAAAACAGAACTTTAAAACAAAGTAACAGACCGACCCACAATACGATACTCAACTCATGGATCCAAGCAGTACGGCACCGTCATCAAATGGGGAAAATCATTCACACATAAAGACGCCAAAAATCCAACTTTACCCAGCAGACCTCAGCCCTCCTGCTGAACTATTATGTTTACATTCCCTATATATACACACTATACTATACTCCCTCTTTAGATATATTTTTTCGCAGTGGGTATTTTGCATTTTTTGCACTTTTATTTGCTAAATACTCGAACATTATGAAAAGAAACAAACAAATAAAAGAAGCAAAGTTGCATACTCGGGTTGAACGGTTACAACTGAGCTATTTCCGTCACAAGTGAGAAAACTCTAAGAATGTAATATGAGGTTCAAAAGGCCTGTGATATTTATTTGTCAAACTACTGTGTCAGCCCCTGAATATGAAGGTGAGATCGAGGAGGTACGGCGCAATATCCAGCTGGATAAAATCATAGATTGTACTACTTGTTGTGAAAAGCCGTCACAAAGCTAATGTGTTTCCAGTTATTCGTTTTTATTAACTTGCGATATGCATGTTTCAGAACTGAAGCTGTTGTTCTGCATAGTGACTTACTTTGTCTGAGAACCACAGCAGGTTGGACTCTTTGTAATGTGTAAACATCCCGTACACAGGATCCATCAGCTCCTTCAACAGCAGCAGGAAGAACTCTTTAGTAACTCCGCCTGCGTCTACGGCCTCCTCGCCATCAAAGATCACCTGCAGGAGGAAAACGAGGCGATCACGAAAAGGACAGAGGGTTTGTGGGAAAGGAATCACAGACCTACAGTGACCTTCAGGAGCTTTCAGGCGTAGTTCTCACCTTGAGCGGTTTCTTGAGGTCCACATCAGAGTACATGGTGAGCTCACGTAGTGTGTCGCTCACTAAATGGTTCCTGCGCACATGGAGCACCAAGTAAGGGTTCCTGGCAAGATGGGGTTCCAGCGTGAGCAGCATGAAGACATTGTGAAGGTTCGCACCGCTTACTGCCATCTTGGAAAGAGCAAGAAGAGAGAGACATTTATTTTACTATGAAGTTAATAAAATCTTCATCTTTAAACTCAAATCAGTGATCGAACTGTATGAAAACCACAGGAAACCTATTTATACATTAACAGTAGATACCTGCATTTGCAGTTCAGCGTCTGTTTGCAGCATGGTAGTCTTGGCTTGAGCGTTCAGTATGAACGGGTAGGCACATAGGTTCACTGCGGGGAAGTCACTCTGCGAGGAAAGTTAAGAAATAAACTTACTACAATAATCAAATAAATCTGATGTGTAATTTTAGTTTGATCTTAAATCAAGTACCTGTGACGGGGAGGAAGATCCTTTCTAGAAAACAAAATAGAAAGCAAAGTCACTAATCCTGACTTGAAATGAAACTGTAATAAGAATTTAAAAAATCCCTCCAATGTCAAAGGAGTCACGGGGGCTTTTCTGTCAAATCAAACACTCATTGAATAGCAAGAACTGAAAATCAGCAGCACACCGACAAGCAGGTGTGGATAAAATTTCACTCTCTGTAGACACTGACAATGACATGATTTAAGAGCGTGTGTGTATGTGTGTATGCAGATGTAAAGTAACAAGGAAGTGAAACTTTGTCGGGAGAAAGTCGGTACTCACAATCTCAGCTTTACTCAGAAACCATTTGAGGTAGTCTTCCTGGATGTCCACCAGGCTGGTGATGTCAGGGATATAAAATTGGTTGTACTCCACATGCTGGGCCTTTAAGTTTACCTGGTGACAGAACAAACACCTGCCTCAACTCCAGGAAATGTCACAGGTACATGGCGATCTACAGATTAGTACCAGGAAACACACATTTCCCACTCAGACTGAACTGAGGGATGATGCAGAACTGATGGACTTGGTGGTGACGTGTGTGGATACCTTGTGGAGTTTCTCCAGCAGTCTCAGTGTGGCAACAAAATAGTTCTCGTAGAAGACCGGTACCAGCAGCGTCTTGCCTCCCGTCAGCATAAACACAACGATGCTCTTGTACATGTCGACCATTCTGGTGAAAACACTGCCGTCCACAAAACACCACCAGTTATCTGACGGACAGAGAAACAGGTCAAATTAATTTACAGAGCAAATATTAAAAACATGACAATGGTTTACGATGACCAGTGGTGGAATGTAACTAATGCTACTTTCTTCTTCTACGCCACTACAAGGCAAATATTATACTTTTTACTTCATACTTATTTTGACAGCTTTACTAGTTAGTTTGCAGATTTGGGTCAATAATACAAATAAGACAAAACACCTAATACACTATGATGTACTATTACAGACTGAGCTACCCAGCAGTATATTAAGTAGATCAAATTAGCTGCATCTTTTCCAGATGAACTATATTTTAATGCAAATGCTAAATGTAAGACTTTTACTTGTAACCGAGTATTTCTACACTCAACACTGATTACTTCTTCTAACACTGACAGTAATCAGAAGATGTACCAAATGAATGCTTAGGGTAAATAAATCTGTTTCTAGGTGTAATTGTGTTTCTGTTCTTGAATGAAAACCGTTTGAAGCATGTGGCTTCTGCAGATGGGTTGGGGTTGGGGCTATGGGTGAATGAATGTCAAATAAATACATTTGTTTTTAAACTATATTACTTTGTAGGTATGAAAGGGCATCCCGTGCTTTGGCAAACCCTTTTGTTTGTTGTTGATTCCTCTCACACTGAAGACACTCGACCAGCTACCAACTTAACTTTTTTAATGAGGACAACTCCTGATGTTCCCAAATATCAACATCAGCCCCAAACATCCATCGTCAGTCAGGCTGTTTACTTTTTGGTGATGTTCTGGCATTTTCTGGAACCTTTCTCTTGTTTGGTTGGCGTATCTTAAACATTCCTTGGGATAACATTTTATGCACAGGTGTATATGGAGGACGCTGACATACTGTAGATAACGAGTTAGGAGTCATGTAGTGTGATGTCACATGGAGCCACAGGGTTTGATATGGTAGGATGTTCTGTGTCAAATAACTTGATCGATATAAAAAAAAAAAAAACTTGTAGTGTGTGCATGCAAGTATGATACCCAATACTTTGCTGGGGTTGGCGTCTAGCCGGAGGATGGCCATTGCCAGGGGGATGGTGAGGCGGATGTAGTTCTTGGAGTCCTGCAGGGCCGGGTACTCGGACAGTATGAGGTAGATCCTCATGGCCTCGACGTCTGGAGGGGAGCGCGGCAGCTGAGGGATCAACAGACTCTCAAAGCTCTTGGTGGCCTAAAGAGGAAACAGAGAGGAGACGTATTGCGTATATAATTACACAGATCAAAGAAATAATATTTACCGTTATTCAGAGAAAAGGATTTGAAATGTAGTGTATTATGATATGTTTGAAAGCTGCAAGTATCAACAAACAAACCAGACAAATGTGTGGTATATTTTTTAAATTCCGCTTGGATCAACTTGTCAGCAGGAGAAAAATATCCGTCACTAAATTTTGGGAGAGGCTTTTAGTGGTTTGGAGTGAGGCCTCAGTGTATACACAGATTATAATTCATGTTGCTTTGAGGTACATGAACCCAAAACCTAACATTATCGAGCTAATGTTAGAGGTTGTGACTCAGTGCTGCAGTTTTCCGCTGTGGACCTGCGGCAGGACTTGATGTTCTTTCAAAACATGACCAATATTTACATATGACATGGATGTTTTGGTAAAACCACTAGTTACACATCCTCTTCTGTGTAACAACCCCAATGTTCCTCCTTTAACTGCTTCTTTATGGTGGCTTAAACCTAAACAGGAAGTTAATTTGAGACTTTGCTCAATATCAAATCTAATTCATGTCAATATTTGTTGTTTTTTTCTTTTATTTATGGACACAAATGTCTCCCAGAATTACTACTTCTATTTACTTCTATATAGGTTTTGAATTTTTAGTAATAACAGGCTTCAAAGGTGTAATAGGTAAGAATTAATTTGTCAAATAAGGGGCAGCATTTCACTAGAGTAACCGCTAACTGCTGCTAACTGTTGCTGACATTGGCTTGTTAGCCGTGCAGCTCAAGTTCATATTGCACTTTTAAGGTTTTCTCAACGTTAGCTTACTCCTTCGCTTGCCGTAACTTGCATCATTTAACCTCAATCACTGATGCGTGCACTTTCTCAGGGCAGGTAGACAGAAATTATTCTTCTGCAGGAGACAGAACTGGCAGGTTTGAATTCTCCTTCATTTTCTGAGCTCATCTTAACTCTGCTGCTTTAAATCTGAATTCATTGATTTTTTTTGATTTTTTTTTCGGCCACTTGGGATCAGTAAACACATCATGTGACAGTGGTATGGTGAACATGTTAGCAAACAAATAACTAGTTACACATCCAGCAGGCACAGAGCAAAATTAACAATGATTTGGAGTCATGTTTGTGTCCACCTGATGAATGGAAGATATTTACTCTCCATTAGCCCTGCTTTGGTCTCCATCGACTCCTGAGGGAAATATCTGGCTCTTTAGCTGCTAAATGCTCCACTATGTTCACCGGCTAGTCGCTAATTGTATCTCCCTGCTCTGTGGTGCTGAGCAGGTAATGTGCAGAGGCTTGTTTTTCCTGGAAATAGCTGCCAGATGCAAGAAAAGAGGTTGATGATGAGCGGTAAGAGTGGACTGAAACAGTTAAAGTTGCAGGCTGTAAAAAACAAAACAATAAGCTGAAAGATGCTAAAATTCTCTGTAGCGCTAAAGAGTTTGTCATTACAAACAAGTGACACCTTTCACATTACAACCAACTGACTATTTGACCCATTGTTAATATCAAATTTCTGATTAGTGCTGCTTTAAGGGCACAATCATTAGGCGACATGACTGAGTGGAACAAGACCACAAGCAAGGAACAAAACTCCTGAGTGATTGTGGGAATTACAGAACATGTATTGGCAATATGAAGATTTACAGCTTTTGTCTTTCTCTATTGTTCTTGATAAGGAATGGGAGACAACATTAAGATGCATTATAAACTAGTGCTTCATGTTTATGTCCTTGCAAAAATTTTAAAAAAACGTATTACCTTGACCGATACAATTATTAAATACAGTATTTTGTCAATACCTGCTCCAGAAGTCCAGAGAAAGCCGGCTTGCTGAGCGTCGCAAATAGCAGTCTGACAGAGTTGAGATCGATGCCTGGGATCTTTGGATTGGTTTTGAAGTGGGTATCATCACTGAGAATGCAAACAAACATAGAATTATGTGTAGACTATCTATGATGTCTCATGGATCACTAACAGGATATAAATAGGTCACAGCTCAGGTTCAGGGACTTTGTGGTAAAGCCTTCATGTAAAAAGACACATTACTTTGGATTAAACACCGATCTGTCATGTGAAGGTCAGCTATGAGCCAAGTTCACTGAATGGTGGACGTGCTAATTCTTAACACACGCCGGCAGGAGCACACACACAATGCACAGCCTAAAGGTATTTAAGTCAATCCCTAAGAAGATCTCCTCTTCAGTCTGAGCAAGTACAAACTGATAAACATGCCTCCGCAAAGACAACTAAACCTTTCAGCATGAAGGACAGCAGCTATTGACAGTGTAAGCCGTCACATTCATATACCACAGCTTTTCTTTAGTCATAATACAAAATACATCAGATTTGATCGTGTGGAGACTGTTTGCCAAACAAAACACACTGATGCAGATAGTACAGAGTGAGTACGAGCACTGACCCACTCAATTCTGAGACTCTGTGGGCTGAAAGAAACAGATGAGCAGTTCTGGGCCCAAAATGTAACACAATGAAAATGACAATAAGTCTTAGGTCCTACCTGCAGTCTGGTTTTGACTATACTTGACCATGTTTCACAGCATGTTTTACAGTTTAAGACGTATCTTTCCTGCTAACAGTATTTCATGTTGTCTCCAGAGGTGTGTTTCCACCCTGATCACCTCCACAGTTCATTCCCCGGACACGATAAGTATCTGCTGATGAGTCTGTACAAAAAAGTAATCACACCTCCACACAGACTGACGGTCAGACAAATCTGAATCAGTGACCAGACAGATTGCATCTTTCCCAGGCCTGCCGGTCAGCATGTTTTGTTGGATAAGATGACATACCAGACCATGTGAGGTCCCTGCTGAATCAGTTCCCAGGACGCTAGCTTACATGTGAGTCTGTGCATTTAGCCACATGGTTTCTAGTTGCGTAATATGTGTTTATTTGAGAAAATGTATATTTTTGAAAACAAATCCCAATCTGCTTCAGCTGTTTAGGAGAATGCTGCAACATGGTTTTGCTGTGAAGCTCCAGAAATGTTTTGTGGACTGACTTTCCATCAACAAGGGGGGGAGGAGATGATGAATGAATTTTCGTTTTTGGACGAACCGTTCCTTTAATACATGCAAACATGGTGTGTACCTACCTTTGGTCCAAGAAGCTGGCGTTCCAACATGCCGTGGAGGAGAGTTGAATAATGATGTCACTGTGCACAAAAACATAAAACAGACAAACAAGTACAGAGACCATTAAAAAATATGACTTATTTAACAACCGATAATACTAAACTAATTTTTTTACTTCACTTACTTTGTGACACTAGAATCTGTGCTGTACATCAGCTTTAACCTCCATGAATTTAATCTCTCATAATTGATCGGGGAGATTGATTTACTGATATTAATCACTCTGAAGTCTTCTGGAGGGACAGAACTCTGCAGAGACGAAGATAAACAGACAAGATAACAGCACTGTCACAAAACGATTGTTTGCACTGCTACTTCCACTGTTTGTGTGCATGTGAGCGCGTGTGTGTGTGTGTGTGTGTGTGTGTGTGTGTGTGTGTGTGTGTGTGTGTGTGTGTGCGCGCGTGCATGTGTGTGTCACAGTTCAGCACAGAGACATCTGGCCTTCCGTCTGGGTTGTGTCTCTTTCCTCCATGAAGATAAAGTAAATGGGCCACGCCTGAAGTCTAAATATTTTCTCCGTAGAGGCTGAATGTGTTTTGTCTTTATCAGTGCACATTCCTGACAAATTGCAGTAGATTTGTAGCAGACAAATGCTCCATATAGAGTACAGCTCCAATACGCTGTAAGTGTAATGTTGAAACATTGTTGGAAAGCTTAGACATTAGTGTCCCCCTGTGGTGAAACACTGAACTGATTAAATGAAGGCATCAACAAAAGATGCTGTGAATCAGAGTGTCTTTCTTTTCATTTAGCAACATATTTTGAAATAGTTTTAATCACTATTTTTATTTTGTTATTATGATTATGTTAAGGTTTGTGCTGAGGATTTAGTGCTGACTGCGAGGATAGGGAATTCATGTATTAAATGGACTGGAGGTTTCTCCTCATCTCTATTTTCTACAGTTCACCTTTATCAGACACTCGGTTTTCCCTTTGTATGTGGTATTTTGACAATCATGCTTTGAATTGTGTGATTAAAGAATTGCTTATGGACAGATCTGATGCAAATAAATATAAGAAGAGGAAAAACCACAACAACAACAACAACAACAAAAACAACAACAAGAAACAGAGGCTTAAGAGGAAGCAGAAGAAGAAGAAGAAGAAGTGGAAGAAGAAGATAAAGAAGAAGAAGAAGCGGTAGCAGAAAACGAAACAGAGGCTGAAGAAGAAGATGAAGAAGAAGAAGAAAGAAGACAAGAAGAAGAAGATGGCGATATATTATTACTCAGGGAACAAGCTGCAGAGGGAGGTTTACTAAAGTCTTCATCACATACCTGTTCATTAGCGTACAATAAGAAGCTGTGGTCTCCTCCACAGATGATTTTGGTCACTGTATATTGTTTGGAAGAAAGCAAGGAGAAAACAGCACGTTAGCTGAGATCAACCGCATTTGTCTGAAATTTTGCTTTACAAATAAACTTGACCTTGAAAAATGCTGATACCTCAAGATGGATGAAGGAGAATATATTGTGGGTGCATCAAGGAATGATCAAACTATCAAACTGTTAACTCTGACACACATGATCAAAGGGTTGTCATAGTCGTCTTCCAGTTTAAAAAAAGACTCCTCAGTGCTGCACTGCATCAAATCATCAACAAACGCTTTCACATCACAGGCTGAATTTTGATAACTCCTATACCACAAACAACAGTGGATTCAAATTCAGTCTTTCATCCTCAGTCACACATCAGCACAGCCACATACAACGTGACGGATAAGCACGTGGGAGCCCATCCGGCACTAACGGGACATTTACCAACCATCTGAGTGAACGGGTGGTTATTAGCTGATTACACTAATTTATGCATTCGAACTAGAGGTCAGTGCCTGTTTCAGTTTTGGGCTCTCTGCATGTGACAGTGGTTGGTCTTTAAGAAGCTATTATCGGGGACCCTATTGCTTACACATCCTAGAGAATAGGGAAATAACATCTACATACTTACTAGATAAGAACAAAGGAAATATTAATAGCATTTTTAAAAAAAAAATCCATTTAAGCTTCCATCACAATCATACAGCTCTGAGCACAGGGTCTTCTGCTTACCTGTTCTTTGGAAATTTCCAGTCAGGAAACTGGTCTTGACAGGAAATGGGCTTCTAGCGTCCCCCAGTATTCCTGTGCCAAGCTGACCGTGGCTGTTACAACCAAACGCATACACCACACTGGAGGTAGTAACAAACGCCAACGTGTGGTGCCTGACGAAGGGAAAAAGCAGCAACATTTGGGATGCAGAGCGTTAACACCAGCTTTTTTATACCACGCTATTAGTTAGGGCTGTACAGACGAATTGAAGCTGATTCAACGACCCAACAATTCATTTGTTATCTTTGAATCTTTAGTGAATGTGACGCACAAACACACACTGCGCAACACCAGTGACTACAGCAACAAAAATTACCATAGAGCTTAATCAACAACTTTCTGACTGAATCTTAACAAAGTTCAAGGTTCACAAAGATAGAAGCGTACTGAGTTGCATCAGACTGAACAGCTACACCAGATTAAATAAAAAAACAGTACCTGCCGCAGGTGATCTGGGACACCTCAGTGCCCATGAGCTCCAGCACTCGCCTGGGTAGAAGTTCATTATTGGTAGAGCCGTGACCCAGCTGACCCCACGAGCCATCACCAAATGTAAACAAGCCACCATCCTGCAGGAGAGACAACAGATGAGATTCTTAGTAATCCAGTTGGTCAAAGTAAATAAGCCCAGGTGTCAGGTGGTGGGTTAAGATAAATAAGGGTTGGGCAGTCTAGATGATTGTTTAATCAGTGCATTAAAGATCATTGATTGATAAATTCACATGCAACAAGTAGCGAGTCACTATACAGCAAAAATAACTGGTCTATCAGTTATCCGGCAGCTGAGCAAGCAGCATCTAACACGGTGGTTCCCAAATTGTGCGCCAGCAAGTCCAGGTGCGCTGTAGGATACTGTTACAACCACAGGTTATTACTGATGCATACAACTATACAACAAGTGAAGAATGAGTTTTTAAAAATGTAAAATTTAAATTCTATATTCAAAAACCTTCACGGGAAGAAGAAATAAACATGTACAGAGTGATTGAATAACACGTTATACAGGCTGTTTTGCACAGATTTGATTAGAGGTGTGCCTTGAGCACAAAGAGTCTGAAAGCACCGTTCTAATCAAACTGGAATATTTAACACATGTTGGTCGTGCTTAGATTATGTGAATGTTTGAACTAAAAAGCACAGGTTGGGGTTTATCCATATTCATACCTTCGTGAGGGCTGCTGTGTGTTCGTCTCCACAGCTGATGTGAACAACTTTTTGAGACCTCAAAAATTTGATGTGGCACGGGACAGCACGATCTGAGGAAGGGGACACAAACAACCAAAGCAAGGTCATGCTCTTCTTCGCTGATACTAATTCGATTTGCAAATAAGTGGTGAAGTCAACTACGGCATTTCAATCTAGTACTGCAGTAGCAATTATTCAGCGACTATTCTGTCCAATATTCCGTCAAAAAAATGTAAAGACAGAAGAGAGTTTGCATTTAATGTTTCTACAGTAGTCCCCAAACATCGCCACCTATAATAACTCGTAACACACATTTCTAAACAAAAACAAACACTTCCTGGACAGTGTTAAAGCAGGTGAAACATTGGATTTATAGTATGGTATCACTATTCCACAGAGGCATGTCAGAAACAACAACAAACATAGTATAATATTGTCATAATAAATAATAAACTACAATAAATCCTTTATCTCTCATAAACAGCAATGTGGCTTCTTTCCATCCAGCTGATTATTACCTTGTTTATCGTTGAGACCCAGTTGTCCAGCTTTGTTCTTGCCCCAACCGAACACAGCTCCGGACAAGGAGAGAGCAAAGCTGTGGTCTCCCCCGGCGGTTATCTTTGCCAAAGGAATTCCCGCCAGAGACTTGAGGGGATGAGGGGACAGCTTGCTGGGCTCTCCTTTCCCCAGACCGAGCTGACCGCTGGTGTTCTGGCCCCATGTGAACAGCTGGCCATCTGACAGGGAAAGGACAGAGAGGCACATCTACACTGATTACTGCCTGCACAGGCAAATACGTAATGGAAGACTCTAGATCTGAACAGTGCTGGTGTGCTATGAAAAGACTGTCACACCTCTAGAAAGTGCAATGCAGTGCTGGTTCCCACACATTACTTGAGAGATCCGATGGTCGCACAGCCTTTTGACCAATCTAGGAAATAAAAAAACATAAATATTTGTTTATCAGACCTCCAATTTCTCACTGTCATTTTCTTGTAGTGTTTTTTCTCCTGTCAGGCTGAAAGCTTGGATGTCTCTATGGTGTGTTTACTCAGTCACCTTGGGATTCGAACTGCCGCCTCTGCCGTCCCCAGGCCGAGCTGGCCACCTTCACCAGCTCCCCAGGCAAGCACTTGACCCTGCTCGTTCACAGCCATAGTATGGGCCCACCCGCACGACACCATCGTTATCTTCTGAGTGTCTAGAGCTCCGACCAGCTCTGTGGAGAGGAGGAAGAGCTTGGCATCGGCAGTTTAATGACAAAGAAATACATTAAAATATGGCCAATTTTCTTTACTGACTACCATCGTATTTTGGTACGCCCTAGCCTGGCATTTGTTATCATCACATCATCAGATAAATGATTGTGCCTTTCATTTCTGTTTATCTCATCATTGGCATTTATGTTGTTTTGATACGGGGAACCTGAAGATCCGAAGTTATCTTATTGAACAATTGGGATTATCACTATTTCTTGTTGTGGGTGATTTAGATGAGGGGAAAAAACACGTATCTGCACTTTGTTTTTTAACAGGAATTTACATAATGTGTTAACAAATTTAATAAGAAATTCATGACTGAGTGTGCTGCTGCACCTAAATGAAAAAGTAGTATAATACTCTTTGTTTATATCTATAAGCGTTACATATATTTACTTTCAGTTTTCCCTTTTATTCACTGTTTGCTGCAATGGAGCCTCCGAGTCAAAGAATTACAGAAGTGTACTTGTACAGCTTGACTCTTGAATAACAGTCAGCCCTCATGGACCCAGCCCATGTAAGGCATTTAACTCAGACATGTTATCTGATGTTTTGGACTGCTTAAAGTAAAATAGTTTCTCTTTTAATTACCTAGGCAGAAAAAGGCACGTAAAATAACATATAAACACCTGAGAAGCAGAAGCTATGAACGTATCAAGCTATATATAGACAGAAAAAAATCATCTATGCTGTCAACTGCGCCGTAAAAAGTAGGCTTGTCTCCATGTGATGCTCTGCATCACAGCATAGAGGTGCAGTAAGTGGCACTTGTGAGGAGGCAATGTGGTGCAGTTAATCGGAAACTGTGTAGTTGGTGACCTGGTTTTCTGCTATCAAACTGATGCTGTGGTTTAAACTGAGCTCAGTATTGTTGAGTATTGTTTCAAAAAAATTTATCAGGAATCTACATTTCATAGGATTATTTAAAAGATATATTCAAACAACTAAACAAACCTGATAAAGGCTTACTTATCAAAACATTGAGTATATGTATGCATGTATATAGTGAGTGCTTATACAATATGTTGAATATCATCTAGCAGGTTTTCCATCCTACACGTCACCAAGGTGTTTTGTCAGCTTCTTTGTAATAGGTGTAATTATTTGCTCAAGGTTCAGAGATTCTTGCATTTATTCATTGTTGTTACAGCTTCACCCACATGCCTATACAAAGTAACACACAACACAAACTTCCACCCACATGACACCAACACAGACCCACCACTGTCTGCAATCACTTCACAAGCTATGAGTGTTTCAAATCTCCCAGAAATGGTTGTGCACGGTGCAATCTGATGTTGACAACAGATGTCAGAATTGACAATTTAACAAAAGAATAATGTGTATTTGCATTTAAACTAATTGTATGTATCAAACATAAAATCCATTATGTGTGAACCTTAAGATATAACCCCATTTATGCTTAGTCATTATTCAATAATCCAGGTGTGGTGAAGCAGCTGTAAAACCGGAGCAGATGAACTTTCTTAGACCTGCAAAAGACATTTCATTGCATATTCAGCTTCCTCAATTGTACACAAAGATGGGGCTACCTGGAAAATCAGTATGCTGAAATCAAGGCATCATGGAATATTCTCCCATGAGAGTATAACCACCCCACAGCAAATCCAGCTGCAACTGCAATGTCATATTCTTTTAGTTTGAATGTTTTTTACACTGTATTTTCATCACTTGGGAAGTTTGAGATTGGAATCAAAAATTCAAATTTCCCCATATCTGTCATTTCTAACACCAACGTTCACTGTACAGAAAAGAGACTAAGACTAAGTTAGTGGCTTTATTGAGCTAAACTTAGAATTAATGCAACATTGAGCTAAAGGCTCACGATAGGATATGGAATTAATTCGGCTTCAAAGAGACAGACATGCAACGAAAAAAAGGTACTATGCAAGACCTATCATTCTATCACAGTTGCAGCACCACGAGGCAACACCACAAACTTGTACCAGCACTTGAAAGAACACCAAAGGCACCTATAAGACCAGTGTACGGCAAAAAAGTCAGCTGAAATGAGTGATACACAGTGAATATTGAATGGAAGCTTGACTTTAAAAAAACTGGCAAATCAAATTGCAATCTCAGTATTGGTCAGAAAAATCGTTCAGCCCTAATGTTAGGCACGTATTATATCTATCTATCTATCTATCTATCTATCTATCTATCTATCTTAGTTTGTCGTGTTGGCATGCTAACATTTGTTTATTAGCACTAAACACAAAGGACAGCCTCAAATATTTGTCTCACATTTTATGGTAATCTTTACAATAGTTGTCAAGATAATTCACTCTGAACCACAGATGTCAACCTCATGGCACAAACAAAGTCAGTAGAATTCAGCCACCTGGGTCCATTAATGTAAACTTCAGAGCAATCAATCCAATGGCAGAAGAGATATTTAAATCTGGACCAAAGTGTTTGACTAACTGAGAGACTGACATTGCCATCCCAGGAGCCATGCCGATAGCATGGTCAAAAATTCTAGGACATGGATTCTGGCTCTTTCAATACACACAGCATTTAGACCCCACGTTCTCACATCTGTTAACTACCCCTGGTAACTCTCCACACATCACCTGCTGCAACAACCTACAGATTGTAATGATTAACCCAAACTCAGTCAATCTGCTGTTCGCACTGAAATCTCACCTGGGGAGGTCCCTGGTTTGTCGTGGCCCAGCTGTCCACAGCTGTTAGAACCACATGTGTACACGCTACCATCCTGCAGCAGGAACATCGTGTGTTGCCCTCCACAGGCCACGTCTTTCAGTCCCCTGCCACTGAACACATGACAGTTCCTTGGCTCAAACATGGGGTTCCTCTCCACACCGATACCCAACTGTCCATCCTTTGCATTCCCCCAACACAGCATGTTGGCGAGGGAAGAGGGGGGGGTGAGCACCAATCCGAAGAGGCAGAGAGTGATGGCCAGACGGAGGAAGACAAAAAAGAGATCAGGCTTGAGAGGAGCCCCGCTTTCTCCTCTTCATGTAACTTCCAACCCTGGAAGAAACATAAAAACTATTAGTAATCATGTCATCTTTCTTCATGAGGAACTCTGATCACTGTGCTCCACGTGTGCAGCCCTGATGTTTTTAAGAATAAAGTAAAGATGGGTTTAGAGGTGGGCGTGGCTGTGTGTGAGAATGATGTAAGCTGTATGACAGAGGAACAGGCAGTGTGTTTAAATAAACCCTGTCAGTGTAATCCCGGCTTAAACAGCTCCAAGCAGTCCAGTCCACATGCAATACATGCATGTTACTGACTGAGTTAGCCAAGGGTAATAAACAAATGGGTACAGAATATTATAAGATACAGAGCAATCAAAAGACTGCATCAAATTCCTTGTATGTGTACAAATAGTTGGCCAATAAAGCCGATTCTGATGAGAAAAAACAAACATGATATAAATCTGGAGACAGAAAGAAAAGGAGTTTTGGAATCAGTCTTTAAAATAATTAATTCCAAGTGTTTCTTCACTTTAATTAGATCACTTTTATATCCATCTGACCCTTATTTGAGAAGTTGTTTGCAGCCTCTGACACTGATTTATGAACATAAATATTATTCTTGATTGTACTCCCTGTATACAAATTTTGGAGGTATACCTAGCTAAAACTAAAACAGCCAAATAGAAAAAGCCCTGCAATAAATCCGACCTTTATGAATGTTATAATTGGACCTGAAACAATCAGTTGCTTAATTCATCATTTTGATAATGGATTAATTCAGGGTTTTATTAGAAAAAAAACAGTCATGCTAACTTCTCAAATGTGAATATTTTCTTCGTCATCTATAAAAGTAAATTGAATACTTTTATGTTTTAGACTGTTGGTGAGAGAAAACAATCCATTTGAATGTGTCAGCCTGAGCTGAGCTGAGAAATTGTGAAAGACATTTTGCACTATTTTCTCCCATCTTACAGACATCACGATAAATAAAGAAAATAACAGGCAGATGAATCAACAATCAAAAGAAATGTTAATTGCAGGCCGAGTCATGACTTTTTGCTAAATCTGTTCCATAACAATGAGGGAAGACTAAATATTCAAAACACCTGGGAGGAATTGGTGTTTTATTTGCCTTTTTTCTTATATGGTTCTTGCTGTTCACTTGATTTTATGTTTGACTTCAGTAAAGCACTACCTGATTTACAAGTGCAACAAAAATAATCCTAATGTTACTAGTAGCTGTAGTCTACAGCATTCAAAATGACCAGGACGTTGAGTAAACACCTGTCTGGAGTACCCTTGCAATTTCAGCTAAAACTAAACATTATAAGCTTCATGAGGGAAGGTAGGTCGTTGGATATGACTGCATTATTTTCAGCGTGGACCTGCTAACCTGACAAGTGGGTGTATACTGACAGTGTCGAAGAAAATATTGAAACTGAACTGTAAGACCACAGTAAGCACGCAGATACCACATAGTAAACCCTGAATAAAACATGAATAACTCTATCATATACCCCAAACTTGGTTCTGAGTCCCTGTGAAACAGCATTAAGCCATGTTTATTAACTGTGGGTTACTATAATTAGCACACACTGCAATAAGAATTAGCTTAATATGACTCCCACTGAACTAGTAGCTAGTTAGCTGTGTTTGACAGTGCACCTGGACGGACCCCATCATCTGTAATGAGGACATGTAGTTAAGGTTAGGTTAGCTAGCTGCCTGCTGGGGAGGACGTGAAAGAGGAGTGGTCTGTGTATACGTGGTGTAGACATGATTAACACGGTGTGCAGGCGTTGCTTTGTGTGTGAACTGATTTTAGCTGGTTAGACAGTTCAGAAACGGAACCAAAGCAGCTCGCTTGGTAACAAACCCAAGCCGAGTTACAATGATAGTTAACAGTTAGCTAATTAACCTTAGCGAGCTGTAGCATCGCTGACTGTCACCTTATCGCTGGAAAAAAAACACAGATATCCACTGGTTAACCGATGTCTAAATTGCAAGCAAAACGGTGTTGCGTTATGTCTGGTTCATTTAAAATGTAAATGGGTTGTTTACCTGGACAGATGCATTCTGTAATTGGGCGTCTGGTTTCGGTTCAGCTCAGAAAACAAACTAGGAAGTGTCAAAGCTGGCTACGTCACTGAACATTCTAGACGGGAAAGCCGCGATTGGACGCCGATCAGGAAGTGAATTTACCAATGACCCGCCCTACTCTGCCTCTGATTGGCTAAGTGTGATGTTCTTACCCCTACCCTAACCAATCATCACTTCAGTTTCCTCTGCGTCAGAATTTGGCACAATAAAAATGCTATAAACATTATCATAGACAGGACAACTGCCAAAAAGTGACTGTCTGGAGCAGGGCTGTCCAAAGTGGGGCCCTCGGGTCAAAATTGGCCTGCTTTTGGGTTCAATTTTCCGCAACAGATGTTTCTAATGAAAAATAAAATAAATAGTAAAGATAATAATATATCATATAAATCACTATTCATTTTTCTTCATCTGAGCACAGTGGGCTGGGTGACACCTTACGCAGAAAGTCAGTAAGTTAAGGTAACTTGAGATCCGGGAACCATTTTGCATCTTAACACAATAGGCCACAATAGGTGTGGCCAACCATTACGTTTCAGTTTCGCCCTCCAAGGGAAAAAGTCTGGACACCCCTGCTCTAGGGGTTAGCCTATGATGGAGGGAATGCCCATATGTACTAGCCTGACTCCATTTTTGACCCATTGACCTGCTTATCCACGTCGGACATTTTGCACTCCTGCATAAAACTGTACAGTCGTACATCTATTTAGAATAAGTAAAACTTTAACTTTTTATCCTAAACATAAAAACTTTAAAAAAAAAAAAAAAGTAATATAAAAAAAGCAATTAAAACATTTTTCGATCATGATCATTTAACTGCAGCTTTTTCTGCTAACAGCCAAACTTAAGTCTATTTTTATTAAAGAATATGAGTGCCAATTTACTGAAATATGAGGAAGTCAAATAAGCAGTGAACAAGCAGGCTTCAAGTTTGTGTACTCGCCAAGCTTCAAGCTAAAAATAGCTGGTTCAGGTCAAAGGTCAAGGCTGGTTAAAGACTGTGACCTGGTGCTCTACATGTCACACTATTGTCAAAGTGCAAGATTATTTAGGTTGACCTTATTAACACGTGTACTTGTGAAAATATGAATCATGATCTGTTAGGCCACCCAAGCATTTTGCATGGTGATTGCATACTGATTTGAAATCTGTGTCATTAATCTGAATTTAAATACTGCTCCAGTAGTCTGTTAATCAGCTTGGACTGCTTGAATTGTAAGGGGCAACAGAGTTATGTGTATGATCTGCATAGATATGAGGGTTAACACCATGTTTTTGTATAATTTGGAAGCATGTATCGAAAAAGAAGGAACACAGTTTAGATTGCAGCCTAATTATTGTCTTACACATTCCCACTAACAGGCATTCAACCTATCTATTATAGTGCAATGTGATCTGTGGTGCCAAATACCTGCTTCAGCACTTGGGGACTTTTTCTGAACTTTCAAATCCTGAGTGATGTTCTCCTTAAATCTTATCCCAGAGCAACCTTTAAGTGCATATGCACTGCTTTCTCTAAGATTTAACAGGTGAAGGGTTGATATATAATATGTTTATAAATGTTAAAAATACATGGCACCACTTAAAAGTATTACTGTATGGCTGAAAGTAAGGCAGCAACACCAGTGACTTCTGTAGCCTGAAATTCCTGGGGGTGTTAAGGGATGACTAGTGTAAACATTCAGGCCTCAAATTACTACGTATTATAATCCATATCAGAGTACTGGTCATAGAGGAAGAAGACAGTGCTTGGGCCCCATAAGAACCGGGATCAAAATGGATGGTGTGTACGGAAAAGTAAATAAAGTTGATTTAAACTCACATACATGGTGCCCACTAACCCTACAGGGGCCTTCAACATCAACTGCTTCTCTGATTGGCTACCGAGTGCCAGAACTGCCGATTGATGATTGGTGCACACAGCTGTCATTCAGCGTTCCGTCGACCAATCATCTTCACTATACGTGGGGGCGTAGATGAAGGCGTAAACGTTTCTTGCACGCTGATTGGCGCGGTTACATCACAGGCCGTGTATGATAACATTGAGGATTCACAACAGTGAGGCGAGGGCGGCGGTTTCCATTCAGTTATTAGCGACTTCTCTTCAAGGAACCAGCCGACGATTAAATCGTGTAAATAAATTCAACATATCGAAGGTATGATTTTAACTGAACGTGTCATTGAAAGGTCGAGGCGATGGTCTCTTTAATGCTGGACAAACTGCGAACTTCTACCGAATGCTAACCACCTAGCTAGCTAGTCAGCTAAAGACAGCTAAAGACAGCTAATGTTATTCTAGCTAGTTAATGCTAACGCCGCTGAAACGCGAAGCCGCTAACTTTGACGTTAGTCCAACTGCTTAATAAATAATGGCAACAAAGATATGTTATTTAGTAGTATTTGAGTATCCTAACTGAAAAACGTGCACAGCGCCTCTGGCATGTGTATTATATAATCGAGATGCCGATGTATTGTTAGCGGCAGGAGCTAGTGTTATGACTGCTCAGAGTTGCATCATGCGTGCAACCTCAACGTTAGTCTTATCGTTACTCTTGAAACAAGTCTCACAATACTGCAGGTACACTTTGTGAATGTTGTCGGACAGAAAGGTATGTTGCTATTATTATTCCCCGATGCTGTTCAAATGTTAAGATGCACGTTATACATTAGCAATGTTTGCAAATAAAGAAATAAACAGGGTGATTTGAATAATTATGTAATTTCAGTTATGATCAGTAAACAAACACAGATTGTTGACAACCTTTCATATATGCATGTGTAATACGCTCAGTTCTATCTGGACTGAGTCGAGGCTTAATAGCTAATGAGGAATTTTAATGCATATGATTTGAACAAGGTTATTGTGGGTCAGCTTTGAAAGACGCCCATCGGGCTGCAACAGACTATTATCTTTATTTCGATTGATCTGTTGTCTACATTAAGTGTTTGGTCAGTTGTCAGAATATTGTGAAAATGATCATGACAATGTCTAAAGGCCAAAGGAGGTGTATTCAAAAGCTGCTGGTCCTAGGAAAAGCCTAAAACTCAAAGATAATAAGTTTGTTGTGTAAGAAAAGCAACAAGTCCTAATAGTAGAGAGACCGCTCTCCTCATGAGTTACCAATGACTACCGTGCAGTGATTACTTGGTCCCTCAAATCCTTTTAAGACTAGGTCACTTACTATCTAAACCACCATTTTGTAAACAAGTAAAGGGTTTGCGCCTTATTAACCTGTATCTATCTTTTTGGAGATAAGAAACCCAGGGATGGTGGTAATAAAGCTATCATGGGCCCCCCCTGAACAAACAAAATAGATTTTATGAATGTTCACTAAAACTCTGCATCCAATCTAACTAATTAACTGATTTTTCCCCAGTGATTGGACAGCAGATCCCTCTACCTCTGCATCCAGTGCTTCTCCAGAGTTTGTGCTGTTAGGGTGATGTCAGCAGCCTGTCTCGTGCGCCTGGCAAGGTGCAGTGGTCCTCATGTGGGTCGCACTGGTCTTTTACAGAAAGCCATAGTCCCATTCTCGTACCAGCAGGACAGCCACCTTCAGTTCACAATCTTCCGGAGACAACTTTACAGCCCTTCAGAGAAACGGCACAGCAACACACGCTTTGATGCAGACAGCAGTGGCCGACCCACTACTTGGGATTCATTTGGCATCTGGGACAATCGTATTGATGAGCCCATCCTGCTGCCGCCAAGCATCCGCTATGGCAAGCCCATTCCTAAAGTCAGCTTATCAAAGGTAGGCTGTGCCTCGCTGATTGGTCAACGCAAGGAGAATGAAGACCGCTTTCAGGTCTCCCAAATGACTGACAACATCCTCTACTTTGCTGTGTTTGATGGGCATGGCGGGCCGGAGGCAGCTGACTTTTGTGAAAAATACATGGAGAAATTCATCAAGTAAGGAAATCATCAGATATGCTGTTAACACACGTCTGCACCAGTCATTATCACAGGAAATTAATTGACCAGTTAACTATTTGAATGTCAGAAAATGTAGATGATTGTGAGGAAAAAAAACATATCTTTGTGTCTGATATTGTCATCATTGAAGTCTTTTGGTTGTTGTTTCAGGGACCTTGTGGAAAAGGAGTCCAATCTGGAATTGGTTTTAACGAAGGCCTTCCTTGAAGTAGACAAAGCTCTCGCAAGGCACATGCACTTCACTCCAAATGGTAGGTTCTTTCATGTTACATGTACATAGATGAGAAACTGTGTATTTATACACACACGTATGCAATGAAAGTTTTCTTTTTCTCTCTTCAAAACCTAACTTACTTATCCTCCATAGGCTTTGAAGCATTGGATTTCTCAACTGACATAACCTGAGCACTTTTGGTTAGAGGTCTGTCATTTAAGCCCAAGTTAATTGATAACTGATGAACAATAACACAGCTACAAGTAGAGCGAATGCTAGTGCTTCATTGCTTCCAGTACTGCATCTACACATACAGAGTGGTGACAATTTAAAGGAAAAACCCTGAGTGCATTTGTGGATAAACATAATGAATGTGGCTCTTTCCACACAGGGCACACTGGGTCACATAAAGGTTTATGATATGTATGTAGAAGATATGTGTTGTGGTCTGTGCTGTGGTTTTCACAGTCACATGTCAACCCAGTTACCCAGCACTTAAAAGAGCGGTAGAGGTCCAGAGACTTGCAGAGTGTATGCCAACAAACCAGGGCTGCACCAAATATCTTTTGGAAATAAGTTGGGCTCTGTGTGCCAAGCTAGATGCAGACACAAAGTGCCATGAGTTGGTAGCTCTTTGGTTCAGCCCTACAAAGAACACTGAAGCTGTTCTCAATTCTCGTGTGCCTGACACTTGATGTTGTTTTCCTTTAATTTGTCACCCATGTTTTGGCTTATTCTCAATCTGCAAAGTATGTTTTTTTAGCACGGCCATTGAAATTAATGTTATGGTTCATTTTAGCCTCCCTCAAACAAATGAATGCAAACCATTTCTCTCAATAAACCATGTGGTCTACGTGTTAGCCCTTGTCATATAGAAACTTTTCAAATTAGCTTGACTTTTCTCAAAGGGCATTGTGTCTGATTACGATTATCTACTTGTATAAAAGCTAGTCTATCTATTATGTGGCCATACATCGGCCACGCTGTGTGAAATGTCCCAATATGCCTGTGTGTGTGTGTGCATGTTATCTACGGCAGCTGCTGACCCAGCTAAGAGCTGGAGGCCCTTGGCACCAATGTGGATGACGAGAGGCTAGATATTGAAGGAGAGTCCAGCGGGTCCTAAATCCTGGCCTACTGGAAGGTTCCCTAACTTTCTCTCACTCCTCGCTCTCTCTATGTCTCTCTTCCTTTTCTTTCTTCTCTCACCAAGTGTATGCAAAGCTTCTTGTGAGACAGTGCTTAAGTTTGACAAGTTGTATGAAATGTATGTTGTCAGTAACAGATCTTAGTCCATGAGATGCAGCATGTCAAATATGCAGATTTAAAAACATGTGGCTTAAAGACCCTATTTAGTTCAGTGAGCTTGAGGTCTAATGCAGGCCTACAAATGTCAGCAGATAAATCTCATTATGGCATGTGATGCTGTTTTAACTAGGGATACCCCATACCCATACCCCGCACTGCTAAATCATCAGCCTGATATTAGGAAATGTATGTTATCGGCTATTTATCAGTATCTGTGAAATTCTAGGTGTTAATATTCAGCCAAATTGCTTTCATTGAATTAAAACAAGTGCAAAAGAGGAAGAATATAGAACTTTTTTTAAATTACCAAAATATGACATTTTTGGTTTCTTATCTTATCTTAAAATTCATATGGTGCATCCCTGGCTTTAACAAACTCACATCCCTTCAGGAAATAAAGTTTAGTGTTATGTGCAGTTAATTTGCCAGACAGATAAAGTTATCTGAAACCATGTTGCCGAGTTCAGAGTTAAAATAACGTCTCACTGTTTGCCTGCATTAATCAGTTTGGTACCAACTGCCATAATCAAGTTTTAGTTAAGTCACTTTCCTTTTGACAGATTAGTGGTGAATTTTTCACATTTGTATCTGCAGATAAATGCATACAAAGCTATAAGTAAACAAACCAGCACTCTTAGAAAGTATTAAAGTATTTTTTTTTAAATGGTTTTTTTTGATGAGTTTTTGTGTTTCTTTTTTAATACTTAACACTGACATAGGTTCAGCCTTAGATAGAAGTCTGCGGTAAAATTTGTTCAGGACCTCAAATCTGTGCTGAAACAGTTTGACCTGCATGTGTGACTGCCTCCTCTATTGTTAACTGTGTTACCTCTAGTTTGCTGCAAGTCCACTTTTTGACTTCCCACCCATGTGTCCATGTTTAAGTGTGTGGATGTGAGAGTGTAAGACACACCATGTGGTTGTTGTGATCACTGTGAACAGTGACTTTGTGTGTGGACCTTTTTGATGGCACTTTCCACCTCTCATGTTTTCATTTATGTCTCTATAGTACCGGGGATGAATGCAGGAACCACCTCCACTGTGGCCCTGCTGAGGGACGGCATTGAGCTAGTAGTAGGCAGTGTGGGTGACAGCCGTGCCATGCTGTGCCGCAAGGGCAAGGCCCTTAAACTCACTGTCGACCACACTCCTGAGAGGAAAGACGAGAAAGAAAGGTACAAACGTTGTCAGTAGTGCCATGTTTGACAAAAAGGTCCATAAAATTAGTATAAACTTCATTGTTGTCAGTTGCCTCTGCTGGGTTGTTGCCTGCTGGAACAACTTACACCATTATAATAATCCTCTCTGCCTCTGCGTCTGCCTCAAGGATAAAGAAAAGTGGGGGTTTTATCACCTGGAATAGTCTGGGACAGCCAAACGTCAACGGCAGGCTGGCCATGACGCGCAGCATTGGAGACTTTGACCTGAAGAACATGGGGGTCATTGCTGAGCCTGAGACCAAGAGAGTCTCGGTATGTTTTAGAAAAGTGGAGAATTTTTCACATTCGTCTGCTGGATGTTTCAGGCTAATTATAATAATGATAGTTCAAAATAATTAGAAGTGTTGCTAAATATTTCTTTCCTTCTCTTCAGTTGCACCACGTCCACGACTCGTTTCTGGCGCTGACCACAGATGGCATTAACTTCATTATGAACAGCCAGGAGATCTGCAATGTCATCAACCAGTGCCATGACCCCAAGGAGGCAGCTCAGAGAATATCTGACCAGGTAAGATGTTCATACTTTAGTATTTAATGTGCCCGTAATGAACAGGCAGTGTATGTAAGGTGAGAGAGCTTTGTGATTTGACTCACAGAGCGCATTCGATGTTTGTTTATTGGAAGGATTGTTTTAGTTGTGGCAGAGAGGAATACTCATTGAAACGAATGCTTAAATGTTCTGTAGGGATGGTACAATGAGAGACAACTTGATCATAGTTAATATAAATTTCCTGATTTTTAAAAAAAAAAAAATTTATATTGCCCACAACTTTTCAGTCATCCGAATAAGAAAACCCTGTCACCATGGCTGACGGCAAGGCTTGTCCATGGTATCCCCTCTGAAAAAAGTTAAAATTAATGAGTTAAAATATATTCAAGGCCTCCAGTTTGCCCTCCCATCTCTGTTAGCAAAATATTCTTTCTTAACAAAATGTTAGGTCAGGTGATTTAAGCATTAAGTAGTAGTAGTTGTAGTAGTCGTTGTCGTAGTAGTTAAGAATTTGAAAAATGAGCGAACGTTATCAACAGAATGTGATCAAGTATCAACAAAACTGTTATGTCAGAGACGTCTATGTATTAAGATGTAGAGATGTCTACTGCAGTTAGCATGCTAACCAGCCATTTTTAAATGATAATGTGTCTCTTCTCTCTCAGGCTCTTCAATATGGCTCAGAGGACAACAGCACAATTATAGTGGTGCCCTTCGGTGCTTGGGGAAGACACGAGAGTTCGGACTCAAGTTTCTCTTTCAGCAGAAGTTTTGTGTCCAGCGGTCGCTGGGCGTAGTCAGCAGGACAAGGGATGAAAGTGGCTGGTCTGTGGACCTAATTATGTGTGCAATACAATCGAAAAACAGTGCCCTTGTGGAAACATTATAAAGAGTGTGGTTTGCCCAGACAATAATACCTAAGGGTAACTAAATGTTATTTAGAGTAGCATGATATTTATTCGCCTCTGTGGAATAAGAGGCGGTGAATTCATGATGTGCACTAAATGAAAAAGACCCCCTTTATAAAAGGTTTTATCTACTAGCAAGCCAATGACCTTACAGGTGCTTAAAGCTGAGAAGTGTTTGAATGGCAGGCAGGAATTCATGATGACATGCAGGACATCACTCGGTACATTAGCTAAGATTTTAAGACTCCAATTCCCGACTGTCTGCCGTTCAAATCATTTATTTTAGCTGCTCATAATGCCCAAGTTTGCACTTACATGTTTTAATAATTACCTTAATGTGGATAAGTTTTCAAAAAGAAAAGAAAAAGAAGTTGCATCTGGATTTTACCTGCTGGTTAATTTCTCAGTGTCAACAGTCGGACTTGTGGGAAAGGACGATTTGTCAATTGATTGGAATTAGTTGAACCTTTTGTACGAGTGTACAAAAACGTCTTATATGTTCAGAGATCGTCACAATTCAGAAGCGACTGGAATACAGGTACCATGGCCAAAAAGAGTCAGCGAGTACGTCAGTGACTGTTTGTCAAGTCTGGAGTTTCCTTTGCAAGTTGTGTGAAACGGAAATATTAACATTTTGGGAGAAAATGACCCTTTACTGTTCTGTGATCTGGTGAACTAGTGAGAATGGAGTTGCTTAATGCTGTTTATATGAGCAGCATTTAACTGGCTGAGTCTGATATGTGTAAAAGTGAGATATCGATGTTTCTTGCTGTTTGAACACCGCTCACGCTCGTATAAGTGTTAATATCTGTACTGATTTTAAATAAGTCTCGTTAGGACACTAATACGTGTTCAGGGTACAGAAATGTATATTTTATGTTTTGTAAATAATTCTATTTATGTACATCTGGAAAACTGATAGTTCTGTTGCATTAACTTAACTCGTCTCATATCAGAATATTTCACCCACGCATGAACCTTGTGTCGGTGCTCGTATTGTGAAAAGCTACATGATTTCGATTGTAACTCGATTACAATCAGTAACTCCTCTTTTACTCCACTTACATGTCACTCAGAAAGAGCGAAGCACACTTAATGCAACACTAAAGAACTGTTCAGCTAAGAGCCATGTATGACATTGTGAATGTTTGCTTCAATGCCCTCCATGACTAAGGAACACAATCAAGCCCTGTGGTGGTATAGAAGTAATTAAGCTGTATAAGTTGTCTTGGCTGACCTAATGTGAGTGGATACGTTTCCAGTGTAAGGCAGACTTAATCCGTTAGATCGTACAGTTTTCGTTCACTGTTGATCTTTTTGTTGTGTGTTTGTTAAAGTAAGACAAATGCAACACTTCATATTTATCAGCATTGTTGTATTTGTGAAAAAAAACCAACTTGTGTTAACATCAGTTTTTCCTCAAACGTCATTTATTAATGTTTTGTAAATACTGTTTTCCTCCTCATTCACACGTCGAACGAAACCTTGATTTTCTTATAAGGACTTTGTCTTTATGATTAACACGTCCTCAGTACAAGCCTTCTCATTATCTATCACACTGTTCATTTTTTATTTACTGTATTCTGTTTTACTTCCGTTCAAATATAATCATTGTAGCTGTGGATCTATATTCGGGACCTAAATGTGACTGTAGCAGCAGCAGCACTCTGTCAGTACTGTATTTTTGGTCTGAATGGTTTGTGAGACACTTAAATAAAAAAACTATACACCAAAAAGTATGTTGTTTTTGTTGAACTTGTGTTTTGTGGGAATATTTGACAATTGTGTCACTTTGCAAGACTTAAATGTTGGCTAGCTAATTTTAACTAACAGGTAAGCGTTAACTGTTAACAATACCAATTATCAATTTATAATAAAATAAGTTATCAGTAGCTTCAATATATTAGTTGCCTCCAGCTAATTAGCCAGCTAGCATTTAGTTATCTGACATTTACTCAAGTAGTTACTGTAGTTAAGTAACTTATTCCATACTGTAATTTTGGGGTACGTGTGATTTACTTGAGAATTTTGTAGTGACCAAATATTTGACAACAGCGTCACCTTGATAGACTCTTCTCATGAGCCTTGCTATCCTATCTGTTGTCTGAAAAGCTTTGTAGGCTAATGGTATTTCTTGCTAAGTCAGAATTCCCTGCATGCTTTGCGAGGCAACATCTAGCTAACAGCTAAGGTAAGGCTAATGCTGTTTTTTACGGAAGCCCTAAAGGGCCATGCATTCATTTATTTATTTATTATTTCCTCCGTTTTCCGTGATAACCAGTTCATTTCATTTGTTTTCTCGACATCTCGAGTTATTCTCTCGAAATAACAACTGCCGTTTTCCCGAGATAACGGGATAATTTTCTCGAGATCTCGAGATCTCGAGATAACAAAACTTTGTTTTCCGTACTTTAGGGCTTCCGTAGTTTTTGCTAACAGTCTCATTAGCTTTTAACCTGACGGATACAGACCATATTTTATTTAGCAACATTTAGCACGTACTACTTCACAGTCTGCATTGATTTAGTCTCCCTTAATTATATTTTTCTTGCATGTAGAAGTCTATATTCATTATGCAGAGCTTCGTTCTTGTACATTTGACTGATAATACTTATATAAAGTACTTAAACAAAAAAAGCCACCACCACCAGCAACATAATAGTGATGAGTAGTTAATGCATCTATGATCATAACAACCCAGTAATATAACATACCTTAATCTAAAATGGAGAATCCTGCATAATGAGTACATTTACTTTCACTACTTTAAATATATTTTGATGCTAATACTAAAAAGAGTTTAAATGCAAGAAATGCACTTGTAACAAAGTATGTCTGTGACTGCAAACTTGATGTTCACTGAGATAAATTGCACACCGGTAACAAGTGTAATGAGATTTTCCTACTGAACAGAAATGAATGGAAACCAATGTTACAGGAGGGAAAAATAACCTTCATTTCAATCATTCACGTCCTTTTGGGTGGTGAATAAAGGGTTAAACCACTGTGCAGCTAGGTGGGATCCCAGCTGAGTGTGTGGCTGGATGGCGAGGCACCTGTCCCTGCTGTCATGAGCTGATGTTGGTCAGCCTGCACAGTCTCACACTCTGCTCTGTCAGTCTGCAGCAGCAGCAGCGCTCCTGAGGGCTGCAGCAGGACTCTGGACCAGCAGCCTTCTCACAGTCTCACACGCCGGTAAGTCACTGCAACTCAACTTTTCATTACTTTGCAACAACATCGTGGTGGTGAACTTATCTGGTAGTTTCTTCAAATTAATTATGCAGTCACCCTTTTTAACCATATGTACATAAATGTTTTAAGTTTTGACTTGACAAGGGAATACAGGATATTAAGTAGTGTGAGAATTGCAGCCAGGGTTTTAAAATACTGAAGTCATGTGTGGTTTTTATGGATTAGATTTGTCTGGATACTAATTGTACTAAGCAGTCGACTCGCTCTTTGATTATTTCTAGACACAGTTTTTCATAAATGTTCTGTCCAGTGTCAAAGTTACTAAAAATTTGCTTCTAGCAAAGAAAGCAGCCAAACTGTTCCTGATAGATATTATAAGTTTTCAATGTTTATTTAGTAAATATGACTGTGGTCATTTTCTTTCAAACAGAAAGAACACATGATTAAATAAATCAGACTAAAATTCTCGTTTACCAATATGTTCCCCAAACTTTAAGCTTGTACTTGGTAACAGTTTGCTGAAATGCTGGATATCCAACACTGACTGTCCTCAGCGATGCGCTCTGATGACAACGATGTTTGTTGCATGAAAGATGAATACATTTATACTTTTATACATTTACAATTTGAGCCTAGTCTTCTCAGTGACATACTGAGAGTACTGAGTATTTGGATTACCAAAGTAGTGAAAATAAATTGTGAACGAGTGTGATTTTATTTATTGTAATTATTATTTTGTTGTCATTTATCCGGCCGTGTGAGATCCAGGAAGTTTTCTTTGGACGTCTGCATAAATCTGCAACCTCCAACCAAAAACATCTCATGAAAAATATAATGATATGAAAACAAAAAAGTATAATTGAAAAAAAATACTTCATTTTTTGAATTATACCACGGACACAGCACGCTGTTATCCATTCTGGTTTGCCTACTTTGTTATTTGACAGTAGATGTCGGTTTCGTGATGACGGGAACGGGTTCAGTAGAATAAAGAAACTGGACAGTCTGTTTTTTTTTTTTTTTAGACAGTCTTCTCTGATTTGAATGACGACATTTGGAAATGGTTGTTAAACATTATTTATATAATGAAGTTGCTGGTTATTCCATCTGGATTTCAGGTCACAGCGTCTTTTAAACAAATATTTGTCTTTGCTGTTTTTTGAATTTTGCACAGCGAACATTTAAGAGACTCAAACACTTCTGCCTCAGTCATTTGTTATTAATTTAAAAATATATGTTTTTGTATTGATTAATATTATCATAACAAACATTGACTGTTCTGTTTCTTTAGTAGAATAAGTAGATTTCCCTTTCCCATTTCCCTAAGTCTTACCAGAGGTAGATAGAAGTATTTTAATCTCCACAAGGAAATATTATAACGCATCTCATCTGTCGGCATCAGCTGAGACATATTGCCTTGGCTCTTTTTCCTGTAAGACTGATGTTTATTTCATAGAAGTATTTTTAATATTCAGTCAGTAAGAGACATTCATCGGACAGGCTGTTCCTCGCAGACAACGATGGAGAGAGCCAATCACGTCAACATCGCAATGATAGAAGATATCGGCACCAACGGGACGGCGAGGTCAAAGGTCATCACGGCCGTGGACCAGAACAAGCAGCCGTGCGGCTCCACTGTGAGCTTCCACAACATCCAGTACAAAGTGCAGCTGAAGAGCGGCTTCCTCTGCAAAAGGAAAACCAGTCCTAGGGAAATACTGGTCGACCTCAAGTCAGTTGTAAAACTTGTATACACACTCTTTATCTGTTTTGTGTCTCTTCATCTACTCTGTTTTGTCACTATTACTCGCTAAAATATACACAGAGATCCATGATAATTCATCATTTTTTAAGATTAGTGCTTATTGTTCTGTCTTAAACAAACACATTCAAAGCTGCGTCAGATTAATTACAAGCTTTTTCTCAGAATAAGACGAAGACTAATGTGAATCAGACGGTTTTTGGTTTGTTGACTTGCAGAAACACGTTGCGTAATTGATTGTTTTGGGTTCAATATGCTTCTTTTGAGCTCCTTCATTTGGGCGACCATGTTACAGTAAACTATTACGGTAGTTCCTCACGTCAGTTCAATACGGCTCATTGTATCCTTATCCAGATCGGGACAATAGTGAATGGACCCTTACATTGGTTTCTTTCTGATGGTATTAAACACAGCTGACGTTTCCCATGGAGGAATGAATCATTTCACACAAGTTTTTGGGCCTTTTCCCGCCTCCGTGTTAATTATATGATATTAAGCATGGTTTCTTGCATATAATCTCTCTGATGCACTAAAGAGAAGTCTGCCAGGGAAACGAATTAAACAGCATCACGTGATCCACTGCCAGGCTTTTATTCAATCTTTTAATTCCGTTTTATATCACTGACTCTTTCTGGTGCTTTTGTGTAACTGTTCTTTCTGAAGTCAAAGGATTGGCCTTTGAATTTTTTTTACATCCCGGTATAGATTATTTCTGTGTGTATGTGCAGCTTTTAAGAACTGCAAAATCCTTTCATGATCATCATTTTATTTGGGATTACGGGGAGAAAAATGACTTTAGTGTCATGAGGTAAATGATATAAGTGCTACTAAGTTCAATCACATGTGCGAGAGTCACAGTAATCCACTTTCTTTCACACCGCTGACATTTGTATCTTAAAACAAATCCAGAAAAGTGAAATGAATTTATCCACGTTGAATTAGTTACTGTGTTGTTGTCTTTGCAGTGGGATTATGAGACCCGGTCTCAACGCCATTCTTGGACCTACTGGAAGTGGAAAATCTTCGTGAGTATCACTAAGTTGATACCAGAGAAGAAATATAGTAAAAAGAAATAATCTCCTGCATTTGTTGTAGATATATTTAAGCATTGTTCTTGTTGTTCTTGTCGTTGTTGAAAGGTTCTTGGATATTTTGGCTGCCAGAAAGGATCCTTCAGGCCTCTCAGGTGAAGTCCTCATCGACAGAGCGCCGCAGCCTCCAAACTTCAAGTGCCTCTCTGGTTATGTAGTTCAGGTGTGTTATATTGATCACTTAAAACTGCATGATGTATTACCTTTTAGTAAGTCCAGTAACAATATTTATAATTTACAGGCTTGTTTTTTCACTCGCTGGTTTAGATTTCACCAAATTACTGAGACGAATATCTGATTCTTCAGCTGCTAAATACTCCAGACTAGTTGCTGTAAACAAGACAGGAGAGAGCGGTGAGACTGCACCAAAACAGTAGTGTTGCAGGCAGTATATCACAGTACTTTGTGGGTTTGGGGCTCTTTATTTTACATTTTAAAAATAATAAATACATGAAAATAAAAATAAAAATGACAAAATATAAACACATTCAGTCAGAGGTTTCAGGGAAAAAGAGCTTCATGATGCTTCAAAAGCTTATCATATATTTTTTTGTTGTTGTTACATAAACTGAGTGATTTAAGTAGAGAAACAGCTGAAGGGTAGTTTTATTTAAGAGTGCCATCATTTGGATTATTGGATTTTTTCCGGACGTGGAAACGTTCAAGGGCTTCCACTGGTAACCCCATGTTTATTGTCACAACAGCGTACTGTGGGTCGTTCCCTCAGGCAAAGTCTCCAGAAATGCAATTTACCAAAAGTGGGCATAAAAGGCTCAAAACGTCTGCGAGAGAAGCCGCCTTCACTTGACGATTTGACAGTGGGACAGGCCTAAAAACTTGCGAACCTTCAGGGAACGGGCCTTAAAGTTTGGGCAGTAGTCATTTGATTTCTTTTTAATATAAAAATGTTGATTATAGCAGCTTTGAATACAGAGCAGCACTATTAGGTAAACAATTCCCTGCATAACAGGTCTGTAGAAAAGTAGATTTACAGAAAATGCAGCAAAGCAGAACATCTCTATGTGTCCGACCTTTGACCTCAAGGCTCTCATCTCCCTCCTCAGGAAGACGTGGTCATGGGCACCCTGACTGTTCGGGAGAATCTGCGTTTCTCTGCAGCGCTGCGGCTGCCCTGCTCTGTGCCTCAGAGTGAGAAGGAGGCTCGGGTCAATCACCTCATTAAAGAACTGGGTCTCACCAAGGTGGCTGACTCCAAGGTAAATCAATACACACACACGTCCCCTTTACTTATCAAACCTCACGGTCTGCTTGGGTTACCATCAGTTTGGGTCCTTGTGTTTTCGACAGGTGGGCACACAGATGACCCGGGGAATCTCTGGAGGAGAGAGGAAGAGGACAAACATCGGCATGGAGCTGATTATTGATCCCTCCGTTCTCTTTCTGGATGAACCGACCACAGGACTGGATGCCAGCACTGCTAACTCCGTCCTGCTGTTACTGAAGAGGTATTAAAGATGATTTTATTCAGGATCATATTCAGAGCTCAGTCTTTGTCTGTGATTAAACACCTATTTCATACCTACTACAATGTAAACATCTTAATTTAATTTAGCATCATTTATATTTTATGAAATTTTATGCTGCCTCTTTGGACATAATCCTTTTCTCAAATTGCAGCACTTGATATTTAATGTAATTTGAATTAAAATACAACATTAGTTTATTACTGGTGTTTTTTTTTAATCAAACAATGTAATAAAGATCAACTGCTATAAAATAAAAACCTCTATAATAGCCACAGGAGTTATTTTTGGACTATTACAGTGTTTGATTATTATAAATGAATAATTAAAATCACATATGAAAACATAAAATATCCTCTTTTTTTATAATGAATTGATTATAATAAAATACTACAATAATACTGACAGTGAACCCAAAGACACTCAATTTGCAAATATCTTAATTTTATTTTCTTTAATATATAAACATTTTTAACTGTGTGTCTTTTCAGAATGGCCGGTCATGGAAGAACCATAATTATGTCCATCCACCAACCGCGATACTCGATCTACAGGCTGTTTGACACTCTGACTCTGCTGGTTAATGGTAAAATGGTGTACCACGGACCAGCGCCAAATGCTTTGGACTACTTCGCCAACATTGGTGACTATGTGGCAATTAATTATCACCACGAGACATGTTTATATTGTTCCTGATGTTTCAATGGTGGCACCTTTACATTGATGTATGTGGTTGTGCAGATGTATTCTTATAAAGCTTATAAAAAAGTGGTGTCTTACTATAACACTGGACAACATTTAATACTGGACATGTATTTTAAACATGGATATTTATGACCTGTGTTCCAGGCTACCCCTGCGAGCCCCACAACAACCCAGCTGATTTCTTTCTGGATGTCATTAACGGAGACTTCACCGCCACAACCATGACCAAAGTGCACGGGTCTGAAGGTAACGGCATTTATTCCAACCCGCCACTTGAATCACGCCTAATGTCCCCTGGACAAGCTGAAGGTGTTGTTGTGATTGTCGAGACGTTTTTCGAAGGATATTGTTGTGTGGTACTCGAGATAAAAGTCAGTTTCGATCAGTCAGTCATCTGGACTGTTGGGGACCTTTGAATGTAGCTCAATTTTTACTTTTAGAGAAGGTAATGTATTTGTATAGCACAATTCAACAAAGTAGTTAAGTATAAGTATGTATACATGAGGCATAAAAGGCATTCAGACAAGATATACAATATGTAATATTAAGAATATGTGTATAAATATATAAAAAGAGTCAAAATAAAGCTCAAATTGAATAAAACAGATTAAAACAGAACAATTAAAAATACAGTTCAAAGCAGATTATGACAAGAAGGTTTATTTAAAGCTTATATCTATAAGAAAATTACAGATTTATATGGTAAAGGGATTATTGGTGTCTTCTGTCATCCAATACTTAAATCAATAATTTTTCCTTTGTTCGTGGCTAGATTTGGACTTTGAGGACGTCAGCAGCTCCAGGCAGAGCATCGAGGAGCGTCTGGTGGAGGAGTTCAGGAACAGCAGCTACTCCGGTGACACGAGAGCGGAGCTGGACCGCATCGTCCAGGATAAGGAGTGTATCTTATGTCCAAAATCCCGCACCATCACATACAACAGTTCCTTCTTCCACCAGCTACGTTGGGTGCTTAAACGAACCTTCCAGAACCTCATGTTGAACCCACAAACATCTGTGGCCCAGGTAAATACACCTTCACTACTCACTCTCATTTAAAACAGAGAACTCATCACGAATGGTAAAAATATGACAGTGAGAAACTTAAAGCCGTCTGTTGACTTTAGTTTCCAACATTTTTTGCCACAGATGACAGAGATGCGTTTAACTGTTTTGGTTCTCGTTTTGTGACTCAAGTCTAAGCTGCAGATCTACATCTCTGACAGATACCTAATGAACTTTTAAAGTTATCTGGTTTCAGGTTTAAAGGTTTAAACATGATGCTGTGCCAACATCACCTTCACTGTGTTCAAGCACTTCAAAGAGTGAAAAGAGAAGAAAATACTCAGTGTTACTGCTGTTATCATCATGAACAGGATTCATAGACAGCACTCCGGAGGCGTCAAGACTTAATGCCCTCATTAGTCACCCCATGGCTGCAAAATGCCGTCAGAAGTCTCCTCACTTTAAGAATTATTAACAGCTAATTGGCCCTAAATAAGTCAAAATAATCCTACAAGAGGGGCTCTAGGTGGCGTGGGCGCCGTAATCGGCTTTGGTGACTGTTGTGACCCCACTCTTGCCTCTTTGGGCCAGGATCTGAACTGATATCATATCTGGCCAAAGCCCCTTGGCCATGGTTGGGACTCATCACATGATGGCGTCATGACCTATCACTCCACTGCCCCGCTTTCACATGAGGGGCTGCGGGGAATGAGGTGAAAAAGGCTCAACCGTATTAGCTTATCCCTTCACCCTGGGAACCGCTTAGTCCTGTCATAATCTGTAAATTGTTAGGATTAAAACTTGTGTCGCTTTCACTTCTCTCACTCTTTTCTGTCATCTTCCCCCACCACCAGTTCTGGTTGTTCTCTCGGATAGGCCGCCGTCCACTTGACCCCCTGATCCTCAGAGACATTGACTTTTTTGTCAAAGAGGACACTGCTTAAGTGTTATTTCCATTTTTCACAAAGAATTCATGATAGTTCACAATTAGAGGAACTCTGGCTCTGAATTACTGCACCAACGATTTTCTTCCGAATAGCCACGGAGGTAAACCTTCCTTCGCCATAAAGACAAAAAGATAAGACGTATATTGTTAATACAGCTGCAACGACTACTTGATTAAATGTTTCAGTGATTTTTTTCAAGCAGAAATGTCAACATTTGCTGGTTCCACCTTCTTAAATGTAAGGAATTGCTGCATTTCTTTGTCATTCATTGAAAATAATCGTGAGTTACTGCCCTAACTGATTAGTTTCTGTATAGGTCGGGTTTCTGGCACCTCCTCAACCACTGGCAAGATGCATGAAGGAAGCAAAGGGTCAAAAGTCCAGCAAAACTATTATTAGTAAGACCAACATGTTGCGGCTTGTGTTCTTCACAGGGGTCCTCATGCAAATCCTAACAATCAAAGTGAAAGAAAATACGGCAAAAAACTCATCTTTTCGTTTCATGCTTATCTTGCAACTTGCTGTTTTTCTCTGTGCAGCTGGGAGTCAACATCTTCCTCGCCCTCATCGTAGGAGCCATTTTCTTTGGGGTCAAAGACGACCAGAGTGGTATCCAGAACAGGTGAGAGAGCTGCTGAAATACACCCTGCATACAGTATGTCCTCAGCTGCTGTGGCTGTGGCCCCACCTGATATATTTAACGTACACAGAGGGACACAGCTACCAGAAGACAATGAGGTCATGTCCTCTGTGTTTTTTGGGGAGATTTTAGATCATTCTACAATTAATCGATTCCAGTATTTTTTCCATGACTCAATATACTTAAACTCTTTCAGATGAATAAAGAAATGTACAACTGGCAGTGTAGAAAAGAGCATGTAGACGTCTCATGTTGAGAAATAAAATCTATAGACAATATAGTTGAACTGTTGACTAAAGAGATAAAATGTAAAAACAAACGAAACATTAAAAATGTTTTACTTGGACTCACGACTACAATAATTTAAAAAACTTTAAATTTAAACTTTCCTAATATTAATCATAAAGTCTCAGTTTTCCCCATTGGTATCAACCTTGTTTCAGGAAAGTTATATTTATTTACACTTTTTTTTTGCTGCAGCTGGGCTCTGACCTCTTTGTAGCATCAACAGCACACTTATAATTATATTCTAAAGTTTGTGCTTGCTATTAATATCTTTACACCTGTGAGAATGTACACAAAAATATAATATTTAGGCTGTTTCTGTTAATCTAGAATATTATGTTGCTATGTAATATGGCTATATTGATTATTGGGAAATGTTTTCTAATAAATCTTGAAGTTTTTTAGTCACTCACACAAAGAGGTGTGAAAAGTCGAGCGATTCCTGAAAGGATAATCCTCTTACCATGTTTTATTGGGCACAACCTGGTACTCACAAGCCCAGTGAAGCACATCAGAAATCTGAACGGTCTCCCTCTTCACTTCTGTGCATGGTTCAGTGGAATATAAGGTCCCTAATGTCATTATATTCATGGTCAGTATAGGCAGTATGGCAGTCAGACGACAGTGTACGCAGCTTAAATGTTAAGTTCAGTCAGTTGCCTTTTAAGTCGCTGTACGTATATATGGACCACACCGCATTCAGAACCATAATCTGCACAGTGTTGACTGTTTGAGGTGAACCAGACATCAGATCTGTGGAAATTCAAGGCATTTAATTTACACAGCCTGCTTTGTTAGAGTTAAAGTACAATTTTAGGCACAATTTTGAGGTATTTGGATTTTATGATAATTCTCCTTCTGTGTCTTTAAAACAATAAGCAGAATTTTTGAAGTCGCTTTCCTGCATTTTGATCACAAGTATCCAAGATAAGAACTGTGTTGTTTCTGTACTGAAACAAACAGATATTACATGTTAATCAGCTTTAGAGGTGCTGGTATGCAGATTTTGTTGCCTTTTTCCAGAGCCAGGCTAGCTGTTTCCCCCTGCTTCCAGCCAGGCTAAGCTAAGCCAAGCTAACAGGCTGTTGGCTGTGGTTTTAATATTTTCCGCACAGACATGAGAGGGGTATCGATTGTCCCAGATTTTCCCAAAATGTTAAATTATTCCTTTGACAGGCAAGCAATCAGACGAAGCAGGCAGATATAAAAAAAAAAAACTAGGCAGGAAGGTACAATCTGACAGAGAACTGGAGCTTGAGGGCAGGTATATAAATGTCTTATATACTAGGAATTAGGAGCAATTTGATGAATGTTTGATGTTTTCCAGCCCAATAATTGCTCAAAATCCACCCAAACATTATTTATAATAAACAATACAAATTAATTAATAAACAATAGCAACAGTATTGTGGTTCATCACAGTTGTTTTAATATAAAATAATAATAAAACAATTCAAGTGAGATAGGAGGCTACATCCTACAGTGCAACTATACAACTATTTTACATTAAAGATAAAATAAAGGACAGTTCAGATAAAAAATGATGAACTTTGACAGAATGCTGACTTAGAGTATTCGCTCTGTATACATGTTTTTGTTCCTCCTACAGGATGGGCGCCCTCTTCTTCATCACAACCAACCAGTGTTTCAGCACCGTGTCTGCAGCTGAGCTCTTCATCATCGAGAGGGAACTCTTTGTGTATGTAACCTGTCTGGAGGCTGTACGGGACTCAACAAGCTGGCATAACTCTGCACTGAGGGGGTAGAGCTGGAATTTGATTTCTGTTTGGGTTTTCTTGTGACAGGCACGAGTACATCAGCGGCTACTACAGAGTGTCAGTCTACTTCCTCTCTAAGATCCTGTCTGACATCACTCTGCGCACCATCACCTCCGTGATCTTCAGCTGTATCGTCTACTTCATGATCGGTAAGACTAACACATCTATAAACTAATGAACTTGTGGAATACTTAAAGTTTCCGTCTTTGAGCAACAGATATACAACTGAATCTAGATGCAGTTGCTCAGTATTTAATCTTTAATAGCAGAATGTATGTGTATGTGTCCACTCAGGGCTCAAATCCACAGCAGCAGCCTTTTTCCTCTTCACGCTGACGGTGACTCTGGTGGCCTACACAGCCACAGCCATGACCATGGCCATCTCAGCTGACCAGAGCGTCGTGGCTCTCGCCAACATCTTAATGACCATCACCTTCGTCTTCATGATGGTGAGAGACGCAGCGACACAGAAAAACACAGAGATGTTGGTTGTGAAAAAAAAATCTTACAGCTTCGGTTTGTTGTTTTAGATTTTCTCAGGTCTCCTGGTGAACCTGCCCAGCATCATGGACTGGCTGGCTTGGCTGAAGTACTTCAGCATTCCTCGCTACGGGCTCGCAGTAAGTCAAAATAAAGGGAAGTTTGTTAGCGAGGTAGGTAGGTAAAATGTTGTCGTCTCATGTTCCTGAGAAAATTAGGACGTCCACTCTCAGAGGAGTCAGTTTACATTCCTCCATTGATCACCACAGATCAGCATTCAGTCTCAGCCTTCAGTCTAATGTACTTTATTCACTTTGATCTGCTCGGCGCTGATTGACTATGCTGTCTATGTTCAGGCCTTGAAGATCAATGAGTTTGTGGGTTTGAAGTTCTGCGAGGAGGCTGTGATCCGAAACACCAACACGTCGGCTTCAATGACCAACTGCAGTGTGAGCACAGTCGGCCTGACGTGAGTGGACCTGCATGCTGTATATATGCACTGTGATAACTCTGTGATCTGTTCCCCTGAAACAAATGATGACATTTCCAGCAAAATAAGACCACCAGGCCTCATGTTAAAAGTTGACATTTCTACAGCATAATTCCAGTTGACATTTCTATAAGTGACCAGTTGTGACATGTGTTGTTTCAGATGCACAGGAGAGCAGTATCTGGACTACCTGGGAATAGAGTACACCACCTGGGGACTGTGGGAGAATCACGTGGCTTTGACCGTAATGACGTTCATATTCCTCATCATCGCCTATCTGAAACTCCGCTACATCAAGAAATTCACTTAAATTTTTGCTCATTATTTGTCTCTTTAAGGAACCAGGCCAGTAAATGTTCAAATTCAGCAAAGTCAAAAATGTCACCCTTAAGCACCCTTAGTGCTAAGTAGGTAGCAAAGTTAGGTTTTAGAGCTTTTTCGCCAATATCAGCTGCCTTCTATGCCAAAAAATGACTGTATGAGAGCAGTGACAGTGAACTAAAACTGTTAAGTTGCATGATGATAAAAACCAAAATAGTTAGTCGATCTTAATTTGATTCATTGTTAATATGATAAATACTGACCAGAGTAGCTTCAATGTACAGATATGAGATTATCGGTCTTCTCATCTGGGTGAATAACCACATTTTCCCCAAATGTAAAAATATATCTTTGAGTGTTCCTGTGGTTTTTAAAATACTTGGATATTCAGCGTAGTTAAAATACAACCCTGATAGTAAACTTCAGTTTAAGACCATGTGTTTTAGGAACGAATATGACAATGTCGGCTATTTTATTTTTCACACTGTTGTAGTGGTTTAAGAAGTCAGCACAGAAGAGACTTTCCTAACGTTTAAAGACTTTTACACAACAACGGTGATAAATGTGTGCTGTGTTACTTACAGGTTTATATTTCAAAGTGTTTATTTATGAATATTTACATTTGCTGTACTATTTTAAAATCAGACTATGCCTTTTTTCAGTACTTTTGTAATTCAGTAGTCTTGGTTAGCTTTTGCACAATTTCCAGAATCGTTCTTTTTTAAAACTCAGTACTGATTATTTGTATTGTAGATACTGTAGAGTTATAGCACATAGATAGTAACTTTTTCTATTGTTATACATTTATACTCGGATACAGTTTTTTGTGAGAACATGTATAAACATTTTCATCCGACCTTGGTGTTAGTCTTGTTATTTTGATGTTAACATACAGTAATTCTGTTGAGATGACACGGCAGTGCTTTATTTTACACGTCTGTAGTTTCCTAATGATTTCCAATTTAACTAATAAAATACAAATAAATATACTAATAAAATTTAAATTTCAAAAATACAATTATAATACAATATAAGAATACAATTATAAGAAATCATATTTCTCAAGGCCTTATATCTTCTTACAACTACAAGATAAGCAATGAACGAAATGCAATCCCAATAAGATCAAAGGGCATATATAAATTCAATAAAGTGCAGATGACTGAAGATCTACTGTTCTGTATGAGCGAACCAAGAAAAATGACTACTGATTTTGCATCTGTCATCTTTAACATGTTAAATTTGTGGAGTAATGTTAAAATGTTTAAAAATGAAGATAAGATTTTTGTCTGTATGTTTCTTGTCGCTGAAAATTAATCATCCAGACCAGAGAAAACAAAACAAATGAAACAAACTTATATTTTAATAACACTTTATTTTATCATAACAGATTTAAAAAAGAAATAGATTGTAAAAAAAGTAAGGCACAGGGGCAAAAAAAACATAATAAATGCATGGGTTTCCCATGAACAGATGCACTCCAAATCGAAGTTTGTTTTAAGTTACAATATGTATCATAAAATGATAATAAGCTACCTAATTTGAAGCTTCATTGATGTACAGAAGATGAGTAAATATGACAGAAAGTGCCACACTTGTACCTACTGTGTATTAAAATGACGAAAAAAAATAATCAGCAAAATTAACAGTCATAGAAACGCCTTTTTTGGTATTTGTGTAAATGCTAAATAAATGCTGTGTGCGTACAGTAATCAAAAGCAGGTGGAGCACGTTTCTCATGTAATACTTAAATCATACGCTGTGTATTCTGAGTACAACTGAGTACGCTGCTGTATACTGTAATACTGTATAATGTAAATCCTTCATTATCCTTTGACTTCTTTCACACGTTTTTTCTTCCATTCATCATCCCGTTAAAGTAATACTTGATAAAAGAGTTTAGTGAATACTTTTAGACGTCTCTCTCAAGAGCCTCACTCACTTTCAGTGCATTTATTTAAGGTGGAGTGGGTTTGATTTTGTCACCTCCTTTGTAATACGTCATTAACAGCTTCAATAAGACATCTCATTTCTGTTCTGCAAAAATAGTCCCACCTCTTCATTTCCTTGTACCGCTGCTGGGAAATCTTAAGTACAGAGTTTCTTGCCAGAGTGGAATATTCTTCACCGGGCCAAGTCCTCACACATGGCTGCTCCCATTTGTGCTTGTGTCGAGGCCGTCGGCGGACATGGAAGAGGACGGACGGGGCCGGGGGCCGACAGGAGTGGCCGGCTGTGGGTGGCTGACCTGTGAGACCATGTCGTCAGACTCCCAGCGCTCCAGTTCCTCCCTCACCAGCCTCTCCATCTGCTCCCTGTGGACGTCTGTGTCCCGTCCCAGACGCTCATCCTGACAGACAACAACAGATTAACTTGTACAGTATGTTTACAGGCATGTAAGAAACCGGGATACACAGGATGCACTGTGGTGACCTGGTTACTGTAAATATGCATATAAACCTTTTTCTGTATTCTATAATTATTAAAGATTATAATAAATATAGATGATTTTAAAGAAATCTTTTTTTTTTCAGGAGAAATCCAGCTGAGGAAATCAGTTTTTCTTATCTCCTACCTCAATTACACAAACTGTTTTGCCTGTAAGACATGTAAGAAGTCATATTATTGCAGAAGGTAGGCTGCAACCAAGTTACTTTAACCTGCAATAACATGCTTTGTTTGGCCACTTGAGGGCAGCAGAAACAAGCTGTTGCCACATCACTGACAAAAGGACTGTCCTCAACAAAAATGATAACGATGATGATGTAAGCATCCACTCTCACTGCATGTAAATTGCATGTAAACACCCTGCCTGTGTATTCACTTCATCTCACCTCCATGACTCCGTCCAGCAGCCGGCCCAGCACGTCTCTCCTCTTGAGTTTCGCTCTCTCCATGCCTTCCAGCTTCACGATCACGGCGTCGATCTTGGACACTATGCTGCCGATAGAGTGCTCCATCCTGTCCACACGTCTCACCAGCCTGAGAAACAGACAGCATTAGTGGCCTTACTTATATTGAATTATTGATTGATAATTAATTGACTATTATATTGATTTCAGTTAAAAGGGAAGTGTATGCATGATTATGGCCCTCACTGATTAACCTGCATTTAAGCTACAGAATAAAAACAATAAAAGCTCCATACACTTGAAACTCTTCGTAGGAGACGCCCCCTGAGCTGCTGCCGCGACGACGAGAGCTGTGGCCACTATCCTCGTCATCGTCTTCCTCCGAGTCGTCCTGGGTGCGAGGGAAGCTCCGCCCACTGCTGGGTCTAGTCAGCGAATTGCGTTCCAGATCCAAGTCCTCCTAGCATACGAGCAGAAACACACTGAACATCTGCAGCTGTTGTGGCTCGGTGGACACTCCCACATAAATGCAGCGTGTGCTGTGTTTTTTTTCAACTTTTGTTTAACAAATTTAAGAAGCAGTCGGCATCGTCACTCACTCTCTCTTTCTCCAGGTCGTCTCTCATTTGCTGGTGTTCATGCTCCGTCAGATCCGGATCGCCGTCCTGATCGTACTTTGCAAAGATGGCCTGAATCTCTGCATCTGTGTGGCCCTTCCTGAACAAAGACACAAAAAAAGGAAATACACTCAGTACATAATACATTATATAGGGGTATATTAAAGTTACAAAACCAAACACATTGAACATCGAAATAACATCAGAATAGTTTGTAGCTTTTAGGTTTCGTTCACCCTTTCAGATCCTGGCGGAGTTCATCAAAGTTCAGTTTGCCCCCGGCCTGACGCAGACTGTCGGAGATGTCGTCTACTGCCGTCTTCTTCAGTCTCAACTTCATCAAGGCTTTGTTACAACCCTAAGAGAAATCCCATTGGACTAGATATAAGTCAGCTGCATAATGTTGTCACACTTTATAATGCTCATCTTTAATAAATGGTAGGTGCACAGTTATTTTAAACTAAAGTTAGATTGTTTATTGTAAAGCTGCAACTAATGTTTATCACACTTTGGTTAATAAATATTGTGTAGTAAACACTATAAACATTATCTGGATGGCCATTATAATGTTGCAACTGATGTTTATAAACCTTAACAATTACTTAAAAAATGGTTTATTAAGCCTTTCTCTATTTATTAACAGTGAAATAACTATTAACTACAGTTTAATTAACTATTAAACAATAAATTTACCATCCATTAATGATGAGCATTACGAAGTGTAACCCATAATGTTGTTAAGTGATAGGTGGCACAGATAAGGATAGAAACACAAACTGTGATTGTTCGTTAATCTGACACAAAGATCCCCTAAATTATACAATAACCCACCATTATCTCTCAGTACAAACACTTTCCATTACAACATCCCAATAATTCGATCGGGACTCAAAGTCTGATATCTACTATAAGTTATACAGTTCAAGCGAAGAAGTCAGAATATCAAACCTCACAGACAACAAACAACCAATTCCACTAACATCTTTGCTGGAAAGCTTTTCCAATATTCTTTTTCTTCTCTACTTTATTTTCTAATGAAATATTTCAAATACCTGTTTCTCTAAGAAGATCCAACCAAACACAGAAATTGCAATATCTGGAAAAAAATATCAGTTCCAGGTGTACACTCTGATCCCTCAGCTGTTCTGTCATTATTGCCATGGTGACTCATGTTGATTTAATAGAAGTCTACCTGGACAAAATGAATGATAGATGCAGTTCAATACCTTCTTAATGAGGTCAGTCATTTCCATCTCAGACCTCTGCTGGGACATGTCGGCCTTCACCTCAGAGTACGTGTCATTGATGATGGCCAGGAACATGTTCTTTATAGACAGAGAAAAGGTATTCTGGTGTTAGTGAGGCTCATCTGTAAACAACATGACCAAACTACAACACAACATGTGTGACTACCACACTCACCATGAGGATAAAGAAAATGAAGAAGACAAAGGTTGTAAAGTAGATAGGTCCGAGCACTGGATTGGCCTCCTCTATTTCTGAGAACTCAAAGTCTCCCAGAATGATACGGAACTGCGTGAAACTACACAAACAGCAACGCATTTCAACATTTTTGATCAACAGGAAACATCAGTTGTTAGAAGTTTTTGTATATTTGTGGACTTTTAGTTTGAATGTTCTCACATGCTGGCCTGGAAAGTGCTGAAGTCGTTGACCTGGGTTCCAAACACCAAATAGGCTAGCTGAGCGTAGGCCAGGAAGATGATGAAGAACATGATGGCAAAACCCACAAGGTCCTTGGCACAGCGAGACATAGTGCTGGAGAGCTGACTCATGGTCTTATTGAAGTTGATGAACTTAAAAAGCTGAGAGGACGAGAAAAATAATTTCAATATTACATCCTCTGTGGTAGTTTTGGAATGATCATGAACCAAAAGGGGGAAAAAAATGTATACCTTGACCCAGGAAAAAAAGATGATGATCGCAGCCACGTTGTTGAACTGGACCTGCAGGTTGGCCAAAGACTCAAAGCTGGGGTGAGCATTGTGGTTCTCCAAAAGGCCTTTGAGAAGATTTCCAACCATGGCTGTTCTGGTTATGTTCATGATAATGGCAACAACACTCAGCTGAGAAACAAGCAGAGAGAGCAAACAACGAAATCAGTCAAACTCGTTAAAAAAACGATTCTTAAATAAATCAAAAATACGACTCTGACACTCACCGCGACAATGAGAATATCCAGACAGTTCCACAGGCTTTTGAAGTAATGCAGGCGGTGGATGCGGATCTCCAGCACCTCCTCCACCACGTAGTAGAGGATGAAGAGGCAGAATGCCACCTCACACAGACCCACAAAGTAGTCCCAGCTGGACACATACCGTATCAGACGCACTGTTTGAAACTGCCAGGAGGTCACCACCCCACCAGTAGCAGGGAACTCCACCAACAACCTGACAAATGCACCAAAAAAGGTTAACGGGTAGCATTCGTACAACTGTAGTTACAAGTAGTAGTTTCAAGATTAACTGATTAGTTAATCAGAACCCATGGTGGCCACAAAAAGGCCCTCTCTAGACCCAGTGTTTGGTTTGTCCGTTCTGGGCTAGTGTAGAAACATGGCGGTGCAACACGGTGGACTTGAAAGAGCACCCTTCGCTCTGTAAATATTAAAGGCTCATTCTAAGGCAACGGAAATACAACGATTCTTAGTTTCAGGTGATTATAAACGAATGAAAACGTAATTATGAATATTATATTCTGTTTCTGCCAATAGATCCCCCAAAATCCTACACATTGGGCCTATAATTTAGCTATGAAACAAAAATACACACATTTGCTCTTTCGGATTCTCAAATGTGGGGATTTGTGCCTTTTCTTTGGTTAATACTGTCATAAATGTAATATTTTTGCGTTTAGAAATGTTTGTCTGATAGAATGACCAATGTGAAGACGTCACCGTTCAACTTTTTGAAGTTTTTTCTGTGATTAATTGTAGAGTAAGTAAAAAATATCACTTGGTAGATTTGTTTGTTTTGTTGGTTGTGCAGGATAAACCAAAGTTACCTAGGTGCCTTCTTGAAGAACATTTTATCTCTATTCAAACACTTTTTGTCGCATTGAATCCCAAGTATCATTGTCCTTTCATTATTGTACTTCATATATTTTGAAGTCAATACAACTGAAATAATCATTAGTCAGTTTTCAAGCAAAAATGGTAAAAAAAAAAAATTTTAAAAATGTATTTCTTAATGGATATGTTGTATCTGATGATTCTTACCTGGCGATGCAGAAGAGGTTGATGTTCCCATTGTAGACGGAGAAGTCGAGAAACACAGCTCTGGTGCCTCTGTCCAGCCACAGGTGGTCTTTGAGAAACTGCAGCTGGATCGTTGACTCTTCTTTTGTACGAGACAGGTCTTGGTAGTATCCTCCACCTCCATATTTAGACACCTGACCCCAATAACTGCTACTGTTCATCTCGCTCTCTGTTCCATACACCCACCTAAAAGACACCAGAAAGAAAAGACTGAGGATGTAGACATTTGTTGGTGTAAAACATATGGTACAGCTGTAGTCTCGTTTTGGACGTACGCAGTTCCATTCTTGGGGCCAAAGGGGGCGCTGTCCTCGTTGGCTGGGGTGTACATGTTGAAGCAGTCCTGGACCTCGTCTCTCAGATCTTCGTGGACGGAACAGGACTCGTTGCGGACTTTGACCTGCCGGAGCCGAGGCACTCCGAGGAGGAGGTTCTCGTAGTAGATGAGACTCTGATTCTCTGGCAGGCTCTTGTTGTTGTACCACACCTCCCAGTACATGCCATTGAGGAAAGGTCCCTCTGTGAACTGTAAGGAGGCCAAATTATACAGACTTCAATTCGATCCTTGCATACTGTGTCCATCAGAGGCTGAATAGATTGGACAACAGGGGATAATTTATTTTTTTGAAATGTTCATATGCAAGTTGGATTTGTTAAGTTTATTGTGAAAAACATGCAACAAACGTAAATTGTGCGCTGCTCAGCTTCTGTTCACAGTTTTTGGTGACGTTTCATGTAATACACTGATCTTGATATAGTCTTATTAAATTGCAGTGGCTCTCAACCTTTTCAAGTTGTGTGTTCAAAACTCCCTTAACGTTGAGCAGAGCCAGTTTAATCTCATCCAAGCTTTATATTATGTTAAGCTAGAGTCTGATGGATGTTGCCTTGTATTTAACAGAAAGATATCACAGAGGTATTCATTTTGTCATCCAACTCACGGCAAGAAATCGAATTGTGTATTTCCCAAAATGTCTACTTGCATGCCATCTACAGTACATGTGTAGAGGGTTCCTTTCTCAATATATAGCAGAATGAGAAAATTAATGCATGTTTACCCTCCAGAAATCCTCCATGGTTGAGAGGCTTCTAAAAGTGGAAGGGTCCCCTGCAGACAGCGGTGTGTCCAGGAAAAGCTGAGACATGACTTTGGTATAGTAGTACATATTGGCACTCACCATCCCATAGGTCACTGCAGAGCAAAGCACAATTTAAAGTCATTTCAGCACACAACAAGCCATGGTTAAAACGCAGAATGACACACAGGGGAATTAATGCAGGTTAGATGTTTTCGTGTGCATAATTGTGTTTACAGGCAGTATGACCTTGCAAACATAAAACATAAACTCAAAATTAGATTAAACTTAATTTAATTTCATTTATGCATTACTAATCTCTGCAGTATTCAGTATGCATCAGGGAGCAGCTCTGGAAACTGCTTTTAATAGGCAGGCTCTGCCTGGCAGAATATGCCTTAATCCAGTCTGCCAGGAAGTCATTTCCTGATCCACCCTAAACCACAGTTTGGCATTTTTCATTGCAGCAGAAAGAGAGTAGAGAAACTTCACCATTAGTTTTCGCAGTGCACACATTTTAAATGTGGGATTTCCGTCAATTTGTTTACCATCCCAAAATGCGGCCATCAAATTTGTGCCTGCTGAGATTTAAACCCACCGACAAGTGTCAGAGATTACATTTTCAGCTACCAAAACCAGTAAGCACACACTGTGAGCTACCATATCTATTCTCTTCTAAGGCTCTGTTTAGCAGCAGCTGTTCTTATTAGTGCCCAACTGAGAATGATTTAGCTCATAACTGAATTGTTTGTGTACTATTAATCATTGTAGTATACTTTATTGCAGTCACCAAGAGGAAAAAAATTCAACTGATTTCTAATTTTGCCGTATTTCCAGTGTGAAAACACGACATACAGACACCAATAACCTGATTATAATCAATATGCAGAATGGACCTGGGACTGATGTAACTGGAAAGTGGGCTATGTAGTATCAGGGCTTGGAGCACACGATGAGGCTCAACTAGCACTTTTCCCAAATGGTCGTTACTCACTTGCTGTGCAGGTCGTGCAAATGAGTCAAGATTGCTGAATCATTCATATCAGTTTAGATGAAAAATGCCTTGACTGAGAGCTAATTCCTATCAAGTTCCTATCTCTAGTTATTACAGATGAGTGGTTTCTGAGCCAAATCTCGTGCACAACTATGTTTTATGTCAATCTGCTGGATTCTTTAGTGTTTACTTACAGATACAAAGGGTGATGAGGAATGCGATATAGGTGAGCATCTCTCTCAGTACGTTCCTGAGGTACCTTTCTCGACTGCTGTCGCTGTCCTCCATCAGCTCTGTGCCCCACAGAACTGCAGAGACATGATTACATTGCAGTCAGAGGGCAGAAGAGCACTGGCTACACAAATATATAATCATCAGACAACAGATCAGCATATGATAAAATATGCGTACCTCAGAAAATGTATTATAAGTTAAGCAGAGACTTTAATCAGAGAGCTTATCCTGATTTCACAGAGAATTTTACTTTTTAATTTATTGACACTGTTTCTTATTTCTTAACTATCATGTTACCTATATATTATCATGCTGTGTATGACTGAATCAACTGAATAAACAAATTGATCTTACAAGACAACAGGGTACACACTGCTTTACTTTGTTTATATTTGGCGGACCCTGCCATGAACAGCTTGTTTATTCACTTCTGAATAAAATAAATATTTCTGAGTTTGAATTATTGCCTGATTAACACTGTAAATATTAAAATTCTGAGTTTGAATTTCTTCTCCAAAACTACAACCCATCTAATCAACTCTGTTGGTCTGAAAGGTCAACCAGGAATAAAGACAGAGACTGACTTCTGATCTTCTGGAGGATCTGCTTCAGACAGCTGCGGTGCTCATGCCTGTCCTGCTGCTGGGCATCCACAGTTGGGGTCGGGTACAGTCCTCCTCGGGGGATGTGGGTGCTGCTGCCCCCGCCGGTGTAGCTGCCCAGGCCGCTGCTGCAGCTGCTGCTGGAGGCCGTGGACACCGACCTCCTCCCGGGACTCGCTGGAGGCCAGTCGGCTTCCATGATCTCATCCTCAGGCTCGAACCCCGGGTTGTCCCGACTCCACGCCTGTCTGGACGGAGGGGACGGGGTGCCTATGACTCCTCCGAGACCCAGGTCCTGGTGCTGGATGTTCTCCATCTCTATCCCTTCGCTTGGGTCCAGTCTGTGCGGCAGTCTACCAGCTTGGCTCGGCGGCAGATGCTGCGGTCTGACTCGGGATGAACTCATGGTCCAGTTAGTTAGCTAGCTAATTTTTTTTTATCTGGAGCGAGGCATCTGAAAAAGTGACTTAAAGCAGAGATACTCGAGTGTTCAGCGCCTTAAAAAGCAAAGCAGACTGGGGGAAAGTTAGTCAGCTAACTAAATAAACTAATAAAACGGTTAAATGGTGTATAAACGTCGCATTGGAGACGTTAACACGGAGTTACCCTGCTCCTCTCAGCCGCCGTTACTTCACTCTTCCCAGAAAAGTTTCCCTCAGAAAACATCCAGCGATCTTCAGAAAATCCGCCTCAAATAAAAGATGTCCGTCGTCACTAAGCGATGCCTTTAAAGCGTTTTAAAGTTGTTACATAATAATCTATTGAGGTCGTTACCCAAAGCAGCTGTCTTCATTAATTGACGATTAAAAGTCCGTGTTTATGTGAAGCGAGAAGCAGCACTCTCTTCTTGCCCCAGGACAGCCATCTTGTTCTCCCAACTGTTCCCCCAGAAAACCCACCGCTCACATCTGTCCGGGACTCAGGTTACACCAGGAGTCATGGCGTCGCAGTGAAGGATGGAAAAACTTTATTTTCCTTTACTGAGGCAACTTTTTAAGTCACTTCTTAAACTATTGGTTTGAATTTGAAGAGCTTCTAATTGCGCTGGTTTGTGTGGGATCGTTTCTGTTAACTCCTAAAAAAAAAAAAAAAAGTAAATGTAATCTTTTTGAATCCTTTATAATGGCTAATTAACATTTAATTTGTTTTTAAAAAAATGTTTAACACAGTATTCATTTAGATGAGTAGTTGTACACATTACATAATCTCTGTATGTTTGGGTAAACGGTTGCTATGACAACAAGCAGTGGTGGTGGAAAGTGTCTGAGCAGCTTATATTCACTCAGCTCGTGTTAAAGGTGCAATATGCAACAATTTAACATGACAACATTCAACATTTAACTAAAATTATCAACAGAATGTGAAGAAAATTGAGTTTTGACGTTATATCTAAGATGTCGATGAGTTGTGTTGCAGAGATATCTACTGAAGTTAGCATGCTAACCAGCTAGTCAAGGCCCGAAGATACCACTTCAAGCTCCAAGTGCGGGCTGCTAGCTGCAAGCTGACTGAGCTAACTAATGGCCTGTGTCCACATAGCTGTTTTAAGCGCTGACGGGGGTGAAGCGCTGCATGTGCGTCTCGTCTTTATGACAACAATGTCTTGACAGCCATGGCCGTATGATAGACACTGCCCCTTTGCGGTTTGCTATCCGTTTGTTCTGTCCGTTTGTTTTTCATTTGACACCAGAGCGAGGAGGATGTGGGTGCACGACATGATCCGTAGGAGACAAAAATACGGTGCACTGTGTCTGCTGCTGGAGACGCTCGCTCCTTATTGCAAACAATTGGAAAAAGATGCTTGCACTAAAAAAAAAAAAATCAAAACGCTATGTGGACACGAACCCTAGCTAACTAACGACAGTTATAGTTAGCAGCAGTTAGTGGTTACCCTGGTGATATGCTGCCCCCTATTTGTATGAATTCAACAGGTGGCAAATTGTACATACTGCACCTTTAAAAAGGAACAGTATGAAACTTCTTTCTGAATGAAGCATCTAATCTCCAAAATGAAAGTGCTGGCCTCTCCTATTTTCAGACTGTCACAACATTGATAATAACACTAATAGGCCTAATAATAATAATAATAATAATAATAACAACAATAATAATATATGATACTTCTAAAATTGTAATTGTTATCAAAGACAACCTGTTCATAGAAAACATAAAGGCCTAATCACATTATTAGCCAAGGTAATTTTAATTATCGGATTATTTTGGATTTTTCTCAGATTTGACTCATCGGACCAGCTGAATATATAAACTGACCGATGCTTTTGTTGTCATACCTTTTTCTGTTACCAGAATGATGGCACGTGTGTCTGCTTTACCCAAATTATGAGACACAAAGCTTGTTTGACCACTTGGTGGTGCTCAATATCCACACTTATTTCTTTAAGATGGACCTACACCAGTGGCAAACCCACTAAAAGTAACAGGAATGCATCCCCATTGTTGAATGTATGTAAATTAGTATCAAAGCACAGTCCTTGTTTGACACAACAGTTTTTGTCCAGCTGATCCCTCACTGTGACCTTCTTTTGGGAGAAGTGATGTTTCACATGATTATTATAGTTATATTACAGAAATCTGCCTGCTGAATGTGCTATCTATAAAACTGGTCATTTGTTTTAGGTGACAAATTTGGGATTATTTTTGTCATTTATTGCAGCGTTGAGACTTGAAAGCAGCTCTGATATAGGCTAATATAGACTTGTTCTGATAGACAGTTTAATAAGGAGAGTCATATTTCACTATATGACTGACTTATCCCTTGTGTTTGTCTTTAGAAAAAGTCTAGCAGCTGATCTGGGAGACTGGTGGAAGATAAACTGATGCAATGGTCATTTAAGAGGTGAGATGACAAAAACAGCTTGACATTTGTGTGCCAGTGTCTCTGTTTTGTTAAATGACAGTTACACACAAAACCATATACCACATGTAAGTGACATTCATAGCTTGCAGTCAACACAAAGTTAACATCATAAAGTTCACATCACAAGATATTTTTCCTTATATGAAATTAGCCTCCTCAGGGAACTCGGTGTTTGAGCTTTAATTTTGAAAAGACAAGAAACTCAATCTGCTGAATAACACTTAAACTTGTTGGTTAAATAAAACACAAATGACAGTGTTGTCATTAGATGATGGCATAAAAGGCATATGTTGTATTTCAAGCTGAGCTAGTGGCGAAAATTCATTTTTTTTACTTTGTCAGTGTCCTTCCACTGCAGTTCAGTGAGTTAACACTGTCCAGGGAAGCACACAAAATGAATTTGGCACTACACAGACTGTAACTTTGTAAGCTATCCACTTCATTTGACTGATGCTCATATCTAACGACTTCATACTGACATTTTACTACCTTTTTTACTCAGAGAAGGGACTGGAGGGATTTCATCCCACATCACTTACATCAAAAGTGCATTATGATCACAGAGAGCAAAACCTGTTATTTTTATGGGACTTCTTTCAAATCCCATACTATGAGGTTGTAACGCAGGCTGAGTTAACCCCGATGACATCAGCTATTCCAGCTATGACATTATGCAACTATTTTTACAGGCTGTCTATAACCCTGCATGTGTACAATCAGCAGATTTATTTTACTACTAGAATAATTATAAGTACTATGCAAGAAAACATGACAGTGATTATCACCAAACACTGTTTCCAGTCAAGTCAGTGGTGTCAGGAGAGCAATAGTAGAAAGTTGAGGGGGCGGAGTTATTTGTTTTGCGTCATAATTTATGTTGCCTAGTGTAAACAGTCCATTGGCTGGTTCTTTGTGATGGGGGTTCCCTGCCCCAGATTGCAGGGGTAAAACAATAAATAGAAGCTATCACTTTAAATTTTCAATCTCTGGTACAGCAGAGATCATAAACTATTAGATAGTAGAGCGTGGGGGATATTATAATACACACCTGGAATACTTTGTATTTCAGAACAGTTTGCAGTCGCCAACTCGTAGTTATTTATTACAAATAATTCTGTCTACATAGATAGGTCTTTCATAAGGTAAGTTAGCCATCCTCCAAGCTAAGTTAGCTATCAAACGACTGACAAGCTAACGTAGTACGTACCAAGCTAGCTAACCGTTAGCCGCATTGTCTAGTGAAAACCACGACAACGCGATAGACAGACAGTAACCATTCAAAGTTGCCAGCTTGGTGTGTCGCTACTGTACAAATAGCCCATTTTAGCTATGCAGGCAAAAAAATGATGCGCATCAACTAAATTTGTCAAATCTGGCTTCCTTTGTTTTCTTTGAGCTAGCATAGCACTGAAGTTGTTTCATTGAATGCTGTTAGACAGTGCAAGTTGGGAGTAATTTGTTTTAAAGTTTGAGAAAGGGTTCATATTGCCTGCAGTGTGTAACGATTGCGGTACAATCAATTGTATAATAGTAGTTGGTGCTGTCAATTTCGGACCCCCATTGGGGAAACATGGACACACTTTATCCGTGCACTACATTGGCTATCACTAGCTCAACGTTATGTCGGCTTCGTGGTTTTCCTCGTTTGGTATCAGCTTGAGAGCTGTCCGTCTGAACTCAAAGCAAAGTAAAATACTGACAGTTGTCCGTATTTCTGTGTTTACCGAAACACCTCTGTTTAATCATGAAATATGCTCCTCCCGCACGTTGCTAAAATGACCACCGGCTGAAGGAAAAACGACGACGCCACAAGTTAGCCAGAGCTAGTGTTAGCTAGCTAACTAACCATGTCGCAAGCTTGGCGTTGCTTTCCTGTATGCCGGGCTAGCGTTAGCCATTGAAGATGACAGCGGGGAGGCCGGTAGTTTCCAATTAATATTCCTTCTGTTGTTTTTACAGCATATATAATGTTGACTTAGGTGAAACTGTAGTCGTACAGTGCTCCTGAGATGACTAGAATGGGAAAACATGATGCAAATACTCAATCTGTCAAGATACATGGCTAATGAACCTGCGACAAATGTGAGAACTGGCAAAATGTTGTTAGCATAGAGATGAAAGGCCCAACTCGTACAGTAGGCCACTTATCTACAAAGGGACGCACAGATGTGTGTAACACATGTATGTGGTTGATACTTTTAAGGGAAGGATTTAATTGTAGTTAAGTTAGTTTTCTCAGCTGCCTAAATTGAACACCTGCACCACTCGCTTCCCTTTTTATCTTCTGCCGGTTTCCCTCTTTGTCTCATTGGATGAACGTGATGGCGCAGTTGCATGTTAGCTTGTGTGTTAGCCAGCTAGCTAAACAGTCAGCTGTCGTGCTTCTGCCATGGGATTGATGTGGGTCAGAGAAAACATTGGCCTCAAGAGACAAAGAAAGTGAAACGTTGTCCTGGCGAAAGGGTCCATCAGACTGATTCAGATTTTGCGTGTACTTCGTGTACTTCCTGCTCAGACACATCTGTGTTGTTTACCTGAAGCACAGTAAAGGTTAATGTGTACCAATGTGGACTTCCTTATAATGTCAAGACTTCAAACAATTCAGTCACCTTCTCCTGTTACTGATTCATTAGGTGTGTCTAACCTAAATAAATGCAGCCGAACACAGAAGTTGCACAACAAATCCAACCATCCAAGATTTTTATTTTTTTTTAGTTAAGCTTACTTAATAAATTGCCAACTGACTATCGGTGTATTCATGTATGTTAACTCCTTCTTTTAGATAAATGTTTACAATTAAATCTATGTTTATCTTATTCTTCCAGCACTTAATATTGTTTACCAAAGAAATGGTGATGGAGAAGCCAAGTCCCCTGCTTGTAGGGCGGGAGTTTGTGAGGCAGTATTACACACTCTTAAACAAGGCACCAGATTTCCTGCACAGGTAATTACCCAAATGTTACGCATTACAGTCATAATGTGTAGGTGTTTGTAACACTCTGTTTAATTAACCGCCAAATTCTTGTGCCACTCAGGTTTTATGGGAGGAACTCTTCCTATGTTCATGGAGGACTTGACGCAAGTGGAAAGCTGGCAGAAGCAGTGTATGGGCAAGCGGTAAGTGTTATGGATCAATAATGAAGATTCACATTGAAAATACTGTGAAGTAGGTGTCTGGTAATATTTACAGTGCTGATGAAGAAGTAATCATTTTAACTAAATCGAACATGGCACAAAATTTATCATTGACAGCGTTCGGGGAAGGAATAAACATAGGAGGAAACATTGTTGACGTGGTTCTTACATTGTATAAAACTTGATGCCTCATGCTTCCATGTGTCAGTATTTCTGTTGTTTTGAGTTTGACCAAAATGGTGTCAGATATGAAATTATTACCCTGCTTTCAAGGCAAAGCTGAGAAATGAAAGTGAAAGTAAATCACACACTGGCTGACCTCAGATTTAGGTTAACTGGCAACAAATTGAAGCAAATGGGAAAGAGATTTTCCAATTTAAGTTTTGTAACATGTCATCAAAAGTTTGCTGGAAGTACAAATATGTTTTTTTTCAATGGTATGATCTGTTTTGTGTTGGTAGTTGAAGGATCCAGTCCTCAGTAGCATGAAAAATTGTGATCATAATCAATTAAATGGTTATTTTCTTGTGTCTGCATCCTTTAGGAAATCCACAAGAAGGTTATGTCCCTGCAGTTTAGTGAATGCCACACAAAGATCAGGCATGTGGATGCCCACGCCACACTGAGCGACGGAGTGGTGGTGCAGGTCCTTGGAGAACTTTCCAACAATGGTCAGCCCATGAGGAAGTTCATGCAAACTTTTGTGCTTGCTCCAGAGGTGAGTACCTCCACCTTACAGTACTGTTAACAGACATTATGTTTGAGTGATAACAACAGTAACTAATGATTCTTGAGTGCTGAATTTTCTTTGTTTGCATGACAAATCTTCTTAGGGTTCAGTGGCAAACAAGTTCTACGTCCACAATGACATCTTCCGTTATGAGGACGAGGTTTTTGGAGACTCTGAGGCTGAGCTTGATGAGGGTAAGATGTTCACAAATGTCCAAAAATATTATTTTAAAATGCAAGTTTTTAGGTTATGTTTTCGTGGTAAACGGTGGGGCTGCTAGGGGAAATAACCTCTCAATTTGTTTATTGTCTTTTTCTCACTTAGAATCAGAGGAGGAAGTTGAAGAGGAGCCAGAGGAGAGGCAGCCTTCCCCTGAGCCACTTCAGGAAAGCCCCAACAGCACCACCTACTACGAACCTCACCCTGTCACGTATGCTAAAACTTCATCTTAACCTCAGCTTTATATATTAGTGTGTTTTGTCCTTTTAAAAAAATAAAAAATAAATCATGAATGATTTTTCCTTTTAAACTTCTGTGGAAGTGATGGCCTGCTGTTTTATGCTCTGTAGTAATGGAGTAGAGGAGCCCATGGAGGAGCCAGCCCAAGAACCCGAGCCAGAGCCTGAACCAGAGCCCAAAGTAGAGGAGGTAAAGCCTGAAGCAGATGAGAAGGTTCTTGAAGAGATGGAGGAGAAGGCACCTTCACCGGTCCCTGTGGAGTCTCCACCTAACACCCAGGAGCCCCCCAAGGTAAGACTGATGTGTCTCTGCTGTGTACTTCTCTTGTATTTGATTATGAGGGGCGCAATCTCCTGACTCAGTTTCTCTCCTTTGTGCCCTTTGTTTTGATCTATCAAGTATGCTAACATAACACTTTTTTAAGGAAAAGACGTCGGTGCAACTTGAAGATTTGCTCTCACACAGAGTTCATTATTATTCAATATTTTACAGACTTTCTCATGGGCCTCGGTGACCAGTAAAAACCTGCCTCCTTCTGGCACAGTCGCCTCCTCTGGAATCTCACCCCATGTTGTTAAAGCTCCAAGCTCACAGGTAACCAACTACCACTGGATATGAGATTTGCATTAAAGAAATTTGACTTTTCTGATAATAAGATTACACTAGAAATGTGTCACTATATAAGAGTCTACCACAATGTTCATGAAGACCAGACAGTTGTTACCAGCAGCAGTAGATTTAGAGGTTTGTGTGAAGGGCACTCTCTGACTGGTTAATTTTGTCCAATGCCTCTTCAGTTGTGTTGTGTTTAGTAAGAGTAGCAGAGTTTCCAACGAGTCCCAGTAGAAATAAAAAGCCCTTAATAAAGAAAATTCACTGTCCAGGTCTATCAGGCAGGGGTGGGTTTTCTGAATAGGTTTGTTGTGTTGACAGTCTTTATTTAATTATGTCTGGAAGAAGGTATTTCCTTTTGCAAGGACTTTGTGTAAGCATGTTGATGCTCACATACTTTATTCCATTGAATCTAATTATTTCAAGACTTCCTCAGACTTTAAATGGATTATTTGTACAGCAGTTTAGATGGGTTAGGGTTAAAAAATAATAAGAGAGCATTAGCTTAATTAAAATAAATGAAAATAACCAGATAGTCATGTCTGTTTTCACTTAAACAAGTGAATTAAATACCAAAAAACAAGTACTTTATTACATTGCATGCATAGATCATATTAAAATGTTGTGTTGCCACTCAGACTAAAACATTCGATTTCTTTATATATAGTCTAACATAAGGTCTCGTTGAAAAGTTGGGGGGGAAAAAACAACTAAAAATGGTTAAGTTAAAGCAGCAGAGTGACTTGAGAGACTTGAAATTAAATAATAACCAGATCAGGCGAGGTCACTTAAACTAGTCTCTGGAGCACTGAGTAAATAGCATTAATAAAAAGGATGTCTGGCTCATTTTTTGTGTCACACTCCTCCACCTCACAGCCCAGAGCTGAAGCCAAGCCGGAGACACAGACAGCACCTCTTCGGCCCAGAGACCAGCGCACACGCGACAGACCGGCATTCACTCCTCGGGGTCCCAGACCTGGTAATGCCAACACTCATTCCCCAGAATAAAGATTTCTTACCTTCTTTTGTTTTGTTTATTCTGACGTCTTGCATGTCTCTGTCACTATTAGATGGTGTTGCATCTTCGGAGTCACAAACAGGAAAACCACACTTGAGTTTTGTTAACAAAGGTAAACACGATCATTCTTTGATAACTGACCAGCAACATTCAGTCATTATCTTCTTACTTGTTGCATAAGATTGACGTTCATCATGCCAGAATTTTACTGTGTTGGACTGTGATGCAGATGATTCATGTGAGCTGATCTGGTGTTTTTCTGCCTGTTGTTCTGACGTGCAGGTGGCAGGGGAGATTCTGAGTCTGGTGACATGGACAGCAGGCGAAATCCTCGCTATCCAGACAGCCACCAGCTTTTTGTTGGCAACCTCCCACATGACATCGATGAGAGCGAGCTCAAAGAGTTCTTCATGAGTATGTTTCTTTGAAAAGCAACACTTACTCCACGTCCTGCAAAAATCATGCATGGGGTGAATACAAATATTAAATTAAATAATGTCTTTTTATTCGTGCAGCATATGGAAACGTTGTGGAGCTACGGATCAACACCAAGGGCGTTGGTGGGAAGCTGCCCAACTTTGGATTCGTGGTCTTTGACGACTCTGAACCTGTGCAAAAAATCCTGGGGGCCAAGGTAGACGGGGCATGTATTGACATTTTCATTACCCACTTTCATTCTTTTGGTGATGGTTTGGTGACACACATTTCTACAATTAGTCAGACCCTGAATCTGACACATTTGTCATAAACTCCACACAGTCATGTTTATGCCATTATAAATATACCGATGTGTTTGTTTCCCATTGTCATGTCAGTAACAAATCAAGTTTGTAAATGGATACCTGAGGCTGTGTTCAGACTAACATCGAGTTAAAAAACAAAAGATACAATGAGCTGCGTTGCCGTGTTGCAACAGGTGCAGATGAAATAAAATATGAACCAAGAAGTGCAGTTTGAAGGCTCAACAAATGGCAAGATGAGACAAACTTTCCCCAAAAACAGTAGATGAGACTGTAAAACGAAGTTTTTTTTAACTTAAATATTTTTCACTCTGATGTAATCAGCATTTGCACGACATTTATCTATAACTGGATGTGCAGCCGTACACGTGTCACTTCAGGTATTCTGAGACAAGAAAATCCAGTTTGAGTAACAGATCCTTGTCCTCCTAGTTTGGAGGCTTATAATACTTTGACAGGATTTTACAACTCTGGAAATGTAACACAACAGCAATCAGTGCATCTTTTGTTCCAATGAGCTCGAGGTAAACGGTAGAAAAACTTCACTGATGTTACAAAGTAATCCACCAGGATGGTGTGCTTGCATGCATGGGACTGAACAATGCAACTTGCTGTACGACGTTACAAACCTTTATTGCCTGTGTTGGCACCCCAACTGCAACACCAGACTGGCCTCACTCAAATGAACGAGGGGGCTGCATTTTTTCATACAGGGCTGGAGTCGGTCTGTACACAACCTCAGAGATAAAAATTGTTTCACTGGCAGGGACACCGAACTTGTCAGGTCAGACCGATGTGACACAGAACAGTGCTTACATAGTCTGGAACAGATCAACAAACTTGTGTGCAAACCAGTGAATGATGTGGGTTGTGAAATGGATCGGGGGAAATATTCAGTCCTGGTTTCTTCCGTAGTGACATTGCTTTTCTCCCTGCAGCCCATCATGTTCCGAGGCGAGGTGCGTCTGAATGTGGAGGAGAAGAAGACGAGGGCGGTGCGTGAACGAGAGACCCGCGGTGGAGGAGATGAGCGTCGGGACATGAGGCGCAACGATAGAGGCCCCGGAGGTTCGCGAGGCATCGTGGGAAGCGGAATGATGCGTGAACGCGACGGGAGGGGACCACCACCTCGAGGCGGCATGGCCCCCAAACCTGGCATGGGCTCCGGACGCGGCTCTGGAGGCCAGGGAGAGGGTCGCTTCACGACCCAGCGTCGCTGAGAAGAGCACCACCTGCAGTGTGGAAGTAGTACCGTGTTCTTCATCTTCAACCGTTCTCGTTAACGAAAAGAAATCTTCATGTATAAACGTATATATTTGTTTTTTGTTTTATTTTTTATTTTTTGTTCCCTCTTTGCTTTGGAATGTGACACAGCCTGTCAACCATTTGTTTGTGAAATAGACAAAACAGAATAAGCAAACAAAAAAATTTCGCTTATTAGTTGTGAGCTGAGCATCCTTTTCGGGTATCTCAAGAAGTCACAAACTTTAATTTGTAAATTCGTGAAAAAAGGCAAACCAACCAGGAGTAATCTGCCACATTAGGAGGGACTGATAAGACTTTTAACTACGACAGTACAGCCCATCATTTGGAAAAGAGATTATATGCCTTGACTTAACTGGGGCGCTGCTTCACGAAATCCCTCTATTGCACATTTTATATGGTAGTTTTCTGCCCGTTACTGTTGGAAGAGTGAGATGCAAAATTTGTGCAGTTCCAGGGGAAAAGCTTGCCTTTTACTTTTTTCCTTTTGAGAGACCACTGCTTCAAAATTGCATAATGCACTCATCAATATGCACTAATGGGTACTTTTGTCGTATTACATTGACATCCACGCTCGGAACGCAGCTGGAGAGACGTGTTTTGTCTCAAAGCGATACGACTTAACGGGGCAGGCCTCGCTTACAGCCTGTCTGCTGTGACCAATGTACTTTTCTCACTTTTGACCCAAAACTACGCTTCAATTACTGCTGGATGGACAAGATGACAAGCAAATCTACATTATATTTTTCCTCATTTATAAATCACATTAAGAAAAAGCTCAAATCCTGGACTTTCACCAAATGAGTGGGGGGACAAAGGATAAACAAGAAACAAAGTTGAACAATAGAAGAGTGGTGGTAACGATGGCTGCTCGCTCTGTTTTTCTTTTTCAAAGTTTGATTTTCTTCATGTTTTTCCCTGCCAGCTAGACCGCAAAAACCGGGATGGACGACGCCTCCCTCCCCTCTTCCCTCCCTTCCTGTCTTAAGTGCAGAGTAACAGAATAAATGTACAGCAAAAATCATAGTTTACTGTATGTTTGGTTTTCTGTGTATAATTTAATTTCTCTCTCGACTTGATAAGAGCATGATGGTGCCTTCTATTTCACCTTTTCCAGTCTTACTAAAGCGGTTCGGAGCTCGCCGCCTCCCAATGCAGAGCTGCTCATTTTGAACTATTGTCTTCTGGGAGCAGATACAAAAGAAAGAAATTGCAGTATTCACAGGATTTTAGGTTTTTCAGGTGCATTTCTTTTTTCCATACTGTTTTACTACCTAAGATGATCTGTTGTGAGTTTTGTACATTTGTTTTGTATTGTGTCTGTTCTGGGTTTTGTAGAGACAATAGGTGCCTCAAGTTCTGTTCGATGTTAAATGGTTAAGACGTGCATCTGAAGAACTACTCCCAAAAGAAAAAACAAAAGGTACATTAAAGATGGTGACAGTGGAGTGCTTGGTCCTTGGTTGAACATGTCAGCTCTGCACAACCGTGATTTCAGTTTGGAAAGTCTCACAATGTGATTCAGATACTGTTTATTCTTTCTTTTCAGTCTGACCGTCATTTTTGACTCATGGCAGCACTCGGGTTAATCCCCGGACTCAGAAGTTGTCAGACTGTTCTTTTCTCAGCAACAATTTTGTAATGATCTGTGCGGGTGGGCTGGCCGTAGTTCCAGCCTGCAGACTAGCAAATAATTGTTCTCACTTTTCTAGCTGTTTATGCATTTGTATTTTCATATGCTGATTATTCATTGTGCTTATATTCATTTATTTTTCCATTCAAGGCGAGTCTGAATGCCATACTTGTTGTCTCCTCCTTGTCCTCTGGCGTGTTTTCTTTTTACCAATCGGTAGGGAGGGAAGACCTTTTGCTTTCAGCTGGAAAGGAAAACATAAACATGAGATGTTAACCTTTTTTTTATTTTTTATTTTTTGTTATCTTGCACTGAAATGGGAAGTGAAATTGATGTAGCATTTTTCTGGACAAATATTCTTATGAGGTCTTCCTTGTCTGGTGGTATTGCACTATTCCCAACATTTCTGGGACAATCTGTCAGTTTGAACACAAGCCTCTTTCCAAATTTCTCATCTGGCGATGATACAAGAAAATATTAGTGCTCATCTTGTAATCCGCATGAAATAATATTTGATTTAATGCTCGGACATGGCAAATTTAATTTAGTTTTCCACAGTGATGCTCAGCTACTCCCCCATGTAGGTGAGAAGAAATATTTTCAGACGTGAGAGTAGTTTTCAGTAGAGAGACTCTTCATTTGTTACCATCAGCCTTTGACCTAATATTACAGAAAAAATACTGCTCTTTTGGTCTTGGAGTGTTTTTAACAGACAGCTCTTATGGGTGCCTCTACCCCGAATGTTTATTTGTCAGGTAATTGCTTAACATGGGCACTTGACTGCAATCACACTTTTTACAGCAATGGTCAATTGAAGAGAGTGGTGAAGAAGAGCCATCATGCTTTCAGACCAATCTGTGCTTTTACATTGTAGTGGTGGTGAAAATGTTTGAGCATATAAATTTAGGGTTGGATAGTTCTTCTTTTTTCACTGAGGGTTTCAACGACCAACCCTTTTTTCCAAACTTTAAAGGATCCACATTGAAAAAAAAAAACATGTAAGTTTATTTTTCTGTGGTTGAAAATGAGTGGATCCTCATTGTGAATCATTCCAGTCCTTTTTGAATGGAAATAGAAGTACCTTCTTGGCTTTAGCAGGTGTGGTAAACAGTTGGCTGCCATCTTAATTTTACTGTGTTTACCCTTTACTTGTTGCTAGTACAAAAGTGTTGCAGGTGGAGAATCTTTTTTTTTGTTTGTTTTTTTAGTTTTGTTTTTTTTTCTCTTCTTTTTTCCTTTCTATTTTGAATGTGTTGGACTTAACATACAATAAACTACTGATATCAGCACCACTCATACCGTTTGTCATATTTGCAGGTTACTCGGTATAAAAATAATGTAACTATTAAAATAAGCTAAAACAAGTATAAACTAGAGAGATACTCGGAGAGCGCAGACTTTTGGGAAGGCCCGTAGGCCACTCTTCAATGATATCCAAATCTACAAACGCGACCATTTTATATGTCTCGATATATTTGTAATTGTACCAGGTCTCTCATTAAAACACTGTCCCCGAGTTGAAGTTTGAGCAACTACGGCTGTGTGTCGGCTGCTCCTGCTGGTTATGACAAGGTGTCATCATATCTGCTATGTTTTGTCACTGTTGAGCTTTACTGTCATCTATTGGGTTATAAATTTCATGGCATTTATTCCGCCGTGGAGAAATAAACGACCATGTAATGTTGAAGTGAAGGATAATGTGTGTACCTGTCCCGTGTTCCTACCTGTTGCCATATTTAGTGAGTTCTTCCCAGGTGTAAACCCATCTTGACTTCGCCCATTGGTTTGTAGACTACCGTTTTGAATCCTTGAGTTTGGCATTATGGCTGTCGCCAACTTTGTTTTTTGGAGCCAGATGTGAACATATTTGGAAGAGAGGTTGGAATTGCTGAGGATATCCTGATATCATCTAACTGAGAACCCGAGGACTCGCAGTGCCAGTGACTTGTCGATCATAGCCATGCTCATGCACATTTATTTGACTCTAAATGGGACCATAATTTACAAAGTGAACATCGTGTTGTATTGAAGAAGTCTCTGGACAGATACTTGATTTTTGGGGCCTACTTGATGCCGATTAGGGAGGAAAAGAACTCTGTATGTACTGTACATAAACACTCATTTTTTGCAATTATCTCCCAAATATGGTTCTCAAACACTCATGACAAAGATATATACAGTATGTCCAGAGTTGGGGGCAGAATATTTTACAGTTAATAAGCTTTATTGTCCAGAAATGATGATAGAAGTGCACTGAAACAAAAAAACCTTCACTGGGAATTAAACAAGCATTGTAAATGCCATGGAGCGATGTGTTTATGTGATACACGCTGCACGTTTCAGCCAATAGTTTCACATTATTCCACTGATCTGCAGGCGGTGCTAACACCGCAAGAAACACACTAACAAACTTAACCAACAGAGGCAATGAAAAAGAAGACTGTAAACTAATATATAAGGAGGAGAAAAGTCGGCTTAACAAATGTTCTGTGAGGAAGGAAATACACTCAACATGTCTGTCTGACACAGTGTGTTTTGGTAACAGTAAATGAAATGAAGAAAGCTCGAAAGATCACCTTTAAGACTGAAAGACAAGATAAGGATATAAGCAGTCTCATGAATCAGTCCCCGTCACTATCACTATCCTCCTCAGATGAAATTTTACTCGATGTCGAATCACGCCTTTCAGCTGAGAGGGAACCTCTCTGATTTCCTTTTGGTTTGATGTTGCCTTGTGGAAATGTGCCTACAGGGAGGTGTTTACTTCTCAGAAGATCCAAAAACCACTGAGGAGGTCGGAGGGAGCCAGACGCTCCACAAGGTGGTTGTGGAAAAAGTTGACCACCTCCTTGTCCAAACACATGAGGGAGAATATAATAAGGACCAGTAGGTTGGCAGAATACTTTAGGTGGAAGAGGAGGCGGTTTCTGATGTATGACAGTAGGTGTGGGAGGAGGAATAGTCTGATGATGTGGTTTACTGGTGGAAATTACAGGTGGAGCAGTGGTGGTGATTCCCATCGAAGGAGCATCAGTGACAGGAAAAATCTGACATGGAAGGTTTTCATTTCTTGTCTGAGCAGCAACACTTTCTTTGACAAAGGTCCCTACAAAATAAGAAATACACATATGATACTGCATTAAAGTTCAACCACAAGAGAAGCTCATGTAGTGCCAAGAAATTCATTTCTGTCACACATTACCTTGTTTTTCATTTCCTGAAGCTTTATGTTGATAGTTGGCACGGTCATTCCTAACAGGCAGGGCGCCTTGAAGAAAAGACAAAGTATTGTTTTTCATTATTTCATAGGTTTGTTAAATGCAACCCCATCGCTATGATTTTAGAAACTTTGAGGTCATGAGTCTGATGACCTCATCCCTTAGAAAAAGTTGACCAGAAATAAAAAATAAAGTCATCATCATCAATTTTTCAAAAGACAGCATTAAATATATGAATTTATTACAATCAGTCTGAATAATCCTGTTATCAGCCTAGTGAAGAATAGTAAAGTCAAATAAAGCCCCAAATCACAAATTTGCTTTAGATGGCTTCAAAAAATGTACAACATACAAGACCTTCTATCTTTGGCCCTCAGACTACAGTCCTCGCATCATGACAGCCAGTGAAAATGTATCTTTCCTCTATGCAATAAGCTTTTCCAAATCATTTCTTAAAGAATGAAGGCTGAAACACGTCTTACCTGTGTTTTGTATCTGTAAACACAGAAGAAAAATCAGAGCTGCTGTCGTTGTTGGCTCCATCGCTGACAGAAAATGTTTCCTGAAGACCCTCAGTGATACTTTAAACAAGGAGTGGGTCTTTTTTAAATACCTTATTTGTTTGTGTTATTATGACTCAGGTGTTTGTATCATCGCCTGACTTAAATTTAATTTATAATAGTATTGCTTCACTCCCAACATCACTTTAACAACAGAATTACTTTAATTACTGAGCCTACGTGAATCAGCTTGTTTTATTTTTCTTCAGGTGTGGAGAAACATGGCTCGGTGCTTTGGCCCTGTGAGTCACAAAAATAAAGAGATACAGACAACATGCTTAGAGTAAACTGTGTAACTATGGTGAACCCAAACATTAGACAAGTCAAAAGGCAGATGGGGTTGGGAGGACACCGAGGTCATGCCCTCTTTAAGTTAGTAATACCAATAACATGGAAAACACAGTGCTCCCACTCTGATCGACCAATGCTGAGTACCAAAAATAAGAAATCAATACAGATAAAATAAAACCATAGATAAACAACATTAAATTATATCAGTCTCCTAATACTCAAATGATTCCCTTTCTTGTTCTGCAAGTTGTTTTTGTTGTGCTTTGACTCTTGTACAGTTTGGAGATACTTGTACTTTTGTGTTTTCATGTTTGTTTTGTTTCTTTATACTTTCATATACTACATTGTAGACAGAAATATTGTAATTTTTACAGTTTTCGGATTAGGATTTAATATACAACACATATGATATGTTTATAAAATGCATTTGTACAGATTAAACTGCCCAACAGTGAAGACCCCAAAACGGACAAGTTAACTGCTATTTATATCAGAAATATTCGTATATATTCGTATATATAATAATATATCAGTGACAAAAGTGACAGCCTATTGTTTATTGGCTACTTTTCTTTTTGACACTTTTAATACATTTTGCTGCACCTGAAGTAGAATTTACCAGTTATGGAGTATTTTTGCTATGCATTGTTATTTCTAATTTACTACTGCGTTTGAATTACTACCAGTGTTGTAAAAAGTACCCAAAAGACATACTTAAGTAAAAGTATAGATATCGAATGGACATACTACTTTGGTAAAAGTGAAAGCTGTCCATATGAATAGTACTTGAAGAAATTTTAAAATATCTGATATCAAATGTACTGAAGTAACCTATCAAAAGAACAGGTAAAAGGCAATTATACGTATATTTACTTTAATGTATATATGGGTATCAAAACTGATACTGAGCTGATTCCCGTAAAAGTACATTAATTAAAGAATTTCTAATATGTAACTTCAGTGAAAATGTAGGATCACAGTTTTACATACATAATTGATAAAAAAACAAACATATATTCACATGGTAAATTATAATTATGAGATAAAAAATCCAAAATTGTTAGATGAAAAGTGAAAACGACATTTTGCCCCTTTAATAAAAATAATGTCTTCAACCACAATTCTTACATATTGCACCTTTAAGTACAGTACTTGAGTAAATGTACTTAGTTAGATTCACCGTTCGTATCAGTGACGTCACACAGAGTAATGAATGAGGTCTGCTGGCCCTTTAAATAACCTAATGACGTGTCTGCTGCTCAGCCACGTATCGCCACGTCTGCGCGCATGCGCGGTGCTACCACATTTGTGTTCCGGGGTCGGTCAGTCAGTGTACACAGTGTAAAAAAAAACATCATTGTGTATCCTTTTTTCTTTTTCAACTCACGTAATCACTGCACGGACCACTAAGAGGGGAGTCTGAGGGGTTTTTCAGAGGGAGAGACGCTTTGAATACGGCACCGAGAGGACGTCTGTAAAGATGAACTTCTTCAGGGGAATGAGGGTTGGGCTGGCAGCCGGGCCGCAGCCGTCCGGAGCGGAGACGGTAGGAAACCAGCCCCGGCTAGCTGCGGCTAGCTTACATTTCCTCCACGGTGTGCCCGACAAACCGAGACCACACACACGTCACCAATAAAACGTGTCTTTTTTTCCGCATTGAGGATTATATTTCTCTCTAAGAAACACACAGAGGGACATACTAAGACACTGGGGCCTCCCTAAATTAGATCAACGAGCTAGTCAGGAGGCTAATTGGCTAACGTAGCATACCTGTCAGTCAGCAGCAGGGCTGTTGTGACATATCTCGTGTTTTCCATACGTGTAGCTAAAATGAACGATGAATGAATGAAAGAAAACGGATAGTTACAAATATTAGGAATATCAGTTGTCAGTCTCTCAATCAACATCTTCCTACAATATCTGTATTAAAATCACCTCCAACAATACAGAAGCTAGAAATATTCAAACCCAGAAGAAACGTATAAAGATCAGTCAAAGCCATAGCACATAATAAAAATAGGCCCTCTTTGCTAGGTCTGCAATTGAGTATTACTTTCATTATCGAGTAACCTGCTGTTTTTTTTTCAATGACTGAATAAGTCCAGTAAATGTCAAAAATCACAGTACAAGGTGACAAGTTGTTTATGTTGCCCAACACCCAAGGTTATGTAATTTCCAGTGACAAATAAATATTTAAAAGGAGTAAGTCCTCACAGGTCTAATCCTAGTATGAAACTAGCGTTATCTCCAATTAAAATAAGCTATGAGATGCATGTGTTTTTATACAATACGTATGTATTGTATGCAGAGTTATTTTATTTGGAAGTTGGTCCTGCTGTTTTTGCAGGAGCGTGATAGCCACATAATCAGATCTTTGTCTCTAGGCATTCCTGTGCAACAGTACTAGTTTCTTGCCTTTTTGCCTGACTCCTCAGACCAAGACTTGAAGAAATTGTGTTGATACTGTTTACCCCGAGGCCCTGAAGTATATGCGACAACATTAGGTCCACTGATCTGCAAAATGCCCCCCACTATGAAGTCATATAGATAAGGACATCTTCTCTTCCTCTGTTAACAGATCCAGAAGTTGTGTGACCGCGTTGCCTCCTCAACGCTCCTAGAAGATCGCAGAGATGCTGTCCGTGCTCTTAAGTCGCTCTCTAAGGTAAAGTATTAAAACAAAGCTATTGGAAACAGGTGCAGTAAAAAATGCACCCAGCTGCTTAGTTTATCTGGTAAATCTAGCCATCACTTATGCAGTCTAATACAACAGTCCTGCAGAATATCCTTCCTTCATGAAGGTTTTAATGTTCAGTTTTTCTTGAAAATGTTTTTGAAGAGGTGATTTAACTGTTTAACTCGTTTTGGAGTTTGTGGTTCTACTCTTTTGTTTTAAGTTTAACTGAAAGTGTTTCTAAATCCTTTCTCAGTCCAAAACGCAATAAATACTGAACATTATTATAACCTTCTTACAGGTTGGATTTTATTGCAGGGCTGTTGTAATTGACTGCATTTGTTTGTTTGTTGGTTTTTTATCTGACTAGACATTATAAACTAACAATTGAGTGTAGGTGTGATGTGTTTTATGGATAGAGATTTGTGTTGATAGCCGTTAATGATGCTTCCAGTACTTTTTTATCCACAAGGTGTTTAGTGTATTAACCTTTTTTTAATTTACTGGTGTAGCTGTCAGTAAAAGAGAGAATAGCAGTGGAATTAAATCCCTCCTCTCCTATGTGATTTTTTTCTCCTCTGCCACACTGTCATGGACAAAACACTAATATGTCAAACTCTGCTATTTAAAATGAACTAATCATTGCCATTGACATCAACTTCTTCAAAGCCAGTTGTTCTGTTCATGGATAGTTTTGTAACTGGCTGCCCCATCAACCATGAGTAATGAGTTGATCAGGCATGAATAAGGGGTTTAGGAGGCATCGGGGTTGCACGTTAACACACACTGGTGTCAGCGCCGGGCAGAAACACTGACATGGATGTGCAGACTTCCTGTTTTTTATAAGTTAATAAAACAAAGTAATTTTTTTTGTTGTCCACATTGATTGAAATTCCTTTATTTTTAAAATAAAGGAATTTCAATTTGATGGTTATTGAGCAGCACGTCGACAGCACGTTGTAACTGTTATGCTCCTGTTTTCTCAATTATAGCTTGTATTTGTTAGTTCTTTTACTCTTTCAAACTCCTGTTGTTTTATATTGCCTTGTGTTTATTTAATTTGTAATAGCCTTTCATGTCTTATATGCAACACTTGAATGGCTTTGTTGTTGAAATCTTATACACAAATAAACATGCTTTATTATCTTTTGTAGAAATATCGCATGGAAGTTGGCACACAGGCGATGGATCACTTGATTAACATACTGCAAACTGACAGGTATGTTGATGTAATGTCTGTGTTTTTGTTCGGTCTGGTATCTGCGGTGGCTGACAAGGGCAAACACATTACAACGACGCAAAATCCAAAACACACAAACCAAAACAACGGAAGTTCTCCAGGCGTAGTCCCCCTAGGTGGAACAGCGCTAAGGGAAACAACTTGACTTTAGACCCAAGAGAGAAAGACCAGATATGTTGCTCTTTTATAATATTGTCAAAGTCGAAGACCACTTGTAAAAAAAGAGTACAAACCTTTTTGTGTCGCCTTTTTATTCCATTTTTCTTCCTGCTTCAAAAAGAAACACATTCTCGTCTGCTCTCTCTCTCTCAGATCTGAAATCAGCTGTTTCCACTTTCCTGTATCTGCAGCGTGTTTGCTGTTAATATGTCTGTGGTGGCTTTCTGCAGCTCGTTTATTAATTGACAGCACGTTTCCTTTGTTGTATTTTGTTTTGCATTTCCATATATTTTAATGAATTGGAATGTAAATGTTTTGTGTGTTTGCCCTCGGCCACCAAAGGTATCCGTCATTGTTGGCCCAAAATAGCTTTGTACCCGTTACTGTATAATGTGTTAAGTGTTGGATGTGTTATGTGACTCAAGTTAACATGGTTTGTTAACACTCTGCTTCTTCCTGCCAATTGAACAGGTCTGACTCTGAGATCCTCGGCTATGCTTTGGACACACTGTACAACATCATCTGTAATGATGAGGAGGAAGAGCAAGGTATTAAACCTTCCCACAATTATGAGAAATGATCAAATTCACTTGAAATCTGTTATCATTTGAAGATAATTCTTCTTAATTGTGTGGCTACTGTTGACTGTGGTTTTGTTTGCATGTGTAAATGAGTTCAATTCATGTCAACTGGACATCAGTCAATTTGCATTCCCCTCCTCTGATAATGTCTGCTGTATATAAAGATTCTCGTCTCTCTTCTCTTCCATGTTTTAACCCTACAGATGAATCAGAAGGTAAAACTCTCTGACTGTGCATGTTACCACCCCCCTCTAACCTCCTGCAGCACTTACCAATCAAATATTCCTCTTGGTTGGATCGTGGAAAAAGAGCACATTAATATTCTTGTTTACACCTCCTGCTGCAGTGCACAGATTGTAAACAGCTGATGGAAACTAAGGCTGTGTTTTGGTTGTTGTCGTGGCATGTCTTCACAAGAATCACTCAGCTGGTTCTACTCTTCTTCGGAGTGGTTGAAATGAATGCTAGCTTCTTCTGGGTGAGGCTGTAAACTTACTCTCCCTCCCCCTGCTCTCGCAGACGCAGTAACCCCTATCTCTGTCTCAGGGAAGCATAAGAATGCTTCCATGCCTGGTCAGTACTGAAACCAAGCTATCCACACAGTAGTAATAGAAATGCTAGATAACTAACTTCACTAAGATCAGTTGGCACTGCAGAAGTTACTAGAAGGTGTTTGGGTGGTAACAAGAATGCTTCACTAATAACTTCACATCCCTGTCTTATAGTGTGTTATGTCTCCTTGCTCCTTTGTTTCCTTCACATTTTAGTAGTAGCTGGTTGTTTTGCACTGTTGTGGTGAAATAATACTGTTTAGTTTTGTTTGCCTCTTGGGTGTTTTTTCATTATCAGTTTACCCCAAAAATACAAAAGAATCTAGTGTTTTGTTTTGAGAAATGAGAATCGTTAGTAACAGAGACTTAAAGGACACATTGCTTTGTTCAATCTACTTTAATTTACTGTGTTTTAGTCCCCTGATAAAGTCGTAGACAAAAATATAGTTGCATATTTATACACCCGACACACTCAGATGTAAGATGTAAGTCCAATATTCAACATTTTTTTAGCTCAGTCCCAACCAACTCCTAAGGGAATTATCTGTCCTCTAGACCTGTCACTATAACTACTTTTTACTGGGTGATATATTTTCCCAAAAAATAATTGCCATAAACGATTTTATTGTCAATTTAGTACCATTTAATGCCACTTATATGATAATATAAAAGCATAATAAAGCCAGTGCACCTTTTCAAAAAGCAGTGCACTTTTAATTCTTAATATTAAGACATTGGAAAGGGAATGTGAGATGCTATGTCTAGAAACAATGCTCATAAGACCGGTGAGATTGAGCCAAAACTTTAAAGATACAGGTTGGAAAACCAAAACATTCAGCTAAAAGAAGCTAAAATGATTAGTACAACTAAGTTGGTTGATAATTATACGTGGGCTTGTCGCTACAAATGCCCCCTTTTCAAATGTCACGTAGTCATTTGATCCATAATGAGTGTTGCAGCTTTTAATTAAATTTTCCAATGCCATGACCAATGTTTTATTGTTTTGGGGAGGAAGCAGGAATCTTAGAGATGAATAAATCAAAACATGGATAAAAAAAGTACCATTTAAGCTATGACCACATAAATATGTTGAATACATACATATTGTCAATGCAGTGGTTTTGCTAACTAGCCTGTCACACTAAATGAAACCCCTTCTATAGTAACCCCTCTGATCTCACCCTGTTCACACTCCCATCCCCCTCACCTGTGTGTCACCCTTAATTTTCCAGTAGGCGTGTTCAATAGTGTCACCCTGAGCATGCACACAATTTTTTATGTAAATTAAATTTACATATTTTTTGTAAAGAATATAATAGCAGAAAACCACCAGTGACAAACACTCTGAGAAAAGTTTTCTTTTCCAATGATTATGGCTTTCTAACTCGGGCTGATTGCTGTGAACAAACCAACTGGTGCCCTCACTTGACTGATGACTCCTGCTGTAGAGTAGTATTCATCAGAGACGTTACTAATTTCAGCTTTCAATCTCCTTCACAGATGAGAACGCCCAGAAGCAGGCAGATGACCTGGGAGTGCAGTTCACAGACACGTTCATTCAGGACCCTGAACATGTGACTCTGCTGCTCACTATGTTGGAGGTACTGAGCTGTTTCTGCTCCTGTGGCAGGACCTCTGTTTTATTGTATCACTGCCTGATGTGTTCATGCATTGATGTGATTTTCAGGAGTTTGACTTCCATGTACGTTGGCCTGGAGTGAAGCTGTTGACCGCACTCCTGAAGAACCAGGGTGTCCAAGTCCAGGGCATCATTCTGGTCAGCCCCATGGGTGAGTTTCTCCTCTCCAGATCGATCAAGCTTGTTTTGTAATGTCAGGATTTTACTCAGGACCTGCACACTCAGTGTTACATCAACATCTCTCTGTATGTCTTTATTGAGAGAATCTGTTAACTCTAAAAACGTTAACAATTCGCACAAAAAGATGAATTTTTTAAAGGGTTCTACCAGTATTTAGTTTCCCTTTTTCTTTGTGCCTTGTCTCAGGTGTGTCCAGATTGATGGACCTATTGGCAGACTCTAGAGAAGTCATTCGCAATGATGTAAGTACTTGTCCCTGCTGTTTACGCTGCCATTTTATAATGAGCCCCGTATGAAAGCTTCTGAAATAAAGGTCACGTTCAGACCGACTTTAGTTCTGTGTGAAAAACACAGCCCTGCCAACACAGAGGGTGCCAGCAAAAACATTCAGTGTTGTACCTCGTTCAGTTTTTGCTGCAATGCTACGTTACATCATCCTGCACAGCGCTGTGTTGGCCAGTCACATGCATGTAAGCAACATTCCTGATTCCAGTCCGGCTGACGAAATGTAACCCATCTGCTATTGTATGACAGTGATTTAGCTTTTTGTTAGCTGTTTTGAAATGTATCTGTATTCATATGCAGATATCTTTTTATAGAGATTAGTCGTCACCCAACTACAACTCCGTTCTCCCAACTCAAGTTGCTAATATGACTGTGAACAATGACTGGCACACGGAAGAGGACCTTTTGGCCTGGATGTCAGTTGTTTGTTATTTGGATATCCACTAGTTATTCTGGAAGCCCTGAACAATTGGCTGTTGCCTAAATCGGCTAAATTGGCATCAGATGATAGCTAATTGGCTTGAAGATTGCAGCCATGATAACTAGCCGTGCAGTGTTTTGGCATCTGAGAAGCCTTTTAAATCACAGATCTGTTATCAGAAGTGGACTTCCTGGATTGTATTTCCTGTCTCACTGGTACCTTAAACAAAACGCCCCCACAACAACAGGCTTTTATTGCAGGTGTGAACTCCTGTTGCATCTTTAATGCAGTTCTTTTTATAATAAAGAGATGTATGACGATCTGTTTTTCTCTTCCAACAGGGCTTGCTGTTGCTCCAACAGCTGACCAAAAGCAACGCTGCCATTCAGAAAATTGTGGCATTTGAAAACGCATTTGAGCGCCTTCTTGATATCATCACAGAAGAGGGCAGCAGTGATGGAGGTAAAAGGATTTTTAGATTCAGTGCACAATTGTCTCTAGACTTTTTAATTAAATCACACTCGTTGTATTTTCAGTCATTAAAACAGTCAGATTATTGTTCTTTCTTGTGATATAATGTCCTGACGCACATCCCTTCCCCTCGGTGCAGGTATTGTGGTGGAGGACTGTTTGCTGCTGCTGCTTAACCTGCTGAAGAACAATAGCTCCAATCAGAACTTCTTCAAGGAGGGCTCCTACATCCAGAGAATGAAGCCCTGGTTTGAGGTTGGAGATGATAACTCTGGCTGGTCTGCACAGAAGGTCACCAACCTCCACCTCATGCTGCAGGTAACACAAAGCAGCCATGTTGAACTTTAACCTAACAAGCAGAACAATGGGATGTTGAGTTGTTGAAATCTTGCACTCTGTTCCCAGTTGGTCCGAGTCATGGTGTCTCCAGTGAACTCACCTGGAGCCGCAGCCAGCTGTCAGAAGTCCATGTACCAGTGTGGTCTGCTGCAGCAGCTGTGTACCATTCTCATGGCCACTGGTGTGCCTGCTGACATCCTCACTGAGGTAATGACAGGAGCACTTACCGATACAAAGAAGGATTGTTTCTGACTCGGAAGGCTCAATGAATTCAAGCTCGTTATCTGGTTTCTGTCTTTCAGACCATCAACACTGTATCAGAGGTCATCAGAGGCTCACAGGTCAACCAGGACTACTTTGCTTCTGTCAACGCTCCTTCAAACCCACCGAGGTGAGAGAATCAAGATGTTAAATCTCCCATAACGACCTGATGGTAAATTCTGTACTCGTACTAACTTTTTCTTTCCTCCTCATGTGTTCACAGACCAGCCATCGTGGTGCTGCTCATGTCCATGGTGAACGAGAGACAACCGTTTGTGCTCCGCTGTGCAGTCCTCTACTGTTTCCAGTGTTTCCTCTACAAAAACCAGAAAGGCCAGGGAGAGATTGTTGCTACGCTGCTGCCTTCCACCATCGATGGTCAGTTACACCAAGATGAGAATTTAGAAGTGGGATTATCAGTTGCTTTTCTATAAGGATGTTGAGTTTGTAGACAAATTGACCTGAGAAAACGTTATATACCTCTGATTGAAAAAAAACATTTTGAGATTCACTGTAAGTGGGAAAACACATTTTTGCATCACAGTTTTCATTTTCAGTTAAAAAAATCGATTAAAATTGTGATGGTGTGACATTTTTGGGATCTCAACCAAACAAAACAAATTTTCTTACATCTGGAGAACGAGATTTGTCGACCCGGACGTCTCTGCAACACTACAGTACTTAATAGTAATGGTGTTATGTCACATTTCAGCTGTATCTATCTTCTGCAATTTGGATATAGAACATGGCCATATTTCAGTTTCAATAACACTTTGATTAATTGTGATTAAATTGACAGAAGGGCCTGTGCCCACAAACATGGCATGTAGGTTATAAACGTTCATGGCAGCCTTATCGAGTCTGCCGACTCTATTTTTCAGTTTTACAATTATAATTCTGTCCAGAAGCTGTTCAACATGTTTGGAGTTTGAGTTATTTTTTAAGCTTTTTTACTCCCACTTTTAATAAGGAGTGGGAGTTCCACTCCTACCATATTGACATCTGCGCTTCACAACATTTAAAACTGTAAAATGAATTTTAGTAGTTATGTTTTGGAAGCGACACATTTAAAACGCTGGCTGGCTGATATATAATGTGGCTGATATACAATGTGATGCAGGAAAAACAATTAATCAAATGAATCAATCTAACAAACTTTATTTTATAGCACAAATCATACAAAAAACACAACTCCAAGTCCCGAACAAGACAAGTTAGGGTTAAGAAAGAAAGTGTAATTGACAAAAACTTGTCTTTTGTTGAACGGGAGCAGTTTGGACTTAATCTAAAAGTTGTGATAAAATGGGACCACGAAAAATTGATGGACGTGTGTTTATTCTGCTGGATACGGTTTCATTTTAATTACTTACTGTCGTACTGACTTGCTCACTTTCTCCCCCCAGCAAATTCCATCTCAGCGGGCCAGCTGCTGTGTGGAGGCCTCTTCTCAGCAGACTCTCTGTCCAACTGGTGCGCCGCTGTGGCCCTGGCTCACGCCCTGCAGGACAACCTCACCCAGAAGGAGCAGCTGCTGAGGGTTCAACTGGCCACCAGCCTTGGGAAGCCCCCTGTGTCCCTGCTGCAGCAGTGCACCAACATCCTCTCCCAGGTAGGACCCTGACAGTGAGCTGCTGGAATGACAGAGATGCCGAATGGTCATGTGTGTAAGGGTAGAAGGACTTTATAAGAAAAGAGGCATATTCTTGGCAAACGAAGGTTAATAAAGTGTCAACAATAGTGAATAGAACAATGTGACATTATTGTAATTTTGCAGGGAGATAAGATCGTCCGGCGGGTGAGTAACGTGTGTGTGCACTGTGTCTCTGTTTGTGTGTTTTGAGTGTTTGGGCGGCACCTGTACTGGTTGTTTTGGCTTGGCATCTGTAGTAGGGGTCTCATTGGCCCGCGTTTTGGGGGATCTTGCTTCCCTTTAACTCTTCACTACCACTTCTTCGTCCCTAACGTATGGCTATGACCCAGTTCTTCCTCTTTCAGGTGGCACATGGGGGAACTCCTCACCACAGATTTGGTAGCTCTAGTTGCTCACTCATGGGTGAGTGTGGGCGAGTACACAAGTGTACATCTGACAGAGGTTCAGAGAAGAGGGACATAGCAGCTGTTTTTAGTGGTATGAGCTCAGAGATGTCATCCTAACACCTAATTTGAGCTGTGAATAGACCGTTATTTGACTGCAGGCCCTTATCTGTGTGCACAGGAAGTGTGCAATGCAGAAACTTTTGGGCCTTTTCCTGTTGAAGGGAGAGATCTCTGCTCTTGTTTGTCTGCTCCTTCCTGATCCTTTTATTTATATCTACCTGCTTACAAATACACAGTGCAGGCAGCAGATGGTTTTATAGTTTAAACTGTGCTTATGAAGATTACTCAGTTGTCTGTTTAAGTGTCAGATGAAGGTTGAATTATTCAGCCACTCTTTGATTTTTCTCCTGCAGTAGATTCTGGGATGGCAGTCTGCTAAAATGCATGAACTTCTGTGCGCTTTCCTGGTGAAAGTCTTTGCTATTGCTTGGCAAACGCTTTGGTTTCAGCGGGGTTGGTCTCAAGTGAGGTGACCAAGTTTGGATCAAGGAAAATGGGCCCCTGTCCTGGGCACCAATGTTATTTGGTCAAGTTAAGGCAGAAGAAGTAATAAGGGGGCAGCAGGCAAAATTGGTGGTCTTTCCCAACAAAAATGGGCTCTTGACGCTGTGGGCAAGATCTCTGGGGGAGCTTAAGAGGTTGAGCAGTACCAACTAGATGGAGTCAAGATCACCTCTATGCAAAGCAACATCTTCCAGATTTGGGATGATCGATTTTGTAGATTTTTGATCAGATCTGCAGCTAAATGTTTGTTTGTTTTCAATTTGGAGCGTATCAGTCTCTTGTTTGATAGTGACAAGATGGAGTGAGGTCACTTAGTGTGGCGTCAAGAGGAGTGCTGGTTTTAACTGGACTGTTGTAGTAATCTAACTACAGCTAATGACTGTAAAGAATGAGATTGTGGATAGAAGCAACATAAATGTGTGTGAGTGTTACCTGAGGGTTTCTCTTAGGGAAAGAGTGAGGAGCTCGGACAGCCAGAAGTAGCCTCGAATAGAAGTCCTGCTCCAGACGCATCCGGCCTCGGCTCCATTGTACTGATGTTTGACTTTAAAGGTCATAATTACAAGATGGAGTCTTCAGTTTTAACCTGTCGGCTGTAGTTTTAACCACAATCACCCACACAGATACAGTGTATGATTTCTTTTTTTTTTTTGCTGAGGCCAATGTGTGTTCAATTAATACTTGACATGTGGTCATTTCCTGTCGTTTGTTTTTCCTCTTCATTTTTGCATTACGTCACATTTGGAGACTAAATCTGAAAAGGTGATGTCGTAAGTTTTTGTAGTCTGGAATGCTGATAAGTTTTTATCCGCACCTTCACTGCTCAGATCTCCATATTTACTCAGTTTTGACATTGTTTATTTCACCAGAGTAAAGAAGTCTGCTCTTCTTAACGCATGATGTGCATTCAGTCTTAATGCGCCAGCTTGTTAGCAGCGTTGCGCTACGGTGAAGAGTTTACAGTTTCTGTTTGCCTCTGCACTTTGATTTAATCTGTACTGATTTTCATCATCTTATATTTAAACGCCATGAAAATCACCCTTTTTCTGCAGCTGATTTGAATAAATTGTTTGACACTGCATAATTACTTAAGACTTTTGTGAAGATGAAAGAAAATCCAGCTTTTTTGTTGTAGATCTTAAACCTCTTAGCTGCTTCTCAAAGCTGTTGTCATGGAAATGCACGATCGTTTTTATATTATCTTTTTATTATTACAGTTTCATGTTTTGTTTTTTTAAAAGCACATTTAGCAGGATTTGCTTTGCATGTGCTGATATCTGGAAATGCAGTAAAATTAGAATTTAAATACTTGGATCTGGTACTTGGATTGTAAGTCATCAATCACTAGTAGAATGAAAATTACAAACTTTATTGAAATTATGAATTTGTGGCGGTAAAGAAGAGGGTTTTTTTAGGCTTGAAGGACATTGATGTATTCAGTGAGCTTAATACAGCTTCTTCTTGTCAGCATAACCTTGTTTTAATACACTGATTGTATTAATTTGACTCCTTTTGTGTTTCTTATAACCTCATTAACTACTAATGGTTGATGTGATTGAAGTGCTCCCAATTAAACACTGATGGTTTTTAACCTTTTCTATATTTATGTTCTTTGGAAAATCAAATACAGGATGGGAAAAAATGGTGAATTGTCAGAAAGTCATCTGTCAAGCAAATTAAAGATTTTAACACCAACTCATATTCAAGCACTTTTGTTGCCCTTTTACAGCCCCCGTTTTACTTTCTTTTTGCATTAATTTTGTTGGATAACTTTAACATTGGTTGCCATTCTGATATTGTTTACGATCACATGCCTTGATGTTCATAACCTCCCATATTTAAAATCTGGTTCTTCACTTTCTAAACTCAAAATGTTTTGATATGTTTAGAATATTACATATCTGGTCTACCTTGAGATCTTGTCAACCATTTCTTCTCTCATCCTAGAAGCCTGTGTTGACATTTCTTTTGTTTTCTCTTGTGCTCTGCAGGGCAGTAAAGTGCAGACCAGGGTGGGCCTCCTCATGCTGCTGTGCACGTGGATCAGCAACTGTCCGATAGCTGTCACACACTTTCTACACAACCAGGAGAACGTTCCTTTTGTATCCTTGAAGCAGCTTTCAACCAGACACAAGTTTCATAACAATAAATGTCTGTTTTAAGTCATAGTAACTGTTACCTTTTCTTTTTTTAATCACTCGACATAAAATGTGGCAACAAAATCTTTTTATCAGTGAGAACGGGAGCCTCATAATCGACTTCCAGGTTAAAAATGGGGTGTGGTAGCGTGAAACTAGTTGGTGTTGAATGAATCCTTGACTCAGTGACTCCTGCAGCTGACAGCTCAGATCTCAGAGAACTTGGGAGAGGATGAACGGCTGGTGCAGGGCCTGTGTGCGCTGCTTCTCGGCATCTGCATCTATTACAACGACAACTCGCTGGAAAACTACACCAAGTAAGTGTCGGCTCACGCACCTTAAAGATTACTTATCAAATATACACATGTCATAATAGACCAAATGAAAAAACAATTTCACGTGAACTAAAGTCTTATTGGATTCACATGCTGTGTTTCTACCACATACTTGAACTAATATTGGCTGTGTATGAATGTATTCATGTTATGTAATCAGCTGTGTGTTTGGTGAGCTGTCACTGCTGCCTGACTTTGTTATACAGATGTGAATCATACAAGTAGGCTGCTGTTCTGCTGTGGAAACGGACTTATTTTGATTACATTTTTTGGTTATGAAAGACTGTTAAAAGCACTGATTTTTCAGTTCTTTCCTCTGCTTTGTTATTACAGTGATACTTCAGTGCTGTAGGTCTTTGTCATGAAAGTAATGTGCACATATTTTTTCACAAACTAGGGCTAAATAATATGCAAAGATAATCATACTGGGATATGAGTCTAATTTCTCGTGGGAATGGTATTTTTTTGCATGTCATTATCACAGAAAAGAAATATAAAAGTGATGATGTATATGAATAGGTCAAAACTCCAGCAACACTTGCAGCTGAAAGAACAATGTTAATGTCAGACCGACATGTTTTGGCTTGTGGCCTTGATCGGGGTCATCCTATTTAAAACCTGCCTCGTCATCGCTGTCTTCCTCAGAGAGAAGCTAAAGCAGCTCATCGAGAAGCGCATCGGAAAGGAGAACTTTGTAGAGAAACTGGGCTTCATCACTAAACATGAGCTGTACTCGCGGGCGGCTCAGAAGCCACAGCCTGTCTTCCCGTCTCCAGAGCAGATGCTGTTCGACCACGAGTTCACCAAACTGGTCAAAGAACTGGAGGGTCAGTCAGAGACGGATCTAATCATCTATTCATTAATGTTTGAGTTATTATTAGCAGTTGGAGAGTTTCACAATGTTTTACGAATTGTTTTTATTACAGGTATGATCACCAAAGCAGTTCACAAATCCAGCGAGGAGGAGAAGAAGGAAGAGGAAGTAAAGAAGACTTTAGAGCAACATGACAACATTGTAACTCAGTATAAAGAGCTGATCAGAGAACAGGTAAACCGAGATAAGTGGTACTGTCATTTTAAATTCTGCATGTGGTTTTGTTTTTTTTGTCTATTTGATGTTATTTATATTCAATGTTTTCTCCTGTTGACTCTTTTTATTTGGATCCTCAGGATGCTCAGATCCAAGAGCTGAAAGAGCAGGTATCGTCCATGGCATCTCAGAACGAACAGATGCAGACTACGCTCACCCAGCAGGTGTCCCAGATCCAGCAGCACAAAGATCAGTACAACATCCTCAAGCTAAAATTAGGTGGGTTCACCTCAGTGGTTCACCTTCAACTGGTGTTTTATGTCCTCGTGAAAAACAAACAAACAAACAAACAAAAAATGTTTATTACAAGAAATACTCTATTTCTGGTTAATTTATTTAAAAACACAATTTGAGGAGAAGTGGTTGGACCAGTCTTTAATCTTGTCCTAAATGCAGTTAAATACCTTTAATATTCTGTGTTCTGGCTTTTCATATTTCTGGCCTCTGGCCTCTGTCCTGGTTGATTTATGTTCTTTCTTTCACAAACAGTCACGGTCAGTCAGTCTTTGTTCCAGCTTATCTGAAGAATGTAGATAGTGACTAAAACACTGTCACATCCGCACAGAACAACGATGACTCACAGGAAGAATAACTGGAACTAAACTCTTGCCTCAAAGGAATAATTTGGGTTAAACAGGGTTGTTTGAGGTTCTTATCAGTAGTCAGTGTATGACTTTCGGTCGGCACGTCCTCAGTTTGGAGAAGCAGCAGGATTACAGGGGCAGGACGCTAAACTGTGTATACTCAACACCTATAAAAGGTCCAGCAAAAAAGTCTATATATATTTATAATATTTTACACCACTTTACCTCTCCATTAGACAGCCCTTTCTGACAGGAAATAGAAGTCACTTTATCCATATATTTTCGCTTCATAGACACCAGACTCCTTTGGCAATAAAACGATAATTTTACCTCGCAGTACACGGGAGGTGCTGGTCTGCTGCTGCCTCTATCTACTGGTTTGTTTGTGTTATTGTGTGACTTCTGTGTTTTAAAAGGTTAGTTCAGATAAACCAATGTCCCACAATATCACAAAAAAACGATCTGATTGAGGCAGCGGTAGACTAACTCTCGTGTTCTGTGAGGGAAAATGACTGTTTTTGTCAGTGGAGTTTGGTGGCTGTGGAATGAGCAATATAACGACATCAGTTCCCCACAGAAAAGGGCTGTTTGATGGCAATGTAAAGCAGTGAATATATTTTCCTGGTTGTGTTTATGTCTAGAACATCAACATTCACACCACACTTCCTGTTGAATCTGACATTTTAACAGAGTATGTCTTCATAACTTCAGGTAAGGAGAACCAGAGTCAGGGAGACGGCTCACAGATGAACGGTCTGCAGACGGAGGAGCTCACACAGCTCAGAGAGGAGATGGAGGAGCTCCGCAAGCAGCACACACTCCTTCAGTCACAGCTCGGCGACAAAGACGCACTCATCAACACACTGGTTAGCAAATGTTTGTGTACGGCATCTACACGTTTGTTTTTGTGTGTGCCGGGACTGATTTTGGGAAGAAAAATGTTGAGCTGTTGTCGGGGCGCAGACTTTATCAAGACGTCTCTGTGTGTGTTTGTTTGTCTAAGCTTCAAGTGGAGGCGGATGAGCCGTGCAGGCAAAACACACTCCTCCAGCTCGGTGACACCCTGGGGAGCGTTTCCCCCAAACAGCAACGGTGGTCACAGTTCGACCACCAGAACATGTCGTCACTGAAATCAGTTGACCTCATGGAACAAGCTGTGTTTAGTTTTCTCTGGTCTGATGCACACATAACATATAACCAGCCGGTAGACTATGATTGATAAAACAAACCACGCCTTCACAACTGCGGCAACAGTCAGGCAGCATTACAGACTGGTTGCCAGCTACAGTGTTCAGGCAAACCAAAACTATTTAAAACAACAAACAAATCCTCACAGCAGAAACACTTCCCTGGGGCGTCGAATTTAGTGTCGATGTAAGTCAAAGAGAGAAAATTGATATGCAACTATTGTTGACAGTCGATTAATAATTTGTTGCTTTTTGCCTTTCTTTGTTTGTTTCTTTGTTATTTAATCTTTATTTGATTAACAATGCTCGTTTAGATTCAGGTCTCTTTTCCAAGAGAGAAAAGAAAGAGGTTGTTAGCTATTCTGAATATAATCTTACAGTTGGAACAGCATGGAGAGTTTTACTTTTATCCGGTGACAGTGATAATGACATTATAGCGTATCACTAACTTACTGTTGTCTTTGTATGTGACCGCAGAGGTCGGAGATGTCACAGACGGCAGATGGTTCAGCAGGAGGATCAGACAACACAGAACTGCTCAAGGTGGGATTCATCACTATAGACTGTCCCTTTAAAAACAGGCTGGTGTTCTCTATTTTTGTTGCATGAATTGATAACAACCAACAAAACTGGTTTGCCTCTTAATACTTTCCAACTTCCCGACCTTTAGCCCTGCACCCATTTGTTCCTTTTGAAGATGTAAATGTTAAAAATACGCAAATATCTTGTGAGTATTTACAGCAGCAGTACAGGTAATATGAGACTGACCCAACATAAACTGCCCTGCTTGTCTTCATGGTAATTAAGAAGCATGTTATCCAGAGTAAATGTGTGGCTCATTTATTGTCAAGAATGGAGGTCTATGGCACAGAGGAATATTTGTTATGCAATTCCTATTGATTTCCCATTAAGACCACTATACATTCATCAGCAATGTGAACTGGAAATTAAAGTGCATTTAAGTGCAGTAAGAATAATTCAGGTTTGACTACACAGGCAACTCATGACAGTAGAATCAAGTTTAATATAATATAGACAAAATATAGCATATCACCAGACTTGACCTTAAAATTTCAATCTAAAGCATTTCTCCTATTGACTGTTTGCTGCAGGAGCTGGAGGCTCTGAGGAGTCAGGTCCAGTCACAGTCTGCAGAAATCAACCAGATGAAGACAGAGAGACAAGAGCTGCTGAGAAGAGCTGAAGCTGGGGTGAATATCATGCAAATATGATGTTTTTTATCAAATATATCACAGCAGATGCTAAATTAATTGACCTCCCACTGGTTTCTCTCAGTCCTCAGACGCAGTTCCCAGTAGTGACGGCTCTTTAGACGCTGCCAAGATGGCTGAACTAGAGAGCAGACTGGCAGCGCTGACGACTGAAACAGAGAGACTCAGGGTTTGTAGAATCACTTTTACATTCATTATCTGACGTCTTCGAAAGTATTTTTTTTTATCCATCAGTTGTTAATGATTTTTCCTGAGTTCCCATTATTTGTATTTATGGATCATCCTACTAAACATCTACATCCTCCTTTTCCCTCTCTGTCCTCTCCCTCTTTTTCGTTTGTGCAGGAGGAGGCAAAGAGCTCGTCACAAAGCCAGCCAGAGCTGGAGCAGCAGCTGGCTTCAGTCAACAGCACGGTGGCCATCCTGCAGACGGAGAAAGCGAAGCTGCAAACGGAGGTGCAAGAGTCCAAGAAAGAGCAGGACGACCTGCTGATGCTGCTGGCAGACCAGGACCAGAAGATCCACAGCCTCAAACAGAGACTCAAAGACCTCGGAGAGACGGTAGAAAAATCAGTATTATATTCTTTTTCTGAAGTCAGTGGGAGTTTTAACTCTGGCCATCGTTTTAGAAAGGCTGAACGGTCTCCAGTCTTGGCTCCATTTGGTGCTGATAATCAGAAAATAAGAAATTAGACTCAAATTGTTTAAAAGTCTGGAGTTTTTCTTGACTTAAAGTGGACTACAGGCATTAATCTAATGACTAATATGTGCAAAGTAATATTGTTGATGCAGGTCTAAAACTAAATCAAAGTTTTTTTTAATGATTCTAGATTTTTTTGATTTGTTGACCCTGAATCTGCACCACTGAATAAACTCTCTGCAAGCGCTAAGGGATCTGGTGCAACAGCCATGAGAGAGATATCCTTTATACCTTATCTTTTTATAATCAGTGTCAGTGCAGAGCCACAACTCACCTCACTAGTTCACCTCCCTTTAATGAAGTTCAGTCACCTCCAACTCTTCGTCTCTACAACCACCGTCTCGTTCAAATTTTGTGGGGGGGAAATTAAAGCCTTGAAAATTTTTTGCAAATAGACATAGACTGTGAGCTTCTGTAAAGCCTGGTAGCTCTGTTTTGTAACAGTCATGAACCTTGACCTCTGCATCATACTTTGCTGTGTTGGGTCCATGAATTTGAGTGAATCTAGCCTGGAAAGTCCTTGAAAAGTCATTGAAATTGATGTTTAAAAAGGTGTAGGGACACTGCCAGCAGAGAAGGGTAACTTTAGGTTGCAGATGCTCACAGAACAAGCTAATTGGTCGATCCAATAAGTATAAAGAGCTCAGCGTTTACTTATTCATTACGTCGTCCTCTCTGACTTACAAGACGAAAACATCTGTGTATGTCGGTGAGAAGAGGTGTTAATGTAATAGCTTTCTACTCTTTGAAGCTGCCGGTGCAACTGTGGTCTTAGTTTTTAGTGATAGATGTCGTGACTATTAATCTTGGTGGTAGAGCAACAACTCTAAAGACGTTGCTTTGTGTCCCGACCACTCAGCTGTGTGTTGTGTGTTTGCTCTAGTTAGACTGTGACACTTTCCCTGCAGGTGGACGATGAAGACGACCTCGACGCCAGGGACCAGACAGACGACGATGAGGAGGAGGAAGAGGAGGACGATGATGAGGACTAGAAGAAATAAAACACTGAAAGGAAAAAAAGAAAGAGATGGGAATTTACAAGAAAAGACTTTTCAGAAACACACGTGAGAAACGGAAGCATAGGACTAATATATTGAAGCAGTTTCTCTCCAGCTGCCATGCTGTCTTCACTTTTCTTTACCCCCTCTGTCACATCACACGTTCACGTTAGTTATTTGGACATTTACGTGTTCAAGATGTGGTTCTTCAATTTTCAGTGACAGCTACAAGACGTCAGTGCGTTCATCTCTGCCACGTTTACCATCAGTCTGTGATGATTTTACCAGTCTTGTGTTTATTGTAATGTATCGTCACGTAGTGTTAATTTTGATACACAAGTCATCTGGGAAACGTAGAGAGGAGGATTTAAAATGTAGCAAAAATGCAACTAAACAAATTTGATATTACTCTCATTTTTATCATGAACATGCTGGTGAGCTCTTCAGGCTCCCCCCCCCCCATCCTGCTCTGCTGCTCCCACCAGATGCACCCACAACATTAGCACCACCTGCAACATGTCACTGTGCTGCGCCCTGAGTTCACCTTCATACCCCGATCAGTTCAGTGTGTATGTTCAGTATTCAGACACTCAGAGTTGTTTCATTTCACTTCGACAACTAACCGCTCTACAATATGCTGCAAAACACTGACAGAAAAGATGTAAAGACAAAAAAGATATTTTTGCAACTTTTTGTCCAGTTCTGGCATCAAGCTTCTGTATGATATTGTGTAACTTATCAATTTATGAGCCACATTGAAATGAATAAAGAATCTATCAGTCTGTATGCCTGTATGGAGGGATAATTGTAGATAAATTAAATTTTACTAAATCCACGATAAGACTCTTGTATTTGTCTTTTCAGGATTATTTATGTCTGAATATTAAGCTGGATAACTTTTATTACATAGACATCACATCAATACAAATATGATTCAGTATCTTCTGGTGTTGTTAGGTTCTCACAGATTCAGATCTGCTGGCAAAGATTTCTTTTCTTTTCAAATGCGTCCGTTCAGCATGTTTACACAAACAGGTGTGCATTTTTCAGGCGATATCTGTCCAACGTGTGTGTGAGGTAAAAGTCCGATCAAGCATTTAGAGCCAACTTCGGGTATTTGATGTATTATGCTTTTATTTTGTAGGGATACACGTTACAAGACAGGAAGCAAGAAAGAGAGGGCTACAACAATGGAGGTTCAAACTGGGTTTGACAAGCTGCTGTGGTTCATGGTCACAATTCAGTCGGTTCTTGAAAAGAGAAGTGGTTCGAAACACAGCCCTCTTGTAAATAAAGATGCAAGAATATCATACATTATGATTATAAGTTGATTAAAAGCCACGTATAAACCAACATTTACAACTTCTCTGCTTTATTAGACACCTGGCCCTTATAGACATAAATATTTTAAATGGAGAGGTTGGCTGCCTTTGTAGAAATGATGAAAAACAAACAGAGAGAAGAGACGAAGAACAGCTCCAGCTCATCCTTTTGCTCAAGGATTCATACAAGAAATAAAACAAGCCCCCACTCGAGGAAGTACTTCACTTTTTATTATGAAGCCATTTTTCTTCTCTCCAAGAGAAAACCTGAAGAGGAGGCTCTCCAGGCCCGGAGAACATTTGTCATCGGTCCTTAATTAATGGCAGAGAAACAGATAATAAGTAACAGTCTCCTAAAATATAAACTCTGGGACAGTGTACAAATTAAAAGACTCGTGACATCCACAACATAACAGTGAGTCTTCAATCCAGAGGGTTATGGGGCTTGTCCACGGTGCAGGCACATTTTAAACTAAGTCAATTTAACGTAAGGGAGGCCAGCAGTGATAATTTAAAACACTGTATTGATTTTTGCTGAAGTATTAAAGAATATTTGACGTTATAGTTTGACAAATGACTCAATGCAGGTCGTTTTTTTATGTACTTCAATTAAGTTTCTGAATATTTCCTCCAACACCAGAGGTGGCAAAGGTAAACACACTATTTACTCAAGCAGAAGTACAGATACTTAAAAACAGACTCCGGTAAAAATAGAAGCACTGATTCAACTTCTTATTCAAGAAAAAGTAAGAGGGTACAGGCTCTGAAAAGTACAAGAATAAAAAGTGTCCCTCTGAAGGACATTTCTGTGCAAAGACAACTGAACCTCATGTTAATATGATTCAAAGACAATTAAACTTGAAGGTAGAATCAGTGGGATTTGTCCCAGCTGTTCTTAAATGCACCAAAAAGGTACTTGATATTTTGGTCTTATTCAATAATCGATAATTCCCCTTAAAGGCATCGCAACTAAAGTAAGGAGCCTGTTTTGGAAATGTAAGGAGCAGAAAGTTCAGATATTTGCGTTAAATGTAGGGATTCAAGTAAAAAGTACTCAGAGATCTCTGTCGTGTCCCTCAGAGTGGCTCCTGCTTTCATGAATCCTCTTGTGATGGCTGCGTTTCAACACTAGAGGGCAACAAACACCTTCAAATACAGATGTTCACCAAACCTCACTCACAAAGGGACATATTATACAGTACGCTCTCCAACATAGCATGTGAGGAAAGCATGAAGGATTTAAACAAGGTTGGGTCACATTTTTAAAAAAGAAAATACACCTAGAAACATATTTAATGACACTTTTTTAGATTCCTGTTATTGTTAGGGCTCCATTAGTCTATCAAAGGTCAAAACACTGTGTTTAGCATCTACTAAAGGTTATTATCTGTATCTATGATGTATCCTATAGAGTGAATGTTGTCAGTTAAGGATCTGTTCAGCTCTCTCACACACACACATGCACAGTCAGCAACATATGGGATCTATGCAAACTATGATGATAACGCGCTGTGCAGTGAGAGTCTGACGACACACTGACAGCTTTACAGTTTACTGACCTGTCACACCTGCTTCAAAGCCCCGAGGCAAGACTGATCTGTGAGCCTCTTCTTCTTCTTCCTCTTCTTCTCTGTCTGTGCTGCACTGTTTGTTCCCTTCATGCACCCGTCACATACAGCTCACACACACTGCACCGCGGGGCCTCACAGGAGTTTTTAAGGGAAATGAACCTTTTACGTCATATAAACATGTTACGCTTCTACACAAGTTAAGATACATGCAAAGCAAAACACAATGATTAAAGAAAATAAATGTTTATTATTTAACTAACAGCACACCTGACCCACCTGCTGTATATATGGGTCCATGTGTGTGCCTGAAAGGTATCAGAACCTCACTGGCCTTAAATAAGATTTGAAATAAAATGCAGATATAAAGACCAAATGTTTAATAATGTAGATTGGCAAAATAATCTCTTATTCACTAAAAACTACTGAAACTGTTTGAGATGCACAGTTTTCACATGTAGTGCCTGAACAAGGAGTCGATCTATTGGTTTTGTTCATTTAAAGTGTGGCCTGCGGACCAGAGCTGGCCCGCTGTAAGGATTGTCTCGGCCCACAGGATGTTTCACCAAAATAAAATAATGATCTGAATCAATGTTTATCCTGTTTTTAATTTTTATTAAGTAAACTGCTCTTTGAATATGTTGGATCCCTTATTATTATTATTTGTAATGATCTGAGCACCATGAGCCGAGTGACACTGTGCAGGAAGTGAGTTATTTAAAGGGTCTCCTGTGATAATTTATCATCATTTACATGTATTAATCGCTTCTTTATTGGCCATATGTGAGCGGGTTGTAACGTGAGGTGAAAAATGTCAAATGGAAACTAACGACCTGCTTCCAGCACAACACAGAAGACCCACAGAGCCCTTTTAAAAGAAACTGGGATCCTTGAACTACGGAGGCCCTGACAGACAAATATCACCTTCACCAGGTGTGTTTCACCTGTTCTCAAGTCATCAACTGAGGCGTGATCAGACTTATGAAAATGGACCATCAATTCAAATCACAATTTCTCTCACTGGCCTCTCCGGGCTTCCGTACAGCACCATTTTGCATTTTAACAACATAAACAGGTGACTAACATAATAAACAGGTGACTGCTTCAAGGACAAGAAAGTTGAGCTCTCTTGATTTAAAAGAACAAAATGTGAGTCAGCAGCACAAAGTAGGACTGCCACTGTGTATATGCATGGGTTATGCAAGGGATTATGGGAAAATTTGTGCAAAAAAACATAATAAAGTTTTTGCAAAAATAAAAAAATAAAAAAAATAAAAAAATCTTTGATTCATGATAAACTCTCGTTTCATGTTGGGAAATCATTTATTTATTTATTTTAAATCACCGTCATCATTTCAGTTTGTGCTTGAATCAGCCTGCCTCGCCCCTCCTCCCTCCTCCCTCCCTCGTCGCATCCTGTGCTCTCCTCCCTCCTCCCTCCTCCTCCTCCTCCTCCTCCTCACGCTGGCTGTGTTGTGTTTCAGGAGGGACATGTTCTGTCCGTGAGCTTTTTTATTTTTTCTTCTCGGGGACTGTCAAGGTCGAGCCGGGCATCATGACTTTTAATTGACCACCATGCAACAACCACCGCTGTTATAACACGACTGGTCTCCGCCCGGCAGCTCCACCACCAGCTCCACCAGCAGCAGCAGCTCCACCACTGAGTCCTCCTCAGGGAAAACTGCCACCACCTGCCGACGCGACTCGCCCCATATGACCGTCACAAAGGTGAGTTCACTTCAGTGGAAAGTCGTACAGCCTTGTTGTTGTTGCTCGCTTGTGTCTGTGCGGCTGCAGGATGAACGGATTGAGAGTCGGACAGTTTATTTTGGGCGCTGCACTTGCACCAGCACCACCAGCACCACCAGCACCACCAGCTGCAGCTCTGCCATGCGGCCAGCAAAACACAACTCAACTCCAGTCTGCAAGTGTGTGTGCGTGAAGGTGTGTTAGCTGATTGTGTGGCAGCATGTTGGTTAAGATGCATGTCTTTTTAATCCATGTCATGCACACCAGTGAGCTCCTTTGTAATGATAATAATAATAATAATAATAATAATGATAATAATGATAATAAACTTTGTTTATATAGCACCTTTTAAAAACAGAGCTTATAAAAGCAGAAGCAGAGTCTGAGGTGAAGTTAGGACAAGAAGGCAGAACAGAAAATGAAGAAAACACAAAAGACGGTATGAATAAATAACAGGAATAAAAGCCATAAGACAGGCACAATAACAGAAAGAGAAGGAGACAGGCAAAGTAACGCAAAAATAGAGATGAATAAAAGAATAAAATCAATAATGGATGATGAGAAGAGGTATAGTTGTGATTTTGTTTGTGCTCTGACACAGAGGTGCACAGCTGTTTGAGGCTGCAACTTACCTCATTAATCGATTAGTTGTTCGGGCTGTAAAAAGGCAGAAAATGGTGACAAATGTCGATCAGCGTCACACAAAGATATTCAGATTTCTGTGGAAGCCCATTTCCACCACTTGAAGGAGCACTCTGTAGTTTTGGAGAAGAAATTCAAACTCATATTTTTTATGTTTACAGTGTTAATGAGGTAATAATACAAACTCAGACATATTTATTTTTCCCATCACTGAATAAACAAGCTGTTCTCAGATGGAAAATAAGGTCCCCAGAACACTGTGTGGAGCTAGAAAGGTGGCGCGGTCCGCCAAATATAAACAAAGTAAAACAGTATGAATTTGTGTTGATTTAGTTTGTTACACCAAAACAAACTTAATAAACAATCGGTCTAAGAAGATCTTTCTCTTCTGAGAATGCCTTCCCCAAAACTACGTAGTGCACCTTCAAAGAAAAAATAGTTGAAAGTTGATGAAAAAAATATTTAAGTCATAATATATGTCATAATTATGAGCTTAAAAGTCATAGTGATGAGATAAAAAGTCACAAATGATCTTTGATTTGGCTTTTTTTCTCACAATTTCTACTTTCTGTGTCATAATTATGACTTTTTGTCTTGAGTGAGTGGAAACTGGCTTCCAACATTTGCTGTCAGAGGAGTAAAGAGACACTTTTAAGAAGGTGGAACCAGAGTTATCAATTATCAAAATAGTTGGAAAGTAACAGATAAACAATCAATTGTTTTTGCTCCAAAAAGATCAGACGAATGGTGAAAAATGCTCCATGTTTGTATTGTACAGCGTTATACGAACAACAATCGAAAAAGTCAAATATATTCACTTTACAATCCTATAAAGGAAAGAAAAACACCAAATAAAAGAGCTCAAGAAACCGTAACAATGACTCATGAACTCTGGTATGTTTCAGCTATAATTGAAATGATGGTAACTCTTTAACAAAAATGTTAATTATTTAACAAAAATCTGTACAATAGATTGACACAAATTTAAATGTTATTCATTGGACACGACTGAAAATACACAAAGATTCATATGTTGCACTGAAAACATGAATCGTTTCAGAGTCGATGAGTTGAAATTTTAATTTAAAGAAAAAGAATCCTCAATATCACAGATGACTGCAATCTAATTTAGATTATTTTTATTTTTTTAAATTCTGGTTTCAGCTATCCAAACGCAAAAAATAATATATCACAATAGCTGATAATGTTCTGTCGACTGACTAATGGACAAATTATTTCAGCTTTATATAAAACAATTCTTTATTTTGTCACTGAAGCTTCATCCTACATCTAAATCTAAACCACTGACTGTAAATATTTTAAAGATAAAAATGTTTTAATAAAAAATGATATATAAAATGTTGACGAGTCTATAGAAAGAAGATAAATCCCAAACCAAGATGAATTCATGACCCAGTACAGTCGTTCATTTACTGTCGTCTTCATGTCTGCAGACAACATCATCGGTTATAAGTGAAATCTTTTATTTTGGCACGGTGGGCGGTTGCGTTGTGTCCGGATGGTTTAAATCCATTGTTTTTACGCGCTCTAGTCTGGATGGATGTAAACAAACTACGGACAAAAGAAAAGCAGTTTGAGGGCTCAGTGTTTAATGACCCGAGTCTAATGGTCACCACATGTTGAACAGTGGGAGAAAGACATGTGGGACTCGGTGCCAACTGGGCAATTGTGGCACGGGACATCACTTCCACAGGGGCGAGTCCAGGACAGGCAGCTTGTTTGGACTCAGTTTAATATCATTCAACATCAACAGTATACATCTTTACGGACTTATTGTTATTATATTAACCCGTCACCAGTCACAGTTTATTATAATTAGGATGGTCCAGAAAGTTGAGTAGTTCTGTGTGATGAGTGACAGAGCTCAACATTTTGGGAAATTCATGTAGGTGCTATTATTTTTGTGAGTTAGATGGAAAGATTGATCGCTCACTGATGTTTGTGTCTTTTCCAGTGTTTTTTTTATCATATATTTGTCAGTGTAAGTCTTCTAAAGTTTGTATTTTCCTGGACAGTTATAAAATAAAATGTTGATATCTCATCCTGCCCTCGGGGGCGTACACTAGTTTTTGCATCCAATGACGCCGTGGATGTATAAAAAGAAGGACGAGTGTTTCTCGGGAGCAGGCCTCACACATTACTGTCCAACATCTTGTTAAGTTAGCCTGTTGGTTCACCAGCTTTTCATTCACAAACTTGGTGTTTCAGGCTGTGGCGTGTAGCAAGTTCAAGTGTGACAACTTGAGTCATGACTTCTGGAGCGTCGAGCAGTGTAGAGGTGTCGTGCCAGCACCAGATCTGTCTAAGTAGGCCGGTCGCCTACCCGATGGCAAACTCCAGCCAAAATGAGCATTAGACTAATGAGCGTGCTACACATCTTTGCTCAAAGTCTCCCAGCCTCACTGCGTGTAGCTGGCTTTTAACAGTGTCGAAGAACACATCTTCATGGTGTCTTTTAATGGTTTCAAGGAGGAGTTTGTGGTATTTGAAGACACTGTACTCTCTGCTATTTTTTTCTACTGTTGTCATTAGTGAAATATGTTGTGCACTTTCGTGTTGGGCCATAAAACGTCACCCAGTATCTCTGGCATGTTATCACTCAGACTGTTAACACATGCCTGAGATTCTCCAGCTTTGTGCAGCTTGGAGCTCACTTCTTCAGAAGCAAATTATTGTTTTTTCTGCTAAACTCCTTCATGAGAAGTCACTGATGAGTTATTTTCTGTCTATCTTGTACTAAACGTCACAAACGTCAAAACAGCAACCAGAGCTGCAGGTTTCTGAGATGATACACGACCTCGCTGCTGGTTCCAGGTGTCAAAGTCCCACCTGCTGTAATAACTGCGTTGAATTGAAGGTGTGCTTTTGAGCAAACACGCCCTTGAACCGGAGCGCCTTATTGGCATTCAGGGCAGTATGTCACTGTCATGCTGCTATGAGCATAAAGTGATTGCCAAATATCAGGAGGTATAACCTGTATTTAAGACAAACAATGTGCCCTGATTAACTCAGAAGCCTGTTGACATTTAATTTAAGATTGCTCTGTGCACTGCAAGCGTGGTGTTTTAAATCTCATGGAAAGAATATGAGCAAACAAGCCGGAGCTGTTGTAAAGTGGAAACAGACAACTGACCATTCCTAGCTTTTCCAAGTGGTATTACTGTCGGCACTGCTGTCACAAAGACAACTGGACCGCTTTCCATTTTCTGCAGAATAGCAACTACCAACAACACAAGAGAAAGAAAGTGTTCATTAATTCATTTAGTCTCTAATGGAGATGTGACAGCGGATAGAAATGGTGCCAGGCTGACAGTCCGGCTGGTTCTTCATTTTCTAGGAGAGTTGGGGTACTGGAGAGGTACTGGTGGTAATAAACATTGCACGGTGAAGGCTGAAGGTTTCTAGTCCTAACAGATTAAACTCGGATTTATTCTACAGCCATTACATCGTGTAATCAGTATTAACTAATAATAGGTTGAAGAAAAATCTTGTCTATTGTCAGTTTATTAACAAAAAATACCACAAACTCATCAGTTCCAGGTTCTCTGATGGAAATATTAGTTGTTTTTTTCTTATCTTCTATAGTAGGGATTATTTTGGAGTGTATTTAATAGCTGATCTGGAGCTTTCAATCACATCACTAGCTTAATTGAAAGAAGATTTTGGGGGGTTTTGGAAATGAAAAGATGTCAAACTGGTAATTGAATCTACATTTCTGGGACTCCATCTGCTGGTGAGGATCATGTGAAATGATAGAAAGGTCCAGAACAGCTACTAAAAGGACTTAGGTTAAGATTGTTTTGTTAAAGGTGCTGTGTGTAAGAACCTGTCAAATTCATACTCAAAGCAAACAGAGCAGCATATCACCAGAGTAACGCCTAACTGTAGCTGCTGTTAGCTTGTTAGCTCGTTTAGCTGTGCATCTAGTGGTCCAGACTGGGAGAGAGACTGTTGGTGTTTTACACCACTGGCACATGAGCTTTGGACTGGGATGGGCCGGGCCTAGCCTTTTAGCACGCTAACTTCAGTCAATAGCAACACAATTCATAGACGTCAAAACTGTGATTTCTTTACACTCTGTTGACTAAAATTCTTAGATGTCGCACCTTTAAGGTCAAGAATGAACTTTGTAACTGTCAATTGGACAAAACAAAAACAATTTTCTTGCATTTTATAAACAAATAAATAATGGAGATAGATATGAAACATATTATTTGTTTATATTTGTATGAACAGAATCATTTTTAGTTGCAGCCGTGTATGTTTCTGACGTATCTCCACTAATGCAAATGAGTCAACGGCGCTGGCTGATAAGAAAAAGTCCCAACTGTGCTGATGCCCAGATAGTGACCACGCAGCTCTCCTTCCTCAGCAGTGCTTGGACTGCAGAATGTGTCAGGTTTGTGGCATTGTGATGGATCATTAGGTGCTGCTCCACACAGAGGTGACGAAAGAAACCAATTAAAGGGTGGTAAGTCATGATGTAACCAGGTCAGACTGTTGCGCTGTTGTTAGGTGTGTCCAGAATACTAAATACAACACGAGATGACTTTATATTGTGTAGCTTTATGACCAATGTGGAGGTCTGTGACTAACTGTTACTTTAATACCATCGGTTAGACTTGTTAGATTTCTCTATAGAATAATACAAATAATGAAAAGAGACTGAACACGAACTTCCAGAACATTTTTGTGCTGTGCAGTACTTACTTATGACCAAATACCTGCAAAGCTGATGACACTCCCATCAGCCTCAGTTGTGCTTTGTGTTTAGTGCTAATTAGCAGATGTTAGCATGCTAACACGCTAAAGGAAGATTGAATTCTGTAAAAAACATACATAGCATGCTGACATTAGCATTTAGCTCAAAGTACCACTGAAAACCTGAAGATTACCATCATAACTTAGAAGAGCTCAAGAAACCAGTTTCATTCATCTTCATTGGTCCAAAACCCGCAAATAATACACGTACAATGACATAAAATTAAGAAAAGCAGCAGCTGGAACCACAAAATTGATTAACAAACAAAATAAATGTGTGTAGTTGTGTCCCTTACTGAACTGTGTGTATTCCTCGTTGTCCTGGATTATGTCACTGATTTAGTAACAGTCAGAAACAGCCTGAAGGTGAATGAGATCATCTCATGTGTCCTCTGTCGCTTCACTATCGGAGTCAAAGCAGACTTTGTGTTTTGAGGTGGTGGTGGTGGAGAACCTGATGTTACCACTAAATGATGCCTCATGCATGACTATACCTCCAGAACAAAGCCTGCAGGGGCCTTAAGACTCTGACTCCACCACCACCACCACCACCACTCCCTCCTATGGTTCATTCAACACTAAACCCATTGAAGGCCTGGCTCCCTCCCCAGCAGGGCCGAGGTGACTTCATGGTGTTTGTGTCAATGAACCGTTTGGTATAGATACACTTCCTCTGTCAGATTAAGGATTTTTGTTGTATTCTTTCATTTTAGAACAGGAATAATGTGGTGTTGTTGCCGTGTTTTGGTAAAAATGCAGTTGAGTGATTACATTCGGTCATTGACGAGTTTCTACAAAACCACTGATGAGTTCAAACTGGAAAATTGATGATGATAGATGGAAAAATAGCAGGTTTTGGTTTGCCACAGACCACTGGAAATGTCCGCAGCTCTCCTTAAAAAACGGTTTTGACCTCAGATAAACGGATGGAAATGTCTCTAGGTGTCCTTAAAAATATCCAGTGGTGTGACTCGAAACTCCTGTCGCCCGATTGGCAGCCATGTTGGCTTGTAATAATGCTACAAACTTCCCCTCCACCTCCTGATGTGAAAGGCGATATAAGCATATAATGTAAACGTGATATGCCGTGTTTGGTGCTGTACACATGTCAACCTTGGACATTACTGTGGTTTGCTGAACGTTAACTGCTGACGTTACATCCTGGTGACTGGGCTGTTTGTTAACTTTTGACTGAGCGGGAGAAATTAGTTTTTTAAATCCTATAAAACTGAGAAAAATAGCCAATCCACCACATTTGAGAAGCTTTGAAAGGGGACTCAAATGATCAAGCAATTATGAAAATACTGTAGTTGCTGATTAATTTCCTGTTTCCTCACTTCTTTAGCAACGACACACAACTTCTGATCTGCAATTTACTGCGACGTGTGAGCGGTGACTGACGTGATAATTACGCCTCGTTACGACAATCTCCATCAAGTGGGCAGATGTTTAAACCTGAAGTGGATTCATCACCCGACACTTTGTTGTAATCAAATATAATCTTTAAACTCACACTGAGATGTTTAATGATGGATGTGAGTCACTTACTGCTGGATGCTCTCAAGGCAGCGACCGAACCTTTTCAAACAAGTCTGCCATATTTAAGTGCACCGGCTTTAGGAAACAATCTGCTGGTGGATGTTAAAGATGATTACTGTACTTGTCCCGACAATGGTTTGGAAATCCTAAAATGCTCTTATGTAACCGAAGAGTCTGCACGTGACCCGCACAACCCTCTCACTGTTATTGTCACACACAGGCCGCCTGAAGACCACCAGCCACCCCCAACAAACCAGCTCCTGCTGTTCCTTTGACACTGCAGAGCAGGGTCATTTACACGACCGAGCTTAATGACTTTTTAAACAAAAGCTTTAAAAGACCTGTTTGTGTTTCCATTCCTCCCTTTACTGTTACATCACTGTCACTCAGATCAGTCGTGGCAGGTTGTCCTGCACGTTCCTGACATGACAGCTGTCCGACTGTTTGAGGATTATCTGGTGCGGCGCCCACGTGGGGCAAACAGGGAGGGGATTACTTAACCAAATAGAGAGAGAGAGAGAGAGAGAGAGAGTCTTTGGATTTGTTCAGCGTCGAGCTCATGGCGCTCTCGTAAAGGTTTATCAGGCCACGTTATAGTAAGGTGACACTATGAAGGCCACAGGAAAGAGGAAACTTCAGCACTGTGTTGGGACACTGAGCGAACCAGACTGTCTATAATCTGACAGTGCTGGTGAGCTCTTAATGAGCTGTAGCTGTGTAACTGTGATATAAAATTATGGAAACCATTAAAGAAGATCTTTGACATATCGCCCACCCCAACTGTTATCTTAACATTTCATATAATATCTTTTTTTTTTTTTTTCTTTTACTTTGAAAGAAGAAGAGGAGCGCTTTCCTCACCCTTAGGTGTGAATAACTTTGAGATTAGGAACTATTTTTTTAAAAATGTGAGATTATTGGTTAATTTAACAGTATTGGCCGTGAGAAGCAGGTAATTATCGGTAATCAGTATACATATCGTGCAACCCTTCCGCTACCATCTTTGGTTGGATCAGGACGCAGCTTGGAAAACGGGTTAAAAGTGTAACAGCGGATTAAATATTTAGATTTTTATCCAGATGGTTAGAAGAGTCTTTGAAGGGTCTGGAAATGCCTTCTTAACAGCGGGAACTGTTACTTAAAACCAGGGATTTATTTCATTTATTTTATTTAGTATCACCCAATAAAAAAAACCCTCTCTGTGCTACAATGTGGTCACTTTTCCTGTTTATGTCATCATTGAGACAATGGTTAAAATGAACTTAACACGTAACATAGCGGTATTTACAAGTGTGCACATAAAGGTGCTGGAATAAACAGTCTTGTCCTCTGCTGACCCCTTTACCCGATCCTCCCTGACACGCTCTCAACAGTTCATATGTACAGACATGAAGCTGAAGCTCAACCACAGAAGTGCTGGGAATGAATGTGGGTTAAGATATTTACAGTAAATATCTTTATCATGAAAATCTTAATATATGATCGGGAAGTAGATTTATGACCTCTTTTATGAGCTATAAACACTCTGAGAGACGTGATTTTCAATAAGTGTCGAGTTTAACTATCTTTTCCTTGCCCAAAACTTGTTTATCATCAGGTCTATCTTGTGACCACCAGGTCAGCAACCAGTCTTAGAGCTTTTATTTCATCAATGTTCAGATTGATTTTTCACTCCTCTGGTGAGCTACACCTGCAGCTACAGGAAGTGTTTATTTAGTAGCACTGTTTCAGTGTTTTGCTCCTGTTGTTTCTGTAATCAGGGGGTCATAATCTGAGGCAGATGGGTCAGCAGAGTGTGATTCATTATTCATGAAGACATGTAGATGGCCTCTCACACTCGTGTACGTTCACCATATTGATTCCAGAGCTCTGAAGTAGCCCTAATGGTTGTACCTCATGAAAAATGCTGTCAGAGCAAATGAACACTCGCTGCCTGACAAGGCAAGTGGCAATGTGTACATTTGTTGATCAGACTGAACAACAGCGGCCTCTCAAAAGCTTTTTGCAAATGGATGTACAGTGTGATATACTCTATAATGTAGGTTGAATGCTCTAACCCACAGAAGCCTATATGTGCAAGATCGTTAAAGTGAGTGCAGGGTCAAATGCCTCATCTCATATTGTTAAACAGGAACGGAGAGTTCAGTCTGCCACTGAAATATCTCAGCAACTATTGGATGGATTTTGAGGATATTTTGTGCAGACATCATGGTCCCCTGAGGGTGAACCTTTATGCTTTGGGTGATCACTAGCATGTTTATGTTTGTGTTTTTTAGTGAGATTGCTTCATAGCTGTTGGATCCCCTCATGATGAGTTGTAGTAACTTTTTAAATCTACCTTCAGGTCAACATTTGTCGTAATTTGTGAATTATTTTAGTTTATGGCGACATTCTCATTAGCTTTACATCATATTTTACCTTGTATACAGTAGCATGCTAACACGCTAAACCAAGATGGTGAACACGGTAAACATTACACCCGTTACACATCAGCTTGGTGTCTTTGTGAGTGTGGTAGCTGGCAGGTGTTAGCATTTAGTGTAGCCTGACTGCGCCGCTAGCGTCGCTAATATCAGAATTTCCAACACGTTGCATAAAAACGTACGCTCATGTGCTAGTTTTGAGTTTCCCGGCCTATGCTGTGATGGTATTCTCATTGACAAAACACTTAAGCATTAGCATGTCAGCGAGCTGCACATTGTGTGTGTCGAGTATCACAACTCGCTAATGCAGTTAGCTAATGGGGTTGATCTCGTTAGCGGCGGCCTCCCTCCGCCTCGTAGCAGGGCGTGCACTGCTGCAGTACGCCGTCTGTGTTTTGTTGACTGAGAGAAGCTGTGCCTATATAAAGGAAGGCTAATCCCTTGAGTCATAGAAAGTGAAACTCACCTTGACTACAGTCACTATGGTTAGGATGGATGAATGACCTTAGCTGGTGAGGCTCACTGACACTGTATTAATCTCAGTGATAAGGAACCCTGTGACCTGTTTGGTCTGAAGAACAAGCTCACTGCCTTTGCTGAATAATTGATCAACCTTCAACCAGTTTGTTATTTAATATTCATTACATATAAGCGCAAATTCTGTAATAAATTGCATCTCTTTACCATATAAATTCCCAAGGCGGCGCCTCTTGAGCTAAATTTAGAACATCAAACCTCGTCTTGTGGCTCTCGTGGCTGTAAGTGTTGCACGTATTCATCCTCTTCCTTCTTCTCTTTGATGCTGAGTATTTCTAATTGTGTCAGGAGCTCGCGCGGCAAAGACTGTCTGCAGAGCTGCTTCGCTTAGTTGTAATTAATACGAGATAACAGAAACCCTCTGGAGGCTACGACCTGAGTCACACTCACATTTCTTTTTCAGTTGTGAGAGTCTTCACATGCATTTGAGACATCCGGCACTTAGCAGTATTTTATGCGCTGCCTTTTTGTGTCTTTTGCTTCAATAAAATCATTCTTATCGGATGATATCTGCTCAGTGAAGTGAAGAGACATGGAAACGTTTAATCTGCTCCAATTACACGGAAAGGAGGGAAAAAGACATGAGCATATAGTACCCATTCAGCCGCAAGCTTATTGTATATGTGGATATCTATACGTAACACACTTTAACAACTGATAACAATGTGTGGTTTCTTGCCTCACCAACAAAAATGATATTAAAGTCCTTCCCCTTTGTTGATTTGCGTGCTGATTTGTAGCCTACAGCTGAAGTAACCACATGGTAAGAGCAATATGATATCTGACGAGTCTGGAGGGTGGTGCATTAAATAACATTGAAAACACATTAACGGACACAATAGGAATGGATTAAAGTGTTGTCTGCTTTAACATAACTTGCAAGCTTTTTAAGCTAATTTGTTTGTTGATTATTTTATGTGTTATTGATCTAAATCTGCAAAATAACTAGTCACTTAAAGGGATAGTTCGGGTCTTTTGATGTGGGGTTGTTTGATGTATTTATCCCGAGTCAGTGTATAACCTGCAGTAGATGACCGTCAGGGGGAGTCCCTGTGTGGAGAAGTAGCACGTGGCACCGACAGGGAAGCAGAGCATTGTACTGCTAACCAGGATCGCCAGCAAGACGTATTTTAGCCACCTTAAAGAAGGCCCACCTTAAGAAAGTTTAAGTGTACGCTACATTTTGAACATTTTTGGCTGTTGGACAGCCTTTTCCTTTGGCACTACGTTCCCTCAACGGTACAACGTCCGTATTCCTACACACAAGCACAACTGTGCCTGCCAGCTGTCTTACGGGTGCCTCTCCCTCTCTCTCTCTCTCTCTTACTTTCTGATGTGATCATTATGTGTTGTGTGTAATACAACCTCCGTCCAGCATGTCTCAAGGCTGGACCCTCTTACCGTCAGCCAATAAAGGAATTGATTTGGTTTCCAGCTCGTTTGCTGTAGTGCTCCTGGATGCCAGCCGCTTGTTTGAAGTCTGCAAGATTACGTTCTCTGCGTTTCTAATCACCGTCGTTGTATGTGTGAAAACAGAGAGAGAGAGGTGCACTTAAATGTTTCAATATATAACAGATTCTTGATCTTTACAATGAGTAAATGTATTTCTTTGATGTGAGTTCAGGGATTATTGGCTGTACAAACCGTCTCTCGCTGCCAGCGATGATGTAAGCAGGTAAGTGAGGCCGTGATATCACGAATGGGAAGGCCTTCAAACGGCTGTGTTAATGCAGATATTGGACTGAATCAGACGTGAAGGAATGAGGGGCACTGCACAGGCATGCTAACGTGAGTCAACGTATAAGCTAACAGGTGAGATCACCATCGCACGACGCGCTTCAGTCGTCCATACGGTGAAATGTGTCTCTTTCGTTTGGAACCGCAGACATCAGCAACATAGTTTTGAAATGAGGATTGATCGTCTTATCAAATAGTTTGTCCCCCACATCACTGCCTGTCTCCTGATCGCAATCAGGTGTTTGATCAGCTCGAATGGATCATGGTGTCTGACCTGAACATCTGCGCACTGTTTCCTGTAACTGAAAGAGGCATGTTTGCGCTCCAACACAGTAAAAACAACATCTGGAAAGAAACTTTATAAAAAAAAAGCTTCTCAGGTTTAGACTGGCAGAGATTTACCTGTGATTTTATCAGTACACAAGTCACACCTCAACCTGTTGAGACACATGAGCAGATTAAATCTGACTGAACTTGGTTGTTCATGTTGTATCCTCATTTCGTGTGTGTCTTGTGTTGCTGATGTTTTCACATGGATGATGTTTTCTTAGTAGTTTCTTTTTACACGTACTGTCAGTCTTGTCACAGTTGTGGTCACAGTACATACAGCTTTTCTTGAAATGCGTCGAGAATGTGTTTATAAATCAAATGCCTATTTTTGGTGATCCAGTGAATTAGATATCCATAAAAAGATAAAGAGGATTCACATGATGCAAAAAAAAGCAACTTCAGTATTTCCAGTGCGTGTTCCTGTCATGCTCACATTTTCAAGGTGCCCTTTATTCGTCTCCTCAGTGAGTCCAATAATTGGAAACCACTAAGATGAATTTTAAAGATCACAAACTGCTTCTTTAATGTATGGTTCGCATTTGATTTCTGTTGGACTCACTTCAAGGTACGAAGCTCTCCAGCTACACTGACAGTGAATGAACCCAAGATGTTTGCCTGCTTAGCATCACCTGTTTGACTTTTCTTCCCCGACAAAGACTCTCCGTCTGTCTAATTGACTCTTGCTGTCCTGAATCCGTATAGTTTGGCCAGCATTAAGAGCACTGTTGATTGCTTTTTGTTCCCTGAAGTATCACATTCAATCATCTTTAATCTCACCCCAGATTTATCTTTTATCATTTGTCCTGAAATGCTTTCAAGGCCCCGTTCCCAGGAGGACGCCCCACAGATTGGGCCTTAGCAGTGTATTGTAATTAATCCCTGGCTTTGGTACTGTGTTGCTAGATAAGTGCTACTTCACTACAGCTCAGAGGCAAATATTGTACTTTTTACTCCACTACATTTGTCTGACAGCTGAAGTTACTAACTACTTTTCAAAGTACATTTTTTCATACCCTACCTGAGCAGTGATAATCATGTACCTGCAAACTTTTAGAATTAGATTTTTTTATGATAAATTGAGGGATTAGGAGAAATCCCCCTACTTTTTATGATGAAGTAACTAATTAAAAAAACATTGAATTAGCAGGAAATGAGCAGGAAGAAAGCTAAAACAGACGGTCACCTCAGCGGATTGCTGCTGCAGTCGGGTTGATAAACAGGAGTGAAGATAAGAAGAATACCTCTTCCACCACTGATCTCTTGATATTACATGTTTTTTATTGTCAGAGAAGTTTCATCTCCAACTCCAATCACAATTTAATGTTTAATTAAATAATTATTTAATATCCTCAAAAGCTGTAACTGTGCAGTAGGTAGTTGAAAATGTATTTTGCCCCTCAGAAAATCTACATTTATGACATTTAGTCATATAATGAATGTTGTTTCCATTAAAATAAACCCCTGAAATCAACATTATCCCCAAATTTAGTTTAAATTCATATAGATTGCACTTCGAGGAAATGTTTTCACTGACTCCTGCGTGACGGCTTGTTGAATCAGTATCTTTCCTGTGTCGGTGTAGGTGTGTCTCCTCATTTGCACACTAAAGCAACAGAATCAGAGCGTCAAACAACATGCAAATTAATAACAAATTGACATAAGCTTGACCTTGTTTTTCTCAGTATTGCTCAGTACTAACATATTGCTGCCATACCAAGTGATGCAAAGGGGTTTTATTGCTACGGTAGGAAGGTGTTGCCCTTTTATTTGCTCTCCGAACAACTGGTGTAAATTAATCCCTCTTTAATGGAGGTTTCTGTGTACACTGGACTTCACCAGCTCCAGATGACTTATTCAATCATCAGCTGCACCTGTTCGGTTAAGTGTGTACTTGAATGGGACTGCACTATTTGCTCAGTTGTTGAACACTTGACCATTGAAAGCCCGGAGTGAAAACACTCAGCTCCAGTCCCAAAAAGTCGCTAAACCTTCCTACAGCAGCTTAGGCCCCAAACTGAAACACATGATTGTACTTGGCACTGAAACCAGGTGTTTTACAGTCAAAACACAGTCAGACGGCTAATCGGGAATGACAAAGTGAGGAAGGGAAGGCCATTGTGTCTCTGCGGTGTCAAAGGCTCTGGCCTATTTTCTCACAGCAGCCAGCTATTAGTCTGCGACCGTGTGATCTGTGATTAGAGAGCGAGCCTTGTGGTTGAAGCTCTTTGGAAAGAGTCACAAGCTTTTAGGACTCATGCCCTGTCCTTATTGATAATTGCTACAACTCACACATACACACACACACACACACACACTTAAAGCGCTAAGGTTTAATCCAGAGCCGAGAGCTGAACGAGAGGAAATACAGCGCAGCCAACAAAGTGTTCATAAATCAAAGCTGTCTGTCTGCTTTGATAAGAGGAGTAGATACACGGTGACACTGTCCAATCGCTCCACTGTCTGTCTGCTGGGTATCTGTGACACACCTTTGGCACAGTATTGAACGCTAGATTGGAAAACTGCTCGTCTGATTAAAGCCAACACAAGCATTTCCTTGTAATTTCAGTATCTCTAATCATTCTGTTCTGCTCTTCCTTTTAATTTTATCTATACGGTCACTGTCTAATGTTAGGGTTAGGAGTGTATTAAAGTTCCCGTTTTCCCCTTTGATGAGTCAACCACTTCCCACATCTTTTTTCCCCGTCTGTGTGTCCTGTGTGTCTTGTCCTGTGTGTGACCGTTGGACTCTGTTGTGTATTTGGGGGAGATGTGTTTCCAGCTGGCTTTATCAGCAGGGTAAACGTGTGGGTGTGCGGTAGGTACATTCTCTCAAGCACTGTACTGCAGTGTTGACGCACAACCACATGGACACACATTTTGTATTTGGAGTTCACACGCAAAACATCATCTTGCAAAATATGAGTCACTGCACCAACCGTAAATACTGTAGTTTAAATTGGCGCCAAAATTGTCTGCTTACACATTAATTTATCAGGAGTAACAATTCAGTAACACTTTAAAAGAGGCCATGCTGCATAATTATAATGTTTTTTTTGTATTTACACTGGAAAAATACATGTTTTTTGCTGTAATGTGTCATTCTGGAGAAAAAACTGATTGCACAGTATAATGGCTGGAGAAACATGACACCATCCGTGCTTTCTGTAAACCTCACTTCACCTATACTATTCAGTCAGCTACTAGGCTGGATTTTTCCCGGAAAAATAACGTTTGAGCTGGCTTTCTTTCCACTAGATCAGTTAGTGACAAAAACCTGCCTACTTATCAATGTTTCATAGCGCTGAGTTCGGGATTTCTGGGTCAAATGAGTACATCAGAAATACAGTACTTGAGACGTGAAATTCATTCATTTTTAACTGTATGTACAGTTTTGAGTACAAATTATAACGAAGTGTCTTTACATTGCAGCATTGTTACCTTGGACACATTTATTAATTCAATCTTTATTTATACGGGGTGGTCTGGTGAGAGCTCTCTCTGTTGCATGCATGCCCTGTGTACACAAAACAATTAAAGCAACGGCAAAAATCCAACAGTCCGACAAACGTGAAACTTAAAAGACTGCAGAAAAAAAGAGACGAGGATACAGTTGAGAAAACTTGTTAAACCAGCATTAAATAAAATCTGAAACAAGAAATATGGGAGTAAAGCCAGATTAAAATTTTCAGTCTGTACCTCAATTAGACCTAACTGTTGCAGGTAGCTGTTGCATCAGTAGTCCTGATGATCTTTACAACTGGCGTGCAGCATGCACGTTTGTGCAATAACAACAATTGATCAGCCCCTCGGCTACACCCGTGTGACCGTGCGAAGGCCAGTTGTCAGTGGCCAGCTCTTTCCTCCCCCGTCCTCTTATCGACCTGTTAGCTCTCCTAGCCTCTCATGCTAATGTGGCATTACATAATGCCTCAGTTTGACTTGGACTGATAACCGCTGTGGTCCAGCTGAAGCCATGTGAACGGTTGAATGGATTTTAGGCTTTCTGCCAAACAATCCAGCAGCCGATCTAATTTAGAGTGCATGTTGCATCTCTTTGCTTTAACTTGAAGGTTCTTCGTCTGTGTCGGATCGAACTTCATAGAGGACGCGTGGTTTGAGAGGGACGGCCAGAGATTATAACATTAAGTGGAAATGTATGTTTTGTGTGTGTGTAGTGGAGAACCTTTACTCTTACACAGTGTAACTTATTAATGAATTAAGTACCTATTTTGTTTCTGAAAATGTGTCCCAACTTTGAACCTGTTGTGTGAGAGATGGTTTGTTACTAGGGCTGTAAAACACCAGTTTCATCACAATACTATACATCGATTCTTTGGAGAATGATGCGATATTTACAGATATCACAAAGTCTGGCATGATACGAGTTCGATTCAATTCAGGGGCCAATGATAGATGTGAGAATATTATCATCTGCCTGTTTAACAGAGTCAGCTACAGACGACGATTGAATAAACCATCCGTCTATCAACCACTTTTCCATCGAGAAAGTTCTTCCGTGTTCTTTGCTTTCCTGTGAATGAAATACACTCTCAAGTTCTTCTATGCTAACGTCTTTCGGAGCTGCCATTGTTGTTTTTAAATGAACGGTTGCTTCTCATGCCGGTCGTCACATCTAAACCACTACCAGTAGTTTCTCGTAGGATGCTGACTGGTTCAACGCCTGCCTGATAGATCCTCAACATCACATGATCACGTGATCTCATGAATCCAGCTGCGCTGAGGTGACAGGAGGGAGGGAAGAGGGGATGACATGCAGCAAAGAAGCTGGGACGTTGGCATTATGTAGTTAGCGTCTTTAAAGTAGGAATATGAAGTTGACTTATAACTGCACAGCACTATCACTATATAATACTTTTTTAATTTAGTTTATTGTTTTTTATTGTCTTCTCAAGCTCTTTGAATGCATTAATTTGCCTTAAAGAAAGAACTCTGTTCGTCTTACCTTCCCTCACTTTTCGTCAGACTTTCTAGGAATAGATATTTCTAGACAAGGAGGAAGGTTATACAGAAGAGATGATGTAATTCGCTTTTATGAGCTACAATTCTATCGAAAAGAGACAAGTAGGTCATTTATTATTGAGCAACGAGGGTGAAGAGGAGCGTCTCCTCCTTCTCCTTAAAGATCGAGCAAGGAATCCTGATTGAGCAAACTCGCTGTGGAGGAGTGACGAGGGAGCGGCGCTCACAGATTACCTGCTGCACTCTCTCTCTCTGTCTCTCTCTCTATTTCCCTCCCTCCTTGTAGTCACCGCCCTCTCAGGGAGTGTACACACACACACACACACACACACACACACACACACACACACACACACTCACTCCTGCACTCTCCTCCTGCCTGTTCACACACGCACTCGGCTTCATGCTGCACACACACGCCCACCGTCTCCTCTGACTGTCTGTGTGGACATCAAAGAAGAGAAAGAAGCTCGGACGGGATAGTAAGACTCAGGACGGGCTGCCGGTGTGTGTGCGTTGGGGTGTGTGTGTGTGCATGTGTGTGTGTGGAAGCAGTGTTGACCCATGTGCTTGAGATAAAGCCAGACAAGTGATCTTTTTAAAGGGGGAGTATTTAAAATCTTTTTGGCCTGCCACTCAGACGCAGAGTTGAACTTTTTCTCACTCAAGGACCCATTGCTGCTTCTTCTTGTGCCGGTGACGACTCACTCGACAGGGTGAGTGCTGCTGAACTCCCACTTTGACTTCACACTCACACACACACCTCTTGCTCAATTGCATGCTCTTTCTTTCTCTTCCGTGTCGTCCCTCTCTTCATATCTTTCATGTCCTGCTCACTCAGATCTGTCTCTGCAGTTTCACATACCGTTATTGATCCTTTTACTCTTTAGACCTCTGTCCACAAATGCCTCACTCTCTGTCTCTTTCTGTGTTGTATGTGTGTGTGTGTGTGTGTGTGTGTGTGAGCTCACTTTTTCCCCTGGGGATTCAAAGTCTGTGTGCATGTGCATGAGACAGGCTTCAACAAGATGAAACAAAAAATCTTTCCTCAAACATCTCTTCGCCTCGCCAGCGTCTGTGCATATTTGAGAAACTATTTTTAAAGAACTTTCCCTGCGCGCCTCAGATTTATCTGACAGCCGACTCCTTTTTAGTTAATCGTCCCGCGGCTCAAACTTGGACGAGTAGCCGCTCATTCGCTGCCATGAGCGTGGAAGTATTTTCTAAAAAGAAAATGTCAATATGAAACTGAGGCTGTTCCACAACAGTGAGAATGACATCATCATCCACCGTCCCAGTCAAGTCATCTTTCACCACAGATGGCTATTTATGGCGGCGTCCACCCTTCAAAACACTACCATTCGCTGAAATATGTGCCTTGTGGTTTGAATGGCAGTCTGTTTGAGGTCTTTTCATTAAGCCTGCTATCCTGTTTCTCACGTCAAGGTTTATGAACCGATGAGTGTGCAGTGCTTTTCATCCAGCTGTGGAAGTGAAGGTTACAGCTCAAACCTCAAGACTTATTCAGCTCTGATCAAACTGCATCTGTAGCATCTTCTGCGAAGCTTTATATTAAGTACCTTGTACTAAGTGCTGGTTAATAGATTATATGGCTCTCTCACAGATAAGAGGCCTATTAACATTAGTAAAGTGTAAATTATAGCGCCATAAACACATTTATAAAGATTATAGGCACTTGCGAGAAACTTGGGCCTTATTACCTAGAAACTCTCACTTATTACAAGGACCTTAGCGCAACATTATGTAACTTTTTTACCTTAAAATAACAGCTTCAAAATCATGTTGATGGTACAGTGTCTTGTCATAGGGTGAATGGTGTCTCTGTCTCAGTCACTTCACCCCCCCTTCACTTGTTTCTCCACTATGTTCTAACTTCAGTGAGAGGGAAGGATCACAGCGTTACATACATGTTTACTTCAACATACAAGTTTTAAACACATCACATTGTAATAAGTTTTGTATGTAGTCAGCGCCTACATTATGTCTGACAAGTTGTTACAGACCTGGGATTTGTATTCACGACAGTGGTGTTGCACTCAGAAACTTTTGGGGGGCGCCAAATCACACAAAATGGCGAAATCTACATAATGTTGCTTTAAAAGTTTACAATGTTTTTGCTAGCATGCTAACATTTGACTTAAGCATTAAACGAAACACAACATTTTGACCTGATGATGGCGCTAGATGAAATTTGACTTAATCACCAAAGTTACTACAATACACTGCACACAGAAACTGTGGGAAATGGCACAAAACGGCAATTTCTATACAAGGTTGCTTTAATATGAAGCGTTAATATAAATGTATAGATTTTTGTATCAGAATATGGAGAGTGTATGGAGAGGACTGAAACACAAAGGTCCACATGCAATCTTCGAATCCACTGGCAATCATCTGATGACAATTGAGCTTTGTAACAGCTTTTTAATAAATGTATCTGCATTAATATGCAGATGTCTGATTACAGATATTAATTTGCGTTGTAGTTCAGCTTATTACAAAGGTTGGTCGTGTCACTTGTTGCTAATCGGAGTGTAAATAATGAACAGTGTACTCAAGAGGAAGTCTAGGCACACTGACACACTGACACATCGAGCGGGTTAAATGACAAATGAATGAATCAGTAATGTTTGAGGAGAAGTATTCGTCTGAAGTGTGCAGTATGAGTGTGTTGGTATCTGTTTACAGTAAGGCTGTCTGTGTTGTATCCTGTTGTCCTGCAAACAGTTCATGGATGTTCTTTAATGGCTAATGGACACAGGAATTGTGTTGTCTTATCAGTGGAGAGATGATAATGGTACACCAGTGATTTAATGTGAGAAGTGGCAGAGTTTTGTATTGATTTCTGATTCATCCTCGCACCAGCAGTGAACCGAGCACAAACAGCTGATCACAACTTCGGTCTCACTTTCACAGTTTTGCTGGTTGAACAGCACACTCATCAAGATAATGGTTGAGATCTGGGACCAGCAATGTTAACTTAAAAAAAAGTCAGACTGTGCAAGAAACGCATACAGTTTGATGTTTGCACATGTTTTAAACAAACCCTGTCATTAGTCAAACTGATGTGAAAGAGAAAATAAAGCAAACGTTAAAATGATCACCCGAACTGTGTCTGGTGTAAACACCCATCACATTTTACAGACCCTCTCTCTGGTTTCAGCTCTGACCTGACGTACTCGTCATAGTTGTAAAGTCACACAGTTTTCATATGCAATAAAGGATTATTACAAACATTTCAGGTGAAGTGGTTTAGGCAATCTGTCTAAACCTCAGGAAGAGCGCCTGGCTTTGAAGCCAACTGTCATAGTGGCCAAACCGCTCAATTACAACGTCCCGTGATGCCCCTGGTGAAAAAAGTGGCTGAAAAATGGTGGATACATTTTTTTGAGCGTCACAGCCCCCGCAAAATGACATTTCGACTGTCATAATTTGAGCCATTCAGTCCAATAAAATGTGTCTAGTCTAGAAGAGACACAAGATTGAATAATTTAATCTTTATCCAAGTTAACCGGCCGCTAAGCCGGAAGTTAGCCGGCTCGGTTGGCGGACGCTCTATGGGCCGCACCACATGGAAGATTTTAGTATTTATTCTTTTTTAGACACGGGAAGTTGAGCTTTTTGGGCTTCATGCCCCACTGAGAAGCTTTCATAGGAAAGAACGGTGCGCCATCTCCAATGATGTATCTGGATTTTAATTGTGGATTCATGGTCTAAACTGTTGCCTCATAACAGCCTGATTGTCTGAGTAGTAAAGTTAATGTGCTCCTTGATCTTTCATGAGTAGGATATCCTGATGATTAATAGAGATGAGAGCCAAAACTCCAAATAAGAAAGTGCAAGTTGTAATAAAGTGGAACAATACTATAATCTCAACTTCATATCCAATTCTACCACACTTTGAATATATTAGTGTATATTCAAATGATTCATGTTGGCATTTTCAGTCTTTCTTTGTCCTTGAAATGAAAAAGCATAGATTCACGGAGGCTGCTGAGGGACTGAGACAGTCAGCCTGATTAGAAACTCATTCGTCCTCCAAAACAACCTAATTTTTTCCACCCCCGAGTCGGTTGGTTTCATTACACATCCACACCCTGCCCACCAGACTCCTGTAAACGTTAATCATTAATCACTTTTGTCTGTTTATGAATTCATACACCCGTGAAACAGCCTCCTGGAATAAAGGGCTGCTGTGAGCTAACCTGAAGATCTGAATGTGCAAAAGTGGAGGCCAGGGCGTCGAAAAGTGCTTTGAAATGTCAGAAATGCACAGAACAGAAACTAAGCAGGTGTTTGTTCATAAATCTGTGATGTCTGAACACTCACATCCTCTTACAGATGTCAGACACGGTTACATATCTGTTCCAGTGCCACAGAAAATGTGCATCCAGCTTCTTTTGCTGTCCGGGTAAACACTTCCAGACAGACACACAGCCTGTCTGATCCTTTCAGACTCATTCACATGTGCGCTCTAAATGCAATGAAGCAGCTATTGGATTACCAGTGTGGCTGTTATCCTATTACCAGACAGAGGTTGTAAGCTGTCATCTGTGTATGATAGCAGACCGTCTCGACCGAGTGAAGTGTGTCTCACTCGCTCAGACGCACATACTGTCACACCACGGCATGCGTTCGCACCTGTACACTCCCCGTCTTGAGTTTCACTCGCAGCGTTTACAAAACATTACATCCATCCCGTCTACAGATGGAGAGGGCGGGGCTGTCGCAAGCTTGGTGTTATGAATAGTGAGTTTCTGGATTAAGTTTGGAGTCGGGAGGTCATCTTTGTTCGTACAGGAGAGGGCAGAGTGTCAGGATTAGCAGATTCTCAGTTCAAAACGTCTTTCTCCTCGTAGCTTCAGGCCCAATGCAGCTTAAGTAACCGATATCTCGACACCAGCAAGTAAACTTTGAACCCCCCCCTCCTCCTCCAGCACGGAGCCTTGGCAAGCCAACGAGAGGAGTGGCTGCTTGTGTACGCGTTTATGAGTTATGAGGTGCTTAAAAGACAGCCTGTAGGTGAGGAATAGGTGAATATTCCTGGCTTTGTTTTCCATGGCTTTGCACATCGATATACAAGCACAAACCCACACAAGAACTCTGGCTGAGCAAACCAGATGTACAATATATCTTTTTTTAAAGTCATATCTGTGTTTTCAGTTTAGTTTTATGACTGTTTTTATAGCCCCCTTATTGCAGTTGCTGCTGTGACTCACTGGTCACGGACTAAAATAAATTTCCCTCTGACAATAAAGGACTGCATCTCTTTTAAAACAAAAAAAAGAAGAAGAAGAAGAAAATGCCAGACATAAACGCTGTCAAAGAAGCCTTGTGTGATTAAAAAACGTTTTTCTGCTGTCAGTGAATGTGCCTGTCTTTTGATCAGCAAGAAGCCCGGCGTAAAAATAGCCAGAATAGTGTTTTCGTCATCAGTTCTGTGAGGAGCCGAGACAGGCCGCCTACCATGCAGCCTCCTGCGTACCTGCTGCAAGACACAGCCGAGAGGAAGCTGCTGCTGGCCTGATTACAACCTGCTTTAGATGTGACAAGATGTCTTAGCTTTCTGCCCTGGAAGGCTCTCCCTCTGGTCTTGTAAGCCTCAGCAACACATGAATGCTGATTATATCGACCCAGATGTGCTCAGTTTGTAAGTACATGTAGTTTACTGAGCAGTGCTTTAGCAAAAAACGTGCACCGGCTGGTCGATGCATTCAAAATTCAGGTCAAATGTGGAAATGTGAAGCAAGTAACAATTTCTCTGAGTCAGCTCGATAGTTAAGTTATGAGGAAGGTTCCTTCAAATATTGGTTTTGTTCTTACAGAGCGGAGCAGGTGGCATTTCTTTTAAGTGCACAATGGAGTGATAATGATCAAGAATGTATTTTGGGTGGTTAAGCTTTACAACACGTGCGTTATCAGGTTATCGAATGGGAACAACTGACTTAACAACCACAGGAAACTACAGAGGAATGCATGTCAGTAAAGATACTGCATATAAAGAGGTACATGTTCCTGCGTATACCTGAAAGTTGATTGATTGAACTGTTTTGCTAAATGTTTGAGCCAAGTGGATAAAAATGCCATGATTCCTAATGACTATGGCGATCCCCTGACTTTTCCTCTAAAGCGCCACTATTAGGATGATATCTTTTAGTGGCTTGTCTCGACAGCTGTTGGATGGATGGTCAATAAATTTGGTTAACACGTTCATGTTCTCCACATTTTTTGTAATAACTTTGGTGATTAAGTCAAATTTCATCTAGTGCCATCATCAGGACATAATTTTGCTTTGTCTAATGGCTTGTGTTGTGCTTCATTTAGTGCTAATGTCAGTCGTTAGCATTGACGGCACAGAAGTTTGCCATCTGAAGATGTTTTCTTTGACTGATGGTGTCTCAGAGGCAGTCAGACGCTTGAACACCTGAGAGGTTTAATGAAGCTATTCATCAGGTGGGGAAACATTCCAGTGTGACAGCATGAGGCTCTTTGTGACAGCCTCAGGGTAGAAGGTGAGAGGTGGAAGAGTAAACCGAGACCTGGAGAGTCACAACCCCTATCGGTGCATTTCTGTTACTCGGAGATTCTCCTTTAAATTTATTTTCTGTGGCCAGATTTTCTGTCACTTTCATTCCCTGCTCAGCTTCTTTTCCAGCCAGCAGCCACGCCTGCGTCATGCTAACCAAATGCTGTTATTTTTACTGCCCTCACTGTGATGTCACTCTGTTTGCATATTGGTTGTATTTATTTAGCCATCATCTGAAAGGCCAGCGGGCAGCCCACATACAGTAAATCAGAAGAATGATGTCATTGATTAAAAGGACAGGGATTGTTTTTAGATGACAGCTGAAGAATGTCGTGTCTCGTCATTCTTTGCCCTATTTTCACAGCCCATTTACTGCTTTACTCCGTCTGGCTACTGGAAGTCGTTGTTTGGGTCTATTTTTTCTGTTAACATCTTGTCCATCAACCTCCTCCACCCCTAATTCATAAGTAATGACCATGCAGCAGGCAGGCAGGGAGCCAGGCAGAGTAGCAGAGCAGACATGCTGGCTGGCCAGGCCTCGTCCCAGTGGACCAGAGCCACTTATCTCTCACAATATAATGACATATGCATCGACTAGCTTTATGAAAGTGGCTAAAAAGGGACTCTGGATTTGAGAAGTCTCAAATTTTTTTCCAGCTCTGAATTTATTTAGTGTTTTGTAAATTACTGAGGGATTGATTTTATTTGCATGGTGAAATTAATTTGCTGGCCAGGACATATTAATCAAGGATAACACTGAAAAGACATTAAACTGACATTATTAAACAAGCAATCTGTTTGTAACATAATTACAGTCATGACTATGAATATTATTTACAACACATAAACAAATGAGTTAACAAGGAACAAGAATAACCCTACAACCAACCAGATCTCATACATATTGTTATTAAATCATATGTTTTTTTGTTAAAATCTGCCCTCAACATAATCTCACAAACTACTTTCTCTATTTTAATATAATTCACACACTCAAAATGACTCACCTCAGCTTGTTTTTGAGGGCTTGCAGCATAAGAAGGTGTCTAATGAATTTATTTTTAAATATGTAAATTTTTATCTCTAGGACGCTTTGAAGTACCGACATAAACAGAAAGTCATGACACAAGATAATGATGTGTGTTGTTTCTTCATACCAGACACTCACCAGACACACGTTGACCTAAAATACAACACATTCGATAAATAAATGTCTGAGCCTGAGAAATTGTTACATTACGTTGTACATTTTAACACACTGCGCTGAGTTGACCCTGACAACAAACTTTTTTATGCCTGCGAAGCGACGATAGCTGTGGCTTGAGGCATTATGTTTTCGGGTTGTCTGTCCGTACTTATGTATGTTCGTACCATTCTTGTGAAGGCAATATCTCAAGAAAGCCTTGAGGGAATTTCCTCAAATTTGGCAAAAATCTCCACTTGGACTCTGTTACCCCTTTTCCACCAAAGCGAACCTAGCGCTGGTTCCAAGTTGGTTCAACATGTAAACCTGTGAAGAACCCGTCATGGGCATGAGAGCCACCGTAGAGTCACATAATTCGGACACTGTACAGGTCTCAGGTTCCCAGCATTGCTAGGAATAACTATGGCTGACGACATCAACTCTTTTCAAAGTGTTGATCCTGGCTTTACATCCCTACATTGGCAACCAAATGTGACCAGTCCTCGGACCACTGTTGCTTTCGATTAGTGAAAATCTTTTGTTTATCATCTGATGAATAAGTCAGTTCTTTGACCGTCAAGATGCACAGAACTGGCTCCAGGTTGGTTTTACACAGATGTATCCAAAAGGTCAACTTCACTGTGATGTCACAATATTCTACATAAAATGTTCTGGGCGTTATTCAACATTGTAACTCAGGAACAGCAACTTGACTGGTGCTCAAGGCTTACAGCCACGAGGCGTTAAGTGTAGTGATTGTGATTATTTACCAGCAACTGCCAGACTTTCCAAAGCTTTTTGCTCGGAAATTGTTTAACCATATTCTTATAACTATAAGACACCAAAAGAGCAGAATATTTAGAAATTGAAATAAAGATTGTGGAACAAGTAAACACCTCACATAATTAACAATTAATGGTAATTAAAGTGTGATTAAAACAGTACCCTGTGGGACACCACAAGACATTGTTTTGGACAATGCCTCACAATATCTATAACTTGAGAAATAAATGGTAACCATACTAGTGTAAAAATAACATATAGGTTTCGGTAAAGACCATAAAAATAATGGAGGAAGTGCTAAATCATTATAACACAAGGCTCCTGATGCTCAGGTAGGCAAGCATTGTCTATAATAAAGCAGTGTGCATTCATTTTTTAGGGGGAACCAGTTCAGTGTCTAGAGCGAATGCAGCTCATGTTTTGTAAAATCGATCACGTCTCCCATCACTTTGCTCTTTTCTTGTGAGAGAGGAGCAGGAGTATAAAAAGCCCCATCACCATAACTGTGAGAGATGATTCTCCTTGACTGACCTCCCTCTCCTCCCTCTCCTCCCTCCCTCTCTCCTCTCTCAGATGACATGGCGTCCTCAGTACCGCAGCTCCAAGTTCCGCCACGTGTTCGGTAAGGCCGCCACCAAGGAGAGCTGCTATGATGGCGTGCCAATCACACGCAGCGTCCAGGACAACAACTTCTGTGCTGTCAACCCACGTTTCCTGGCAGTCATCACCGAGTGTGCCGGGGGAGGGGCCTTCCTGGTCCTGTCTGTCCATCATGTGAGTATCTCGACCTCATGGCAGGTTTTACAGACTCATGTCAGCTTTTTAAAGTGGCACACGCACCATTTCATCATTTATGCTGATAACAGATAATGTGGTATTCCTCATCTCATGCTACATGTTCATGCTAGGTCTGGTGTTGTGCACAAACAACTGAGCAATTTATTAGGTACACCTGTACAATCTGAGGCAATCCAAAACAACCGCTCTTTCATCATTCTTCTTTTACAAAGCTCATCAATTTTCAGTTTTTGAAACAGTCAGACTGTAAGAAACCGTCAGAAAGGTGATAATTCGAGAAAGGTGTAGTGGTGAAACATTTATCAGACAAAAATTGAGCTTCTCATATATTAAATGACATTGCAAACAAATAACTTTACATCCTGTCCAAGATTAGACAAATAAAATGCACCCAAAAAGGATCTCTTTCAAAAACACACATTTTCATAATCTTTTAACCAAAATAATATCAGATATAAACATTTTATGTAAAAGTGTAGGAATTAATGACAAATAGTGACAAAAATAAGCATGGATGAGACACAACAACTGTACAGGTTGTTGTGTGGTTGTCATACAACAACCACACAACATATTTATTAGATCTCTGTGGAAAACATTAACTGCTTTTAGGAACCTCTACTGCAGTGTCCGTGTCGGCTGAAAGAGACATCTGTGTGACAGATGCTGCTGATTGGTTTAAGCAAAACAAAATAATCCCCACACAGAATCAGAAATCATCTAACGTGAACATAGTGCAAGACAAAATAATGTGAAATGAAATAGAAATTCAGAGAGATTATCAGAACGAGAAAAAACCCTGCTCTCACTGTCCAAATCATGTTAATCCCAATTAACAATATCTCTGCAAATGTAATCTAAGGGAAAATATTTAGATGCCTACACACAAAATTCATCTCATCAGAGTATTTTAGGTGCATAGCGGCGCAGTGGTTGGCACTGTTGTCGGGTATGTGCATGCATTTTTATTGTCTGCTCTGTCGGCCGATGTTTGCAAAGCACATTGGTCAACTTGTGTTGTTTTAATTGCTCTAAAGAAATACATTTGACTTGACTTGAGTTACAAGTATTATTAGTATTTTTGCATAGTGAGAGCTCAGCATAAAAAGATGTTTGATACTGTAACAAATTAGTACTTTCTTCCAGCAAACCGCCTAAGGTAGCTGCCGTGCAACAGGAGAAATCCAAAAATCAACATGAAAAATGGCACCAAGTTCCAAGAAATTCTCACGTCTGGGCAGGTAGAGGAAAGATATAACAAAGATATACAGCAACAAGTCGTCTACTTGCACAGCAGCAGTTCACATCAGACGTGACTGTTGTTTTTGTTTCTCATATGTAGCATAAATGGGCTTAACCACTTTAATCTTTAACCTTGATTGATTGAGTGATTATTAGGAGCAGAAAGTTTCCCTATAGATAGCAAATAATACTTATTTTCTATCTATGCTGGTCTTTCTCTTTGCTCCTGCACACACAGCACACCTGGAAGAGACAGCTCTGCTCTCAGATTATAAATAGGACGACCGCAGTGCAGCCAAAAGAATCTCTAAACACTGGGAAACCCCCGTCAGCTCCTCCACTACAACCTAAACATCGCATGTGGTCTTTTTTTCCTCCTCATCATTCTGTCTTATCTCGCTCACCAACCTCAGCTTGAACATGATCAATCCACACTCTTCCTGACATTATTTATGCGTATTATCACATCCAGTGGTGTTATCAGAAACAATAGAGATCTCTCAAATAAACTGGTTGAATTTACAGTCCCGCTGTAGATCTCCGGTCTGGAGCGATTCATCAGGCTCCCTCCTCTCTCTGTCTGTCTCCATCTTTTAAATGGTCCCGGTGAATTATCACCACCCTCCTGGCATGGACAGGAATTGCATACGAGCTTAGGAATGACATAACTCATCGCTTGACCCCACTCTTCCCCTCCTTTCAATGTCTCGAGGAGGTGAAACTTCCGCACTCCCCCCCCCTCTACTGCCTTCATGTGTGTGCACTTACAGATAAGCTATTGTTCTGTGGGGAAAGTAGTTAACACACATAGATATGTGAACAGAAGTGTAATGTTCTACTTACCTGTGCGTGTGTTAGGTTGGCTGGAAGCACAGATAGTGGTTACATCATTCCCACCTCACCTGCACATTAATCTAGCCTGCAGGTGTGTCAGTTGAAGGAAGGTTCTGTTTGTACCAACAGTGTAATTAGTGATCTTGTTGAGGCAGAAAATCTTCAGTAAGCCTCAGTGGCTTCTCCCTTCTAACACCGGGGCGTGTGTCACAAAGGTTTTGTGCAATTCCATCTTCAGTTTCAGTCGTTTCATGTTCACGTCACGATGAATTCGGCTGCTTGCGCGCTGGATGCTTGTTCCAGCCTGCACAGATCGACGTCTGTTTAGATTCTCAAAGGATAATTTCACCCAAAAATTGCAATTCAGACATTATCGAGTTTCGGAGTCCACAAAACATTTCTGTTCAGCGCAGGATTCTTTTAACAATCGACTAAATGACTATATGTGAAAGGGTTCGCTCAAAGTGATGAATCACACATGATGATCATCCCACTCCTTCCTACAGTCCTACAGCTGACTTTTACCTCATTGATTTGGTTTAATCGGCAAAAAGTTCACCGTTTGCTTTAGTTTCACTACGCTAATCGAGTCGGCAAGGAAGCAAATTTCCCAAAATGTCAAACTTCTCTTTAATCCAATAATACACATGAATAATTTCAAATGTTCTGTGTTGTAATTCTGTTTATTTTCGTGTGTTTGTCTATCAGACGGGTAAAGTGGACCCTCACAACCCCAGAGTGTCGGGCCACAGAGGCAACGTGTTAGACATCAAGTGGAATCCCTTCAACGACTACTGCATCGCCTCCTGCTCCGAGGACTCCACGGTTTGTACACGCCAAGCACATTTTTTCTAAATGGTTCACTGGCTCGTTATCGTTTTCCCTGGAATACGAGCATGTAGCAGCGGGGAGATAATTTTATTGCCTTCGCCGTTTAGCCTTCAAGAAGAACTAGAAGTCATTCCACACATTCCTCAGCTCTGACCTGGCTCAGAACAAATCTCTGTACACAGAAAGAGAAACGAAGAGTCAACAGGTTTTTGTTTCCTCTTAATGCTATTTTTACAAAGTGTGTCCCGAGGCTGTGTTTTCCTTTTTCCAGATTCAGTCAAGATTATTTTCTGTATTGGATATTTTTAATTTGGCAGTTAGATATAAAAGGTGAACAGTGATAAATGATATCTCAAGTACTAAGTGTCCAAAGTGACACATTCACAGTGGTTGTTTGTCCAAACAATAGTACAAAACTCTAAATTATTAAAAAATAATTTGAACCGAGCAAAAAGGATCAACCTGTCCAACCTCAGATGTTTCTGTAAACTGTCCCACGTCTGTGCAGACTAAAATTTAAAAGCCAGTTTTCTCAATCTCTGTTTTACTGTGGTGATTGTCAAGGACTGAATAATCTTGGCACGTCCGCAAAATCCAACCACTGTTTGTGTATGTGTCTGCAGGTGAAAGTGTGGGAAATCCCTCCTCATGGCGTGCTGAAGAACCTGACAGTACCGTGGAAGGAGCTTCAGGGTCACAGCCGCAGAGTAGGCCTCATCGAGTGGCACCCGACTGCTAACAACATCCTCTTCAGTACGGCCTACGACTACAAGGTAACACAAACAGACACGCTCACGCACACTCGCCCTCACACAGCCACAAAAGAACTGTGACGAGGTAAAGACTCGGGGCCTAAAGTGACACACTTTATAAGTAATTATGTATTTCATTACAATGCAGCCAAACAGGTCGCAGCTGTTTGTAGCAGCACAGTTAAAGGGAAACTAAAGCTGGATTTTCAACCAGCTTTATATGATTATGATGAGGGTAGTAGATGCAAATGAACAGTGTTTAACTTCCCTCCATCCTGTGTGTGTGTGTATTTGTTTGTGTGCCTTGACATGTGCAGGTGATGATCTGGAACCTGGACTGTCCGGAGCAGGTGATAAAGAACCCGGTGCGGACCATCAGCCACCACACAGACGTCGTCCTCTCCATGTCTTTCAACACAGACGGCAGCCTCCTCGCCACCACCTGCAAAGACAGGAAGGTCCGACTCATGGAGCCACGCTCAGGAAACCTACTGCAGGTAAGGCTTTGTGCACGTTAGCGCTCTTATTTTGAAAGGCATTATTTCTAGCGTTTGGATATGTGTGGACATTAAAAATCACTTAAACTCGCATATTTCTTGCTAAAATCCAAATATTTCACAGTGAGAAGTCTTTAGTGTGTCTTTTAGAGTTCAATAGCACCCCAGCCAATCTTGCATAAGTGGGAGTTCCCTGCTCCTTTTATCCTTCCCAGACCAGGCACTCATCCAGCACCACACAGCCAAAACTGACACCTCTGGCCTGAGCTGGCCCACAGCATAACTCCTCAGACCTCTGGGTCACCAGCCGCTGACTCACACGCTTTAAATCAGTCTGCTCTCACTACCTTCACCTGCCAAACGAGGGTATATGGAACATTACATCACAGTGATGTAGTGTTGAGCAGTCATTGTCGGCCTTTTCCATTATTAAGTCTTGTGCTGTGCGTACAAAATGTTTAGTAAAGTTTGCTTCAGGCTTTGATGTATGTTGTGTGTTTGCAGGAAGCCAACACCAAGAATCACAAAGCCAGTAAGGTGCTGATCCTGGGAAACATGAAGATGCTCCTCACAACAGGCACCTCACGCTGGAACGATCGTCAGATCGCTCTGTGGGATCAGGTGAGAACAACAGCTGAGAGCAAAGGTTCACTTAGTAGCTTCTCCTGCGCTTTCATCCACATGTGACGTCTTCATGAATGGAGCGAGATCAGATGTTAAAAAAGCAAAGTTCTGTCACGTGATGACGCATTCAGTCACTTGTCATCAGGTGACTGAAGTGTGACACACTCAGGTCACGTGATGACACCTGAACCGGCTCCATTCATTGATGAAGACAATGAGATCAGTCTGCAGGAGGTCTCTTTTGAGTTTAGATCACTAGCTCACATGTGCTGTTCTGTTGTAGTTGCTTCATGTTTCTTTATTGTGAGAGAAACATGTGTCTCACAAAGGAAAACGGTTGAATGTCTTAGTTACTGAATTTCACATTTACAGAGAAGTGTTTTCATTTTCACTTAATCTACTTATTTACTTTCTTAGTGAATCTGTTGATCATTCTGACAATACAACGTCAGCTAATTGTAAAACGTGCCTGTTATAATTTCCCACAGTTGATGGTGATGTATTCAAATTCCTAGTTGTCATTCGAACAGCAATTCAAAACCCAAAGATGTTCAGTTTACGATCAGATATCGTAACAAAGAGCAACAAATCCTAAAGCACGAAACTTGAAACTTTTTGCTTGAAAACTGTTTAATTAATAGATCAATGTGTGAATACACAAGATAAAAGAGCTGGGACAGTGGCAGAAACAGAAAAAAACAGAAAGACAAATAATTGTATCTGCTGAGACAGAGCAATCCAGAGTTCAGTAAGAGCTCTGATGGTTAAAGTCTAGTCTCCCTTAGTGCGGATGTTTAGATCAGCCAGTATCATAATAATCAACTAAAGGATTTAAACCTTTCAGTCAGTTTTCAAGCAAAAATGTCAAACATCTGCTCGTTCAGGCTCCTTGAATGTGAGGTCTTGTTGCTTTTCTTTGTCATTTTGATGAGTATTTTTCACACTGTTTATAGACGTAAAGATGAATCGATTAATAATGAAAATAATGAGCAGATGAACCGTTAATGAAAACTGTCATTAGTTGCAGCCCTTATTAATAATAATATTAATTAAATAATGGATGAGACATCACCAGCAGAATATTTTAGAATTAATAAACTGAGAAATGGTGTTCAGCAACTCGTCGCTTCATCTGTTTTTGCTCCAAATGGCCTCATGTGAGATTCAAACACTTGGACTGTAGGAAAACAAAATAAAAGCACGTAGTAAACAGAAGCTCATCCCATCCTGATGCGTGCCCTCATGGTGTGAAGTGTTCTCTCTCTCACACACACAACTCTGCCATCTAGTGGACAGATTGATTGACAAATGAAACCACCCACAGTAAACCTGAAGACCTCACTGTGTTTAAAATGAGACAGAGGCTCTCCTTTATTGATTGTGTCTTTACCTGTGATCAGTCACACCTGTCAGCCTGTGATAGCAGTCGGTGTGGCAGGCTGATGTGTTATGATGTGAGGGTATGTCGTGTCTGGGAGATTATGGCCGGACTGCGGATTAGGGATTGAGTGCTCAGTGTTTTGTTTTTTTTTATTCAGAGCTGGAGAGTGCTTTTTATGTCAAAGTGGATTTTGATATCAGGGATTTTTCTGTGCATGTGTCTGGTGCTGAAGTGTTGATGTCTTTTTTTTTTGTCTGTGTGTGTTTGTAGGACGATCTGTCTGTGTCTTTGTTACAAGAAAACCTCGATGGTTCGTCAGGAAACCTTTTTCCATTCTATGACCCCGACACACACATGCTCTACATTGCCGGGAAGGTGGGTCTTTTTTAAAAGCAACAAAAAAGCATCTGCACATTCGAGCACAAAATACCTACGAACATATGATTGTTACAAAGACTTCTCTTGTCTCTATCAGGGTGACGGGAATATAAGGTACTATGAGATCAGCTCAGAAAAACCGTATATCCACTACCTGACAGAGTACCGCTCAAACCTACCTCAGAAAGGAATGGGTAAGAAACACACACTTCCACACGCTGGTACTATCAAACTCTTCTAACTTTTGTTAGTTAGAACTGAAGAAGCTTCTCGGATGAGAGGTGAAACAAGTCCAGTTGCCTGCTCTTGGACGTTTCTTTTAACTGTCTCCTGACTTGAAAAATTAGTCAGTCGATCTTTCTCGAAACTCTGCCTTCCTTCGGGGCGTACTGACACTCCTGCACCTGTAAGCAAAGCTGCTGTGCAAATAAGCCTGCAGTATTTGAATAGCCAAACCAGGTGATCACACAGATCATGTGAAGCGACGGTCTGCAGACTGACAGACATGTTGTAGACTTTTAACTCAAGAGGATACTGTTGGTTGGAAGATGTTTAGAAACTAGTCTCAGATTAAATATTTATGGAACTGAACAGCAGCAATGAAGGCTGAATTCCAACTAATCCTCCGCTGGATTTTCAAAGAATCGAGATGCTGCTTGTAAAACTCTGAGCATTTACACTTCGCCACTCTGTGTGTAACAGTCGTGTTGTTTTCAGTTATTGTCCGATCAAAGATAGTGGATGGTTGAGTGTTGCTCTGATAAGTCCGTTAGACTACCTGAGGAGGCTCAGTGCTGGAGCATCTAGTCCTTCAGTTTGGTGATCAAGTAAAATCTCAAATTTCAAGAGTCTACTAAAATCTATAAAATTTTAGTGGACTTTTAGTAGATTTCAAATATGATTGAAATCGCAGCAGCTGCCATTTTTGATAAAGGTGAAGTGTATGACAGCAGCATTATAATGAAGCACTGTGGTGCTGCAGAGATGTCCTGAGACGTAAGAAGTAGGGACGGGACGTTAAATGATTTTATATCGCGGATCGAGATAAAAAACACGTTAATTTTCATTTTCTTTTTTTTTTTTTAACCCCACAAAAACAAGTTAAATCAGATGTGTGTAAATACTACAGACTCCAAACTAAAGAACAACAGGGAAATGAGGTTACCACCATTTATTTATCCTTTAAGTGTGTGTCCTATCTGTAATACATGATAATATTTGTTTCCAAACAAAATGAAAGGTTAAAGTGATTCCAGTACGTTTTAGTGGAATTTTAGTTTTTTATTTAAAGTTTTAGAATATTTTTATGATTATTGGGATAATATAATGAATCCCAGTTATCTTGGACAGGATAATCCTGACATGACAATTTCATATTGTCCAAGACCTAGTGAGAAAACATGTTTGTTTGGTACAGACCTAAAAATCATCATGTTTTTTTTTCCAGTGAAAATGAAATTTGCAATGTAAAAATAATCATTCCCAATTTTTGTTTTACCATATCATGTCTGTTCCTGCACTGTATTGTCTAGCAGTGGCACCTTTTTCCATCGCAATATGAACATATACTTCATGTGTGCTTGTTAAAGGGCTTTTCAAATTTGTATTTTTCATTTTTCAAAATGTATAAAAATTAAACTCTATTGTTAAGCTTTAATGTAATAATGCTGAAGCCTATTTCCTGTGTTTGTCTTGGTGTTCTCGCACATATCTACCTTATCTCAATCACTCAGCGCAGCTTAGTTTTAGTGTACAGCGAGTGTCTTTGTTTTATTTTGATTGACGGAGCCCTTGTGACAGAAATGACATATTATGCATTTGACTCTTAGCAAAATGTAACAAGAGATGCTATAATTATAAGTATATCACAGTAGTGAATCAGAAAATATGTGTTTCCTGTGTAACAGAGTAAAACTGTCTCTGTCTGTGTGTTTTACTTCAGGTGTGATGCCAAAGAGGGGGCTGGATGTGAGCTCCTGTGAGGTGTTCAGGTTCTACAAACTGGTGACAATCAAGAGTCTCATCGAGCCTCTTTCCATGATCGTGCCCCGCCGGGTGAGAGCGCTTAGACTCACATGAGCCTCAAACATCAGGGGATATGAAACAAAAGCTTAATAGATTTCAGAGACCTAATTTGGTGTGCTTACTGTACGTCTGTCTGAATGTACTGTGTGTGTGTGTGTCTCCAGTCGGAGTCGTACCAAGAAGACATCTATCCAATGACGGCTGGAAACCGGCCTGCTTTGACTGCAGAGGAGTGGCTCAGTGGCGTCGATAAAGGTCAGAGTTAATGTGTGTGTGTGTGTGTGTGTGTGTGTGTGTGTGTGACATTTGTATATGATGGTGAGGTGTTGGTGGATTTACAGGTTTCCTCCAGGCTGGAGGTGAACTGCAACAAACTAATTCACAATCAAGGTGCAAATATACCTTAAAAAAAACAAAATTACAAGTAAGGCTGGGTGATTTATGAATCAAGATCACAATGTTGACGACTTAATGTTGTAGCTGGTCATGGTTGGACTGATTCAAACTATTTTATGATCTAACACGTAGTTCAATTTCTAACTTTTGTCTTCCAGGCCCCGTGCTGATGTCACTGAAGCCTGGAAGTCAAATAGCAGAGTCGTATTTGGATATGAACAAGGAGAGGGGGAACTTGATGGACACCCGCAGGTCTCAGAGCAGACCAGGGATGCTACAGCTGGCGTACATTCAGGACCAACTGGGAACCAAAGACGGCAAGGAGGACGGCAGCCGCACAGTGGACGACAGGAGTCGGACATCCGTGAGCAACGGAGAAGACCTCGCACTTTGCTCTCCGCCACGGACAGAGAACGAGGTACTGACTGATTTATAGTCATTTCTCGAGTTTATATCCTTTTATATCTATGACTGAATGATTGTGATTATATATATATTTTTCCCCCACATGCAGTGACATAGATTTGACATTTAATTTGACACATGCCCAAAACACATGACTGAGTTTAGTTTAGTTGAGTCCCTAGGTGGGCCCTTAAAAACATGAAACTAAAGCAAATAAAAGACAACAAAAAGCCAAACTCAACAATAAATCAAACAAGAAAATACAGACGGAAAATATGAAACACAGACTGTAGACAATACAGTGAAACACCGTAAAACAAGCAGCACCAGATACATTCATGACTAGATGACTGATCCCCCTTCAGAAACTGTTTGAGTTTAAAATGATCCCAGTCAGGATCCAGTTTGAGTTTGGCAGGTAATCAGAAAGAACGGTTTGTCCAAATGAGGATAAACGTAAACAGGTCCTGTTGGATGCTCTACGTGTTACTGAGCCTGAAGGAGCCTGATTGTGTCGTTCATTTACAGATGAGTTTCTGATCAGCAAATGTAATAAAATGATCAAAACTTAACACCTTTGATTTCTTAAGAACATTTTAATGTTGTGATCTTAATGGCCTGTCCAGAATTTTAATAGCTTAATTGTATATCATCAGAGAAGCTTTAAAGTAGAGGATGACAAAACCAGGATTTCTTGTCAAAGACGTCTCCACCATCTCTAATTGAATTGACGACCTTGATGTATTCCAACGTATTGTGTGTGTGTTCTGTCCACAGCTGCTTCTGAAGTTTCACAAGCAGCAGGAGGAGATCCGACGGTTGAGGGAGCTCGTCCACCAGAGGGACGTGCGTGTCAAGCAGCTGGAGCTGGAGATAAAGAACATCAAAAACTCCCAGGCTCAGAGCTCACTTTAAGACTTGTGGAGCCACCCTCACCTCCTCACGGGAACACATGCATTACTGTACAAACCCCATTTTCAAAATCGCTACACTCTTCTTCGTGTCACCTCTTATCCCGCGTACTCACTGCACAGGGGTGATTTAAACCTCAACTTTATGTTTGCGTTCACCCTGTCGTTCTGTCTGTCCCGCACAAGGTGCACACACTCTTTGTTCATGTACATACACTCAAACACTGAGTCTGACCCACCTGTGACATGTTTTCAAACTCTTTGCACCTGTTGAACCTCACCACCTTTCTTTTTGTACGCTTCGCAGCTATGCAAGTTCATTGTAATTTTTTAGCTTTTTTTATTCTCTTTTTAGCGGAGAGATAAAAAGGATGTTTGTGCCTGTCTCGAGTGAGTGATGTCTGCGTGTTGTTGGAGAGTTGTTGCAGGGGAGGCGCAGACATCCTGTGTGATTGTGAGATAACGCTGAATTTATTTTCTAGGCTTGGTGATTGTTGTTTTCCCCCCCAATATTTAAACTACTGTAAGTGGAGATGCCTGTGGTGTTTTAATGTATGCGTGCTTGAATGGGAATGATCGAAATGATAAATATCATGATCCCCGCTGTGTTTTTTTTTTTTTTCTTTGTTCCATTGAGCTTCATTTGTTTTATTTTTGAATGACTGGAAAATTGGTGGGAATCAATCAGTTTGACAGCAGCTAATGTGTAAGCCAACTCTGTAACTGATGCCATGTGGCATTTTCTGATCTTAATTTTTATATTTATTTTTGAAAAAATACACTCAAAGAAAATACCATTTAATCAAGTACTTGAATTGGTGATTTTTTGGAAAACACAGCTCGCAAACTGTTGAAAAAACGACCTAAAAAACAGCATAATTGCTTTTTTCCTGTTGTGGAGTCACTGTGATGAACTAATATAAAAGCCATTGTAGAGCCAGAGTCCTGCTCCACTGCAGGGTGAGCTTGTGATCCACTAGCTTTCAGTTGTTCAGGTATTTTCCCTAACAGGGTGTCTTATTTCTCTCTGAAACACGACACTGGGGTTTCTGCTCATATTTTAATCTGCGACTGTAGTGGAGAGTAGGATTTGAACACCTCGGATCTCTGATGAGTGACAGCATGAGTCAGGGTGACAGTAGTTGGCCTAATGTCAGAGATTTTGCCACATGTTTAATCCCATGGTAGAGCTCCCTTTCAGTTGCTTAGATGATTGATTCGTCCATTATTTAATTAATTGGATTAGACACAGACTTTACTGTCTGAATTAATCATTTATTAAACAGTTTCCTGGCATCTGTATAACGGATTATCCAGTGAATTTAATATATCGTGATACTATAAAATAGATTGACAAGACAATATAAAAGTAGATAAAAATGACAGGGTTTTATTCATATCGCCCGCTCCGCCTGTGGTTGTTGAATGCTAACAAAAAAATAATTCTTGACAGAACATTTCTTACCTTGAAAACAATCTCCACTCAGGGTCACTTACATGCTCGTCCTGGAGCTTCAATAGCAAAAGAAGTTTTAAAGCAAATGTACCTTGAGTTGAGTTTTTTAGTTTTAAAGGTCCAGTGTGTAGGATTTATGGGTATATAATTTTTGCAGAAGTGGAATATGATATTCATAATTATGTTTTAATTTGTGTATAATCCCCTGAAACTAAGAATCACTGTGTTTTCGTTGCCTTAACCAACCCTTTTGAGACTGAGAGCAACCTCAGCGATAGAGAGTAACACGGAGGGCAACTTGTTTTTATAACTGACATAGGTTGTCCAAAAGACAACTGATTGTGGAGGGCGTTGTTCTCTCAGACAGCAAAATGCTAAAAATGAGTTTTCCAAATTTTCAAGTTTTTTTCCAAGTCCTACAATCACACTTTAAGCATTTTAACTCCAGAACTGCGCAGCTTTCTGGCAGTTCAGCATTTTGCCAGTTTACGGCTATTTTAGAGTAGAATGATGGCGCAGATATTGTGACGTATCATTAGATGCTACAGATGAATCGCTGTAACGTGATACTAATGTTATCGTGGTCAACGTAATGTGAGTTACTCTGTAATTCCCACCCCTAGTTTCTACAGTAGTCTAGAATCAAACATGGGCTCTAGAGAGGGCCTTTCATGGTTTTTGCCTATTTAATGGCCACCTTAGGAGAGAGTGAGAGGAGGGGTGTTCAGTTACTTGCAATTGTCAACCTAACTGCTTGATGCCACTAAATCCTACACACTGGACCTTAATGCTAACAGGGATGAGAAGAACAAGTACAGATATGTGGATATATGTTTTTTTAAAGGATGGACAGAGACTTCCAGTCTGATGTTTCAGCTTTGAAAGAAACCCTCTGTGTGAAATGACGTAGTCTGGACGAGGCTAGTGGAACAGAAGTGAACTCAACAGGAGACGAGTCTTCATCTCTAATTTATGAACATTTTACTTACATGTGACAGGGAATTCATTAATGTTTTGTTAGTTTTTAAATGCTAAGCTATGATGATCAACCTCAAAGACTTAACTGTAAAATGTACACACATTTACACTGAGCAGATGGTAAAGGCCATCCTTCATGACATATAGAAATGTGTTTTCCCTCAGGGAACTCTTGAATGGTGTTCATAGTTGTTGCCACGATGCAGTCGGGACAGTCAACTTTGACCTAGAGAAAACAATCCCTCGTCTCTCATCTCCACGTTGAGACTGACAAGTCTCTGGTCGGCATGTAAATATGCATAGATGTCACAGAACCGCTTGCAGATATTAGGCAACACAAACAATATTTGTTGAACCGAAGATACGAACAGTCAGATACAATACAACCAACCATGCATGCTTGTATTTACAGTATATAGTCAGAGGCACAAGCTCCATAATGATTTTCTTTCACTTTTCAAAGAAGTAACACGTGGAAACTGCCACACTAACCCACACACATACAGACACACTGGCCTCAATACAATTGTGAACCTTTTGACCTCTGGCAGGACAGTTCTAGCACAGCCTCATCTCTGGCTGACTTTTGTCCTCTAACCACCGACTGCTTTTGGTGGACAAGTCTCAGCGCGTTGCCACAATGTGCTGTGGTCGTAACAGAGTCGGCCTGTGGACGATCTCAAGGGCTGATTTGGCCGTTTGTTCACATCACAACACTTTAAAGGTGCAATATGTAAGAATTAAGTTGACAAGATTCAAAAATGGACAGAAATGTGAAGAAAATAACAGTTTTGATGTTACGACGTCTACGCTGTTGCAGAGATTTCCTCCGAAGATAGCATGCTAACCAACTAGCCGCGTCCCATCCCTGTCCAAAGTTCCTGTGCAAGCGGTATAAACACCAACACCTCCCTGATGCTCCGAGCTCCCACTCTTGACTGCTTGCTGCACGCCTAACTGAGCTAACTAGCTAACGACAGCTACAGTTATCAGCAGTAAGCAGTTACTGTATTGATATGCTGTCCCCTATTTGTTGAATTTGACAAGTGGTCAATTCTTACATATAGCACCTTTTTAAGGTGACAGATCCCAAAGAATGTATTCAAATTGGCTTTATTTTAAATGTATTTATACTATTTCTGCCTCACAGAAGTCGATGCAAGTGAGAAAACATTGTTTAAGCGTCTGCTTAAGTTAGCTTTGGAATTCAGTGCTTGACGCAGTTGATACCACAGATAAATACTGCATATCTCCAGATAAATAACAATAGCAGCTACCATTTTTGAGCCCATTTCTTTCGCACTATTTCATAGTGACTGAACCGAGAACAGCAGAAATGTGATCTGCTCTCACTCTTTTTACAGTTGCCCCATATTACCTCCCATATCCCCAGAATTGTAATATTAAAGGAGACCTATTTTGCTTTTTCGTTTTCTTCCCTTTCCTTTAATTTGTTCTAAAAGTTCTTATCCATGTAAAAGGTTTTTAAATTTAAAACAGTCTGTGCCAACGGGAGCTCCTCTCTGCTCCTGAAGTGCCTGAAACGCCTCATCAGTAGTCCCGCCTTTAATTCCGTGACTTCTTGACATCACACTACATCACCATGTCACACATTTGCATAATTTATGCAGCACAGCACAGCCGACTGAAGTCACGTTGAGCGGTGCTGGCTCAGGCGTGTGTGAGCTGACCAATCAGAGCAGACTGGGTATTTGGGAGGGGGGGGCCTTAAAGAGACAGGAGCTAAAACAGAGCGTCTCTTCAGCACTGCACAGTATGAGAAAACTGACCTATTCTAGCAGTAACCAAAAATAAAATTATTAACCTGAAAAAGAGCACAATATGTCTCCTTTAAATACATAAAAAAGCCATAAGATAATCATATGAATGCATTGTGAAAATATATACATTTACCAATAATGTGTGACTAAGAATTTATTAAAACAGCTCATTATTATGAAATGTTACTTCACCAATCATTTTCATAACTGAATGTTTTTATGATGTCACCTGAGTTATTTGAACTCGGGCTTGGGGATAACACACTGGAATATCTGTGGAATTTGAAACAAACAGCATTTAGTAGTTAACAAAGAGATGCCATTGAATGCAGCATTTTATAGCTTGACCTATACTACGGACCAAAAGTCAGGATATTGTGACCCCTGACCAGCTTCATTTATGTGCAATATTAAATTGCTGGAATATCCCTTTAATTTGATGAATGATTGTATTTGGTTTAATATTTGTGGTTTTGGTGAAATGACACTATTTCAAAGCTACAGTATGACACTAAAAAAATCATGACTTTACTGCCAGCTAGATCAATAAATACCCACTCATATTTTTGGATATTTGTGGCGTACCACCTTGTAAACTTGTGCAAATGCAGCATAGTTTCAATATACTTGTCATCCATGAACATAGATTATTAACAGTAACCAGAATGGAGTTGAAAAGGCGAGCTCTTTCTTCATAAATCTTTTCTTGCAGTTTCTCCCGAGTTATCTTCTAAATGAATCATCACAGTGTTGTGGTACACTGATGACTGCTTTGCTGTTCTAAAACTTGTAATAGATGATCATCATTCTGTTGCTCTTTTATGAATGTGGCCAAGTCCTCAGAAAAACTTCTCAACAAGCCAAATGAGAACACTATCGATCCATTCCAGAGACCTCTCGGTGTTAAAGCATGCACATTTCTTACATTACACTGGAGCAATAATGTTGCTGCGGACTCAGCTGTAGCATTCACTGTCTGATTTAATAAAGCATTTCATTAAAGGGTTGTTGCTGGGTTCATATGCGCCTCACTGTGCCTGCATTTTAATGCAATTATTGTGATGTCTTTAAATTGTTGAATGCTTTTAGTGACAACTAAAAAAAAAACCTTTTCTTTAAATACTGTTTCTAAAACGTGCAAAAAATATATTCATCACATGAAATATAATTAAACTTTTCTGAGAAATCCATTTGTCTCTTCTCTAATAGAGCAGAATATTGCCCTGCCTAAAACAATAAATTGAAGTAAAAAGCATTTTAACTCAATTGCACAAACACATTAATATTTTAGCAGAGGTTTCTGTGCTGCTTGCAGGTCCTATATCTTCCTCAGTTAACTCTTGACTATTTTGAGTGTCTGAAGCTGCAAAATGTGGAAGGCTGACATTTTTCATCAGCACATGATCGGCTGCCTTGTGTTTAAAATTCAAACATGGGCTCTAAAAGGAGCAGCAGCAGCCACAAACTGCTTTAAAAACACATTATTGTTCTTCAAAAGCACAGTAATGCACTTTGGTTGCTATTGCTTGGCTTAATGTAAAAAATAAAGGCGTTTCAGACTCTGAGTAACATTACTGTCTGTAAAGTGAAAAATGACATTTTGTCACAGAATGTATTATTCACTGCAGGCTGCTCCAGCATTTAAGTAATGGGTCATTCAAAAATGAAAATTCAGTCATTATGTACTCACCCCCATGCTGATAGAAAGTCGGGTGACGTTTCGTAGTCCACAAAACATTTCCGGAGTATAACAGTGTTGCAGCATTCTCCTCTCACTTAAACCTTTTCTAAGCTTGTGCATTTCAGACGGGGTGCACCCTAATGTCTGTATCTTAGCTTACAGTGAAGATTTTTTCAAATCAGTACTCATAGGTGCATTCAAAGTTATTGATCACTGTAAATAACCTGTTCCCAATCTGAGGGTCAGGTCCCACCACCATAAGTCACAAAATGAGGGTTGATTGACAAGTTAGAAAAGAAAAAAACAGATATTGTATTTTTGCCTCTCCCCCTCTCTTCCTCAACACACTTTTTACACGCTTTCCTCTGCGGCCCTATAAAAGTTATTCACATGAAATTGTTCACAGCTCATAGACATGAAGCCAACACATAAAGTGACTGGGAACCACGACTGTGCTCATTTTTCCTGTCCATGATGGCTGCCAAGTGATCCCTTGATGGCGGACAACGTCCACAATCCACATTCTGTGTAAAAATACATTTAGCACATTACATTGCATGTGAGTATTGTATCAACATAGACCCATTAAAAAAAAAAATAAGCCCATTTTTTTAAGCCTTTCCTGTGGCCACTGCAGTGACCAGCATGATGAGAGCATAACAGCAGGGGTCGATGAGAGAAAGGGACCATATGGCCGCCATTTCATCCCTTTTTGTTAGTTTTTGGGACACCAGAAAAGCAAGGCAGGACGAGAGAAAAGCACAAAATGTTAACATTTTATTTACAAAGTTGTTTTTTTTGTCATACAGAAAGTAAAAATGTAGCTACAACCTTGATTTGTGCAACAGGCGGCCACACTAAAAATCATGGCTCGCTGGTTGCACAGCTGCTATAGCAATAATTTTATTGGGAAAAATAAGGAACAGAAAAAAATAAAAGACAAAAAATGAGAAATAATAAACCCAACAACAAAAAATATTTCTTCCAACAAAATATTAAAAGCACAGACCCAAAACTAGATACCAGTCCCAAAGTCCTCACACGGGAATACATAAAGAGGGATCGACAGTGAAATTGTGGAATGCTGAGTGCTGGGCTGCCTGAGAACCTCGGGGCCGTGGGGTGGGTGAGGTGGAGGGTGTTGGGTGGCTCTCAGTTCCATGGGGTGGGGGGAGAAAAAAAGAGGGAGGGCAGCTCCACTTGGCCCACCCATCCGGTACAGTCTTGCCCCATAAAAAGAGCTCAGAGCTGGGGGGGTAGACGTGGATTACAAAGGCGGTGCGAGTCGTAGGAGGGCGGACGTTCGGGTTTGTGGGGGAGGAAGGGTAACTCGGTAGGCTCTCGTTTTCAGTTTTGCTCTTAATCGTCGTCTTCATCATCGTCGTCATCGTCGTCATCCTCTGGGTCTCGCTTTCTCTTCTCGCCTTTGCCAGTTTCTGCGTCTGGGGGCAAAGAGGAAATCTGTGTCATGTGGTGTGTCAGGGGTGCCAAGACCACGAAACTTCAATTTAAGCAAAACGGTGAAAATAAAAAGGAATATTCCATCTGCAGGCATCAAAATAACAACCCGACTCCTTCTAGCCCTCGAGTCATGTCACAATCACAATATGCAAGATTCTTACAGTCTATAGTAGTCTTTATGCTTAATATATCTTAGAAATACCACGGATGTTCAACATTAATTTAGGGTGTTATCTACTAAAAATTTCTAAATTAGACATCCTAGGTCTCATGCTTTTATTGGGAAAAAATGTTATTTCAGAGAAAGAAAAATGTATCTGTGTATTTGTGAATACATTTGGAAAGAAAAATAACTAGTAGGAACGCATGATATGTATTTATAATATCTTTAAAATAAGAATAAAAGAATAATAAAAAATTATATTTAAAAAAAGCTAATAAATAGAGCTGATTTACAAAGCCAGATTGCTTTCATTGACAAGCGCAGCATCTACACACTCAAATACAATAGGTGATGGTTTGCCCTTTTAAAGTCTAGTTTGCGATTCACCAAGGAACATACACAAGAGGAGGAGGGAGAAGAACAACTGCAGCACACTGATGTAAAAAAACACGATGCAATTCACAGTACAGGGGTTCAGAGAGGAGGGAAAAGTCTACAAGTTTTAACACATCAAATCTCATTGGAGCTACGGACAATTAAATCATCCATGTTGGCTCACGACATCTTAGCCTTTCTAGATGGTGCTCTGAGGCGCCCTGGCTGAGAATGGCTGCTCTGGTGTAATCTCAGGAAGTGTGGGCAGTGTTTAAGAATGGACACTATCATGTTTTGCTGCCCCTACATGTTACAATGTTACATGATCAGCAGCTCAAAATAAACAGTGTCAGATATGTATCTCCAGTATTGACATTTTTCAGGATTTAACCGGCCCTTCTCTCCAATTTTACACTCCAAGCTTGTCAGTTTTAACATTCTTATATCATTTTTGACTTGTAACTGATCAAGTACAATTATCTTATTCCAGTTGTATAATGAATAGTCAATAATGTAATCAGTGTAGCAGGCACATTGTAAGTCCCTGTGAACTTTTTTAGCTCTCCTGCATAAAGCTTCCTCTGTAAACAAAGCCACCAGCAGGTGTCATATTATTCCTGATATCGAGTTTGTATTAGTCATTATCAAGTTCACCATAACACTATTAAATGTAAATGAACTCAACACTATGTACACAATTTACCAATATCTGCAGCTTTTGTACAAATAAATGTAAAATCTAAAGGCCACTGTCCCTTCTAGGCCAGTCTGCCTTGACATTAATGGCAAAACTGCTTTGTGTCAAACTGCAGTTTTAGTACATTTGACTACTGACCTTTGACTACACACATTACTACGTAATAACACAAAGAGTATGATAGTACACACTGTGTAAAATAATTTTTGCACTGTCACTTTTAATAGGTCTGAATACCCACAAACAGGAATATGATTATATGATTTTGGACTTAAATTTTGAGCAGTAACTAAACAGTGAATATACTTTAGTTGGTATATTGTATTTTCATTCATTTGGTATGCCATCAATGCTTCAACCCAATCAGAAAAATATGTAATCATTCCTTGTACTGTGATATGAAAAAGGAGTGTTGTATTTCAGTTACAATAATAGTTTACTATACTACGTTTTTTTTTAGGGTTTTGATGTTTCTGATATGCGAAGGGGCATTTAGAAACTAAGGAAATGTTACATACCGTCTTCATCATCATCGTCATCGTCGTCTTCTTCGTCCACTTCCCCATCCTGACCGAAGTCTTCCTCCTTGGTCAACAAAAATTTACAAGTTAAAACAGAAATGATACATCTGAACTCCTTGTACAAAATGTTCAGCCAAATAATCCCCGTTGAGCTTTTATTTTTGTTACCTCATCTTCTCCGCTGACCTCATCGTCATCCTCTTCTCCTTCTACCTCCTCTTCATCTTCCTCATCATCCTCGTCCTCATCAAAGTCCTCCTCGCCGTCCTCGTCTTCCTCCTCCTCTCCCTCTGCAATACAAAAATAAACAACAATCAGTAAACCACCAATTTAAATTGTGTTGAAAATCAAAGCCAAGTTCCAGGCAGGCAGCAGTCATGAGGGAAGCTATTGTGGACTAAAGGATAGCGTTACAGCAGCAAGACCAGGAAGCCATCTGTGAGATACTGGAAGAACGTCTTACCTTCATCTTCATCATCATCTACACCGTCTCCGTCCACCTCTCCGTCAGAGTCAGAGGCTTCCCTGTCCTCCATGTCATAGCCATCCAGGTAGGTGAGCTGGGGCAGCAGTTTGAACACGCTGTCTCTGTAGTCGTTCAGGTTTGTCACTTCACAGTTGAACAGGTCCAAACTCTTCAGGTGATCCAGCTTTTTCTGTTGATCAGATAAAGTCAAGTACTGTGATTAGGACTGCAACTAAAGATTATTTATTTATCACAATTGATTTATTTAGTCTATAAAATGTAAAAAAAAAACTTGTGAAAAATGCTCATCACAATTTCTGCGGGGCCAAAGTGACACCTTCGAATAGCATCTTTTGTCCAACCAACATCCAAAACCCAAAGACCATCATAAATGATGAAGAAAAGCAGCAACTCTGTACATTTAAGAAGCTGGAACCAGCAAATATTTAACAGTTTTGTTTGAAAAATGAATTAGTCTGTAAATAAACAGTAGATATAACATTTATACAGAGTAGGTTATCTCTTTATTATCTCTGGCATTGTACTACAACAACTTTGAGGCAGTATTGGATTTATGATATTTTTTCCATCAATGTGATGAACTACTATTATTTGCCGGATAGTTAAAACTCTCCAACAGACAAAAAGACTTTTGTATCTGTTGATTTTATCAATAAAGTTTTGGTTTCTCTATTCAATTTCCAAATAATCTACTAGATCACTGCAGTTTCTTGCAGTCCTAACTAGAGGAATCATGTATGCAGTTTGCTTAAGTTCTCAAAGACATTTTTGTTCTAATACGAGTTTCAATTAGTTATTGGAAATTAATGCGAGTGAGTATTAATCACATGAGTTATTGATAAAGAGGGTTGGTTCCAGTAAATAATTCAGTGTAACAACAGATCGTTTGAATATCAATATACAAATAAACAGAAAACAGGGCTTAAATTAAAAATGTATCTGCTGCTTTTTAGCTGTGATTTGAGAACAGTTAATGAACTGCAATCAGTCTAGGGATGTTAATGATTAATCATTAATCGATTGATTGTCGTTAAGAATTTAACTGATTAAAAATGTATTGGAGACAGGCACAAATACATCAAAAAATACTTCGTTGCAAATTCTTGTTTATCAAATATATCAAATAAAATACTGGAATGAGAAAATGTATTAAATTAAATTACACGTAATTTGTCATTTAAAAAATACAAAAAGACATTCTATACAAACTAATGTTTTTACATTTTAGCCATTTAGTAACCTAAATATGGGTTGGACTTTGTTGGGCCAGTTGTTGAATAGCGATTAGTCATTATTTTGTGTTATTTAGTTCATTATTTAAGTAACTTGGTGTTCACTTTATCTGTTCTTTTAACTCCTAATGTTGCCTCCTATAGATCAAGTCAATGGTAAATCAGTCTTCTAATGGGAACATGTCCTCCATATTTCATAAATTATTAATGATGAACCAATAATTAAGTCAACAGACTATCAAGTCAAGAAATTACTTAAAATTTGCATCACTACTAATCACATTTACATGAATACAGCTGCATACATAACAACCGTTTGTAGGAATATTCAAAGTTCTTTGTCTAATCATAGTAAACATGAGATATGACAACAAAAAGCACATTGCATGCAGCAACCTCAGACTAAATATACACATCGTGTAGGCATGCAAATAGTTATGCATGGTGAGCGCGCATGTGAGTTGAATCATACCAATGGTTCCAACGTGCTGATGTCTTTCAATTTGTTGCCACTCAGGTTTAGATGTGTGAGGTTGGGTAGTTTCTCTGCTAAAACATCAAGGCCGCCGCTGATTCTGTTGTCACTCAACTCCAGCTGAAAGACGGAAGAAGGAAACATTACTCCAGCTGACACCGCTGTCACATTTCAGATTTTACATGGACGTATGAAGGTGAAACATCACTTTTACCTTTTTGAGTTTTCCTAGTTTAGGCAGGTTGGAGACTGAGATTAAGCCAACATTTATCAAACTGAGGAACTCCAGGTTGACAAACTCAGCTGTGAGGCCTTCAATTTTTCCTTCACTTGATCGACAGTTGTCGAGGACAAGTTCTCGTACCTGAAATACACAAAAAATATATAATACCACGTAAAATCTCCACTGTTTTGTGCATTGAGTGGAACTATCTCATTATTGATTCAGAATTACAAATTTACATAAAACAAACATTTTTTTTAATATTGCAAAAATATTCGACAAACTCTCTTTTGCAAAACAAAATGATTTTATTTTTGTCAACTAAAACATCTTGGAAAAACAAGCTGTCAAACAACACAACCACAGCGTGTTTAATGGGGGAGGGTGGGTGGGTGCAGTTGTTTAGCAAAATGGCCTTTTACTTTGTGTAAAATAATCAAAAGGCATTTTGTAGTTGCTGTTAAATATTAGAAAAACAAGTCCGAAGGCGGAGTTACTTTCAGTCAGTTAAAGCCAACACTGGTTGCGCAATTCGGTGTTGGACAAAAAAACGTTGCAAAAAAAGTTGTTGCCAAACGTCAAAGATCACGATTTCTCAAGTAAAACCCCTCAATGGACACCTCGTCTCCGTCTCAAAACACTTTGCGCCGCTGTGTGCTTAATTTACCCGGGCACGACAGTTAATGAATCGGTTTGTTTGAGACGAGGAAGAGCAAAAGCGGCAGCTTCCCATGGCCTGCTGATGCAGTCACTAATGACAAATGCAATGATTTTTGTGAGCTAGCTTGCTACACGCTAGCCATTGCCCCTTTTAAACGCTGCCGTGCAGTAGAGGAGCAGCTACAGAGGTCTGTCTGCCCGCCATTAGCCAACCCAACAGCAACGGAAAGGATTGCGAATACACCCTTAGAAAAGATTTTCTTTTTTTCCGTTTAACCAGCTTTCATTGGGGAAGTGGAATATTCTTTGTCGTCGAGCGAACGACCGATATTGCCAGTTTGTTACAGGGTACTGCATCGTTTTCAGGTCGAAGTGGCGAAGGAAATATATTGAGAACGGAAATTTAGTAAAAACAAAGATGGAGACAGTTCCTTTCTCCCAGAGCTTCAAAGACGACAGAATGACAACATGGCGATTCCTGAGATACAGTATGCAGTTCTCTGAACACTTCAATGGCAAAAAAAGTGCTGTTTAGAAAGTAATTATCGTTACTTACACATAACCTTTTGTTATTTTTCGATGTTTAATTAGTTTTATTTCGTGCATGAGTCGAGGGGAAACGCCGACCGTCGAGTTTTTGGCTGCCCACGCATGAAGCGCGGTGCACCGGATCTCCCGTGTCATTCAGGCTGGCTGGCTCGGTTAAATGAAGCTGGCTTGGCCGGCTAACAAATCGATCCGTGTAGTTGCAAAACGATGTCAAGTTTAGCTTTAATGACAACGACTGGAAGAAACACGCTCGCTGTTGTTTGATGTTTTAAGTTTACAAACCGGGTATTATTATTTTTTTTGTTGTCTTTGAGCAGTGTAGCGAAGGGGGTAATATGGCGGGAACAAAAATACTAAGTTAGGTGGCTGCTGGCTGATTCTGGCTGGGAATCATCCGACCACCAGACTTCATTAAATAAGTATGCAATGTTTAGACGGTGAAGATGCACCGATATGAAAGGGGGGCAACGTCGCTGCTGTACGAAGTGTGCAAGCTATTTTAGGGAATTAACTGCTGCACACTCCCTTTAAAAAAAACTTACACATCGCAACAAGCTTAAACGTGGCTTCAAACAAAGCACGATTACAGGGGCAGTTGGCTCTTTTTTGTTGTTTTGTGTAGACATCAACCGGCTCAGCTTATGGTGAAAAGGTATGGATGACTCGTGAATCAAGTGACTGTTTTTTTTGTTGTCGCTGCTGAATCTGGCCATTTGATATTAACGTACTCTACAGAAATTTCAAGACGTAACTCGTGATCGGCCCGTTCAACTACATGTTTAGCAAAACTCTCTTCTTTTTCCTTTTTTTTGCACGAACGCATCAGAGTTGTAAAGAGCATTTGTATTGAAAAAAAAAAAAAAAAAAAAAAGAAGCGCCCCATTTTAGCAGTTATGCTAGCAGCAAACATGGCTTCCGAGGACTGTATAAAATATACCACTATGTGAATGCCAAACGCGGCGCAGGAGGAAAATTTCCTCATCTACCAGCGTAAAAAGAAGTTTACTAATTGTGCTACAACGGTGGAGTCGAGCTGAATCGTGTGTGCACCGCTGACCAAGGAGGCTGCGAAACGGTTAAAGCACTGCAATAATGCCAGCAAGCTGAGGAATCGCCGTTTCAAAGTAACGATTGAATATAGCTTTTCTCGTCTCGTTGCCCCTATACGCCCAATCCCGAACAGTATAAAGGATTAAGCTTGTTGTGCGAGTGTTTTCCGCCCCATTATAAACGAGAAACATAATCTAAAGCCCATGTGGTCACCATTACGTTAGCCACACAGGTCACTCGCAAAGCAAAAAAGTAGCAAGCAGGCTAGCAAAGGCTAGCCAGAAAACTAAGGGCTGGTTTTAAAAAAGCACGACTCACATCAGACGGTGTCCTGTTTCTTAGCTCCAAGTGGATCCTCTTTTTCATGTCCATCTTGCCCTATGAAAGTTAAACTTTTCTCTCTTGGGTTTTGGTGGGATCTTCAGTCCAAAGGCAGAGATGCCCTAATGGAGGGAGAATATAGGACTGTATAATGAACTGAGCCAAACGCTAAGTTAGTCGGAGAGAGGAGAAACCATGGAGGGAAACGGGACTGAAACAAAATATATGCTCAACAGCGCCATCTGCGTCCAGAACCGCCCATCGCCTCCACAAAGGCATTGCAGTCACAAAACATGACGCTGCCCCGAAACGGTGCTATGGTGCAATTTATTTCTGCAAGGAAACTACTGTACGATGTTTAGTGAAGACGGGGGAGCCTTTCTGTGTTTGAAGCCACTGTTATTATATGAAGAACACATGTGTACACTTTACCCCCCAAAAATAGCACTCAACCAATTAGACGTCGATAAAGTAGGTCATATGGCTTACTTTGTTTATCTGCTTAACTTAATAAAGTTTCATAGCTTTTAAAACGTGCCCACGTTTTATAGATTTAACGTTGTAGTGGTATCGTTTCATATCCAGTGTGCAAGTAAGGCAAATATCCAACATAACATAAGGAAATCCTGTTTCTATAATGTTGCTCAAACCTGTTGCCACCAAAAACTACAAACATCTCCTTTGTTAGATTGTAATTGCAGCCCAGTCGCAATGAAATGGTGAATTTGTATTTTGACAATTTTGATCAATAAACTGCATAATGGATAAAATGTGTTGTACTTTGTTTTTTTTTTGGCTCTTAAATGTCACTTTCTTTTAACCGTTTTTTTGGACACATTGCAAGAAAGGAGGGGTGTGTTTGGTTTGCAGTAAAGAGAGCATTGTATATGCATATGGAGAGTATGGCACCCCCTCTAACCCCACCCCCCTGTACTTCCTGAGACGCCTGGCCTCCAAGAAGAAGTCTGCTCAGTATGAATGGCTGATTTTTTTTTTGTGAATTAACACATAAAATCAGCAATAATGTTTTGTATTTTTTGTCAAATTAGAGATTTTTCATGTTCAGTCAGTAGTATAGTAAAGAGTTAACATAAATGAACATAGTTTATAGGCTGTAATGCTTTATATCCACTACTCAAGGCACATTATCCAAATAGTCTCTCTGGCCTTGTGTATTTAATATATATGCATATAAAGGGTTATTAAACCTGTGATTGGTAGTTGAAAAGACACACCAGAAGATGGCACTGTTATATCTGCTTTGACATTCCTCAAACTTGAGTTTCATTGTGCAACAGTAGGGTGTGTGTCAATGTGAGCGACAGCTTTTTATGCTTTTGGCTTCAACAGTAAGGCAGATAATAGTCTGTCATTTGGAAAAGGACTCACTTAACTCTTCAGGTAGTTTGAATGTGTGTGTCAGTTTTCATTCAACAATGGGACATCTAACTAGAGCAGCAATGATTAATTGATTAGTTGTCAAGCATTCAGTTAATAACCAACTATATTCGTGGTTGATTAATCGTTTTTTTCTGCTATTTTTAAAGAAAAAAAGTCAAAGTTCTCTGATTACAGCATCTTAAATGTAAATATGTTCTGTTTTTTTTTTTGTTTTTTTATCTAAAATGAAAATAATCATTATATCAGCCCCTCATCTAACAATGGGACAGTTTGATCATTTCAGTCAGTGTATCCCAGAGAAGAAGAGGTTTTTGAAATGACTAAACAGGTGAAGCCGCATATTTGCCACTCATAAATCCATCTGTAAAGAATGTCCTACATACATGAACCAGACGGCAATTTAGACTGACACACAGTTTTTCTGAGAAAGTGTGTGTGAATTGCTAGAAGCTCCTTCAATACAGATGTGAGTGAATTCAACCAAGAGACCCTCAACATTTCCCCTACAGAGCTGGAGGCAATTGGCAGTTGAGTGTTATTTACTCTGTTGGACAGCTTCTCTCTCTGAGTGGCTCAAACACACACATCAGGGCTCAATGTGCTGTGAGAAGATTGAGAACACACCCCACTACAGCAGCTCTCCATCTGTGAGATAAGATGGGTATGCCCCCGCTATTAGAAGGCAGGATTTCTTGCTGCGTCTAATGGCGTTTCAACATAGTAATCTAATACCTCCGCCTAGCCCCAACAGTTCCCCCTAAATTCAATCAAGCCCAATCCAATATCAAAATATAACAACATATTTAAATCCGCTAGATCCAGATTTTTAAATTGTATTGACTCATAGATGCGAGCCACCTAAATAATTAAGGAAAATGTAAAAAAACAAACCAAACCAAAAGAAAGTGCAAAACATGTCCTTGATCTGTCCCTTTATTGGATTTGCACCAAAAGTTAAAGGTGCAATATGTAAGAATTTTAGTTTAACACATTCAAAAATAAACAAAAATTATTATCAGAAAAATGAAGAAATAATAATTTTGACTTGAAAAACGTCCATTTGTTGTGTTGCAGAGACAGTTAGCAGGCTAACCAGCTAGCCTCTAGCCACTTTGTATCTCACGAGGTTATAGTCAGATGGTAAACACCAACACTCCCATTATGCTCCGAGCTCTAGTTAGCTAATGCCTGCGTTGCCTGGCTAGCTGAGCTAAGTAGCTAACAGCGACTACAGTTAGCAGCAGTTAGCAGTTACTTTGGTAATATGCTGTTCTCTATTTGTTTCGAGTATGAATTAAACAGGCGGCCAATTCTTACACATAGCATCTTTAATAGGGTCTATACTAGGCCGAGACCCATCCTCCTTCCAAGTTTGGTGTAAATCTGTTCTGGGGTTTTTGTGTTATCCTGCTGACAAACCAACCAACCAACCAGCAAATAACAACAAACATACTGACAGGGGTGAAAACATGACTTCCATGGCGGAGTTAGTGACAGTTGATGATGATAATTATAGGCAATGCTGCAAGAAAACATGCTGTCATATTGTACACCATTATACAGCACACTGGTGGTCAAACTACAAAAAAGCAAGCTTAAGAAGACTTCAAGTAGCTCATTGATGCTTTGAGAATTTATTTAAGAGACCTAGATATTACAGTGCAAGTGAAGTGTTTGTGGCTGCTGGCTTTCCAGGCTGTTTCAAGAAATCTTGTGCAACTTCTGTGTTGTGCTGAAGGCCTGTTAGTAGCTTATGTTAGCAGACTCCATTTCTAAACTAACGTTAGCTACTGTTGCTCTCTGTTAGCAGAGCGGAGAGAGGCACTGAGATGAGGCGCTCTAGAATAAAGTCACATCCTTTGGGCTGTCATTGTCTGAACCAAGTTCTTCAAAATGAAATCCACAGTCCAGCAGCATCTAACAACTGAAACAAATTGTCCACAAGCTTGTAAAGGGAACAATCTGCTCACATCTGGGCAAAAAAAAGTGATTAATACATGCAAATTGCTGTAAATAGTTAGAAAGAGCCACTTTATTGTCTCTGAAAATGAAATAATTTTGGTTTTATCAAACATAAGGTGTAGCACTCCACGCTACCAGTCCTGGCTGTGGAGACATAGAGTACACAGTTATCTCTTTGTAAGACACTAATGTATACTTTCTTCCTCTTTGAAACTATCATCTTTTATTCTGCTTTTGCATGTAATTTATTCAATCGATTGCTTGTCCTTTCCTGGACCCTGAGTCTGTAATAAAGTTTGTACTGAGGTTTGCCATTGCTAAGCAACAGCAGTATTTTAGCTTCACTATCAGCCTCTAGCATGCAAATAAAAAAAAGAAAAACCCTTCTTATTGTCAAATGTGGTCACCAGTTAAATAAAACAGCATTTTCACACATGATTTTTGAGTCCATAAGCACACTTATATATGTATTTCCTCCTTTACCACATATACTGTACATGTTTCCTCCCTGTCACACACTGCCTACACACAACTTCTCTCTCTCTCTCTCTCTCTCTCTCTGAGTGCTGTGCCAACTCCTCCAGCTTTACAAATATGATAAGAGCAAAAGCTGCAAGAACTCTTCCAGCACTATGGTAATGGTTAACCAGATAATTCACTTAGGGGTGGGAATAGAAAACAGTCAGACGTTATTCCGTCTTCTGTGCTGTGCTCGCCCGCCTTCAATGAGTTGAATTCATTCATAGCAGGAGTCAGAAAAATGGACGAGACGTTGCAACAAGAGAAACAGGAGTCGGAATATGTGAATCCAAACGAGGACAAAGGTTAACTTTTAATATTTCTTCTCTTCTTTTGAAAGGAAGTACTTCAGCGTTTCAACTCAAGAAGGTTGAGTGAGCTAGCTATTCATTTGCACACAGTGTGGTGTCAACTAAGGTCAACTCATGCAGAAATATTTTAATCAACATCTGAGCTGTGTTACAACAAATAAAGAGACAAGTTTAGTTGTAAATGTGTAATTATATTTTAAGTGTTATGGAAAGGTTTCTGTCACAGACTTGCCGGGGCGTAGCTAGTAGAAAACCACATCTTAATATGCCATCAGTCACTCACATTTGCCTGTCATGCGTGAATAAGTACTGCTCTGCATTTCTTTGATTTTATGCTGCCCTCGTTAAGATGGCTTCTCTGAACGGGTTTCTGTTTTATAGGTGGGATCGGCCGACGACTGAGGGACAGGGATCTTCTCAGGAAGAGAAAGGCTGAAGCAGAAGAGAAGGAGACTAACCAGTGGGTTTTGGGGTAAATTTATAGAAGAGCACAGTCAATGTTAGTGCAGTGACCTACATTTACAGCTATGATCAGTTTGAGTTACCATCAGAGACGAATTCTACAAATTCAACTCAGACAGCAAATAATTGGTTTAATGCAATGGAGAGTAGTCGAATTTTAAGCATTGGTTAGGAAGATTTTGGTATTATAAAACTCACTGCACTCCACAATGTAAAAACATTATCAGCTGCTTATCACACTGCTTTATATTGAATATGGAGCAAGAGGAAACCAAAGGTTGCTCTGTTGTTTCTATTGACGCCCCAGATCCAGGTCAAGGACTTTGTACTATTAGCTTTGCAGGAGTATCACAAAGAGCTAATATCAATGTCCACTGTTGTTGTGGTTGATTGCAATTGTTGTACTCGTTCAGGGTGGAGAGCCCGAGGAAAAGATCGAGAGCTGCAGGGGACAGGAGTGGAACAAAGAAGAGAGGGAGGCCCAGGAAGAATGAAGCCACGGCAGAGATATCTGTCATGCCAGAGGAGGCAGCAGCGCCTCAGGAAGCTCCTGCAGTAGTGGTGGTGCCTGAACCCGCTGAGGTCATCCCCGATCAAATATTAGCTGCTGTAGAAGTGCAACCAGTACCTGTCCTCGCTGCCCCTGCTCCTGCTCCTGCTCCTGCTCCTCAGCTAGTGTTTGGATCCCTCAAAAACCCCCTCTTTGCTCCAGCTCCATTCATCCCGACTCCAGCTCTTTTTTCACCCTCAGTTCCCGCTCCAGCTCCCGCCAAAGATCTAGATAAGGCTCCAATCCCTGTCCAAGACGTGGCTCCAGCTTCAGCTCCAGATGATTTTCCAGTCCCCACCTCAACCCAAGCCCCTGATCCAGATGAGGCTCCTGCTCCTCCCACAGCGCCTCGCCAGGTGGGGGCCCTCTATGTAGCGGCACAAGGCAGGGAGGCTCCTAACCAGGTCCTGATTGAGGACTTGGCCCCGCTCAAGGAGGAAGACATCCCTCCATCTCAAGACAAAAGAGTGGACGAAGGTAAAAAAGAGGACATTTTGACTTTTTGGAACTGTTGAAACGTGAAACTTAAAATTAACTGTTTCCTGTCTGTCTGTCTTTTTTAGATCTGAATGGGACACCCTTGATCAACGTACCTGAACAAAACAAAATGTTCTCAGTTCCCACTTTGTCCTCGACGCCTCCTACACAAGAATATCTCCCAGGAAACTCATACTAATTTTCTAAAACACACATTTCAGATACCGCCGCGGTTCATAAACACAGAAACCAGACGGCATCCTTTTGGGTCACAGTTTGTATCTGAGTATTATTCTGGTTAGTATGAAGCCCGTTGGTAGAAGAGAACAAACATTATGAGCATATGCATCGCTTATTTGTCAAACTTATGAATTCAAACCAAACCTTTATGCTTATTTATTCTGGTTTGTGCTTCAGGGCGAAGCTCATGAATTCTATTTTGTATTTTACATTCAGCAAACAGCAATTTTTGCCTGCTTTTATTTAAAAGTAAATGGCATTAATCAATGGTAATTATGTACTTGTAATTGTGGATTTATTTGATTCAATTTTGTAAAAGTTGTTTTTTCACTGAATAAAGTACACTGCTTATAATCACCTGACTGTGGTCATTATTATCTGTGTCACCCACAGACTAACAATGTAAATGTGACGTATAAATGATCAGTAGTTAAATAAGTGTGATTTTCTTTAGATTAAGTGATAGATAGATAGTGTTTTTGTACAGGCTTTAATGAGACTATCATACATTTATTTTGAAAGTTTCAATAGTAGGTTTTGAGGATGTATCTGCTTTTGTAACATCCATTGTCATGTTTTTTCTCTTAGATTAGATTAGAAATGAGCAGGAATAATGAAGACGAACTCTACCTGATGATGCAGCCTGTTGTGTTTAATTGCTCCAGTATATCTCGGGCGTTTATACTGTAATTTATTATCAATTATGACCTATTTCAGTATTATTGATATTATCTACATTGTAGTTATAGTGTCATATGAGCCACATGTCTTTACATATTTTTGTTGCAATAGTTGTCACATATCGTAGCTTAATGCACATTAATGATTGTTAAAACTTTTTATTTTGTATTCTTATTATCTGTTCTTATTATCTGTGGTACTTAATTTAACCACTTTCACCAATAACAGCACAGCAATATTTCCATGTAAGCAAAAATAATGTGTTTTACATCCAAAGTATTTAATGTACATGAAACACGACTACAATAGATCAGCTACTCATTGTTTGAGTAATTAAAATGACTGCATTGGAAACTAAAATGGCACTCAGTAGCGTGCATAGTCCCCTTTAATTAAATCAAGCGTAATCCAATATCAAACTCGACAGCCCTTTATCCCTCTAAGTGTTAAACCACCCATAACTAACATACAAGAATGTTTTGTGGCCTAAGAAACTTCCCCTTACTCTCTGTTCTTACTTTTCATTTTGTACCTGGGAGGTAGAGCCAATTGAAACCCCATTAACCTATAGTATCATCTGTAACTTTGCTTTGTATTCAGACACGTGACTCAAGTCATTTTTTTCTTGGGCAAGTCAACTCAGGTCCCAGGTTGTGTCAGGTCAAGTCAAGTCGAGTCCTTAGTTAAGGCAAGTCAAGTCCCTTCCCCTCCCAAAGATACTGCAGATACTAAGACAAGGTATCACTACCTGTTTAATAATGATAAAACTGGCCAATTTATGTAACTGGTTCAAAAAGAAAGACATTGAATTGTACTTGTATTATAACTGATAATCAGTGAAATTGATATCTTATCAGGGCTTATTTACTTCTTAATTTCTTCAATAAAAGAATATTCCCTCTTAGTCACTTTGAAACAGTGAAATACTGACAGCCAGACTACAATAAACAAACAAACAAACAAACAAACAAACAAATAAATAAATAAATGAATGAACACAGACAAGTCATTCAAGTCATCATATCGAGTCCAAGTCATTTATTTCCTGTCAAGTGACTTTAGTCCACACTGATTATGACATGATTTTATATGATCTTATATTTTGCATGTACAATTTAAATATGTTGAGTAAAGCGTTCATATCAATGTAATACATGTAGAGTAAAAGTACTCGAGAGCAGTACTCGTGTAAATGCACAGTATTTACATTCCACCAATGACTTTATATTGTTGGTTTTGTATTGATAAATAAAGCTTTATTAAATAAAAAAAAAGTAGATGAGCCTGACATCACTCTTGACCGCCCCCTGCTGGCCTGCAATGTTAGTGCAATTTCATCAGTGACTTCTGTAATATTCACGCGTAATTTATTTGTATTAGCTGCTTGTATTGTTTTCTGTTTACATTTACTTTAAAACAAACAATATAGAGGACGTGACAAATCTACATGAAGCCACACCGCTCAGGTGGTTGTTATGTGGTCACGTGAACCGCTCACCAACAGGAAGTGTGACATGTACTTCCGCATTGAGGATTTCGCACGTGTCACCTGCGTGAGGTTTGTTTGTGTTTAGCAGCGAGCTGAAAGTTGACTAATTGAGGAGTGTCTGTCCTTTCTGTCCTCCTTTACACGATGAGTCCTGCGTGTGACTGCTGCGGTGAGCACGTCAAAAAACTGAATCAGCAGGTTTCTGTGATGAGAAAAGAAATCAAGAACCTGAGGTACGTTCACAAGAGGAGATATGAATGTACCATACACCCCTGGAACAGTTTGTCTCTTTAGACATGGTGTTACAAGTAAATGTTTAGTGTTTCATCTTCTTCAGACGTGTCATTAATATATAAAGCTGCTTTTACAGGACTGTATTGTATAAGATCTTGGTGTGTTTACTTGTATCTGCCCCTCTTTGACAGGCAGATGTTGGACAGTGCAGTCAGAGCTCATCGCAAACACATGACATCCATTCAGTCTGCTGTGTCAAAGGTTGGACTCTGTGAACCTGCTAGAGACCAGACACCACCACCACCACCGCCGCTGCCTTCACCACCATCATCACAGGCTGCATTAGAGAAAGGTAATCATCATTTGTACAATTATAAAGTCAACCCAATAGTACTGAAAATAAAGACATTTTTGTACAGGACTACCTGAGAACAACTTCAGTACATCCTACTATTAATACATACTGTTGTTGCAGTTTATTTTCCTGCATCACATAAGACAAGATTGAACTTTAATCATTCCAGTGGACATTGTTGTGCTAAACACACTCAGTATACATAGCCAATTGTGCTTTTTTATTATCTATTAATACGTCTGTTAATATTTTTCATGAGTCTTTCAGTAATTTAGATACTGGAATGTCGCTGAAATAGTAAAAAGAGTCTAAGGTTACATCTAGAGATGTTGTGATACCATTTTTCCCTTCCCGATACCAATACATGAACACCACATATCGGCCGACACCAAGCAAGATCCTATACCAGTGCGTTACACGTATATATGTTATTTTTAGTTGCCTGCTCTTTAGGGATATTGGCTACTTGTGCAATAACAAATCTGCTAGTTACATATATTTGTTTGGGATGCTCCTGGGAAATAGCAGGGTCTTGTTTTTAATAAATAAATTGTGTTGTACCAGATCGGTGCACTCGCCGATACTGTTCCCAGTATCAGAAGCTTGCCCAATACTGGCATCAGTATCAGAACATCCCTAGTAGTGACATCCTCAAATTACTTGTTTTGTCTGACCAACAATCCAAAACCTAAAGATATTGAATGTACACAATCAGAAAAGCAGCAAATCTGATTAATATTACTGTCAATCAACTTAATTATCATTTGAGCACTAAAATATACATTTAAACTATATATTAACTTTTGACATACATAAATTAATCAATAAAATAAAAGCCGATAAGCCCCCACGCATGGAGGAACGCGGATCTAAGTACAAACGATGGTGGAACACATGAGTGCAAGTGCTACCACTGAGCACTGGTTACTTTTTATTTGTAATTACGAGTGAAGGAAATGCGCAGAAAGGATAATCTGCATTACAAATGTTCAAAATCCAAACAACATTTTTGACTGTGTATAATTCCAGGAAACATCCAGACTGTCCCGATCGGTTACATCAGTTCCTGCTTCTCTGTGAAGAACGGGACCCCCAGACAGCCCACCATTTGTGGCCCCTCGAGGGCAGAACTGCGCATCCAGCAGAGTGTCTTCAACAACCCTGAGCACGCTCTGGTGGGCCTGGAGCACTACTCCCATGTCTGGTAGGTCACATGCTGTTGTTGTACTGCATGTTTGTTTATTCATATGACGGTCCAGTTCTTGACTTGAAACTTGTTGCAATGAGTTTTCACTGAGACATTTCAGTTAACAGTCCCTCAGTAACACTGATTTCACCCCCATGTTACATAAGGTCAGAAACTGCCTATGCACACATACAGACTTTATGTATCAACTGTTTATGTCAACTGAGTATTTCCTATATTTGGTCTCTACAGGATCATCTTTCTCTTCCACAAAAATGGACACCTGAGCTACAAAGCCAAAGTGAAGCCTCCCAGACTGAACGGTCAGAGAGTTGGTGTGTACTCCACACGCAGTCCGCACCGACCGAATGCTCTGGGCCTAACTCTAGCTAAACTTGATAAAATTGTAGGTGAGTGTTAACAAAATGTGTCTTAAATGACTAATTGTGTGGTAATTTTGTCTTTTTGAGGACATATGTACAGATTTAGGAGAACATATCACCATGTTTACTAATTGTCTGTTTAAAAACTGCTTGATAGAAACAAATACATCTTTATTTTCTAGGTGATACAGTACATCTGTCAGAAATTGACATGATTGCTGGAACCCCAGTCCTGGACATCAAACCTTACATCCCAGAGTATGACTCCCCAAACACCAGGATGGACATGGACTCAGAATCTTGTGATTCAAACACAGACCAACCAGGTGGAACTACTGTGTCACTAAATGAGTCAGCAGAGATGTTAAACCTCCAAAATGACTCTGAAAGAAATGCTCAGTCAGACCTGAAGAGTGTCCTCGCAAGAGAAACAACTAAAGCTGATTCATCTGGAGTCAGTGCTCAGTTTTCTCTCCCAGGACACCTCCACAATGTGCTCGAGGACGTCAAGACATATGTGACCCAAGGTGACCTTTTTCAGATGAGTTGTGAGAGCGATGATGAGGTTTCAGACTCAACCAAAAGCAAACCGCAAGAGTCTTCGGTGGAGCACCCTTGCTATGGAGAGGAGGCTTACAGCACCATCGCTGGCTGGATCAGAGAGCCTCCTGTCGGCAGTCTGGAGGTTCGATTCACCCCTCAGGCAGAGAGGGAGTTGGCAGAATTCCTTCCAGCACACCAGTCAGGTAAGACAGGCTTTCAATGTGAATTGTAGTATGATGCAGCCAGGGTGATGTTGTGCTTCTCTCCACAAGAGGGAGCTGTTGCGAAAGAGATGAATATGAAAATAGTTCCTCTACATGACCACAGGACCCGCTGAGAGTGACGGACCCAGGTTCAAGTTCCTGCGCAGTCCAGAGGAGGCTGCAGCCGCCATCAGAGGGGTGCTGTCAGCAGACCCACGGTCAGTCTACAGGAGGACACGCTGCAGAGACAGACTCTTCTTCTTTACCCTGGACACAGCTGACATCACATGCTGGTTTGGAAGAGGCTTTGCTGAAGTGCTGCAAGTCCGGCCTGTTGAGCAACACATTGCCTCAACGTGAGAAACCGTCTCACCCGCCGGAGGTGGAAAGACTCGTGTGCAAAGAAACAAAACGAGAAGCTGTCAAATGTTCTTTACCTAGACATCTCCAGTGTCTGTACAGCTGAATGTGAGACCTTTTTGAAAAAGATCAGACATATTAAACACAATATATGTTTAACTATGTATAAATAGATTGAATAAAAGATTTTTGAAACAATGCTTTTTCTTTTCTTTTTAAATTGTGTTTATGTGCTCTAGTGGCAGTTATAATGGTTCAGAAAAACTACAGCATAAAAGACTTAACCATTAACATACATCGTCATGATTTAGAAAGTTGTTTGCAACTTAATCCAGAAAAACTTGATTCATCCCTGTGGGGAAAACCGTAACATAAGCAATTTCCCCTGCTGGGATCAATACAATATTTCTGAGTCTGATTCTGATCTTGTGTCAAGACTTGGTCTCTACTGGTGTAGAGAAGTAAATCTTACGGTATAGCTTAGACAACAGTTGCCTATCATTTCCACTTTCATTTATTTTTCTTAATTTGGAGGAAGTAACTGGCCCTCTATTCACAGTAGATTTTTGTGTTTATATTTGTAATTTATCAGTGGTAAAGCTCCCCATACTCCCCAACAGTTGCAGCAAATCATTTTCCATCTTTTTCAACTATTTACAGTGGTGTGTTTTTTTAGTCTGAGAGAGGAAGAGGGTGAGAGGGCATGGTTAATGAACAAGGGAAATGTTTAGAAAGAAGCTGTTGTTGGATTTGGAAATTAGGCAACCTAAATGAACAGGAGAAGTACAAGAGTGTGGAAAAGGTAAGGCTGTGGCTAAGTGGGATAAATGTCACAAGATCATTTGATAAGAGGAACAAATGACACTATGAGACACATTAAATGGACAAACAAGGCCTCAAAAGGAAAAGAGAGGTGATATTTATTTATGTCCAGACATGAAATTATAAAGAAACTAAATAAGACATAAAAAGAAAAAGGAGACAAATTCTAGATTTCTCTATCAGCAACTAAAACGCCCTGGTGTAGTGACAGTAACTTCCTGTTGGGGGCAGCAGTGTGCGGTAGTACGCGGTACGGCCGCCCTATGTGTCATAAAACAACCGAAGAAGAGAAACGGACCAATCACAGAGCTGACATTTGTGTTTTGAATGAAACGCGGTTGGGTTGATGGCAGCTCAACGCTTGGTTTGTTTACGCTATTCTCATCACTTTTGTTACGCTGGTTAAAGTTGGCTGTCTAAAGTTCGAAGGTAAGTGTGGTTTTATATGATTTCAGCGGCTGCTTTACGGAATTTACAGTTTGCTTGGGTTAAAATTGTCGTTATCTGACGCGGTGAGGTGTGTAAACTAACTTGAGTTAACGCAACTTACGTTAGCTAACGAACAGCGTTAACGTTTTAGAAAACTAGTTATTTGCTAGCCTACGCCCGTGCTAGCATTATTCTTAGCAACACATTGTATAATAACTTAGTGTTACCTCATACATCTAGGTTATGTTTGGTTAGTTATCACCGCTTATTGATATGTTAATAATCACAGTTACTTTCTGTCAACTGCCAGTACTCGTTACGTAACGTGATGACAGTTGCTTCTAAGCTAGTTTAACGTCACTGTCCTCCAATCAGTTTAACCAGCTATTCTCTTAAAACACGTTTAATGGGGAATTGTCTGTCTTGATTTGCAGTCCTAGAAGGAGTTTCCCAGCACTTCAAAATAATGTCTTCCAGGAAGTCAAGTTCCAGTGGGGAAGGCTTGGTAAGACTTTTGTTCTATGGTATGCGCCATGTATGTTGTTAAATATGACTGAACAAGCTAATGATGTTTTGTTTGACTTCTGTTAATATTAGCCTTCAAGCAAACGTGGGGAGCGTGCTCCTCTGAGAAGTCTGGAGAATGAAATGCTGCATCTGTCAACTCCATCATCAGTAATCAAGTCAAAATCATTGATGACAGTGGTGGGTAAATACTTATTTTTGGAAATGCTCCTACTGTTTGCAATGTTTACGTGACTTTTTCTTACCCTGCTTTCATTTTAATCCACAGAGTGATGTTCCTCTCTGTAACCCAGTACCCTACTCACAATCTCCTCCATTCACCAAATTGATACAAGCCAATGTTTCTAACATTGATATGACAACTGCCGAGACAGCTTGTGGAGATGTAACATTTAAATCCTTTATCTGTCCTGGGGGCGAAGTTGAGATTACAGGTGCTTCAGTGTTTGCTGAAGAGAGTATTATTTTGCCCAAGGATCAGGCTATGATAAACACTTGTGAGGCAGAAGATACAGTCATCTCTGACAGTATGATAGTTCAGTCATGTTGTGACCACAAAGAACACCCCTATCACAATCCTGCGATGAAAGATACCTCCCTGGTTGATATCAACACAGCATGTCTCTGTGAAATTTCCAATGCTACACCGGCATCTGGGGACTCGGCTGATAAATGTGCCACACAAGATTTCAGAGCTTTTCAGCAAGATGTCACTTGGAAATCCTTTGTCTGTGATGGCGGTGAGGTGGAAGTTTCTGATGTCACCAGACTACAAGATGAGACCATTCCTCTGCCCAAGGCACAGCTTGGTGAACCCTTAGTAGACAACAGTGTGAATTCAACCAATCTCTTGGACTGCAGCCAAATATGTCAAGTGGAGCATGCAGATCATCCCTACTGTAGCAGTCAAAATGGTGTTTGCGTCATTGCCTCCGCCTCCTCTGAAACCACAAATGGTTCTGTAGAGCCTGCTAATGGACTGAGTGATGTAACCTTTAAGTCATTTAACTGCACTGGAGGCGAGATTCAAATTTCAGATGGCACCAAACTTGCAGATGAGACTGTTCCTCTGCCAGCTGACCAAACTGTGGCCTGCAGTGAGTCATACAACGGTGGTATGGATCCAAGCATTGTAGCTGGTTACCAAGATGTGCAAAATGCTGATGATCATTTAGATCACCCATACTGTAATGTTGAAAGCTATCCATCAACCCCAAGTGGCAACCTCACCATTACCCACGAACCATTACAATTCAACCCTGATGCTGTGGAGGAGGAGGTTAAACAGATAAACTTGGTGGCACCTGATAGACCGACTGACACACAAAAGGGTGTTACAGTCGGCTCTTTCCTCAGTGCCAGAGGTGAGGGTGAAGAATCAGATGGAGCCCGATTGTCTCAGAAGACCTCCACTCTTCCTGATGACCAGGCTGTGATCAGCCAGACCCTGGATGACAACGGTGTAAATACTTCTATTACACAGGATCAAATTCAAGATAACTACGGCCAACCTAACAGCCACGTAGAAAACAATGAGGCTGTGGTAGATAGTGACCCACCAGCTATCACTACATCGTCAGTGACTAACACGTCTTTAAAGGCACTGTGTGATAAATCTGTTCAATCTCAAATGCAAGAACCATCAAAAAATGACTCGATGCATCCTGAGGACAGTGCATTGCCTTCAGTGCCTCGTAAAGCAGAGTCTTCTGAATGCAGCCATCTTGCGGCCTCGGCCACAGTTCCTGTACCTGTGGCAGTGCATCAGGAACCCGTCTCAGAAATGCACCTCAGCAGTGGACCCCATGGATCCAGTGAGGCAAAAGACAGTGCTCTTGGTTCATATGGGAATGAACCTGTCCTTTGTGACTCGGCAGGCACACCAACTTATGCAGAAAACCTCCCTGATGTTTTCAAAGTGCTGTCAAGATGCCCCTCAGTAGCATCGGCTTTGCAGTTTGGACTCCTCAGTCCTGTTCTTAGGAGAGCCTCTCTGTTTGTATTAGGGTCTAATAAGGATCCTGCTGCCGACCAATTTTTGGCTGCCGATTCTGCTCTTGAGGATGAAAAGAGCTTCCTAGCTCCTGTTAACGTCAACCCCGCTGGGTTGTGGGCAGAGCACTTGGAGAGCCCCATGCCACGTCCTCTGTTTAACTCTACAGTACTCGGTTGCAAGGCCCAGCCAGGCCCAGTCACTGCGGCCGATGTGGATGTGAAGCCTTGCACAGTGCCTCAGCCTGAAGTGGAGAAGCCGGTTCTGGATGTTCCTTCGGTTCCAGATGGTCCCCTTCAGCAGCAGCTCCGGCAGATGGCAGAGTTCCTCTTATTAGTGACAGGAAAGATGGATCCTGCTGCTGTCTCTGCTCCAGTTCTGACTCCTGCTGCTGTCACTGTCCCATCGGCACAAGCTACTCCTACAGAATCTCACAGTGTCTGTGTGGGCACCAGTCCTATGAAATGGGTAGACCACAGCGTCAATACATCTGGCCAGTTTGAGAGACGGAGGGAGTTCTCTGTGGTCGATTCCTGCACTCTGACTGACCCGCTCCTGTGGAAGTAAGTTTAGCCTTTGGATTAGTTATTTAAAAAATTTGATTCACGATAACAACATGGCAGATTCAGCTTTCTCTGTTTTCTGTGTCTGCCTCTCACTGTTTCCTTCTCTTGACATGCTCTCAGTGTACCTCCAGGCAGCCTAGAGTGTCTTCCCAGACAAGAGCTGGAACAGAGGTTAAGGTCCAGTATGATCATGGTGGAGGCTCTGGTGCAGCAGTTGACTGCAGCCAGGACACATGAATGTTCTGCCGGCCCGGCCCCTTCAGACCTCAGGGAGAAACTAGTGCAGACAGACCACACTGAACTCAGTCAGGTGAGGTCACAGTCAGATTTTCATTTTTAGATTTAATTCTTACTATGATGACATCTTAAGTCTAGTTTATCACTGTGTTGATTTTTCATAGACACCACGTTTTCTGTTCAATGGATTATTTGTTTTGTATTTTTTATAGACCTCGATGCACAGAGACCTATATTTGGAGGCTCTGAACAGGATTGGTGAGTTGGAGCAAGACGGAAGTTCTCTACAGAACCTTGTGCAGCGCATGCAGGACATGAGTGTCACCATGGTGAGACAATCAATGACAAACATGTTCTATGTTGCAAAATGATTGAAACTTTATAGACAGAAGCCTCTGACTCTGATAACTGATATAAATGATTTTGTTCTCGCAGTTAAGTGTCTGTCTTTGTCCCAACAGACATCTTTGAGTTGTGACACGGATACTGCTCTCTCTAACATGAAGCAAATAGGAGAAGTTGTCAAAGAGGATCATCAAAGCCTCGTTTCACATGTATGTAAATGCATCTTTCATATCTTTGCCAGCTAACAGTGACAGCTTGATTTTATATAATTATCCAGTGGGTATGAATAAGTTGATGTGTATTTTCCCTGTACTGTTCAGTACGGTCAGATGAAGTCTCTATTAGAGAAAACGAAAGAAACACAGACGGTAATGATGCAGAAGGTCAAAGACGCTCTTCTCCAAAAAGATGACATGAGAATACAGATGGAGGAGGCCTTCACAACCAAGGAGGCGGTAAGCATGGCAACAAATGTCTTAATTGTTAATGTGACATGAGTAGTTCAGTGTGTGTTTTGTGTCTAGCTTGATGATTATATCCAATCTTTGTTTAAGTGGCTCTACTGCAGGTTACAACACAAAAGAATCTTGTCATTATTCTGAATTGATGAAGCCAGTATTTTTAAAAAAACAGGGATATTCTTTGTTATGCTTTTGTTGTAGGCAAAAATATTTTAAAAATAATTCCTGTGCTGATATTGGATGAGGAGCCAACTGAGGCATCTCAAGTGAAAAATAAAATAAAATCACAGCCCACTTATTGCTTAATTCTTTATGTAGCAGGAGTTGTAGCTTTCTGTCTCATGGAGAAAATTCAAACTGCCTTGTAAAGTTGAATTAATTTTCGTAGCATTCTTCACTCCAGGAGCATTAAGTGTGTGTCTGGTTATGTGTTTTCAGGCCTTCAGTGCGATGGAACAGCTGAGGACACACTGTGCCACAGAAATCTCACAGCTGGAGAGGATTGTGGGGTCTCAGGAAGAACTGTTTGCTGCCCTAAACCAGACTTACCCAGAACTGGTAACAGAGAACAGGCCAAAAACAAAACATCTATTCAGCATACATTCAACAAATGAGTTTAATCTCTCTTTTTTTTCCTCTTCTAATACAGGTGGCATTAAACCAAGCTCAAATTGAAACGCTGAATTCTGCTTCTGACATTTTGTCCACAACCAAAGAGGAACAATCCGGTTTGATGAAAGAAGTATGTTCAAAATGTTCTTCAAAAGAGACTTAAATAAGCTTTGTAGGCTTCTAACAATACCTTCACACAGGATGTAGCTATTCCCAAAAGTCACAATTGGTAAAGATGCACCATTTGCAATCATCTTTGCCATTTCCGATTTCTTTTCTTTAAAGTCTTACCTGCCAGTTTCTATTTTGGACCATCCTGATTTTCTTTCTAAGAACTATAATTAATAATTTATGATATTAACTTAAGAGTCTGTGGGTTTTCGACATATAAGCAATTTGAACACTAAAAACAGCACCAACAGTGTTTTTTGTTTTAAACCATTTTATCTAAATTGTAGTTTGTAATCTGACATTTACTTTCAATATATTAACAAGACAATGATACCTTATCATTTCACTCTTATGTGGTGTTAAAATGGTGACATTATGTCGAACTTTGCTTAAAATCCAATAATATTTCTGGTGCTTTCGTGTGGTCATCTTTTCACAGCTCTGCACAGTCAGAGGCCTTCTGCAGAAGACTGCTCCCATACTTCTGAAGCTCAACGAGAAGGCAGCTGCTGCTCTGAGAGAGAGGGACGAGCATATCACTGCTAGAGACCAAGCCATTGAAGAGAGAGAGCAGGTCAGATGTTTATAATTTAATTTGGACACGTTTTTTTAAGTATGTGAACCACGAGGATGACGATTTTTTAATTTTAAATTAACTTACTCAACAGATGGAAGAAGAATGGAACCAAACTAATTTGGATCTCCAAACTGCCAGAGAACAGATTGGGGATTTAAATCTGCAGGTGACAATTCTGACCTCAGGTAAACAACTGAAATAAATATGTTTAACTTTGTTTGGGTATTTCATTCCAGCTGTATAAACAGTCAATACAGTTTGCTTTGTCATCAGCCTTACATATCTTTCTTTTTCTTTTCAGAGATGGGTGTGCTGCGTCAGAAGCTAACAGAAGGAGATGAAGAGAGGGGTCAACTGGAGAGGAAAGTGACAGAGCTGTCTGCCACTGTATCCTCCACTTTGGCCTCCTACACCTTCCTGGAGCAGGCCCTTGCTGCTGAGACTACAAAGTATGACCTCCACAACATATACATGTGCTGAATAATGTAAAGGAAAACAAGTACTGTGCTACTAAAACATTATGTGTGTGTGGTCTTGACAAAGCAAAAAATGTCACTGAACTGCAGCAAGCAGGTGCTAAAAATGTTGTTGCTTCAGTTTGCAGCAGTCATGGAAGGACGTCCAGCAAGCCAAGGACAAGGCAAACGAGTAAGTGTTGACAGTGGTTTTGTTTACTCATAGTTATGGAAGATGGTTATTTCAGCATTCAGCATCTTGGTCAAGACAAAAATGGTTGAAGAAAAGTTTCCTTCTTTCCCTTTGACGTCTTTATATCAATTGTTAACTTGACACTTATTTCAAACTGCACTAAGACCCATTTAGTAAGACAATAATAATATGTTAAGAATGGGACCCATACATAATCTTGTTCTCAGAGAGCAAACCAAACTCCCTGCCACACATACAACCAAGACAAGACCAACACTTTCCTGAAAAGTGTTGCTTAAATACTGAAACTAATGTCACTACCTGTGTTTTGTCTCTGTCCAGGTTGGAGACGTCACTGGGTCAGTCGGAGCAGTGTGTGTGTGAGTTGAGTCAGGCTCTGGCTCAAAGTGAGTGGCAGCTCAGTCAGCTGCAGGCCCTCTCACAATCCCAGAGCGTGGAGATCCAGCAGCTCCAGGAGGTTTGCACACAGCTCAGCAACGTCCGGGAGATGAACGAGGTCAGTTTCCTGGTCTTCTATATACAACGTACACTTTTTTTTTATACACGTGACCTGTGTTGTGCCTGTGATTTTAGACCGTCATGTCTGAGAAGATTGAAGCATTTGTTTGGATCAAATGGCCTGCCTTCATTTTTAAAAAAAAAATGTATTTACCCACTCTGCTTATAGTTTGATCTCACTCCTAATACACATGATACACTTTTACTTTAAGCCAACATGGAGCTGAACAATTGAAGTTGAGCTTTTATGGCAAACATTTTCTAAAGATTTTGTGTCCTCTTTGCTGTCTTGAGTGGAAATAATTTTCTGCCCCAAAAATCATGATTGGAGAGAAAATGTGCTGCAGGCAGTGGAGCTCTGTCAGCTATCTTGATGGCAGGACAATCCATTTAAGGCCTCATTCAGGTCCAACCAGGCATGATGAAAACGGCAATCCTTCCATTTATTTGGGGGCGGTTAGTGCGTGAAGGATGCAATGGTGCATGTCACAGGGGTTACTGAAGAAATGCAGCGGCCCTGCGCAAAAACGTGAAATGGGATCAATTTTGGAGAAACACAACTCAATGTCACACTGCGGTGGCCCATCATATTAGCCAGCGATCAGACTGGCTGGACAGAGTTGTATTTGTACTCAATTTATAAAAGTATCACTATAAATCCTACTACAGTACTGTCTTTCATTTTGGTGTGGTTCACATCACACATTTATGTGTCAGGGTGAAACCAATACTGTCATATAGGCCAAAAAAAGATACACGCACAAACATTCAAGTCTGCCAAATTTAGGATAAAGATGCTGCTAACTTGTTGCGGATGGAGAAGAAGGCTTAAGAGTTGTTGCTCCCAAGCCGGGAGCTGGAATCTGGGCACTACCCAGGTGGAGTTCACAGACCAAATGCTACTCTCACAGTTGTGTCCTCCCACATCGGCGCACAACCCTGCAGTAATTGCCACAACTCCTGATTTGGTCTGACTACAGTCTAGACTTGTTCATTCACACAGCAAAGGCTGCTGTCATCACTGGATTAGTACGTGGCTTCTGGTTTCTGGTGAATTTCTGGTTTAATTTCCTGTTGTCTGTGTGTGTCAGTTCTTGCAGATGGAGAATGAGTTGGCGAGGGAGCAGATGTCTGAAAGTGAGCGTATGCTGAGTTCCAACCTGCAGGGGCTCCGCGAGAGGAACATCCAGTGTGAGGACCTAAAAGGAGAACTAAGTAAACTTCAGTAAGTTTAAGTTAACACCTGTTTATAATGTCTTTTTATATATTTTATGATTAAAGCTGAAAACCAGTTAATGTGCTGTTATTATATCCAGATTTAGCAGATTGCATTTGTCGGGTTGACAACACCACTGACCACTTATTTACTTAATAAACTTGTTCTTTGCCTTTAAAGTTGTTTGCGGTGTGTAATATATTTGATATATTATGTTGGATTCCTTTATTGTATCTATTAAACCATTAGACCATTAATAAACCAAAACAGTTTTTCATTGTGTGAATGACGGTAATGGCAAATATGAAAAAGCATAGTCTTCAGTCTCGTGCAGCTGTATTAAACTTCAACAAATCCGACTCTAATCTTACATCAAATTGTTTAAAAGCTGTTTTTGTCTGTATCCTGCTGCATGATAACTTGTCTGTCTGCGTATGTACAATGCAGGCTTGAGAACAGGAGTTTGCAGGAGGAGCTGGAAACCACAAAGTTCAAAGCCAGTACCACCCAGCTTGAGCTCGGAGACAAACTTGCACAAACAGGCACTGAGATTACTTTGCTGCATCACACACTGCGAGGCCTGACCAATGAGCTTCATGCAGCTCTCAATGACCAGGTAAAAACAACCTAAAGCAGAACATCCAGATTTCACTGTCTTTGCCCATGTATGTATATATTCTATTCAGAAATGCAAGATTCAAAAAACAATTTTTGTGAAAGCAAGTTGAACTAAATTGAATTTAAAAAATATGTGAAAGTAAGTGGACTGCAGAGAAAAAGCGTCTTTTTCATGCAGGCTTGTATGTTGTAATTTTTTAGAAACAAGACCCACTGAAGGATAAAGAGTCTCAAGCAGTCTACAGCGTAGAGCGTCGTCACCCCTCCTGCTCCTTTGTCGACAGCATCATGGTTGCATTAACTGCTGAGACGGAGGAAGACGCCAGCACAGAGACACCTCCTGGACCAGGTACTGTGATACTTTTTCCAGAATGTAATAACTATCAGGCGTCTTAGTATTTACAATCTTGAAAGGCTGGCTCCTTTTCAAGATTAGATGTTAGGATAAAGGCTTTGAGAGTTTAGTTTTGGATTGAGGTACCTTAAAAGCACTTGAATTTTACTCTTGAGAGAATCAAACTATTTGCTCATTAAAGCAGCCAATTACTCGGCTTCTGTCGTTTTTTAGCCTTGAACACAATTAGCAACTTTCCAACTGACATAGTGTCGCAGATTAAATCGTGCAGGTGGTCAATCTTAATGGATCATGAAACATCTTCCAACCTCACTTGATGATCATCCTCTCAACCACGGGTTGCAAGCAATGCTTCCGTGAACATCTGTTGCTATTAGAGATGTGTTTTTTGAACAGTGGCACCCAGATACTCACCTGTGACAGCTGTAAATGGCTCAAACTTGGGTTTTTGTTCTCATGTCATTAATCATTGCGCTTTTTTCACTTCAATTCTTGTTCTTTCTACATTATTTGCTGTGGCAATTATCACATTTTCCCTGCGGATAATAAACACAGCCATCATTTTCTGTCTGTGCCAGCTGTATTTTGAATCAACATGAGTCCGAGTAATTTTGAAGGGACCGTAATTGCCTGCCTACATTTGAACAATCTGATTAAACACCTTGAATTCGGTTCAGAGAGTAGAGTGCTTAAATGGATCTAACGACTTTGGGCTGTAGAAAATCTAATTTGTAGCTCACTATCTCTTCAGTCTCCTCAGACGTGCCTGAGCCACAGTGTGAAACTTTGTTCAGTGAGACGAGTGCCTTCACCCGCATTGCAGCCGTCACCCCAAAAAAGAATTTGAACGCAGTAGAGTTTGAGCCTGAGGAGGACGACGACCAGAACAGCCTGGCAAAGCTGTTCACCGGCCTGGACAGCACCGTCACAGAGCTCGACAGCACCCTGAAGCTGGTGCTGCAGCGTAAAGATGCCCAGCTGGAGGAGCTGCACAACATCATGTAAGTGATTTCCTGTAGGAATCTGTTTTAGAATTATGGCTAATAAATTTAGGACCACAACTAAAAATTACTTTAATTATTAGTTGAGTTGCTAATCATTAACCATCATTGAACTGCTTTGTTTAGAAAATATTAGAAAACGGTAAAGAATGCCAGAACAACGGAGCAAAACAGAAAATGACTTTGTGGGAAAACATGGGAGGCAGGAAATGTTTGGCATTTTTTGCTTGATAAATTACTTAAAGGTCCGTTGTGTAGGATTTAGTGTCGGCTCCATACAGCTTGTCCAGTGTAATCCCAGTTTCTGGAATTTCCAACTTCCCAAATTGATTTGAAAAGACATTATTTACACCCTCAACACCTTTAGTTAGCAGCAACAGTGAAGATTTTGTCTTAGAATGAATGTCCACCCAACGTCCCATCCACAATGGGGTGAGTAGATAATGACAAAATGTTCATGTTTTATCCTTGAAGCGAAGGAGGATTTCATTTAATTGCTTGTTTTAGCCGACTAATGGCTTAAAAACCAGAATATATTGAATTAATTATCTCATTAGACAATAATAGCCGCTAATCCTGGAGCTGGAGCTGAAGAATAATTTGTGTCTTTGCTCAGAAAAATTGACTCAATTAATTGATTAAATAGTTGCTGCCACTTCAACAGTCAACTAAGTGCTTACGCGATGAGAAAAGCAAATGTGAAAGACAACTCTGCTACAACCAGCTGAAAGAGTCTGCATTTTATTCAAACATGCTTTGGCACAGGGCCTTCATCAAAGGTTTTGTTTTGATGGGGCCATAGCGAAGGGGACATATTCAGTTTAATACATTTTATATATATTCTTTAATATTCTCTGACACTTGCCTCTGAGAGAAATTATTTTTTTGATTTTGAGGTTGTTGTTTTTTTTTCTCAGATTTTACAAGTTAGTTTAGAAAAGAGCATCGTTTGGTTATATAAGCATAATGTAAAACTTTTTCTAATGTGTATGTATTGTTTTATTCCAGATGTGGCCTGCAGGTGGAGCAGCAGGCCGCAAACAACAAACAGCAGTCTGAGGTGTTTGAGCTCAAGCATCAACTAAGCCGTCTGAACAGCCTGGCTGAGAGGGGAAATCAGGCACTGCAGCAGAAAGCTCAGGTTCGAACTACTGGACATGAAATTCAAAATGGGCACGGATGGACTGATGTAAATTATCTTGTTGAGCTGAGAAAAGCACTGAAACATTCCTGTAATGATTTTCTCCTTACACAGGACGAGAAAACTGTGACGAAGTTGATGTCAGAAGTACAAGAGACCCAAGAAATTCTGAATAAACACAAAACTGACAGTAACGTAAGGCACAAAGTGTATTTATTAATACACTATAAAACACCCAGAACACAGTTGGCTTAATGTAACAATTGTTGTCAACAGATAGATTTGTCATTTATTTTTCCATTTTTAACAGGAATTGCGAAAGGAGGTGATCGAGCTTCGTCGTTCTCTCCAGCAGTCAATGGCGGAGTCTCAGTTCCTGCGGGAGGAGCTGAGAAAAGCTGGTGGCCAATCAGCTCCTCCAGCACATTTCATGGAAGAGAAGATTCGGTTGTTGAAAGAGGTATCACGCTGTCCTTTATCGTGAGAATTGTCGGCTGCAGAATATTTATTAGAATACTTGTTAGGCGAGATTTAATAATGCTCACTTTCTCTAACACGGGTCCTCTGATTTTTATCTGCAGGTGGAGAGACTGAAGCTGAGTCTGCAGGAGGTGGAGCAGGCCAGAGTTAAACTCCTCGAGAGAGCAAAAAGACACGTAAGAATCTGCTTCATGTACTGAAGTAGTCACTGATATTACTGTGTTATTACTGTACCATGTTTGTTAATCTGCTTTTATTGAAATTATTTTTATATTTAACAAAAGCCCTGTCATATAAATAAGGGTTGTAATCCAGTATGTTCATGATGTTGTCATGCCTCACGCAGCAAATCATCCACCAGACCAACCAGCAGAAAAGTGAGAATGAGCTTCAGATGTTGAACCACATGATCAATAAAGTCAGAGAGGTGAGAGATGCTTATTCTTTCATCTTAAATGTATCCTGTAAATACTTGATGTGTGTACATATATTTACGGTAGTGAATGTTTTCTCCACACAGACTCTGCTGTCTTTGCCAGATGTGGTGAAGAATAGCGAACAGCTCCAACAGCTTGTTGAATACATCGGCTGACATGTTTGTTATTGTCACCTGCGCTCATTTTATTTATGTCTGTTATGTTTTAGCTTGTCCTGACAGTTAAGTATTCATATTTTTAGTATGATTGAAATAAAACAAATTGTATTTGTTTCTTATTTATGGTCTCTTTTTTTACACATTCCAGAGTAATGGCGGTCTTTGACTATTTCGTGTCAGTTTGTCGCTTTTTAAAAACACACGCAGACACTGTTGGTTTTTACATACAATATTCTGAAAACAGATGTGCGTTACTGCAAGCTGCACAGTGTTCTTACCTTTATGCATTTGTGCTCCAACGCAGATAATATAGGGTTCCCATGGGTCCTTGACAGAGCTTGAATTTATAAATGTAACCCAACGTTTGTGAATAGGCTGTCTTCATGCGTCTCCCCCGCAGTTTTCTGCAATCCCTGTAGCAGCACAATTGAAAAGCGTTCACATACTCGAGCCTCTTCCTCTTTTTAATTGTGTCTGCGAGCTTCTGTAAAGCCTGCTAGTTCTCATTAGAAACATTCTGCGTTGTTGTGACAGTAATTAGCCTTTTGTCTGAGTCAAGCTATTTCTTGTTGTTTCCTTTTGAATATGAGGGAGTTGGGCCTAAAATGTCCTTAAATTTGCAGATTGTAGTAGCCTACTGATACCGGAATTACATTTCTTTCGGAGTTTCTTGTTCAAATGCTCAAAATATGAAACTTAATTTACAAAATGTCCTGTCTAGCTCACCTGGGAGTGTGCAACGTATATGCAAGCGGCCTGGGTTTGACTCTGGCCCATTTAGTTTCCATCCAGCCATCTTCGGTCGCGCTTTACTTTAGTTTATTTTTTTGACATGGACATAAGGGGAACAGTGGCCATTTGCTGCATGTTTTCCCATTTCTTTCTCCCCACTTTCCTGTCTATGTACAGCTGTTCTATCTATTAAAGGCTAAAAAGCTTCCTCGCAAAAAATACAAACAAAAAAAAGTGTACATTACTAAAAGCTGGTACAGGTGCAATAATAGTGTTTCCATGTACAACTGAATTTAACCTTAAATGTGCTTGGATAGGCTGCAGATTAAGATTACCATACTATAACTGCAGTCATTTTCTGAAGCTGTTAACATAGGTGTGCTACTGTAAGTTACACCTTAGTGTCTTTAATAAGCACACTGAAACTTTCTGACAAAAATCAGCCAATTTCTTTTCTTTAATAGTCTGCCGTTGGACCATAACCTGAACTGATGTTTGTAATGCAAATATTCTTCACGAATCACCTCTGTCACTTTAATCTTGAGTGCAGTTCTAACAATAATTAAACCTTTGTCCTTTTTTAAATGATTAGAGTCTGACTCCTGTTCATTACTGCTATCGCTAAATCCTCACAGATTTTAAGATTTGAGCAGCACTCAAGAAAAAACTGATCCTTTCAACTAAGGATCGAGACGGCGAAGTCATATCTGTCAACAAAGCTTCTTTTCTGATAGAAACTTCAGTGTCTTCCTCGCTATAACGAAGCGTCTCCTTACTAGTCCCATCTTGTCAGATATGCAGACTTTGCGCAAAGGAGGTTTCTGGTGTTGCGATAAAGGACTCACGCTACTTAACTTGATAGGCTGAAATATCGAGTTACGAGTCAATTCATTTTCTTGATTAGTGGATCTGTGTGGTAGATTAACTGTGTCTGTGTGTCTTAAGTGCTGTGTTGATGTCTGGGCATGATAATTGAGGCCGGTCATGGTGACTGGTAATACTGCGGCTCCAGACACCACTTTAAACCAGCTGAGGCTGAAACGCAAAGAAACACGAGCACAAAAGAAAAATATTTTGGAGGGAATATTTTTTTCAGGGTGTTATATGTCTTGCTCGATTAGCTCTTTTGTGTTATGGTTCGATTGTAAAATTATATAAATTCAGTATGTGGATAACTGATGTCACCTGGCTGCAAATCAAAATTTCAGCTTTGAACATTTAAAAGAGAAACAAAAAAAGATTCTGGTGTGACATTTTGGCGCAATTGCTAAAACTGTAATAGCAATAATACATCAATAATTTAAATGTTTTATTCTTGAAGAACAAAAGTGCTATATAATTTCGTTTATTTCCAAAAAGGCAACCAATTATGCATTTTCACTTAGCAACACAATACATGCAAATATACTAAAGCTGATGTTCTTCATACAAGCCACTTATTGCAAAGCCTATGACCATGAAGCACAATAATTTATTCAAACATTTCAAAGTCTGTCACTTAAACTCACCGGTAATGTAAATATAAAAACTTGCACGTTCAATTCATGACAAAAACAAAAGCTCACAACTGCACACAGTGTTGGATGAACTTGACACTCTCACACGCTGTGAAGAGGCCTTGACATTAACTCCAATTTTAAAGCATCTATCTCAAAGTAAAATTACCATCAATACGGAAAATGTGTTGTAGGGTAAATGAAGTGAATCACAGTTGTGTCAGGAGAGGTGTTTTTTCATCAGTCTGTTTGTCTCACGAACAAAGAAAAACAATCATCTCTGGCTCACTCAAGTCTCTGATGTTCTGTTCACCAGCTCGTGAGATGCTCGGCTCGAGATTCTCAGTAGCTCAGATGGCAGACACAAACCTGTCCATATTCCCTGGGTATGTGGGGTGTCTCAGGTAGCCCCCAGTGTTGGCGATAGGACCCGCAGCACTGCTATACTGGGAGAACACTGGGGAGACCCTGCCGTAATGGTCCATGGCCTCTGCAGACCCGTGGGCTGAGGAATGGAGGCGTCCTGCCACTGCATACCCCTGGCTGTGGCCCTGTCCATACGAGCTCTGGTGGTGTGGGTGGCCGTTTGGCCCGGAGTAGGTGAACCCGGGATGTGTAGAGGAGCGGGATGATAAGGCCCCTCCGCATGGTTGGCTCTGGAAAGCTGGGGCTCCCAGGCTGCAGGGAGCGGATTCACTTGGATGCCCCTCGGGACTGAAGCTCCGGTTGGACTGCTGCATCACCTCCGGCCCTGGACCTCCAAGCATGCTGGCTGGAGTCGGGTGCCCTATGAGGTTATTGATGCTGAACATGCGGGTCTGACCTGGTCCAAACCCAGGAGGAGGTGAAGATGGGTAATAGGCAGAGGTCAGCTGCTGCCCGTAGGGTGGACTGACTGTCATGTTTGGATAGACGGAGTTGGCATATGTGGCCGATCTGGCAATCTGGACAGGAGTGAAAACTGGTGTCTCATGGACATATGTGGTGTAAGTGCTGAGGTCACAGCGCTTAAACCTCTTCCTGCGCCTCAGGAAGCTGCCGCTCTCGAACATGTCCTCTGCGTTTGGGTCCAAAGCCCAGTAGTTGCCCTTCCCTGGCCGCCCCGGCTCCCGAGGGATCTTGATAAAACAATCATTGAGAGTCAAGTTATGGCGGATTGAGTTCTGCCATTTCTTTGAATTGTCTCTGTAGAAGGGGAAGCGCTCTGTGATGAATTTGTAGATGCCCCCCAAAGTCAGCTTGCGGTCAGGGGAGTTGGCTATGGCCATGGAAATGAGCGCAATGTAGCTGTAAGGGGGTTTCCCTCGCTGGAGAGGTCTCTTTCTTCTCCGACCTCTGGGCTGCTCCTCAGTCTGCACTGGAGGGCTGGAGGCAGATGAGGTGATGTCTGCTGAAGAGTCTTTCTCAACTTTGACCACCGGCATTGTCATGGACAGTTCAAAAATATCACGTAACAGACGGATTATAAAGCAAACTCACTGCAAGTGCTGCACGCTGTTAGTACTTCCACAGTGTAGATGACGTTCCCTGAGGAGACAGATTAAATCCTGCACGGTGGAAATCAAATCAAGAGATCAGCCCAGCACACAATCATGCCAGATCACAGTAGTTTCTAAGTAATCACTGTCTTTGAGTCCAAATCCTGCAGTTCTTCAAGAGAGAGTCCTGTTTCATGAAATGCTGCCCTTATTCCCCCGAGTTTGTTGTCAAGTTAAGTTGAAGAGTTAAGGCATGAGCGCGCCATCCGTGGTGTTAAAGGTGTGTGTGTGATAGAATGAGTCACTCAGTGTTACCTGTAGAGTGTATCGCCTCCACCTGAGGGCCACACCCCCTTAAGCATCACATGCTCTCGACATACCTCAGCTCTATAAGGGTCTATTGTTCATGTTAGATGGAGTCTGCTTGCTTTGTGCTGGACATTTTATCAGTTTTAAGTTATTTGCATAATAAATATCCTGAAATGGAATAAAGAATATGAAATATCCGAACCAGAATCTACTTATTTGATCAGATTTTTAAAAGTTTTAACTGTTGTTGATCAATAATGTAATAAGTGTAATCCTTTGCTTTGGCAATATTGTAACACACAGTCATGCCGATAAAGCCTGTTGAATTGAATTGAATTGATCAATAAATACATGCACAATGAATTGTCATTGTTAACCTTTGATTACTTTTTATGTGTTTACTTTGACTATCAGATTTATTCTATGCACAACTTTTTTACTTTCATAGACCAGAACTGTCCAAACAAACACTGTTTCCTTTTCGATATTCAAATCTTCCTTTAAGCCAACCTCAGTTTATTCTAAAAGGTCCAAAATGGTCCATGTTGTTTTGACGTTTAACACTAAAAGACCTCTTTAGTGGTAACTTAACCTACGTGTTGTTTTTCTACCTTGCTTCCTTGTTTGTTTTGTGCCAGTGGTTGGACAAGCCAGCTGTGTTAAGAGATGTAAATGTTTTCCAGACAAAGGCCGGCCTGTGATTTCAGCATGCAAAATATAGGCCATCATCATAATCCCTGGACGCAACCCGAGAGACAGGAATAACCAACCCTCGATGAGGAAATCGTTCATTGAATTGGTTTTGATTATGAATGTCTTCTAGGAATTAGTGGTAATACTTGCTGGACAATCGAGGTATTTTTTCTGTACATTGGTTTATTTTGCACACACATTTTGATTTCAAATTACCAAGCCCATTCTTGGATAGTCTAATCTGTGAAGGCGCTGCTTTAAAGCTGACTTTAAACACTATTAAATTCCACCGGCACCAGTAATAGAAACAATGCTGACACTCTGAGCAGCTCTGGTGGTATGAAGTGACTCCACAGGGCTGGGGTTCACCACCTTAATCACTTAAACAAACAGAGGGAATAACACGGCAGCACACTCCCACCGCTCAACACCAGGCTGGGTTAACACTGCGGGCATGTGTCAGAGCGGGAGAGCTTGGTGAGAGAGCGTGGGTTTGCTCAGACAAACAGCCTGATGAAAGGTTTAGTCCTGTGGGGAGGGCCGGGGGATGTGGCTCTCAGTCAATGGGCAGGACCTGCAGCACTCTGTTATGTGATGGGTTGTGTGTATGATGGATTGACACAAGGTAAACGTGAGAGTCCACATACCTATTGGCTTCAATTATTTATACCTGCACACAACAAAAGATATATATTTTTTATTCCAAGGTCGTGCATCTTGCTGAAAATGGAGACAAAACGGAAGAGAAACGAAGACAGATGTTATAAAAAAGTACATAATAAACAACAGTTAAAACTGAGAGACAATTTAAAGTTTTTTTAGAATATATTAAAGCCTTCATAGTGTGTTATTATATATGCAGAACTTAGACTTATTTCTTTATTCATTGCTATTTATAATAATTACATTATTATCAGACACTCAGCTGCAGTATTGTGCAATGATTGATGTGATATCTGTCATGTGGTAAGACTAAGCCACTGTTACAAAAATATTTTGATTTCATGTTACTAAACATATTTACTTAAACCCAGCTTCTCTTTAAAGTGCACTATGACAAACTATTTGGTCAGTCTGTTGTTGCTGCTTGATTTACACGTTAAAATATATTTTTACAATACTGTGTGCTTATGAGTAATCTATGAGTAAAGGGGGATTTGCCTGAGGTTGTACATGTGTATACTGTAGAAGAGTGTGTGAGTGTGTGAGTACACATAGGGGATGCCAAGCTACCTGACACCCGTGTCAATGAAGGAGACTAAAAGAGAAGCAAACATTTGACACCTTTTTGTGACAATATGTAGAATATTTAGAAGATAGACAAATGTATATAAGTAATTAAAATTTAATGGAGATATCATCAAGAAAATAATGGTTAGTTGCATTTACAAACTTATGAGAGCGTGAAATTTCACTGTCTTTTTGGTCCCCTTGTTAGATATCAGCAAAATCAAATTTAAAAGCACAGAAATAACTTAAGTACAGTACAGTTGCACCATTATTTAAAAACAGTTCACATCTGTAGTTAAAAATAAAAATAGTTTTTATAAATACATATATTTCTAGTTCATGTCAAGTTTTATGTCTGTCAGGGTGTAATGTTTTGTGAAATTATAATTAAGTGTTTGTTCCTGAACTTTATTTTTTTTTTGGGTGAAAATGTAAAAAATTCTGTTACCTAAAATTTTGACTTTTTAAAAAATCGTTCTCATCCCATTTATGACGTAGGGACACCTTTGTTATCCCAAATAATTTTTGAGGTATAGTTATGTTTAATACTGGGGTCTGTGTGATTACCTAACACTTAACAACCAAGCCCTTCAGTTTTCACTCCTTTTAGAGTGACTGTAACTGATGATAACAGTAGTTTTTGCAAGACTGCATACCGTTACACCGTAAACCATGACATTTTTCAAGATGGTTATCATACCGCACAAAATAACGAATTGATGAAGTACATTTGCAGCCAATACGACGATAAAGTGTTCGGCTGTGCTGCGCACAAAACAGCAGTGGTGGTGATGGTTTATTTAATCTTTAATTTTATATTTTCACATTTAATCAATTCAAATTTGAACTTGTCAACTTGAACAGACAATTTGAGCCGTGTTTTTAAGATACAGTGCAAACATATTGGACATTGCATTACGTTAATGCACTCTTATCAAAATGACTGTATTAATGTGTTTGATTTTGTGGTTACTTCACATCACCTTCTGACAGACGTGATGGACATGCAGTGTAGTGTGCAGTGGACCTCACCCTTTGGCTAAGACAGCTTTTTATGCTTTATGGCTGCGAACAATTAGTGGTGAGTAATTTCTCAGGTACCCGTTGTTACTGGAGCTCAGGCTCATAGCTGCCATAGTTTGCTTATGCATCATGATTTGGCACTCGAAGAGCATTTACTGTTAATATTTGTTCATGAGCTTTTCATCTCCGCGTTTGTGCAGGCGGATTAAAAATTTGAGTTATGCTGCTGAAAGGTGACTCTACTGTCAACATTTCTGATCAAGAACGTTTAATAGCGTGTTGATGTGACTCCAATGATTGCCAGGTCATGCCAAACGGATTGTGTTGTGTAACCTGAAAAGATCTGGTTCTCTTTTTAGAGATAACCCTCTTGTCAAAAACAATATTTTGACTGAATAACAATGAACACAACTCTCGTTATTATCCTTTGATTGCTTGCTTTTTTCCCCCACTCAAAAAGCTGCTCTAATCATAACTTTAACATTAGCAGTAGATAAAATAACAATTGTAGTATCTGGAGTTCCCCTTACCTCTGGAACTTTTTAGCATCTATAAGATTAAGATGATTCACTTTCCACAGTGTCAGTTGGCAAAACAGCCCTGATAAACTGACTGCACACGACCTGTCCAGCATTAAACACCAAGCAGAGAAGGTTATTGACTAAAAGGGCAGCGCATCACATACAGCGGCCTGCTCAGTGCCTCTAAGTTTGACGCTATAAGTTCCCCTCGAGTGTCGCTTCTTGAAGCGCCCCTCTAATGCAGTTGAGCGAGGAAAATCTGTGTAAGGGGGAGTTTGGGTGGGTCATTTACAAGAGTTTGTGTACCATTTGTGACCAAAAGCAATGTTTTTCTTTAAATTCATGTAACGTAAATAAGATAATGTACGTAAATGATGTAACTTATGTTAAGAAACTGAAAGTAAAGTATGATCTTTTCCTAAACCTAACAGAGTATTTGTGAGAGCGTGTTGCGAAGAGGAATGTTAATAAGTTAATTAAAAAAAACAGATGGATGCATTAATATAACTCACTTTTGTTGCAGAGCTTAAAACAGTGATATGGTTACATTGAAGTCAAAGTAAGTCTTCCATCAATTTTGTTAATTTGTCCAGCTTCTGTACGCTCACGCGCTGTCTTCAATTTCTGAACCTTCATCTGCCGGATTTTTTTAAATCTCCTGTAGCTAGCTGCAAACTGAGTCTTGCATTTGAAGTGCACTTGGGTTGGGCATCACTGAGTATATGTTAGGGCCCCCACAGCTAAGGGCCCTGGAGCCATGCATTGATGCCGCCGTGAGAGGCCTCCACCTGTCCGTCACAGCACAGTGTGGAGACGCAAATGACGGCTGGAGGCTGGGACAGCTGCACAGGAGAGCAGGGCTGTAGCCAAGGCAAATGAAGAGCTCTTCACTTTGTGTCTCACGTATACTTCTGGCTGTGCCAGAGAGAAACGGCTCTCTCCAAACAAAGACAAACAAATTAGATATTTGAATTTGAACACTTGACTTTAACCATTTGGTGACTGCACGTATACAGGTGGTGGACGACTTCAGTACTGATTCTAGGTGATAACAGGGCTCAAGTCACATGCAGCAGCACTCAAAAATAGGTGAGCAGAGCAGGTAATGGACGATCTTGAACTGTAGCTGCGTTAATGAGGGGGAAGTTTATATTTCTCAGGTGTGTATTAAATTACATACAACTGCTAAAAATGATGTAAAGATGCAAAAAAATGCTACTAAATACTAAACATGTAGTCATTAATGCTTATTTTCTGCAAGGATTGAGTTCATTATCAAATTGAATGCAAGTTGCTCAGAAATATAAGAAAATAAAATGTAAAATTAAAATCTTACCAGTGGTGCCCTTTACTGTACATTTAAATGATTCAGGCAAAAAAAAAAAAAAAAGATGTGTTTTTAAGATAGAAATATTCATCATTAAACCTGTAAATATCTATATGCTGTTTTTTGTTTTTTTTTGCCACTTGGGCAGCGGAAACAATTTCTGAAGGCAAACATGACGTATCATCACGTATTAAGTTCACTTTTTGCTTTGTCTTTGGTCTCCACCACCTCCTGAAAAAATAGAGATTAAAGCTGCCTAAAAGTTTATATTTTATTGTCTAAAGAAATGCAAAAAAAAGTATATACAGTACCATATTTACAATATTTTAAGAAGTTTCCCTTTTTCAAACTGTGGATATCAGGTTGTAAGATGGAGCTTTTTATTTCTTATTTGAATTTGAATCTAATGCTGTTTGTGTGTGTCTGTGTGTGTGTGAACACTGACCCAGTCAGGCCACTGTGGAGCAAATGAGGGCTTCGTGTTTGCATTAGCAGCTGCAGGGGCTTGGTGAAGATGCAAAGTTCTGACGGTTGACTTGCTCCAAACCCGGGCCAGTTTACATAACTGAAGCGCTGCGCTGCCCGGGGAGCCTGCCGTTAAATCACTGTGTGTGTGAGTGTGTGTTAAAGTGTGTTTAATAAAGCCGCGTTTCCACCGCAGGAACTTTCCCCAGGGATGAGGAACCTTCAGAATAAGTAGTGGAGGGGTAGAATTTCCCAAAAGTACCAGAACTTTGGGGGTCGGGCTTGCAGCGCTGAACATCTCTGATTGGTCGAGTACTTGCAGCATTTTATTTCACACACGATTTTTAAAAATCTGCAGGCACAAAGCAGTCAGTTTTTTGTTCATTGTCCTTCATCACATCACCATGAAGTTACAGAAGAAAGCATTCAACAGATGGACAGATGACGTTGTATTTGCTGTTTAAAAAAAAAAAAAAAAGTTAGGCTCCCTTACTGGAATCCTTTCTCAAACAGTTCCACATTAATTACCACCTGTATTAATGTGAATCAATATGACCTTCATGTAAACTTGAATACTCTTATTTGATTTCAGGGTGTGAACAACTCACAGAGCTCAAAACAGCTGTGGCTCTGTCTGAATAACCGGTGAAGCTAAAACAACAATCCAGTGACTATTTCTTATTTTATTTCTGCGTGATTATTCTGTATTTATTCGATATTTTCCAACAAATTCCATGAAAAGACCAACAATAACAATGTGACAGCTCATCTCTCAGTACTTCCGACACAACAAATTAAAACAATGACCCTGCCTTTATGGAAGTCCACATCCATTAGAGGCAATTATCTAAGTTAGATAATCGGCTGCGTCAGAGCCAGACGGACTCCATGAGTCAGGCGGCGACACTTCAATTAGCGCCTGTCAACTAATTATCACAAAAAAAAAAAATCAACGCTTATTAGTGCTGAAGGATTAGAGGTGTGAATCCAACGCTGACAAAAGAATGTGAGAAAATAACGTCTTGGCTACAATGATGAGAATAATCCTCTGCTTTATTCATATATTTATAAATCTGTTAATTTATCAGTAGATGATCAAATTACCCACATTAACGTCCCTATTCTTAGTCAGTTGTGGATCAGGTTTTGTCTGTATGACTCACACAGAATGACTCACCCCTCCTTACCTGATAGAGACAGTATCTCTCTCCTGCACTGTAACACAGATCACAATTATAGTCATGCCTGGTTGCAAATGTCAGTGCATCCATGTCAGTTGGGCCCTGTTAGGATCTATGTGTCAACACCTCATAGTTGTCTCAGCCTGCACAGAGCCCAGGCAGCCACACATGAGCATTTTTACCCATGCCTGCACCTGAAAGGAGCCCCGGTTGCACAATAGAATCGCACGTTAGGATGGTTAAAGGAGTCGAGCACTATCCTCCTTATTTTGTTCTACTTCATTAACACAGATTCATTTCTCTGTCTGCGTGTCTGCGGTCTGACAGCGAGGCAGAGAGGAGGATGGAGGGGGTCAGCGTCAGAGGAGATGTGTTGTTACCACGCAGAGCTCTTGGGGCTTTGGCAAAGCATTTCCCATGAAGTAAAGCTGTCGCTGTCTTTTCTCTCGAGTTATGCGGTACAGCCCTTTTTGTGTGCGGATCCGTAATGGCACGCAATTCAGGCTGCAAAGTGATGTCATTTAAGGTTATTTTGAATGATTTATTTATTACAAAATAGCTTTTTAAAAACAGGTGTTTTAAACACGTTATTTTAAACGTAAAATATGAAACATTTCTGCATTAAAATGTCTAAAAACACTTGAACATTTGTTGTAGTTTTGTTGAATTGTGTACTCACATTATCCCAAATGTTTCTCAACAATGTTCAAACCCAGAGAAATCCATAATTTTATTCAAGGTAATGGCGCGTTTCATTTGTACATCTGTCACTATGACTTCCAGGATAACATCGGATGATACGTCGGAAAGTGAGGAGGGAAGTCTGTGAATGTGACTCAACATAACATGAATAAACTTAAGTTACCTTGTCTGAACATTTCTGCCTGTGCCACGTCAGATAGTTTTTCATCGGCAGTTTGGAGAAAAACTCCCATGATCCCACACTACTTCACAATGTCAACAAATGACATCTTTTGTTTTCATTGTTCATTAAGCGACCCATCATGGCAGAAACGACACACTGTATGTGCGTTTAAACGTAGTTTTTCAAATTAAAAGTTCAACCTTTCTTATGAATATACACTCATTTGCCTTTTTGATGAGAAGATCGATACAACTTGCAAAATAAAGCTCGCAGCTGGTTAGCTTAGCTTAGCGTAAAGACTGAAAGCAGGGGGAAACGGCGAGCCTGGCCCTGTCCAAAAATAACAAAATTCACTAACGAGCACCTCCAATTGCCCTCATGTTCAATCGTGTTTGTTTATTCTCTAAGAACTGTAAGAAAGAGTCATAACATGACCCCCGTTAAAAACACAACCTGACATTTTTACACGTTTTTGTGCTGATTAAACAAATGAGCTATAATGTGTTAAATAGCAAGCTTTAGAGGTGTTGATAGGTGGATTTTAGTATCTTTGGACGGAGCCAGGATAGTGGTTTCCCCCTGATCATGCCGCTGCTGGCTGTAGCTTCATATCTACACATACATTAGAATGATATCAGTCCTCTCACTTAAGTCTTGGCAAGAAAGCCAACAACTAATCCTTGATGCTTACAGCATAAAGCTAAAATTGGTTATCATACATGTAGATATAGTGGAGAGATTAAGATTTACAATTTAGAAACACTAACATAGATTTGTTACCAGCAGGTAAACGTAAGGTGTAATTAGATTTATTAAGCTCTCTGTTGTCTTGCCTGTGTAAGCCAGGCACGCTACCAAACCTGTATTTCCATTATTGCAGTAATCGGCAGTTAATTTTTTTTTAATCTTCTATCTCAGTTTATCATAATTGCTACGTTTGTCCCAGGCATTGCAATTGTTCGGTGAAGCACATCACTGCTTTTGTGTGTCATTGCTGACAAGCTTTCAGCGCCACCCAAATCCTCTGATTCCTCAGCAGGAAGATACAGGTATTCATCCAGCTTCCACCGATATCCCTGAGCACAGTGTTGTGTTTTCTCAGCTGTCAAACTCCTGACATGTCTTTTTAAGCTTGGCAGATGAAGCACTTGTGGAAAGGAGCTTGGCTCTGAGAATGCATGTTTGTCATTGTATGATATTGAACATGTTGTTTTGTTTAATATGAAGAGATGATTGATTTTAATATAAATGAAGCATAAACAGTGAGTAGATTTAGCAAAACAATACCTCCTCGAGCGCGCTATTATTTTGCAGGTGCAAGACAAACGGTCTCTGAACACACAGATGTTAATATAGGAGTCATGAATCATAATGAAATAAATACAATAAGCTCTGTTAGGCTTTACTTAGCAATATGCTAACATGAACATGCTATAATGTGCTCATTGACAATGCTTACATGCTGATATTTAGCAGGTGTGCTGCATGCAAGTACAGCAGGGGCGATGGGAGAGGTTTTTGATCATAAACGAAAGTATAGACAAACTTTGACCTCGTGACAGTGCTAGATGAAAAGTAAGGGAATCACCAAAATCATCACCGTTCATCCTGAAGGGGACATGGATGTCTGAACCAAATTTTAATGCAATCCATCCAATAGCTATCACAATAGTTCATTAAAAAACACCAAAGTCAGAATACCATTGTTCATGTTAGCCTTTGTAGCCAATCAGTGACTATTTGTGACTCCTTATCACAAGTTGCACATGTCTATGAGCTGTAATCACGTGTAAACCCACATATGTTTGTAGACTTCTGTTTTGAAGCCTTGAGTTTGGCAACACGGCCATCGGCTCAGGCCAGCTTTTTGGAGCCAGAAGTGACCATATTTGACGAGAGGGTGGAGCTGGGTAGGATATCCTGATGGGATCTGACTGAGAACCTGAGGATATGTCATGGTAGTGACTTGTCAACCACAAGCATACCCTGCTTTGTTGTCTATGAACATCATGCTGTATTGAAAAAGACTTGAAACTAGCAATTGAGACCATTAACTCACTGGGAAAACATTTACTGAGGTGATAAATCAAGTGAGAAATAGGGTCATTTTCTCATAAGCTTACATACAATCAGACTTCTTTTTGCAAACAGTGGAGTTGAAAGAATGCAGGTTTAATGCTGCAGTCCATTGCAAGTCAGAGTTCGATATTTCCAAGTCGGTATTTGTGAATCGAAATGTGTCCCAGTCCATTTGCTTGGGAAAACATGGATGTCCGCAGCAAACGGATGTTTGTATGGCAAAGTCTTTGAACTTCACAAGCAACTTCAACGGCTGATTTAACAGATAAGGGCACCTAAAAAAGAGATGGGAGGAGTAGGCTCATACCGCATGCTCGCAAACACCTCTATCAAGCATAAATCAATTGAATAGAAGTGAAACTGGCAACTACAAAGTTGTTGTTACAACATGTTTCTGACTTGGATCTTCATCACGGATGACCATTCCATTGCACTTTTCCAGGTCGGACAGGTTTTTCAACGGCTGTGATCAGTTCAGCCAAAGAAAGACATTTGATTTAAAATAGTTTGTAGAAGCGTGAAGTTTGAAAAACAAACCCCCATCTTTAATGTTTTTGTATGTTTTTTTTTTTTTATTATTATCTCACGACCCCTGGGTTAGGAACCACAGGTAGATTGGTGCATTACTCCACTTTGTGTTCAGTATCTTGGCAGAGCAGGATTAAGAGTCTGCTTCGGTTCTTTGAAGGTAAAAAATAAGTACCTCTGACATTGTGTACGCATTTATTAGTCATCAGTAATTAGCTATTTATTTATAGTTCCGGGTTACATTGTTTGGTAACATTGTCTGCCATGGCGGCTAAAGCACTTTCCATCTGAGAGAGACGATGCATGCGATGACAGTGGTGGCAAAGCATCTCCATGCGTGACTTGACTGAGAGACTGGCGCATGACCACTCAAACAGGATGTGGTGCAGAGCAGTCCACTTGTGTGTGTGCGAGAGGTAGCGTTGGGTGTTGTAAGTCTCACGCATACCTGTATCTGGGTTGTGCAGTGGGAGGTTGCCCTTCTGACTCAGCCTCGCATGGTAGCCGGCCAAGTAAGACAGAGAGTAGGAGAAATCTAGAGTGCTGTGCAGTTTCTTTCCAGTGCCACCTGTGTGTCTGTTACTGTGGGATTTGTAGCTCCTCAATCACTGACACATGTGGATTATCTGTACTTAAGGCAAAAAGCCAATACAAGCCACATCTTGTATGCAAGCAATCAGGCACTCAAACACAACATATCTTCGCCCTTTGTGGAAAGAATCTTCTAAGGATCTGCTACCAGTGTAATTGCTGTAATGAGACCTGGGAAAGAATGTTATTTTAATGCAATTGTCAATTTAACACACACATACACATACCCACACACCCCTGAAGCGGTATTGTCTTAAAGTCTGGTTTAGACAGAAGCCTTATGTGGTATAATGTGGAGGCTTCTGCTTGGCAAAGATAGCCGGGTGCAAACACAGGTTAAAGGTGGATCAACCGTTGAGGAAACATTATGAGCGAGTGTGTGAGTCAGAGAGAGAGAGATAGAGAGAAAGAGGGAGAGAGAAGGAATACCGATGAACAATGCTGATAATCTCCCTCATCAGATGCCTCCTCACCTGGGTTTCGCTCTGTGCAGGTGCAGGTGGATGTCTGCCCCAAAGCAGATATTTTCCTTTTCTTTGTTTGGCTTTCACTAATGTTGCCATTGTATTTAACATCTGTGCTGTCAGGGAGTTTATATGAACTTACATAATATACTTTATGCATATTATATTTTTCATATATAGAATAACCAGGACAGAGAGAGAGAGGTCACGGTAAAGTGAAATGGACAACTTTGTATTCAAAGAGATTAAAAACCCAATCAGTAATCTATCCATCCATCATCTATACGCAAGTCTCACGAGGGAAGGGGCTGGAGCCTGAACCCAGCGACACTGAGTGAGATGCGGACTACACCTTGGACAGGTTGTCAGTCAAACACAGGACTGACACATAGAGTCAGACAACCATTCACACCTACTGCAACTCAAAGTCCGCAGTGGAGCACGTGGAGGAAACTAATGCAAAAAAAAAAAAAAAAATACATATGAAAGCTTTTATCATACAGTTGTAATGTATGGAAAGTGATTTCATCATCTGGTCTGGAGTTAAGGGGTAAATCAAGTTAAGCACAATTTGGGTATTGTTGTTATAGATTTGGAGACCGCTGCTGTAACAATAACATTTTAAGTCATACCTGGGGACCGCTTGTAATTTGTATTAATTGCGGACGACATCTGTGATCTTAATCCTGTGAGAAACTGCATATTACCTACCATATTTCAGAGGTCATGTAATAATATTAATCCCTTGCGAATCTCGGTTATTTTGGTTTGATTTCTTTTCGAACATCTGTTTTCTGTTGCCAGTCAGTTGACCAAGTAAGATATTTGATTGCAGCTCATAATATGTTGCACAGCAGTCAACAGCTGTGCTGTGAGATAGACTATATTGACGTGTAAAAGCGATGACAAAGTTTATCATGATCAAGTACAGCCACAAAGCATCCGTTACTTGATCTAAATGAGCTGCAAGTGTGTATTTATGCTTGAGACACATGCAGGAAATGGACACATCAATTCTAAACTTTATAGATAAGGTGGCTACTAAAAAACAGACTGCTGCTATTGAAAGTTGATGTTACACGGAGCCTTGACATACTAGACAGCACTAGACCCATCCAAAAAAGGCTAAAGACAGACTCAGACTTCTGGAGCTTTGGGTTGATTTATCGCACATTCTGGTAATATTAAGCTTACAAATCCAGTCTCAGACTCATCTGGCCAACCCTGATGACTACATCAGTGCATCAGTAGCCTACAAGACAGACAAGTCAACAAAGAGATGGACGTGAACAGCAAACACCTGTTGACGGATATTAAGACTGACAGATAAAATCTCAACCACTCGCTGAAGAATTGACAACTTGCATCGACTGTGTCTCCCTGACCATTTTCTCATCGTGGCTCATTTTGTACTACTACAGCGAGTTGTTTCACCAAGCTGTCAGTCTTTGTTTTGTCTACAACTTCCCATGAGTTCACAGGAAGTGGTGCATTGCTTCTCTAGCATGATGATATTGATAATATCCTGTAGTGTGTGATGCACTATTATTTTGTATAGAGTGCATGTTTGAGTTGAGAGAGAAGACCCTCTCAAAATAAAGTGGTTTATATTTTGGAATCTGGTTAATTTATTGACTGTTTTATCATCTGAACACTTTTACATACCTCTTGTCCTGCCAGACTACGTTGTAGCGTATTGCTCTATTTCCAGATCTCAGCTATTATTGAATATGACGTAGCATAAGTGATTGAAACAATGGCCAAAACTACAAAACCACGATCCAAGAGTCATCCTCTAAAGGCAACAACTGGAGACAAAGATCAGGACGGAAAGGCGCTAAATCAAGAGCTGAAGGTTGGATAAAGGAGGCAACGGAAACAGAAGATGTGTAGGGAAGATGACGCAAAGGAGATTGTTTTATTCACAACCTGACATGCTGTGTGATTTCTTAACAAGACTGAAACAGTGTTGTTCAGAAGGATAAGGCTTAGCTGCTCGACAAGTTACTCTGGATTCTTTCAGAAGTAACAAACTCGTAACATTTTCGTGCGTAGGTGTCTTAAGCGCCCGATGACGAGGCAAAAACTGACCAGAGCCAGACGTGGAGGTGGAGAGCGGCGGTCCAACAGCTGGATGCAGGCTGAGGCCCTCAGTCTGCAGGCATACAGTAGCGAGGATGTAGATGCACGAATGAATGAAAGCAAAGACCTTGAATTGCGTGTCTGAGCATTGCCGAGTTTGCACGCTTATGTGCAAACATGTATGCATGTGTGTTTGTGTGATTCGGGCTGTGTTTGAAGGTTGATAAACTCCAGCGTCTATGCTCTGTCATGCATAGAGAGGCTTCAGTTGCACAATGGCAGAGCGATGGGTGTGACTATCTCCGGGATTAAAGAAGGAGAATAGATCCAGAAACGGACAGGTTCCACTGCCTCGCTTGCTCTGCACCCAGACTCCTCCTTAACACCGAGAGGGGAAATCCTGACACTTTCAAATGTCACAGTATCTGAAGACTTTATCAGGGGTTATATTTAGTTTGGAAGATAAAAGTTAAATTCTACTTTTTAAAGGTGCCAGAGTTGAGCCTATGTGAGCTGATGAAACACCTTTTTTATTTATTCAGACCCCCCCCCAACCCTCAGGTTAATTGATTTGTTTGTGTATCAACCTTTTGTTTGGGACAGCATTTGAATGGACTGATGGATTTGCACACCAAATGTTGCCCCATTGTCCTGTTTTGCATGCTGTGCGGCTGGTCCTTAACCTGGCACCATTTGTCATGAAAGCCCTTCTCTCTGGTTCACTGTTGGCTCACACTTAAAAACCTTTTACAAGCTAAACCACTGTGGAGAATTTATGACCAGGAATGAGCTACACTGGAGTTAATGTGCTCAGTGCTGCCAAATAGCTCTGGCTCAAACGCCAGTTCTTCATAGGTAGAGGGTAAGCTAATTGTTTTGTCGGAAACAAGATATAAATTCTCCATCAAAAACTTTTTCCCTGAACAGCAGCGTCATGAGCATCGTGAACCTTTAATATTATTTGTTAATATACCTTTGTTGACCTTAAAGGTGGATTATTAGGCATAAAATGTCATATTATTATCTACATCATCAAACAGTCAAACTTTTTTCTTTGACTTTTTTTCCACCCTTCTTTTTGGGTCTTACAATTTCTGTTAAAGGTTTGCAAATTTTTTTTATTATTAATTTGCACAAAAATTAGACGTCATATTTATGTTTTTTAAGCACTTTTCCTTCGTTTTTCATCATTATGTACTCTTGCATCAAGTGACAGACAGAGAATGAAGGAGACAAATGTAACAAATTCTTGCTTTTGTCATCTGGTAGATTACACAACAATTAAAAAAAAGGTAAAAGCTTTCAAAAAGGGAGAGGACATAGAAGGTTTCTGTTTGGTTTTCTAGTAAACAACAGGCGAGAAAACGACAACCCTGATTACAAAAAAGTTGAGATGCTGTGGAAAACGTAACAATAAACAGATGCAATAATTTGCAAATTGGCTGTGGGGAGGAAGTCACCAGTTGTGGTAACCCTAACTAGAAGGCCACTGGCTGAACTGTCAAATGTTAAGTAATAGTAGCAAATGTTTCACTTAAAAAACATGGCTTAACGTGAGTTTATGTGTGTTCACCGTCCACTACAGCCCTGGATCTCCCCAAAACAGAGGAATATGGCCTTCCTCTATGGATTAAAGATCCTTTTTTAGTTGTTCTGGATATTATCTGGATAATAATATATTAAAAGTGTAAATAAGGGCTGACGGTAAATCTCCTATTCTGGTTTCCTGTGTGACGTACCATATTAAAGTCTGTAAATAAAGTGAAATGAGTCGATAGTTCCTTCACAATTATTGTGTGATGTACTTCCAACGCCTCTATCCCTTTCTGATTCAACATTCAAGGGTCCACACCAGGATAAAGCCTGATGAGGAGAAGGTGAGTCCTAACACACACATGCTGTGCAACAGATTATTTGGGGTTAAAGACGGAGGATTTTGTGGCTATATTTTCACACACACACACACACATGCGTCTTCTTTCTCTTGTGGATTCCAGTGTGTAAGCCTGAGTGACAGAGACCCTCGTGGGGGGACAGGACCGGTGTTGGAAGTGAATCCAGAGCCGGAAACAAACTTCAATCTCCCTCAGACTGACAGATGAGCGTGGCGTCAGACCCGCAGAGACCCTCACGGTATGATTAACAAATATGCAAGAACACACACACACACACCTCCCTGTTGGCACTTACATGCTCCTTTCTGTCCCCGCCTGCGCTCTCTTTGCTCCCTCATTCTGCCGCTGCCATATAGCTGCCTGACCTGTCTTACTGCCTCGTTTGTCATCTCCAATCACTTGCTCTTTGAGCGGCTCTGACAGACAGGGGTATTAGCTGCCTCTGTCTAGTGTTGAGAGCTGGGCTTTCCTGCTGAATAGAGAAACTATGTATGAACGCCACAGGAAAACATGTAATGACACACACTGGCACACTCCCACCAACAGCTGCTCTTCAGATTGCAGATTGAGTGTGTGTGCGTGAGTGTGTGTGCGTGTGTGTGTGTGTGTGTGCGTGCTGGTGTTAATTCTTAGCAGTCTTAACTCTTTTTCTTGGTTAATTTTTGCTTTCATTTCTGTCTCCACTACTCTTTATTTTATACCTTAATATACTTTATTATGTCTTCTTCTCTGGTGTGTGTTGTTAAGCGTGTGTAAGAGGAGGAGAGGAGGAGAGGAGGATACTCAGATACTTACTAAATAAAAAATGCTTCTTAAAGTTACGTTTTTAAGTCCTATAATGATATAAAAGTATGTTCTTATTATTATCAAACTGTACAGAAAATATCAGTTAATGCAAACATGCAAAATGTCCTCCGTCATTGTCAGACAATTATGTCATATTGTTACTGATGCATTTATGTCATTAGTTTATTCTAGCTATTTTATACACTATTGAGTAGATTAATATGTAACAGTTCATAATACTTTATAGATTCATTGCATGTTTTGTGTGTGAAATCTTAATTTGTGAAGTAAACATACTGTAACTTACAAATAAATGCAGTAGAGTAAAAAGTGCAATAGGGTTAAAGTATAAAGTGTTAAGTAGAGTAACGAGAATCTACACAAAAAACACAAAACTTTATGAAACTATAAAAAATGTACCTTTTTTCTGCTGTTTTAAAGCAAAGACGTAATGAGTAATAGCTTTAACATACTGTGTTTGTGTAGTATATATATACGTTATTGATTTGACTTGCAGCATTATAAATTAAACTGCTCAGTAGTACGAGTAGTCATTATTAACTCCACCTCGATCAACATTTAAATGTTTATGCATCAGAAGTAATCCTCCAATAATTCAATATAAAATGATTTACCTCAGACATGGGCCACCCTGTTGCATAAAGAGTACTTAAACTTAAGATTTGTAATGCAGAAGTATTTTAAAGGATTTTTTAAAGGAGTATTCAACATTTTAGCGCTACTACTAGATCTGATGCTTTATAACGAGGCAAATATGCATAACCAAAGATGGCATGTTTTTTTCATCTGGCTGCAACACTTCATCGGAGAAATAGATAATGCAGATTAATACAGTGCCTACCAAAGGTGCTGCAAGATTTATTGATATTTTATTTTAATAACCACTTGCTGAACATTTGTAAGCATTTTTTTTTACACGCAGTCGTACAGAGCTGACTGTGGTTCACTGCATTACAAAACACAAGGTGACATTTTCCCATCTGTTCTAATTTTCTCAAAAATAAAATAAAACTAAATGCATTATAACCTTCAAGATTCATTCAAGGATTTTTGTTTTAGGTGTTCCTAATAAACTGGCCACTGCGTGTATTTGTAATGTTTGGAAACCATTACATGTTTGGGTAGATTTTAAAATGATACATAAAATTTTGACTTGGAATTAGTCGATAATTGTCCAGTGATTGTTTCGAAGTCATTTTTTGAGTTTGTAGACAAATCGTTTTCTTAATGCCTGTTAAGAATACACACAGTAGGATTTACAGTGTATACAGTATCTTTTACATGTGTGAGTAGTAGTAGAACCAGTTTTTAATGGACCGCAGCTCGTGGGAGGCACCTGAGTTTGATACTTATTGTTCCCTCGGCCTCGGTGAATATGTGGAACATGTCTGTAACCGGTGTGGGTGTCTTGCGGTCTGCCGCGGTTTGGGGTTGGCCAGAAAACAGATGCAGCCTGCCATTCATGCATTAAGAGCTGTGGCTGATTCAAGTGTCAAATATGATGGAGTGGTTGAAGAGCCTGCCAGTTTAAGCTTGCCATGGTTGGCTAGCTGAGCGGCTGACTGAGTGCGTGGCTCCTTGCTCCTCTTTACACGCAAACTGAATGAAACGTTGAATCCAATTCGTGTAGACGGGCTTTTAGAAGAAAAACCTTCTAAACTTTGATCAAAAATAGCTTCTCTGATTGGAAGATTTAATTTAAAATGCATTTAAGCAACTGATAAACAACCATTCAGCTGATACATGTTTAAAAAGATCTGTGTCAGTGCTAGTCAAGGATCATCTGGCGCTTTGTTAGAAATATTCAGCAGCTACGTCAATGAGTAACACCGGACAGACGGGCAGACACAATGGCTGTGAAGGATTTCTGGAAAACGAGCTGCTGTCTCTGAGCTGCAGCACCCAAGCCGGCCACCCACCAGGAGAGAGGGTCTGAGGAATGCTTTTTACTGGATTGCTTGTCTTGTCCCCCCCCCCCCGTCCTCTTTCTTCCTCAGACCTACAGTCTGTGTGTGAGTGTGGGCATGTGTCACAAATGCCATTACACACATTACCTGGAAGAGAGGAGTTTTGGTTTGTGCATGTGTGGACCGCTGAGTGAGCGTGTGCGTGTAGTCAGCATGTTTTTTTCTTTGCCTGGACGTGTGTTTTCCACGTGCACTGTGGCCACCGGTGTTGTGGTTTTCTGTCGGTGGTTCCTTTTTTTCTTCAATCCATCTTCCTGACAGACGCTTCATGGCAAGACTTCACAAGAAGGCCTTTTCTTTTCCTTACAGTCGGAGCTGAAACGATGAGTCAGTCAGTGGAAGCAGAGAGAAACGTGGCAACCATTTTCTATCTAATCATTGATTTTTCTTTAAAGGGGAAAGGTTTATAAAGCCCTTTGTGGTTGCAGAGGAAGCGGCACGAAAACTGATAAGTTGCCTCAAGTGATGTCACCTGAGTCAGCATCAGTGGTGGAGGTGGAGGTGGAGGTGGAGGTCACTCCTGGAGGTGTGGAGTTAGAAAAGATTTCTGCATTCTGCTAGCGACTCGAGGCTAAATTAGCACACACAGTGCTCCAATAAAGTTGTTGGTTGTGCATTGTGGGTAATGTAGGCACCAGGCAGACAGTGTTCTAGGAGTAAAATGCTAAATTGATGGGGTAAGCACTGGACTCTTGGTCAGACAAAAAAAACCAACTGTTTGCATCAGAATGGGCATTTTGTCATTATTATCCTGAGAGCATCTAGCTGCAAAAATAGTTGTCAGAATTATATTGTCAATGAAAATAATTGCAGTTAATCAATTGAGAGTCTAGACTGACGTCCTGTTCAAAACTATAACTCTGAATCCAAATTCGAGGGCTTTGTTGTCGTGGTCTTTGTCAAAGAAATTACAAACGACCTTCTACTCCCTGATTAATGCCTTAATATTTGTTTGTAAAATGTTAGAAAATAATGGAAAATGCCAAGTCCAAGGTGACGTCATCAAAGCAGCAAACAAAGAGGCAGGAACAAGGAAAAGGTCATAAATGCTAGATGATTAATCAGTTTCCAATATAGTTATAGATTCATTTTCTGTCGGTCAACTAATCATTTAATTGACAAATTGCTTAGTTCCTAAAAAAAATACCAGGAGTCGCCTCCTCTTATTTTAAGTATTAAGCGCAAAAAGACAACATGTGTGGAAAATCTTCACAATTTCAAATAAAAAAGGTTGCATCAGACTTATGAATATCTGACTTCCATATACACGTAGACATTTTTTATAAAGGAATTAAATGAGCGTTACGATAGATGTAAGTGTGCAAACTCTTTCTGTTCTTGAGCCACTACCCTCAGCTCTTTTTCTGTCTTCAGTTAAGTAGTCCAGTTTTTTTTTCTGCCTTCAATTACAAAAATACCGACTGCAAGAGAAGGTTGAAGTCGTGTTGGTCTAAGCTGATGAACTGCACACTGACCTTCTACTTAAGCACACTGGTTCAGCAGAAAGGCTCAGTACCAAAATTAAATAACGACAGATTCATGGATCTTTGGCAGCCTTATGATAAATATCTTCCCCAGTGATCGAATCCAAAGGAAAAGGGACAAATGACTAAGACTGTGGGACACTTCTGTTTAATATAGGTCACACTTTTCTTCTCTCTTCCCTCCTCTTATAGCTCAGGCGTATGACGTTTGCAAGAGACAAAAAGGAAGAAAGAAGAAGATATAAACACCCGTCATTATCTGTGATCCTTGTTTTCTAACCTCCACACTGAGCAGTGTGAGTTTGCCACCACTAGAGGGTGCTTTACCACAATGTTTAACAGCAGCAGCAGCAGCAGAGGCTCAGGCAGATGGCTGGCACTGTTTCATAAACAACTTCTATCAGGAGACGCCCTATATCCACAATATCCACCTGTACACATATAACAATGCCAGGTACCGTAGATTGCGGTTATCGTAAGTGTTTGTAGATTCATCTCACATGCGCCACGTCAAACAAAGTGCAGGCTATGTCTATATTTGTGGTTATCAGTGGAGCGACATGGCACAGGGTGTGTGACTATGAGGGCGACATGCTCTGATGCTGCTCTAAAGACTTCGCTGACCCCCATTAAATTAGTAATGTCAACGCGGCAGAGAGGTGTGTTATTGTGTGTGTGTGTGTATTAGTGTTGTCACAATACTGGAAATGTAACTTCGATACAATACCTTGAAAAATATCGATATTTGACACCATGTTTGACACTTTGGGAAAAATTTAAACCACATTGGGGGCGTATAATTTTAGAGAGCAGGAGAGGAAAGTGAAAACACGTTTCAAATATTCAGAATTGATGCGTATCGATATTTTTTTTACAACACAAGTGTGTGTAACACGTGTGTGCCACAATGATGAGACTTGAGGGTTAAACTGGATGCATGAAGCGAGGGTGTAGCCAGATTGACTGGTGGTGACAGATAATGGGTGGAGACCAAAAGTTGTCACTTCATGTCAGATGTTAACTGTCGTACAGTTATAGCTTCCTGTTTTCACAATGTCAGCTCCTTTTATCTGACGAACAACAGCAGCATTACAGTGTCATCATAGTATCTTGAGATGACTTGAATAAGAAAGCGATTTATGATAATCAGAATACAAATCATAAACAGTCAGTCATGCTTAAAGCAACATTATACAATTGTTTAACCTTAAAATAACAGCTTTAAAAACATTTTGATGGTACAGTGTCTTGTTATAGGGTGAATGGTGTTTGTCACAGCTATCACTTGTTTCTGCTCTTCAGTGAGAGAGTGAGAGGGTAGGATCACAGCGATACATACAAGTTTTAGACACATCACATTGTTGTGATGCAATGAGTTTTGTTTGTAGTCAGCACCTACATTACATCTGTGAAATTGTTACAGACATGGGTTTTGTATTTACGTCAGTAGTGACAAAGAATTATCCCCTGAATCTGAAGTTCCTCTCAGCTTCATAGCGAGTTTCAGGTCATTGTTTAGCTCTTTGGTTGCACCTTTACTGTTGTTTCAATTTCCTCCTCGCTCAGCGTTCGTTTCAGCAAAAAAGCTCTAAATAACCACTCTACATTACTCGTCTCAGCAGCAAACAGCAGAAAGACACAGTTAGTGTCTAGCTGGTGAACTTAGTGGAGCATTTAGCAGCTTAAGTACCAGATGTGTCCCTTGGGAGGTGGTGGAGACCAAAATCAGAGCTAAAAGAGGTGACCTGCAATACAACTCCAAATTATTGATAATGTTGCTCAGTAACTGCTGAAAGTGCAAATAAGAAAAAGTTTACTTAAACTTAAAAGGTCATTATGATAATATGAATGTTGTTCACAATATGTTTCCACTACCCCTCAAGTAGCCAATACGAGTTATTGCAGGTTAAATGAAAGTCATAATACAACAATAAAAAAAAAAAAGCTCCATTATGTGAATGTCAAAGTCCTTTATATGTTGAAAAAAGGCCCCTGTCCATGTGATATTAACATTTGTACTCTCATTTAGTATTATGTCTGATGCATTTATCTGCAAGTTTCAGCTAATTACTGCTTAGTTTAATCTGTAATGTCGCATCATATTTTTAAACAGTAATTACGTTCTGAATATAAAACTTAAATTAGGAAGTAACTAGTTACTTTAACTGTCAGATAAATGTAGTGGAGTAAAGCACAATATCTTCCTCTGATCTGTGGAGAAAAGTAAACAGTAATATGGAAATACTTGAGTACAATGTTACAGTACTTGTACTTTACTTAAGAGTGCATCTTTACCAGATTTACTTTGTTACGTCCATAACTGCTGATGCAACTGATTTACAGTGACTACTACGGCTCCACTGTAAATCTTTGTTTGTACAGTAAATATTGTACAATGTTTGCATTTTATATCCCAGCTTACACGTGTATATGTTTAATGTCTCTTGGAGCCTTTAAGATGCTTGAAGTCTTGACTTTGATAACGTTGCACTGACAGGATTATTAAGACGCTTCAGTCGTGTTGGAGGTACAAAGGAGAGTTTCTTACCTGACCTATTTTTTCTGTTTGGCTTCTTGCGAGAGGACATGAAAGAATCCACCAGGAAAATGAATAATGCATCTAGCTTCTTCATCTATTCGCTGTGCCAAGTCCCTGCTGCGTCTCCTCCATATTCTGAAAACAACAGCTAGGGATAGTGGTGAGGTAAACTAGATGGTTTGAAGGATGATTTCAAATGATTTCACATATAGATCAGGTTTTGAATCAGATTTCTACCTGCGAGGTTGAGGTGTGTGCATGTGTGAACAGAAAGACTGGAGGTCAATAACTATTTCTTGGTATTTATTTGAATAAATTACATTGACTTATCACATTTGTTTCTTTACATCAAGCATAGAGTCTTAGAATCCAGTGCAAGAATAAAAGAAAAACGAAAACGGAGAAACAAACAAACAAAACGAAAAACAATCCAAAGACAATCATGTGCAGCACAGAGAATCCCTCCTTTCACATTGCTTCTGGATAATATACTGTATATATACATCTATACTGTATGTGTATACTTTTGTCACAGTTACAAAAATAAGATACGTTACTGTAGATGCGCGACTATACACACAAGGTGAAAACAAAACACAGAAAAGCTGTACAGTCCTCATTGAGGGCAAAGATACACAAGATTGTTAAAAAAAAAAGTGAAAGAGAAAAAGAAGAAAGGATTTGTATCGCCTTTAAAAAAAATAAATACATGACCTTCAAACTGTATCATTATTCTCCCCAAAGTATACTGTCTGTTAAAGTTGTGCTTCCCTTTAAAAAAAAACACTTAATATGGGATATCAGTTGATTTTGCATAATTTATTGTAATTCCACTGAATATAATGAATTGGTCCTTTGATTAAAGAGACATCCATGTTTGTTTTAATGTTGAACACTGTCAGAGACAGTATATCTTAAATACCTCCACCAGAGGTCCTCTGCAGCCCCGTCCCTGTGCATAACACGTACAGTATGCAAACCCAAATACGCACCCCTCCCCCGAAAACACACGCACAACATTACAACAAGATGGGTGAAAAAAAAAAAACAGTTTCACCGCTGCACAGACTACTCTGCAGGAGGGTTAATACATCGTCGACATTGCAGAGAATGAAACCCCCGGGGAAGTGCTCAGCTGACTGAAACATGTACTGTACTAAGTGAGGTTGGTTTGATCTCTAGATTATCAGTACATCAGTTAAAGAAGGGACAAAAATCCCACACAATACGCATACAACCAGGGTCAGGGGAAATTTTACATTATAGCATTTTTTTCTGAGACATGAAAAGGGTAAACCAGCCGCTTTTAGTCCACATTATGTTGGCGAAAAGGGTTTTTAGTGTAAGTTGCATCATTCCAATTAATAAAACATTTCCACCGAGACAAAAAGAAGTAATTTCTCATTCCGTTCAGCCATTTGTTCACTCCTGGCTATGTCTAGTTTCATCTTAATCAATGGCTTATAGACAGCTAAACTACAGAATACTAATTGGTCTAGTAGGGATGCAGCAAGAAAAAGGAGCTACGCCTTCAGCTGCAGAAACAACAGTTGCCCCAACGAGCAGTTAAGTCCTATAAGTTTATATATCACAATACATCAACCATTTTTCACACAAGCTGCTGATAAAATACACGTCGGAGGATTGAAACGTATGCACCATAGTTTTCTTACGTCACTTTAAACAGTTTAAACTTCACAACTTGTGTTTTTTTTTGTTTTTTTTGCAAATCATGTCATCACTCCACTAATCACTGGCTCAGATATGTAATGTCACATACTTAAGAATACAGTTTCTCTCCTCTTGATGAAAATACCAAAGAACTAGAGATTGCGAGCTTCACCCTGTTGCATCGAACTGATGTACCGACACCATGATGTCTTTAAATCTCGAAGCTAAAACTGGAGTCGATTCGTGTTGGTTTTTTTTGCAGGTAACTTTGGTATCTAAATCACATACGAGCAGTCACGCGCACATGTTGATATGTAAAAAAATTAAATATAAAAGTACGATGGGTAATCCTGGTTGTTAGTCATCAGCTAGATGAATCTGCCTACAACTTCTGTCAAAACTCTGAATAGTTAAAAGGTGAAGACGTCCTTTGGAACGAATGTTTATGGAGCACGACAGGGACGTGAGCCCGAGCATGCCGAGAGACGATTACCGATTTAAAAAAAAAAGGAATATTTCAAAACGAAACAAAATCAGCTCAACATATTTTTTTTTTTAATAAGAGAAAACGTTAAACACTTGAAACCATGCTTGACCTAGAGTCTCTAACAAACATGAAGCACGTGGACCGATTTTTTTTTTCCTAGTATGTGAGAGAAAAGATTCTAACTACTGTAGAGGTTTTTTTTTTCACAAAGTACAGTGAATTAGAGAAAGTGTGATTTTTGTAAAGCTCCTCTGATAAACTTATGACGGACTGACAGCCAACGTAAACTGAGACAAAAGCCGGGACAGAAATGGATAAAATGACTACGGAAGCCTAAAAGTGCCTCCTGGGATAAGGGGAAGCAACGACATCAATGCAGATTTTCCCTCATTTCTCGTTTTTACTCTCAATTGGTGCATACTTGCGTTAATTTGCCGTCAATCTTTGTTCGCATTTTCATTCGTTATTGTGTTGTTGCTGTTTCGACTCCTTTAAAGCGGAGTACAGGTGGTTGGTAGGAATGTTTAGGAGAAAGGTTACTGGGAATACTCGGGGGGGGGAAAGGAACCAGAGGCCAGGATTTGCCACCTTTGCAGACACAGCAGGACGTGGTGACGTCCTAGTGAGGCAGCGGCACCAGGATATCCACATAGTTGATGGGGAAGAAGCCGGAGTTGCCGTGCAGCATTCCCTCGTACCAGTTGTCATCGATCTTATTGGTCAGGGTGATGATGTCGCCTTCCTTGAAGCCTAGCTCACCTTCGTTCTCTGGGTCGAAGTCATAGAGTGCGCGACAGCAGGGCTGGTCCATAGGGGCTGGGGGAAAGAGTTGGAGAGATAAGAGCACAAAAGGAGAGTTAGCGGACAGAAGAGGAGATTGGATGCTGCATATAGATTAGAGACACAAAGACACATCACAAGAAAAGCTTGTGAAAGGCTCACCTGGAGACCTGGCTGAAAGAGTGGAAGAGAAGGGGAAGAAGCAGAGAGGAGGAGGGAGGAGACAAAGCAAAAGAAAGATAACATGAGCATCAGTGACAGGAAAATAATAATGAGGCATTCAATGTTCAAAGGAAGTGTTCTACATTTTGGGAAATACGCTCAATCTTTTTCTGGTGGAGATTCAGATAAGAGGATCAATCCATCTCATATCTGTCTGTTAAAGTTGCAGCCGACTAGCTGAGCTTAGCATAAAGACTGGAAACACAAGTAAACATATAGGGCACGTGGAGCTAACTATGCTGGGCTGATTTGCCTTCCTACTGAACACAAGGAATTCAGTTTGTGTTTGTGTTTGTACCCTTTCTCCTTGTTATTCCACAGGCGTAAAAGCAGAAACAGCCACAGCGAGATTCCAGATGAAGAGCTCAAGATAACAAACTCTTACTGCGCCTTTGCAAACAGTTCACATCCAACAGATAAACAACTTGTTTTACCTGCGGTGCTGTGTGATGGAAAAACAGTCGCAAAAGTAGCGTGGGACTTTTATTGTGAAGAATTTATAGGAAATGATCTGTGTTTATCCTCCGTTTCACAGGCACTCCTGTGACCACTAGTCACAGCTTAGGTCAGCCCACTGCTTTTTGTATTTCATCGACTAAAGGGAAGCGTGTCATCAGTTAAAGACATAAATTCAAGCTGGTAGCCCTGTTATATAACACGGTATGTGTTATTTCTTTAATCTGTTCCAAAAGGAAGTGTAAAAATGAGAATTCACCCTTTGACTATTTTTTGGCTCTGAGCACTTGTCAGGTAAAAGGCTGAGACTCCAGAAGTTAGTAGTCTCACACAAACGCACTGTATAACAAACTGAAGCTGGGGTTAGTAAAATTAGAGAAACCAGCAAGAATAAGCCCGATTAAATAAACACCACACCCTCCAACGAGAAGCAAAACACATCGTTGTCATGTCTCATTCATGTGTAAGAAAACACCAAATATTGTATCATAATGAACATTAACAACAAACATGGCTGTTGTTAGTACTCACAGCTGTCAAGATAGCGTTTCAGTGTTGAGAAATACTGGCTGAACTTTGCCATTCTTGTGCCACTACCTTCCTGTTTCCAGTCTGTATGCTAAGCTAGTAAGAATCTTCTCATATTAGCAAATCATTTCCCATAATGTCAAGCTATCTCTTTTACAATTAAGGAAAGATGAGCAATTTGATAAAAAATTAGTGACATAAGAGAAACCAGGGGTTAGACAGAAACAGCACTGCAGACGAGCTGCACTGCGAACAAAAAATGCAGACAAAAAATATACTTCAACAAAAGTTCATTTAAGTAAGGATTAAAATAAGAGTGATAGAGAGATTTTGCATCTCTTCCCAAGTCACTCTTGCTCACCTGGAGATCTTGCTGCAAAGGGGAAAGCAGAAAACAAAGGTGAACAAAGAGCTGAAGTGTTTATGTTCGATAGCATTTTCTTGATGGATAAATGATGAATTGATGGGTAAGTACGGAAGGCGCGTCGATGAAAAGGTCAATAAACAGAGCGAGGAGAAACACACGTTCAACGGATTGAAAAAGAGCGGCCGGCAGACAAAGAAACAAGAGGATAAGACAGACCGGAAGATTGACAAGTGAACAAAACAGAAACAGCAAATGCTCGTCCGCTGGTAAGATTCGCATTGTTACTGTAGGTCTCTTTGTACAGTGAGCAGACGGCACTTGTTTTTCTGCTGTTTGTATCATTTGAGATCAACAATTTTCTCATAACGAAGAGACAAACAGAAAGAGAAATGGACAAAAAAAGAGAAAGTGATGGAAGAGATATTGTTGTATCTCTCCGGAGGTTCACTTTTGTCTCACCTGGAGACCTTGCTGCAAAGAGGGAAGAGGGGACGACACGAGGGAGACAGAAAAAGCAGTAGAAGAAGTTTAAATGAAAGGATTTTATTGAAGAAATGAATTCATGAGCACACAGATGGAGAAATAATATCGACAGATAAGTTTGACCTGGCTCACCTGGAGACCTCGCCCCTGGAAGAATAACCAAAAATCATAAGAGGAAAGAGAAGAGTGCACAGTTGTGTTATTCAGTTCTGGACTGATGAATTTTCTGTTTAGTAGGTAATAACTGATGTGTTGGGAAAGAGCTGGGAAAAAAAGAAAATTAGCAAACACAGTAAATACACTGTAAATTCTCAAATATTTGCCTTTCTATAAAGGCACCAAGGTTTTATTTGTGATCACCTCTTTCACAAGATCTTTCTATAATAAAAGATTCACGTGTCTCTTCTGCTATTCTGCAATTTTGTCCCTGTTAATTTAGATCTAATGTGCATCAGGTATGTAAGTTGCTTTGTATTGTTGGGTCTGGCTTTGCTTATACTTATATAATAACTATAATAAAAAAATAATCAGGTTCTCAACAGCTGTTTCCATTTCACTGTCGAGCTAATTTGAAGTGAACTTTTGAAACGTCGCACAAAAGAGAAAAAACAAAGAGGATTAGAAGCATTTCCATAAACTGGTATTGAACAAATAAAACAGGCTACACAAAGTGTAGTTCTGTCAGAAGATGGTTGATGGCAGGGTTGTAATAAACAGTAGAAGAAGTAGAGGTTGCTAATCGGAAACAAAACCAGTTGTTTGCCAACTGCCAATAAATATCAAAGAAGAAGAGACAAAACCAGTCACGTTGGCATTTTAGAGGGAATGTGGGAATTAAAAGTAATCTTATGAGAATATCTGTTTCCATCTCCCATTAACCCTCTTTTGAAAAAGGCAAAAAAAACCCAACTCAATCAAGTGTGAAAACTTTTTTTGCAAATTGGCAATACTTCAAGAATGCACAGAAAAATACGTTGATGGAAGCATGGCCATATAGATTACTGTAACTTTACCCTTATCAGCCACGTTACTCTTCTTTGTTTTTCTCTTGGCACTTATTTGTCACATGACCCAGCAGCATCAGTATTGGCTTTTATTTGAGAATTTACAGTAAAAATGAAAAAACAGAGCGAGGGTTGTTAAAGGAAAAAAAATCATGAATTAATAGAAGCTAGTCCAGAAACTTTCCTTTCGAGGCATATACTACTGCATACTTTTTTATGGTTTTGTCTTCGAATTAGTTGAAACAGAATCTTCTGAGAGTCTCCAATCAGACACCACAGTGTATACACAGCACCAGGAATAGTTTCTGGACATGTTTCTGAACAACGAGCTTTGTAGTCTGGGTCTTACCTGGAGAGCGAGCACTGTGGATGCCTCCATTGTGGTTCTCACTGATGGAGAAGTCCATAGACGGACGTGGTTTAGGGGCGTACTCTTTCCTCGGCTTGTTAGAAGTTTCCCTTATCCTGCAAAGCGGAAGACGCAGAATCCATCAGTGAGCGTAACAGATTCTACATTGTATATATACATCTGGTGACGTACGGTAAAACGAAAACGCAGGAAGTGTGAGTACTGACCGTTCGTCCATCTTGCTGGAGAGCTGTGTGAGGATCTCAGCAGCCCGGGTGTGGTACTCTACCTGAGCCTGGACCAGTGCAGCGAGCTGGCTCACCTGTTCAATCTGTTAAAGATACGCATGGTCTACTGTTACACACTGACACTATATCAGCTGATACATCGCACCTGTAAAACAATCTCGCTACAAGGTCCATTAGCAGTTGTTCTGGAGCTTTAGATTGTATCACATGATCAACACCAGAATGTATGAAGTCAGCTTTGTCATGAGGTCTGCATGTGTTGTCCTGTTGTTACCTGACAGTACAAAAGTCAAGACAATCTGCTACACAATGCTTGGGTCTTAAATATTAAATAGATCTGATTCATCACACCGAGTCTGTAATCCTTCAGAGAATCAGCAACCCTCACATTTCAACAGGGAGAATTTCCCTTATGGGCTAGCTGGTTAGCATGCTAACTTCAGCGGATACTGTATCTCTGCGACACAGTTCATAGAAATCTTTGACATAACATCATAACAATGCTGTTGCTTCAGTTTTATCTAAAAATTCTGGCCATATCTTACAAATTGCTCCTTTAAGACAAGAAGTCCTTAAAATGCTTAATCCGAGGCAGATTGTGTGATAGGATAGAGAGCTCAAGAAAAGCTGCTAAGGCACCTTATGGTGAGATTGTTCTGCCAACGTTCAAGATCAACTAGTCAGCCTGAGGGAAGTATTTATAGGGTTTTATGACCAGATAAACAATGACTCGCTTTTGGGTTGTTATGCAAATAAATTGTAGCCTGTTGCCACATTCAGCAGACACAGAAACATTAGCACTGAATAATAGAGTCATGTTTCATACATTCAGTTCCTTTTCTGTTTCCCATTAAATGTAATCAGAGCAAGATCAGGACCCCTTCTTGATTGCCATGGTTTGAGGAGGACAAAGGGGCAAAAGGGAATGGTTGTGGTTGCAGGCCACAACAGCAAGTAAAGTGAAGTGAAATCATCCTTACATCACTCTCCAACAGGTTGAACATGCTCTGCTCAGCAATCTCCTTGGAGTCGTCGAATTTCTCTAGTGCTTGTTTGATCTCGTCCTCATTCACTTTGCCCTGACGTTTCTTCTTATAGTCAAAGTCCAGACGGCGACCCTCCATTTTCTTCAGGTGATGCTGCAAAAGAAGACCCAAAAATAAATGGGAATTCTTGACCAAGAGATCGATTATCTATTTTTGTTGTTTGTTTGTTTGTTTGTTTGTTTGTTTGTGCATCAAAGCTCTGCGCTCGTACCTGAATCTCCTTCAGATCTTTTTCATGGAGGTTCTGCAGTGGATCGATGAAGTTCTGCTTCACCTCCATGTCCAGAGCGTCCTTAACCTCTCCAAGCTCACGCATGGCTTCTCCAGCATCAATCAGAGCAATGCCTAGGAAAAATAAAAGACACATTTAGATACAAGCGCAAAAAAACACATGAACAGCACACAGCAGTCAGCGTGTAGTGTGAAAAAGGTTGTGAACACTAATTAGAGTCAACAGCAGATTGTGAAGGCAGGTATTTCTCTCCAAACAGCATTTTAAAGCCTTCACTTGTGAACTGAATAAAGCAAACTTCAGGCCTCTTGTCTGGAAAACAGGCTCATGCATTTTTCATATCATTGTTACTGCATCCTTGAGGGAATAAAATTTATGCCAGGCATTTTAAAAAAGTGCTTGTGCTGCCGCAGCTCACCGAAGTTCGATTCCTCTCCGAGCTCCCTGCCAAACCTCGTCATGGACTCTCCCAGGATGGTCTCCGTCTGTGTGTAGCCGGGTCCCTTCTCCTGTCCCCGCATACGTGACATGGAGTTGATCATGCTCATCTTAGCTCTGGTGGCTGTGAAGGCAAAGCGGTAATGAAATCAAACACCACTGGGCTAAATGTTAGGATAAGTTTTATGTTTTGTGATCTGAAGACAAAATGCCTGCGACGCAAAATGACTCAAAATGCTTGTTTGTGATTCTGTTGTTTACAGATGATTTTGAGCTTTTTCCTTGAGCGAGTTTCGATCTTTCTAAACAGATATTATAGTAATGGGACAGGCTGCTGTAATATAATATGAGAACATATTTGGTTTCACTATGAAAGGTTTAAAAGGCCAATGGGCATCCATGATAAACTGTTATGCACATGCAGATTTCAGGATGAGGCAGAGACCTTTTTAAATTGACACTAAAAACTTAGGAGCTGCTGATAAAAGTCCAGCTGTTCATTTCAATTCAGACTTTTTTTATTTGTCTTGGCCCTCTGCCTCGGGCATTCCCACTTTGTAAGAAGACAGTTTCCTTTTCTCCCTGTCATCGCCACATGCTGCGTCTAATTACCTCAAAGCGAACGCACAACAGGATCGATCAGTCAATTACATCTGCTGGGCTGAATCCTAAAATATCTTGTGTCTTGATTCATCTAATTATTAGATGGTGGTCCAAACAGTCAGATCACACCTTAAATACGAGGCCTCTGCTGTGCTGTTTTCCCTGAAGCTTAATTTATTTCATGAAAATGCGATAACCCTGAGTGAGAACTTGAATTGGGCATCGGCTTCAGGACAATTACATAAGGAAGTCATTACAATAATGTGCTTAAAGGATTACTAGTACAGTGGTAGTACTGGTTGAAAGCAGCTGTAAACATACATCACTGCACTGTTGATAATATAGGTATGTGTATGAATAGATGTACATTATATATATGTGACTATATGAGCGTGTGTAGGTAAACGATCATATGTACATATAATATGTTCAATAAAGTATATTTTCCAAATATTATTCTTTAACAATTATAATATCGACTCTTCGAGGATCCAAATAAACATCAGATTATCATCATACACAGCCGGTTTATGTCACCTGGGTTCGGCTGCAGATACTCAGTCGTCTTGGTCATGATGTCCAGCACTGCCCGAGCGGTGGTGTCCATTTTCTGTAAACCGCAACGTGGAAACAACACGTGGAAGGAGACAGAAGGAGAAGGAGCAGAAATATCAGTTAAATAGGTGATGGTAGAAAGATTGTGGGGCGGGATGAGAGAAATATAACAGCAACATAATTTATGGATCTATGAACCCGTCATCTGATAGTGGGATAAAAAAAGAAAAAAGTATTTTTGTTGTGCAGCGTGGTGGTGCGAGAGAGACGGGCAGAGATGAGAGCTTTTTCTGTTGTTGTTCAGTGTGGTCAGCTCTGCATGTAAGTACACACACACGCAACATGCGATGATGCTTAAAATACAACAGCACTCACATGTACGTATGTTATTCAGGGCAATGATGTTTTCAGGCAGGCAACATATACAACACACACACACACACACACACACACACACACACACCTTTTCTCCTCGTCCTCTTTATTTAAATCCCTTTCAATCTACTTCACTTTGAAGTTCACCTGCTTCTGCACACTTTTATCTTAAGAAATCACTCAAAACGTAAAATGTTCATGTGTCCTGTGTATACTGACATACACAGGACACAAACACACACATGAAAACTGCAATATATATATAAAGATATAATATACATATATAAAGACACATTGAAATTCTGAATTCAATGGTGTTTATAAAAAATAGTGATATTATGTGAAATGATGGCCACAACAAATCATGTTGTGAGTCTAAAAAACAGATGCTGTAAAGACTGATTTTGCAGGAGGAATGTTTGAAAAAGCAATCATTTAAATCCTTTTTTTTTTTTTTTAACCAAGTCCAAACTATAAAAATCAATACAGCTACTAAGTCTAAAGGTATTAACATGGGTGAAATCTTAGTTTCCAGCTGAGGATAGTAGAAGGAGTTCAGTCTTGCCTTTTCCATTTCAGTGAAGTCCTCATCGTACTTCGTTCCTTCTGCACCTCCGACTTTCTCACTCACTTTCTGCAAAACAAACGCAAGGAAAAAGAAACATGTTAGGGTTGAAGCTTTTATCAGCTTGACGAATATGAATAAAGATCTCTCAGACGATGTTTATATCATTACATTATGTAGGTATTCAAAACTGTAGCCTGTCTCATGTATGAGATAAAAAAGGACTAGTCAGATGCTGTTCAATAGTAAATTACATGGCAAGCGATAAATGTGCGAGTGTTTGCTCTCTCAGCGTGTGCAGTGTGAACCAGCCTCTCTGCTCCCATTAAGATAATGTCAGACAACAAATAAACAAACATCAGCACGACCTTGTGTGCTGCACATCACGGAAACCCATTGCATTAATGATAACACGTGAACCTCACAGAGCAACACCAGGGCTCTCAGATAACAACGTCAGGAGCGTGTTAGTGATCTTCACATCGGTGTCAACGAGCTTCAAAGAAGTAAAACAGCCATCAATGCAGCAGACTGCAAAGATTAAAAAAAAAAAGATATTCAACATTTTACACCTAAAAATCAGTTGAACCGGTTTGATGACAGAAAATAACAGTAGGAAGCTGGGTTTTTGTGGTTAGCAGTTAGTTTGCTTTATCAACAAGTACAACTCCCTAAATCACCCTTCATACTTCCCTGTGGTCAAACTGGCCTCACACAGTTAAAGGGTAACTCCACCAATTTCACACATTAAAGTGTGTTTATAGGTCTTGGAGAGGACTAACATAAAAAGTCTATAAAAAGTAGTATAAAGCCTTTAGTGGCTGCAGGTAATCTGATAAATTGCCTCCAGTGATGTCACTCAGTGGCTAAGTTGCATTGTGGGTGATGTAGGCTCCAGGTTTTGAAAAGAAAGACCAATGCGAGGAACAGGATTTCAATCATTTGCTTTTAAGCTGTCCATAATGAGTCCAACAGTGTTATAGGAGTGCAATGCGAGAGCAGTGGGCTCCTTTTCAAAACCTGGTGCCTACATTACCCACAATGCAACTTAGCAACTGAGTAACATCACCAGAGGAAATTTATCAGATCACACGCAGCTTCTTCTAGAGCCACAAATGGCTTTTTTTAAACTACTTTGTTCTCTTTTTTCCCTAAAACCTGTACAAATACTTGAATGTGTACCTCAATGACATCGTAATGATCAGCCCAAAACTGTACAACTTTACTTAAAGTCAAGAAAAATATTCATGACACAATTATAATGGTCTCATAACAGCCAATGTCAAACTCAACCACACATGATGGTTTAATGTGACATGACACGATGACACGTTAACTACAGGTCAGATTGTCCTGCTCTATGTACGGTTGCCATGACAACTGTCATGTCAGTCTTACACACATCCCTTCAAATGAAGTGTTACTGAAAACAACCCCTGCCACATCTTACTCAGTCATCCTGTTGATCATCTCACGACCCCTCAGCTTTGACTTGGAGTCTTTACGTGAGAATATATGCACAAATAACAAAGACACACACTCACATACTGCAGGTTTACATATTTGTACAGTACGTACATACTGCATTCTTATGCACATACACTCCTCTAACTGTCTATACAAAAGGCAGTCTGTTTGCTCCCCCCTTGGACATGACAGTGCCTGGTTCACTGTTCAGCACAGCAGACATTCTCTATCAGTGCTGGGGACAGTTGCAGCAGCAGCAGAGGGAGATAAGAGGAAGAGAGGAACAGATAAAGTGTGGGCAGTAACGAGCTAAAGGCCCTCATAGCTTCAGACATGGCACAGCTCCACGTGCACACAGACATAAACACAGAAAGAAAAAAAAAACTCCTCTGGGCTGCCGTCCGTCCCCTCTCTCACTCTCTCTCAGTCTCTCTGTCTGCTGATTATATTTCCAGCTCTGCCACCATCCTGCTCCAGTGTGTGATGTAACCAGATGGCTCGAGGGGGCAGCAATCTGACACAACGAGGCCAGACACAGCCCTCGGAGGATGGACTGAGGGAGGAAAAAGGGCTTTCAGGGGACGTCACAATGCGTGACGAAAGAAACCGTGAAAGCTAAGGTCAGTGCATGTCTTTCCTCCAGTAAAAAATCACACTATGCACGCACTTCTTGGGCAGAACGAGTGGATTTTACAGTTTTAGTTTTAAACATTTCTTGGCTCCGTACTGTAGAGAGAGTCGGACCGAATTATCTTCCTAAAACGGGGATTTAGATGCAATTAAGCGAGTGAAAGTGAGATATGTTTCCAGAGGTAAAACATAGAGGGGTGATCTGTGACAGCGCGGGGGGTTTATAAGGCTGAGCCTGTGACAGTTTATGCAGCGTAAGACTTTCTGAGGATCGGTGCTCTGCGAGTCATCTTAGCAAAGTCTCCTCTGATCCCACTTGTGAAACAGCTCATATATCTGACAAGCGATGCAAAACACACACATAGTAGGAGTCACATTTCCTGTCATTAGCTTCACCTGCACATCACTACAATGTCTTCAAATCCTTTCTGAGCGGGTTGCCATGGAGACAGGTGCCTTCCTGTGCCTGGCTTATCAGGTGAAGTGTCTCAGCATCTTTAACTTCCTGCGATTTATCTCACTACTTTTCGCCCCGACAAACCTCACTTTAAGGATATATGAGACAATGATGAACCGAGCTGTTGAGATGAAAATGTACGTGTCTGCATGCGTGGAGAAAGTGTCGTGTATTTGACACGGTTCATGTTTACGTGCGTGTGAGCCACAGCTGTGCCAACACAAGCCACGTACACAGCGTCACTTCTGGTGTTCATCCAGGCTGTTTCATCACTAACTGTACTGCTGTACACCTGGGTTTCAGATGCATATATAACCACAACGTGCAGAAAACACGGCGTCCTTTTAGAGAAAAACTGGTATTTATATAGAAAAAAAACTGAGGCACATACGCTGACACACGCAGCTTTTAATGAGTCATCCGAGCCGAGATACAGAAGGATAACATCAAAGTGAGCTCTAATCTGTTTCTAATAATATGAAGCAGTGTGTACCGGCAGTACATAATGACACAGTCGCTATTTTTGTGCTGTTTCAGGATATTTCTCTATTTTGACCCAGAGATGATGATTAATGTTCCATCCCGAGTTGAGCAATTTCCCAGCTGAACTAGTTGACATTTCTGCCTCATCTCACAACTTGTTTGAGCAGCAAGCACTTACTTTCATTAGAAAGTTGATGTACTAATAGCAGGTAACACGAGGAGGTAATAAGTAATGAAGGAGAAAAAAAGAGAAGAAATCTCATGTGTCTAAATTTAACCTCATCTTATCCGTGTGTACGGGTCCGTGTGTGCCCCACATCTATTATTTATTTGGCTTGTAGACAGAGAGGGGCTCTGCAGTCGGTGGAAGTCAGTTATTTTCTAAGCTAAATGGATGAGAAACAACTCCGTCAAGCAGTGCCTCTGGGGATACGCGTATAGCTCGGCAGCGAAAGAGCAACTGAATGAATAAAAATGAGCTCTTGGTGGCTCTTTTGAGTAAGTGGAACAGTGCTGCTGTGCACGCTGCTGCCCATGGCTGCTGTCAACGCATGTTCAACCCACAGACGCTTGCGAGGTGGAGAGCGGAGGCAGAGACGGTATTGAGCATTGATGGCTGCAAGCTGAAGAAGACAGCAGTTTAATGCAGTGATGGAGGGGAGACACGTGAACGTACACACACTTAGGGACACTAAAGCACTATATGTCACAGCCAATAAGCAGAGGACTGATGATTGATCCTTTACTTGCAGTGACTTATGTGACCCAAGACACCAATCTCACCCAGAAACTAGCGATGAATAACCAGCAATGTCCCTGTGAATTCACACATAACTGAACTCATTGTGTGCCCGTAATCTGTTTCTTATTCAACCACCACCCTTTTCCTTCTCCACCCATCACTCTCCCTTAGCTCCCCCACTCCTCTTCCTCCATCCTGCCTGCAGAGGAAGGACACCACAAGGTGAACCGAGCAGCAGTGGGAAGTGAACCTTATAGGGATAAGTAAAATGCGCAGTCGGCTGCTGGGGAATAACAGCGGCCACCGACTGCATAGATGATATGTAACCCGTGATGTCACAGGCTGCAACGTCACATACAAGCGTGTGCACTCGTAGTCGTGAAGAGTAAATGTGCACATGCAGCTGATTCGTGATGATTCCAGACAAAGAGGCAACGCAGGGATGAGGTTTCACTGCAGAGCTCGGGCTGGGTTATTCTGATTGTGTTTCAGCTTTTGTATTCTGGGGTACTTTAATAGGATTCATTTTAAAGATCCCCTCCAGACATGTTTTATTTCCAGGCTTAAAAAATATGCTCTGATTTGGCTCAAGTTAGTGAAAAATCTAAACATTACATCTTCTATTATGGATGATCATAGAGGCTTTTACCAACCCGAGGAAAAGCTGCTCTCAGTTCTCATCCAGGCTTAGAAAACACTGGCAAGATTTCCGACACATGAACAGTTTTTTAAATTGAATGATGACTTGTTGTGGTTTTATCTTGCGTGTGTGTGTTTTGTTTTTCTTTCTTTTTATTGCTATGGACCGTCTTGTGAGTCTGAAATAAAGATCTCTCTCATTGAAAAATCTGTGTACATGTGGATATAATTTCAAACTACAAGACAAAAGATGTTTTCTACTTCACAGAATGGTCTGTTCTCAGTGTATGTGAACTTGAGGTTTGTAGTATTCACATCTCTTTTGTGTACTTTGCAAATGACCCTACAACCAGCTTCCAAACAAGTTGTGTTGTCAACGTCTTAAACTCAGACTTAAGATGAGCAGATGAATGTGACAACAACCCTTAGGTATTAAACTCTGCACACACATGATCCTGCACAGTGAAGGTTAAACGTCAGAGTGACGTAACAATAAGCCTAATACATTTGTCCCTCGAGGGGAACTTTAACACTAAATGGATATGGAAAGAAGAGGAATGAAGCCAATGGGGGCACAAATATCTCATATTGAATCAAGTGTAATCACAAACCTCTGGGGTAAAAGATGAATTAAGAAATGAGCACAGTTAAAAGTAATGAAAATAAGAATCTACAGCCATGCAAGCAGCTCTGTGAGGCTGAACTACGGACAGGGTAATAACTGGATTGAGCCTCTGGGTCTGGAGAGTGAAGCTAGTGCAGAAGTGCCTTAAACCTGCTTTCCTTCTACTGGCCAGCAGGGGGCGATTCAACTGGTTTCATAGAGAAGTCAGATTGTATGTAAGCTTATGAGAAAATGACTCTGCTTCTCACTTACTTTATTACCTGAGTAAACAGTTTCCTGACTTCACTAGTTTCAAGTCTTCAATAGTTTCTTCAATTCAGAATGATGTTCACTTCACTTGTAAATTATGATCCCATTTATAGTAAAATATACGATAAAGCAGACCAAATATGGTCACTTAAGGCTGCACAAAAAAACTAAAAAACAAGATGGAGGCAGCCATAATGCCAAACTTGAGGTTTCAAAATGGGTGCTCCTAGTAGGTTTACACTTCTGCCGTACTCAGGCAAAGCAGTAAGCTAAATGCTAAAATCAGCATGCTAACATGCTCAGAGTGGCGATGTTAATGTGATGAAGTTTAGCAGCTTTAATGTTTACGATGTTCATAATCTTAGGTAAGTATGTTAGCATGCTAACATTTGCTAATTGTCACCATACTCAGAGAACATGAAGTAGAGCTGTGGCTGATGACAATGTGATTAGTTTTACGAGTATTTGGTCATAAACCAAAGTATTGGACATGTCAACCTTTAAACATCGATGAAATGTTAGAGAATCATCAAAGTAAGTAGGATTCATCATCTCTGATTCATCATAATGCGTCCAATAAAAGAGAGATATTTGAGTCTGGACCAAAATGGTGGACCGAGCAGACGAGAATAACACTGTGAGGTGAAAGTACAAACAGAACACAAACTACACACAGAAAAGCTCCAGGTAAAGTTCACATAAGGCTTCAGACCTCTTTCCTCACACTGCATTTTTCTCTCCAGCTGGCAGACCGTGCAAAACCAAATCAGACCAGATTAAAAAACATGCTAAATGTGGAGGGCAGCGAGATGTCGCCAAAAGCTGCAGGGCATCCTCCCTCCTCACACCAAAATCTCTTGCATCATCACATAGGTCAGACAGAGGAGTGTGCCCTGACGTGCTCCCAACAGTGGGTGTTAAAGCGTTCGACAGCGTTCAGAGGGCCTCAGGTGACACAAACAAGGTGTAGTAAAGCCAGCCTGATGTAACAGGTCAAGTGTATTCACAGCTGAGAAGGGATTCTGCATTTATAAACCTCTCAGGTCATTGATTTTACTCAAATGAACAGTATTTAAAAAAATGTCCAAAACTCATACTAATCACCAGGACCAGCTTTCTCCTGTTTTCTTTTTTTACCTGTTCTTATTCGTTGGCGTTTCAAGGTATTGGCTCCCACTCTGAAATTTTTAATCTGCAGAGACAATAACAGTATTTTCTTTTCTATAAAGAGAGCTGCCCACACAGATTAATGAAAAGAGACTCCTGGAAAACCCAGCGACAGAGTTAAACAGCAGAGCTTTACACCTGTGTAAGACACCCTGAGCTAATGCTATTAAAGGGCTGAGGAGGGAAAACGACCTGAGACACATAAAGCGTCTGTAGTTACTTTAAACGGAAGTCCAGGATTGGATTAGGCTGCTCACTGCAGAACACTGCGATCAATGCTACAACATCATATCTACGCAGGCACACACATCATGATGTCGGCTCATTTGTTCGCATGTTTCTACATCTGTTTTTGTGCGTTTCTAATTCTTACATACATTTAATTTGACAAATATGTGTGGATTAGCAGATCCACCTTTATATCAGAAGAACTCTAAGGAAAGAAGAATGCCAGTCTGGACATAATGATGAATTTATTTTGCTTTACTTGGTATATTCTACAGCATTTCACCTCAGAACTGATAGAAAAAGATGGTATATTTTTCTTATTTTCATACCAAATATACAATTTCTGTGTGAAACCATCTTGTATTTCTCTGTCGCAGTGGATAAAAGGACCCCCAAGCTTAATGTTGGTGGGAAAAGTAACACAAGACCTTTGAAAACATTCTCATGGTGGATTCCCAGATACAAGAGCTCTATGTGTTTTAAAATAGAAAGCGTTGACTTATAGGAAAACGATGCAGGATGTCCCTAAAAAACAACATATAAAGTAAATATAAAAATAATCATTTTCATTCATCGCTTATGACACATGAGAGGTGTGTGGGGTTGTTTGCCCTCTGCCTATATTTTGGTGTTTCTGGGCATCAGCGATTCTGGAGAAAGATAGTCGATTGATGACTGCCGTTCACGGCTCCTTGAACGACAACACTTTGGGCTGGTGGCTTGGGAACTCAAAGAGAGAGGTATTTCATGACCAGGACATGAGACTCAACAATCAGCTATCTGTCTCCAGAATCGCTTTCTGCACTTTTGAGTAGTGCATTTACAAACAGCAACCGACAAATCCCGCATAGTATACCTTTAATTAATATAAATGAAACAACTAGTATGTTTGCAGCACTGCTGTAGCGACAACAACATAACAGAAATGTGCGCATTTCTTCTTCTTTGGATCAGGAAGACTAGACGATGAAATGGCGCATTGCTGCCCTCTACTGTTTGTTATTAATGCTCCTTTTGACGATTATTTATATATTTTTTTATATAGTCCAACATTGTGCTTATATTTAATCAGTTTCTACATTTTAGCTAGTTATCCAGGTTGAGTAAAGTGGAGAAAGCAACAAAAGTTCCTACAGCTGCTCTCATGGCTTTGAACTGCTGGTCATATTTGCTGACTTATGTGATGTTATGAAATGACTTTTGTTATTACAGAGAGAGTTAAGCACCGAAAACAGGTACCACTCGGTGTCGGTATTGGAATGTAAACAGCACCAAACCCTAGACCTGATGGTGGCTTTAGAGGGAATGTTAAATGAGCGCCGAAGTCGTTAGAAGTCATCCTGAGGGAGATATGAAAGTTAGTACTAAATGTCATGACAATCCATCCAATAGTAGACATATTTACCGACCGTCAAAACAAAATATAAGACATGATTGTTTTAATTTGCAATCTTAATCTGGTTCTGTGTGATCACGATGCACACATGAATGCAGAAGTACTGTAATAATAATAATAATAATACAAAATGTAACTCAAGTGTTTATTTTCAACCATCTCCTCACTGCGTTGCACAAATCACGTCACCATCCAGAGCATCTTTGTGGTAGCCTGTATTTTTAGCATCTACAATCGTACTGTTAGCATTAGCATGAGTCACATGGCGCCCAATGTGAGTGTGGTGCCTGCTGCTGCTCTCCTCCCCCCCGCCTCCTCCTCACTAGTCTAATCCCAGCTGGGCACACAGAGGCCCCTGCTTTAAATACGCCCAGGGTGGAAGAGGGAGATTAAAAATGACAGGAGTGATTAGTGAGGCTATTAGGAGGACAGCCCCTGCTGCTGGACAATAACAGGAGGATCTGATTCTTCCTCGCAGAATTAAAACATCCCTCACCTCCGTCTCCGCCTACCTGCTTCCTCACTGCCCTTTTCACCCCTTTGTGGGGAAGCATCTCCCAACATTTCTCCCTCTCATTTAGTCGGCACAGCTGGTGTATTTTTCACCTTTTTCTCTCAATTTTCACCTCGAGCGTTGTGCGAGAAGAAAAGAACAATGAATGAGGACAGAGGAAGTGAAACAGCGAGGCACGGGTCAGTTGGGAATGTGACAGTGAACTGCCAAATTTTGAAAAAGTCAAAAACAATTGCATAACAATGCCCGGAAGATCTTTGTCTCGCCTTCTTTTTTCCTCCGTTTCCAAACTGCCTCTCCTGTTTTCTTCCTTTTATCCTGTCTTTTACCACTCCCCTTTCTCCTTTCTCACCTCCAAATACCCTCGAGGCCTCGCTGTGCTCAAACACTGCGCCGAGGATATTCACGGCTGAACTGTGACTCAACAATATGTCCAACTGCGTTCGCCATAACTTCAATCTACACCGGCGCTGTTGAATCTTGACCTCAGGCCTCATCTGTAAACACGAGAAGGACCAAACCATGAACAGATATTGATACTCTATTTAGAAGCAAACCTATAATTGTACAGGCAGTCCTGAGGATAGACCTGTGCTCTCGTGGAAATCAAGGATAAATCTATTCCTAAACCCTATTGTTCAAAGCCAACGTGTGGGTGGCTGGGTCCTGCTCCAACTACAGCTGTTTTAGGATGACGGTAATCCTGCAGAACATCAAGGCTTGAGGCGGCATTAGCGGGGACAACAATTAAAGGTATATGCCTGTTTGTGACATAAAAAAAAACACAAACCAGAAATGGACAAGCGCTAATCTGGCAGCTCAGTACAGAGAATTTGATACTTGTGGACAGGTAAGCTTCAAGTGCGACTGACTGGGTGAGAACCCAGACAGGACAGGGGTGCTATTGTTCCCTCTGCCAGCATCGGTCCACCGTTTGGCCATGTTGCTTCACTGACCTCTATCCTCTCTGAGTGTGTGGCCTGTGGCTATTATAATCTGATTTGTAAGCCTTTGCATGGCTCTTATGTAACAGCAGGGATGAGTCTGTAGCTGGGGAGATGTGTGCACACTCCCGTCCATCCATATACCACTCGGTAAACGGGGGAGGAAGGGGAGGGCAAACCAGCTGGCACTGTTTGAGGGTGTGTGTGTGTGTTTGTGAGGAAAGCGTGCGGGAGTGTGCGAGCATCGGGATACGTGACGATGAGAATGAGACAAAGATGGAGGATGAGTAACGACACACACGGCATGAACGATGGCGAGCCTCGACTGAGCTGCACGACTGGACTGGGTGTGCGACACAGCCGACAAACATCAGTGTTTGTCGTCTGTACACGTTATTATTTGCGTGTTTCAAGGTTATTTTTTCATGTTTGTTTTTTGCAATTCATGGCAAGACGGATAAACAGATCTAGGTGTGATTGTCTGAACACAGGAGTGTACACTTGCAAGTAAAGAAAGTAACCCCATGTCTCTGCTGTTGTGCTGAAATTGCTTCTATAATAAACCAGAGCTCAGTATTCATTTTCTGGACAGTCACACTCTCCCTATTCCCCTGCCAGACCTCCTATGGCTCTGCCCAGGCGCCATGAGAAGGTGTGAAAGACTCAATGTGTTCAATTCTCTCTTTTAATTCCCTCTTGTAATCATTTTCTAACCACACGCTGCCTCTCTTGCTTATCTGTGAATCTCACCTCATACTAAACTCTATTTTTGTCCATCTTAAAGGTCCAGTGCGAAGAATTCAGGTGTTACTGGATGAGGTAGTGTTTTAGTTTTCTTCACCTTGTGTTTAGTTCCTTCCTCACTCAGTTATAGCGACAGGCAAATGAAACGCACTGTTCCCTTGAACATTGTTGGAAACATCTGGACTGTACACAACTCAACAAAATATATTACAGAGGTCTAGTCATTTTTAGACATTCAAATGCAAAAGTCTTAGATATTTGAGCATAGGGTAAGTGAATAAAGGATAATAACATTAGGCGCCTCAGACGCTTTTCACTGGAAAGATCCTGGAGGAGGGACTGAGCTGCTCGGCATATTCTGGCAATAAATGGAAACATTAAAAGATTACAAGGTTTTGCAAAAAAAAATCCGCTGTTAGTTTATTCAGCTTAAAGATACCCGGAGATATCTTTCAGCATCATTATTGGCTGAAGCCAAAGTCTCTCATTTTTATTCAACAACAGACAGAGAGAGGAACAATGATTTTTAGAAATGGCCCTCATGGAGAGACTCAGCACCCACTCAAAACACTCAAGACACAGCGCGCGCACGCACACACACACAGCTACACACAGTAAACAACACACTCCTTTCCCTCTCTTCCCCTGCACTTGATTACCACTGCGCGATTTCCATTTCAAACGCGAGTGTGTCTCTCAGAAGCGCTAATGACACAGCTTTGAGGCCTGCAGAGGACGTGACTTTTCCCAGCACATAACTAAAAAGGGAAACATGTGATATTTATGCGGCAATTTCACAGTAACATCGGTTTAATGTTTACCCATCAGTGTCGAGAGTTAAACCTGCGTGGGTGTAATGATGGTGTTGTCTAAGATAATGAGTGCTGAAAATCAGTATTGATGATAGTTATTAAAGCTCACATTCAGACTGCTGCCTGCACTGTGTGTTTGTGTATCTATAATCCATAGATTCATGATCACATCGTTTATCTTTATTATATATTATAGTCCAGCTGCCTGTCGAGCTCTAGTTCTGTACTGTAGACCCCTCTGACAGTTTAGTCGTCAAAAAGATTTAACATTAAAGCAGTTTCAACTTTAATTTGTGCCATTTTTCTCCATTCTGTTACAATCTTCCTCATATCGTCGTTAATTTAATAATAACAATAATTATACAGACAGTGAATATAGAAAAGAAGAGATTATAATATTCAGTGGTAAGATCAGTGGACACAGCAGCCATTTTATAAATCTTGTGCTGCTTTCCTGATTCGCTACGAGAAGCCGAGCTGGTTTTCTGGTTCAGTCTCTGGGGGAAACACTGAGGGAGGAGCAGGAAAGACGCTGCCAGGTGTCTCCCAGCAGAAAGACCCTCGCTGGTATTTCCTCCTCATCAAGTGTTTGACCTTTTACACAAGTTGCTCCGTCTCACAGACACACACGCATGCAATCACACACACACACAGGACAGAGACAATGCTCGCCTCGTGTTACGTGTGGATCCTCCTGACGTTGAACACTAAACAAAATCCTCTCTCAACACAAACATTAAGCTGCACTCCAAAGGTCAATATCAAAAACAATCCTCCCCGCAGAGAACACAACCATAAATCAATAAGAAAACATGTGGAACACAATCCTTTTAATCTTTAATCACAGAAGCTAAACTACAATAAATCATTTAACAAAATAATCTCGACTCAAGGCCCACTTATGAGCTTTTAAGTCAAGCACATCTCGTGGCCTTCACCAGTGAGAGATCAACAGCTCTCAGGACGGCTGTGAGATGTGGTTGAAAACTCTTAGAAAAACAATTAAGTGGACTTTGAATAAAGATTATTTAGTCACATTACTGTTCCCAAGGTCAAATAATGAACATTTAGACTCAAAAACCAACTCTCGACATTATGATCGCCTGTAGCGATGTCGTAAGACCGGGCTCTACATTCCTCACGGCAGAACCGATTGGATGGCGAAAAGTTAAGGACGTAAACACCAGAGCCTGCTCTGTTTTTTAGGTAATGAGATAATAATGCAGAAAAAGATGCTTCGGGTTACTAATAACTATTAGATTCTAAGTTAAGTGTTCTGCTTCCAGCACTGATGTCAGTTTAGACCAAAAAGTCTGTTTTAAAACTGTAAAATATCTTGTCTGTGTTACATATCTTTGTCACAATTGTTAAGCACATTGATGGATCATTGTGAATAAATAAAAATGTATAGATATCAGAATTTCTACTCCTATGGGGGATCAGTAAAGGTACATCTTATCTTATCTTCATCAGGTATTAATGAATTTACATTACAAATATATTATTTTAATAGTAGCAAGTGGTCACACAGTGAGAAAAAACAAATCATGTATAGAAATAAAAAATTCAATAACAAAAATAAACTTTTTATAATTTTAATGTTTATTTTACTTGCGTTTAAGTGCGAGGTCGTGTACATACGATAAAGTAAACATCAAGGCTTAATAATGTATATATTGATATATGTTTATGTCTAAAAACAATGAAAAGAGCAATGAGCACGTCATAAAAGAGAGATGATTAGTAGGATGGAGAAAACTCCAGATCTGCATGCCTGCAGAGACGCTGTGTTTGCACCACTAGTGAAAACAACACAGTTACAATCCGCCTGGAGCGTCCAGACTGCACCTCAACACACCAAACACACCACTGTCCCTGAACTCAACACATCGTCTCACATAAGCTTGACTGGAGTCGAGCAAACGCTGCAGAGGATGACAGGAGATTCATTATGATTGTTGATGAAGATAAATAACTTTTACTTCTAGCTTCAACCCAAACCATCCCGCAGCGACAGCAGAATAATGATCCGGGGAGAAACAAGCAGCCGAGCCTTTACACAAAAATCAATACAGCAACAAAAAACAGATCCCTTCAGCCTCTAAATACTACCGCAGACTTTCAATCACACTGCACCAATCCCTCCAAAAACAAACAGTAATATTAAAACATCTAGAGGCTGGCATGACCTATTAAAGGAGGAGAAAATTGAAAAGCCTCAGCAGAACAACATCGTGTATATCAGATATTGACTATCTGCTATTCAGCGCTCATCTGATTTGATTAGATTTCCAGTCCATAAAGAAGATCACGACAGGGGACGACAGACCAGAGAGAAATACAAGGAAACCCAGAATACTGATGCCAAACACCCACTGGTCCCAGATTCTCAAATCTGTAGATCTCAATGTTTTATGACAGTAAACTCATTATATTCTCAGGTTTTGGAGAACAAGTCATTTAAAGACATTGCACACTTGAAAATCTCTCAGCAGTGAAAGCAAACTAAAAGGTTAATAAATATCTGTGAGGGATCAATAAATGGCACACTTTGTGACCTCGTCTGTCAATAATGTCTGTACATCGACGTATCAAAGTGCTTGTCAGCATGCCAGCAAACAACAAAAGACTGCTGGTGATCAACATGGACCAGTGTGTGATCTCCAGATATTCATTTCACTGAAATGCTAAAAACTGAAAGCGTGTCCGGGAACCCTTATTTAGAAAAAAAAAGAAGAAAAAAAGTGTTTGTGTTTGTGCTCAATCTAACAAAGTAGGCTGAGGATCAATAATGCATGCATGCAGACACGTTAACACTGTAAGTGTTTTCACATGAATTCTACATTTACTGCGTGGAGGCTGAAATCTGCTTCTCCGCCATTTCATATTGAAAGCTCTGAGATGAAACGGTGTGTGGGAATTTTGCAAACTAGAGAAACTCAACAGTCGCTCTTACCTCACTGGTGACACACACACCTGCTTCATGAGATTGTTAAGGGAATATGCAAACTGCAAGTAAATAAAAATGTGCAGTACATTACTTGCCAACAATTATAATATATAATATATATTCTCTATATCTATATACTTCTTTATATCATTGTCACTGTGTGTTACTATATAATAATTTGTTATCTGTTTATACAGTAACCTCTGGGTGCCCACAGGAGTTACAGATGACAAATACATTAACAAACAATCGAGGCTCAGGGGTACGACCGATCACAGCAGCCGTCCCAAAGCTCTGCAACAGTCTAATGTTTTCGATCAAGTTTTCTATAGACACTCTAAGGCTTTCTTGTTTTTCAGGTTTTAAAGTGTCCCTTAAGGTCTAATCTTTCACTTTTTTTACTCCTCTGTGTTTATATTTTCCATTTGTTTCCCGGCTTGTTTATCCGTGTAAGGGATAGTATTGTTACGTCATCTGTACTGCTTTTTACTCTGACCATGTCATGCTATTTTATTGCACAGCACTTTGGTCAAACTTGGTCGTTTTAGAAATGTGCTTTAAAGTTAAACTTTATTTTGTTTGATGATAAACATTTATATCTGCTTAAAACTAAATCAGTGTGTGTCCATCAATTATTTATTGAATGTTTAAGGACTGTTAATGAATAATAAATAAAGGGGACTTCAAGTTAAGTCTTGCCAAAATGATAAATATAAATACTTTGTTGAAACATCAATACGATAAATATATTATACAGTACACGTGCATGTTTATTATACATGTATTTAACTTTATTTAGGTGTATTTTATGCAGACACACAAACATTCATGATGAGACCAAACAATCTTATCAATTAAATTTGAACAAGACTCCTTTTCTTCCATGATTGTCAAACTCCTATAGCTCACTTCTTCATCTAAGTGCAAACACCGGCTTACGTGGCTGCAAATACACACACCTACACGCAAGTACACCAAAGACTGTCTACTCCCACCTTCTAATTAAATACGTATCTTTCATTTGCATTTAATTTAAGGTGCCAAATCCACAGCTCGGTCTGTGGGTGGTGTTTGTCATATTAAGTCCAAAACAGCAGAAAAAGAACTTTGTTTACCCAGAAGCCTTTATGAGTGTAGAAGATGATGAAGAGGCTTGTTTACACAAAGCACCAGAGTGATTAAATAACTCATTACTCAGCTGCACAGTAAACAATAACATTAGGGCAATTACAACACATAATAGTACGAGTTTAGTAACCATTAATATTATATATATATGATATGATTTGGTGATTTAGACTAAATCTGAAGCTTATGTGCTGCGTCTGCCTCACCATGTGGTCACTCTTCAACATTTTAGAGCATTTTTTTCATATAAAACGAATCGCAGTGATGCGCACTAACATCCCCGGAAGAAATAAACTAAAAATAAAATTTGGAAAAAAAGGGGGAGTCATGTTTTCTGACCCCGTCACATGGTACCTTTGGCAGTCTGGTCGGGCACATGCAGCACGTTTCGCAGATTACAGCTGCAGCGCTCTGAGTCACACACAGCTCCAATATGATGCAAAGTCACTGTGCTCTGATTAATCTGAGTATAATCCCTGACAAGCCATTCGGTCTCCGCTCCGCAGTTGGTGGGAGGACGCTGTGCGAGTTTACCGTGTGTCCATCGACAAACATGTCTTTTTTCTCTTTTTCGGGAGGTGCGCTCACACAAAAATACATCGTGTCCTCCTGAAACCTGCTGGAGACTGTAGGAGACATGGAAAATAAAGCACGTTGTGATCCCTCCCATCCCTCATTACTGTCCCTTCATGAGCCAAATTAGGATCTAGACTGAGGACATGATGCTACAGCTGCCTGACAGCAATGCCTCCTCTCCTCTTTTGTTCCCAACATCCTCCTCTTCTCTCCACTTCACTCCATCACTTCCTCCTCTCGTCTCTTCCTGCCCTCTGATACACTTTATCCCCTCCCTCCGTCATCTTTTCTCCCACTCTGCCCAAATGTGCTTCGTAGTTCATTTCCAGCAAATGAATAAATGCATCTGCTGCAATATAAAGTATATTATGCTGCGTCAGTCTATTTTGCGGCGCTCTAAGGATGGAAATGTTAGTCGGCCCACCACTACGGTCAAGACTGAAATATCTCGACAACTACTGGATGGATTATCTTGGAAGTCATTCATGGTCCTCACAGGATGAACTTTGGTGAACCTCTAGCTCTAGTTGACATTTTTGTTTTTTCATGCAATATATTTAAAAACTGTTGGATAAACTGCCATAAAATGAATCAAACATATTCTAGCGAACGTTGTTGACCCTGTGGTTTTTCATCTGATGCCATCATCGGATTCAAATTTTAAATGATCCAATACTTCGACTTTCGACCAATAACCTCATAATTAAAGACACACCAATCAGCTTTAATGCCAGTTAATATTTAAACTGCAGTTATAACAACCAGTTCCACAAATAAATGTTCATGTCTAATGTTCAGAGTGTTCAGCTACGCTAGCTACTCTGTGAGACTGCACTTGCACAGAGTGATGCTTTGAGCTAAATGCTAACATTAGCTGGCTAATGTGCTCACAGTGACAATGTTGGCAATGTTAAAATTAACTGATTAGCTGTGACAAATATTCTACAGACCATTAGAGGAAAGTTCAGTAGATCATCAAAGTCATTAGGATTGGGTCCTTGAGTGCCATGGTTAGCTGCATACATTTCTTTTTTTTATCACAATCCATCCAATAGAGATGTTTCAGTAAAAGCTATAAATGTCAACCCTACAGTATGGTGGTGCAAGAAGAAAAGGGATCATGAGGATTCATCCTCCAGGGAACAGAAATGTCCAAAATTGCAGCCCATCTGATGGTTGTTGAGATCTCGCTATCTGGATCATCCGACCGACACTGGCATCCAGGGAGCCCTGACACTAGTAAGGCTAAAAATAAATCTGATTTTCTTTTCCTCTCTAGCTCATCTTCGTTCACCAAACACAACGTGTAATATCAACATCTAAGATGGTGATCTTTCTGCTCCCACCATCACACAAATAAAACATGTAATTCAGCTTCATACGTGTCCAAACACGTTCTTCCTCACAACATGATTAACAGGCTGACTGACACAGGTCGTCCAAGACCTTTATTGTGACACCACTCTCCCGCTGATCATTACCTTCATGGACCTTCATTTCCTCTTGTTTTGTTTCATGTTATTTATCTTATTATGACATGATTATATTAATGCAAAATGTTAATTTCTGTCTTAAATCTCGACTGAAAGCACGAGGGGCTTGTGTGACTTAGTTCATGACCTCTGTGCGAGCATTGACCTTTCACCCTGAACAAATGCACTACAGACGATGCCTTCACAAGGTCTCTGGGGGTGTAAAAACATCCGTATCTGCAGATTACGTTGAATGACGCTTCATTATTTCAGCTTTAACAAAAGCCAATAACCAACAGGGTAAATGCGTTTCAAGGAGAGTGTGTTGCGGGCTTCTGGGTTATAGATTCGGTTAATAATGAAGTGACCTGAATGTCCCTGAAGTAGAAGAGTGTGTGTGTGTGAGTACGAAGGTGGTTTAATTTAGTCTTATCAACGTTTCCGGCTATTTCCATGCATGAGAGTAAATTGCTTTACTCGCTGCAAGAATGGCCACACATTAACTGCAGAATCATCATATAACGAGAAACCTAATGGATTTATTTTGTTATGCAATATGCAACAATTATACCCCGTATAACATTCACCAAATCCTTTAATGATCAATAACTTTAAAAGCATGGGTTAAGATGAAAACGAAAACAAAAGTATCAACATCTTCTAACCAGTTCTTAATAACAGGTCCTGAGTATTTTCCCTTTTCCACCCCCAAGCAATCGACAGTCTTTCCTGCAGTGGTTGAAGCACAGAATATAAAATATACCAGCCTTGAATAAAACATCAACCATGGCCTGAATACTGATGCTGAGAGAGAAGGAGAGGGAGGGAGGGAGGGAGGATGGCAGTGGGAAAGAGAAACCATGCAGTGACGAACAACAGCTCACTTTCAATTAACAAACGGAAAACCTCGAGCGACCGTCACCATCAAAGCAGAACACCACGCAACAATGTTGGAGCCGGCGAAAACATTGTTCATTCACATTCCCACTGTATGAGGACAGTTAATGAGTTTACCTCACCAGCACTCTCATTCAAAATGTGCCCAAAGCGTCTAACCACAGGACGAGCTAAGAATAGTCCTGGTGCAGACCGCGTCCGTCTGTCATTAACCTCCAGAACAAAACTGACGTCAGACCAGTGAGAGCGCCACAGACCCGTTTTCGGGCCTCTGGCCACTGCATGTGCACTCCTGTCAGAAGTGATACAATTCATTCAAAGCCTCGACTGAAGTTCACCCTCTTCTGTTTGATACTTTACAGTAAATGTTTACTGAGACACACACAGTTAAGCAGGGGCGTGCACAGAGGCTGATCTAAGCTGAAAAAAGGGCAAAGTAAGACGACTTCTGTCAGCTTCATCACCAGCTGATCGCTAGGAGCTCATGTCACAAGCTATAAAGAAGCTAACGTGGCATCAGGTTGGTCTGGTTCGCATATGACATGTTCAGTAGCTTCATATGGACTGTAAACAATATCTGATCTACTGTAGCATGATTCAACAAGTCAAAACCATCGTTCCGTTGTCTTTACAGAACAAACTCTAATGTAATAGTTGTATCTAAGGAGTTATCTCACATGTAGCGTGCTGCCTATATGTTAGCTAGTTAGCATGTGATAGCATAATATAGACAATATTGCAGGATGCAATGCCAACATGACAAGAATGCTCCCGCGGAGGCCTGCTTATCAGAGGGTAACAAAAGTTGTGATGATATTGTGATTTAATTTAGTTATGAAGCCTTAACTAAAGAGCAAAAATAAAACAACTTATTTCCTTTTTCTGTTAAATTATCGTACCGGAGGCTTAACCATGACAACAAATGGACATAAATGTATACTTCTGCACAATGTATGTATTTAAAATGAATAACATGGCTCACTGGTGCATTCAAAACTGTCTCAAAGTCGCTTCGAATGAGTGTTGAGCAGCGGGAGCATTTATTATAATAGCGACACCAAACACGATCGGTTGAAAAGAAGTCTGGATCAGTATTTTGCAAATTAATTTAAATAAGACAAGGAAGACTAAAACCAACTACTGATGTAAGTGTCACAAAAGTGTCAAATTTTTTTCTACATCATGGCATTTTTAGCATTATTGATCGTACATCACATAGAGGGAAAAATGATTGTATAATTACGATAATTATTGTTTATCTGGCAGCACTGCTGGCCACATCTCATTGCAACGTGTAGCAGCAGCTCTGGAGATGATGAGTCATGTTCGTGACATGCTCCTGAGTCCACGGACAAAAAGTTATTGTTGTGTCGTCTCTGAAGGATTTGTGTGATGTCAGGGAGATTAATGAGAACATCTGTTAGAGGTGAGGTGATGGAGGTGACATTTTTAACTCACACTTGCCAAGAAAAAAAAACTGTCACTGCTGCTTTAATATATTGCAACACACGTCTGAGGTTTGGTGAAAGACTTCCCTGTTTGAAAACTTCAGTTAGGGAGCAGCTTCAGAAGCTGGGATCAAATATCTGAAGACTGTTTGCACTTGTCAGTTCCAGGGGGAAAGTCTCCTGATGGAGGCATACAAGAGAAAGAGGAAGGTATTTCTTTTTAAGCCGGATGGAAAAAGACAAAAGTGAAGAGTACTCAGTGGGGGAAGAAACTAAATAAAGGTAAAAGGATACGGGGTACATTGCTGCAGGTTCTGTACTGCTGGACTCGATCCAGTGCAGCATTGCTTTTGCTGCATTGCTGATCCAGACTGGGCCAAAACTGGACGCACTGGGTTGGCTAGCTCAAGTGCATTTAAATCTTAAGAGATCATATCGACAATGACGCTTTGTCCTCTGACTCATGAGGAAATAATAATCATGACACATCACAGCTACACTTGCCAAGTCTCCCGAGGAGGTGCGTCCATGTTGGACAATTCTGCAGCTCACGATTTACAACCAATGCCAAGGTTCAGTGCCAACACTGGCGGTAGAGTGCGACGTATATTGTGACGCAGAATGTAAAGGTCAGAGTGGGGATGGATGTTTTATTAACAGTAATTATAATAATTTAAATACACTGTAGATGACATCAATAGTGCGAATTAAGTGCTGTTCTTATACTGATATTTCAAACTTCTACTCTACAACCAGGAGGCAAATATTGCAGAATTAGATTATTAGTTAAAATAAGCTCCACCTTTACCAGCTGCATCATGGAAGTGATACGTAAATGAATGCATTAAATAACTATAATACAATAATATATAGAGCACATACTGTATATGCTATATTCTGAAATGGGCCATTCTGCATAACAAGTACTCTTACTTTTGGTATCTTCAAGTATATTTCCTGTCTTGTGATACTACAACTACAAACTTTTACTCCGACTCACTGAATCCTTTGACCTAGATGAACTTATAGACATCAGTAGTACTGCTTTTCATATCCCAGGATTAGTGCTGCAATGATTCATTTCATAATCGACTAATACTTTCATTTTCCAAGCAAACTGACAAACATGTTCTGCCTTTAGCTTCTAAAAAATGAGGATTTTTTTGTTTTTTATTTGTCAAACATTGTAGTGAACTGAATATTTTTGGGATTTGGCCGTCACATGAAGTTCTAGGGACATTTGATTGGCATTTTCTGACATTCTGTAGACAAATTGTTTAATGTATTACTGAAAGCAATTGTTAGCTGAAGGCCTAATATCAACTGAGAGAATTGAGGTTGGTAGAAATGTCTCCTAAAACCTTCAGGAGAGTGAACCCCCGCAGATCAGCGGTTCTCCACACTTGCTCCTGTTTGACAGTCTCCTCCTCCTGCTCTCTCCTTCAGCATCTCTTGGCTGAATCCTCCCTTTATCTCTCCCTACCTGCTCAAGGCTGCTTTCTATCTACTTCTCTTTCCCCCTTTTCTTGTCCTCTCTTATCTCTCCTTCCTTGCTCCACTCTCTCCGTCCCTCCTGCCCATCTGTTATCTCCCAGCTGGATCTGTTTTACGCTGCACTGCAGTAGGAACAGTGAGGATCCAGGCTGGATGAGTCACCCACTCACAATCTGCTGCCCTAAAGCCCTGCAGGCGTCAGCCACATACAAGACCCCACTGCTGTCCACGGGCATGCACGGATGTACATGCATCCTCACATGCACGTCTGCACATTGGATACCCTTTTCTTTTCTGAGGAAAGAAATGCCTGTACATGCACACGACGAATTTAATCTAAAATGGACCAAGAAAAAAAGTCCCTGATTCTTAATTATTTGCCTTTCAGCTAAAAAGAGAAGGTTTCCCGTTGATTAATCAGAAAACTACACAAAATACACCGAGGGCAAGACGTGCGTAGAACTGATTAGTATTCAGCACACACACTGGGAAACCTCGACTCGAACCAGGGCTGACTGCAAAATAAAGGATTACTGCTCCACCGTCCACTGTAAGAAATGTACCCAATTTAAAATTTGTAGCTGCTTCCTGCTTCTCCAAAACCTAAAAGTAACAACCCACAACGTGCTTACTCTAGCTTGACAGATTATCTCGCTCCCGTGCAGAACATGGGTCGTATAACACTTGTAAAGCTGCTCCTCAAAGGTGTCTTGGCTTCGTTTTCCAGCTGACAGCCGAAGACATTGTTTAAAAAAAAAATAATGGGCGACTTTTACTACCTGAGTTTACAGTGTGATGTGTCTCTCCGATCTGCAGGTATTCTACTGCTTTCATTTAAAAAGTAGGACAGGTTGTTTCTCCGCGCTGCCAGTGAATTTCCATGCGTATTTTTGTCACACTAAACAGACTCAACATAGAAGCGACTGTACATGGTGTTCACATAAATCTGAAGATATACTGAACCAGTGTTGCTTTAAGCCCTAATTCATCTCTGTGATTAGATTTAATATCATTATATAATAATTAATGGACTGTATACGGCCCATATGGTGTTGATCTGCAGCCAGGCTTATATTTCCCACCCGATACTAAAACAGCATCTGATCTTATTGTATGAAAGTCTTGTAGAAGTGGATTCATGATCGAGAGCAACTCCTTCTTCAGTATTTAAAGGGTTAGTTAGTTAGTTATTTATTCACTCCCATGCTGATGCAATATTATTTTTTGCCGTCCACAAAACCTTTCGGGAACTTTACAGAAAACAACTCCCAAACAACTGAAGTACATGGGAGTGGTAATCCAAATCTTCGGGAGCCCTGAGACCCCAAAATGATTTGAAAATACATTATTTACACTCTTTTGAAAGCTGAAAGTGTTATTGTGGGGCCCGTCTGAATAGGGTGCACAAGCTCGACTGTGTATTGTGGGTGTAAATGACGTCTCTTCAAATCAGATTGGGATTTTGGGGCTTCCGCAGACTTGGATTATGCTGGACGAGATGTTTGGAGCCATTTTATGTTTTTTTTCTCCTTGTTTTTTTACATTCTACTTCAGTTGCTTAGGACCATGTTTCAACACTGTTCTGCAGTGAACTTCCAGGATCGTGGACAATGCACATGGGTGAGCAGATAATGACTGAACTTCATTTTGGGGTGTACTTATTCTGTCTCTCTCAAACTCACTAACATGACCTAAAAAAGAGGAAAAAGAAGTCACTTCCGACTAAATGGATTTAAACATGAGATGCATGAGGAAGCAGCCACACTTGTGAGGAAACTTGTAAGTCTTTTTTCTGACATTGACAAGATGCAAGCAGCCATTTTACTTGGAAAAAATACTGCAGCACAAACCCCCCAAAGACTGTTTTCTCTCTCACTCTGGCACTTTCTCAAGCTTTGTACCATCCTCTTCATCTCCCGTCTTTCTCCCGCAGTTTCTGTTTAATGAAAATATTTCTGTCTTCCTGCTGGCAGCACACACTCACTCACTCCATTGAGATAAACATTCTCTCAGCAGCCTTAAAATAAATAGAAAAACTGGTATTCAAACTGGGGTTTGATTAAAACATACAGACAAGCAGGACTGTGAGGCTTCAGGAGCTGCACCGTGCAGTTTTCTAAACCATTAGTCGAGGGGATACAACCGGCCTACAACCATGCATGCACACGAGTCTCTGCATGGGAACAGAGCCATCATGAAAGTAGCATCTGCTCAAACCATGACTCATTTCACTCCGAGGTGGAGTTGACTTGTGACGTAATAAGCGAGCAACCGTCACCTTTGAAAATACGGCAGAGAGAGAGAGAGAAACACTTTGAGGAGGAATATCAGGTGTAAATTTTTAGAGCAGGCTGATATTTTTCCAACTGTCTCAAGGCATTCAAAGCTATTAGAGTGTAGAACAACACTTTATAACGTAGTCCACGGTGGGAGTGAGTGATGGCATGCTGAAGAAATAAATAAATATTTTTAAAAGGCAATCTCTTGTGAACCTTCTGGGTTTTACCCTTCATGCCCCGTGCTTCCCTTCTTTATAAAATGGCCCCCGTTATTAATGCACCACTCTGAGCCCCGATGTCCTTGGGTGAGAGAGAGAGAGAGCGAGAGAGAGAGAGAGATGCCTGCCATCATAGACAAGTGTGATTGTGGTTGTGTGAAATAAATTACTCAGTGATGTATGTGAGAAGGTGAAACCGAGGTTGTGTAAGTGTGCACGTGTGGGAATCTCATAAATTCCCAGTGACTTCACAGCATTCTGCCTTTTATGAGCCATTTCTCTCGGCCGAGTGCATAAAGTCCATAATGGAGAAATGCCCCCGTGCAGGAGAGTGAGGATTTTTCTTCCTCCCACAAAGCAGATGCTGAACATTTAACTTCAGACAAAGCCGCACAGCTAATTAGCAATTAGCGGCACACAGGACTCGAAGGTCAACGCAGCATTTTAGGATGTGCAATCTGTTCCAATCCGCACATCAACCAGTGTGACATTATCGCAGCTATATTTACTGAAATGTTTAATGTTGTGATTTTATGTCATCCACATTGAGAGATTTTGCTGCTTATAGCAGGAAGCCTGTCATTTAATATCTTCAATATTGGATGTTTACATGATTTTGGTTTGATTGGGAATATGTTTTATTTATTTTTACAGGATTATCTGAACATCACGAGCATTATTGCGTGATTATTTTATCTGTTAACTGATAATATTTTTCACCCAGAAAACGTTCTATATCACGAAAGACTTAACATTACACTCGACCATTACAGAGGATTTTGTCCTCATCAACCACTCCAAGGTGTCCTGAGTGGTGACAATGAGAGAAGAGGCGATTATTTAAAATAAATGCCATTGAAGTAATATTTTGACATTTTGGAAAAGAAGTGTATTCATTTAACAGTGGGACCAGCTAGCCTAGCTCTGTCTAACAACATCCACCTACCAGCTTCTCTCAAGCACACTAACTAACATGCTACACCTCGCTTCAAAAACTGAAGTGTAAAAAACGACAATATGGTGTTTTACGGAAGATTCAGTGCTGGACTTGAGACTTTCTTGGCGGAGGCCAGTGTTGTAAAAAGTACCCAAAAGTCATACCTGAGTATAAGTAAAGATATTAAAAGCAATTTCCCAGTAATAAATGTCCCAAGTATCAATATCGGACCAGATATTCAGCTTTTTCTAACTACTGGAACCATTTTTTTTCTCTGAGTGCTGGTAAAATAAATTATTTTAAAAATGCACGACTTTGGCTTTGATTGAATAAAGGTAGTGGAGTAAAACATCTAATATATCCTCCAAAATGTAGTGGAGTGAAAGTATAAAGTAGCAGAAAGTACACATACCCAAGTAAAGTATCTCCAAACGAGCACAGTGCTTGAGTAAATGTACTTAGTTACATTCCATCAGTGGCTGAGACCAGTTTCAACCAGTGGAGACTGGATTAAGTAACTGGTGCCAGTCGGGGAAAATGGTACAGCTCGAGGTGTCGCAATATACCGATATTGACGATAATTGCTATATTTGAAAATTAATTATTGCTATTATGTTAATTACAAAACATATGATAATATCGTGCAAATAATCCAATCATTTCTGTTTCTTCCCATTCACGCTTTGTTATGGAAAATTGTGATAATGCACCTCAACACTGGTAGCCACCCACCAATAAAACAGAAAAAAAAAAGGGGAAGAAGATGTAATTAGCTGGCTTGCTGCTGCCATCGCAGTGTGTGGTTACTACAGCTGCACAAGGAGATGACAGATGAGAGCGACACTATCCACAGATGATATAATAATATTGTTAATGTGAATCTTTTGGCCACAATAATCTTGTAATGAAAATCTGAAATCATGACAGCTCTAAGATTGTATTACTTTAAGTTAGAGCCAGGCTGGCTGTATCCCCCTGTTTCCAGCCTTTATGCTAAGCTAAGATAAACTAAGATAACTGGCTGCTGCACACTGTCCTTACAGATACAAGAGTCGTATCAATCTTCTCATGTAACTCACGGCGATAAAGGGAACAAGCATATTTCCCAAAAATTCAAACTATTCCTTTAATTCTGATATTATTTCTGCCAAACTCATATCTGATTCTGTTTAATCCCTGGTCCCATCCCTTAATCCATGTGACCCCCTCTTCACGTGGTGGGGTGAGGGTACCGCTCAGGTTTGGTTGGAGGATGTGTGTGTGTGTAAATAGCCAGATTGCTGTTAGTCTGGGCCTGGATTACAGGGCTGTGGCACAGGAACAGAGGGGTTGATGGGAGCCTTCTGCCACTGGGAGTCTGGGGAAAAAGACTGTGTGTGTGTGTGTGTGTGTGTGTGTGTGTGTGTGTGTGTGTGTGTGTGTGTGTGTGTGTGTGTGTGTGTGTGTGGTGGGGGGACGAGGAACAGACGGCAGGAGACCACAGAGAGAGCTAACTCTGTGCCTAGAGCTGGCTGAATCACATTGGGAATAAAACTGAGTAATGAAGACGGCGCAGTGTAAAAAATCTACAAATTCAGACGTATCCGCTGCATATTTACACACCTCTTTATTCATGCACACTCAGAGCCAAATAACCGAATGCATATTTACAGATATAAATGCTCTCATGCAGCCTCGCCTCACACACAGACACAGACGAACACGAGGCTGTTGAGGAACATCTGCAGTGAGAGAGAGGGCGAGGGAGAGGGATCTGCTAATGGGTGACAATAGACTCATCACACAGAATTAACACAATCTGTGCAGCCATCTAATGCCCCGCGTGGGCTGCTGTCAACTCCCAATCTGAGCTCCTGATTAAAACTGAGAAGTGTGTTAACAGCAGAATTGTGTTTTCGTTTTATTTAATCAATCCGTAAACATAATGAAACTCTTCCAGGTCTTGTTTCTGCAAGTGCTGCTCTTCAAGAGTGTTCCTGGCTTTAATCATCTACACAAGCCTCTCGACTGTCAGAGTGTCACATTAACAGAAGCATAAATGACTCATGGCAGCATAAGTTTACTAAAAATACAACACTGGACTTCATTGTGTGCCATCATATTGGATTCCAGCTGTTAAATTAACTCTAAGTTATTCAGGTCCAACATGCAATCAAGTGAGTTTAATATCTGCGGACGCTGACCTTCAGGGGATACGCTATTATGAGTGTCCCAATTAAATCATTATTCTCTCCCATCTCAGTGACAACGGCTCATAAAAATGAGGAACGATGCAAACTGGAAGCTGTAAAACTAAGTCCATTTGTAGACGAGGTGAACTGGAGAACAAGGAAGGAGAGGAGCTTGTTCGTGTGACTCAGCCAGGCCACAGGCCTCCTGCTGTGTGACGCCCGAAGCTGCCTGTCACTGTCACTGTGACTCACCCGCGAGACAACGGACAACCTCCCCGAGATGTGCTGGTGCTCTCAGCTAACACCAGAAATAAAAGTCTTCCCAAAGCCGCGGAGTTGGTGGGAGGAGGCCGCGGGGACGGATCTGCTCATACCTTTGACCATCAAGATCCCATTATGGCCAGCACTGGGACAGCTTCCAAAGCTAATGATGGTTAAACGCTTCAGTCTGAGCTCTTGGGAATAAAAATAAGACACTAAAATGGCTGCGATGGGTGGAGGAATCCTCTGAGTAACCTTGAAGTGAATATCCTCCCACGCATTAGGCCTACATCTAATAATAACAAATGATTCAGCATAATGTAACAGTCAGTCGAGGTATTCTTTAATAAAACATTTACTAATGTTATGGAAAAGGAAAGAAAGGTGGTTAGGAGAGGAGGGCTGGGTGTCGAACCGACCGACTTGCCTTGATACTATCTACTGTAGTAACATCAGTGTTTTGACATATGATACCAAATTTCAACACCTAAGGAGTTAATCTCATCGGCGTCAGTGAGCCAATAAGCATGCAGCATGCTTGTTCTGCCAAGATCCAACAGCGCTGCTGATTGGCTGTCTCGAGGCATGCAGGAAAAACACTAGGTCACACCCAGAGATGGAGCTCACCGTGTGTATGTGTCATGTAATCTTCTGTTAAAATGGATTTCATAAAATTGGTATTGAAAAAGTATCATTCAGGAACTGATATCTTATCTTTCCAACGATCCCCAGACCTAAAGGACAGACAGTGGTACAACGGCCAGAAAGCCAAGCACTGCTGATGGAGCACGGGGACTATTCACACTTCAAACTAGAATGGCACTTAGTAGAGCGTATACCTCCGCCATGACCCGACAGTCCCCTTTATCCACATCAAACTGTGCTCACTTACAGATATCAGCCACATGAATAGGCCTCAAGATCCAGTATTGTGTATTGTGCAGTATTCCTGGATAAATTAATGAAAAATGGTGAAAAACAAAGCAAAACACGCTATCTCGCAACGTTAAAGGGATAGTTCAAATCTTTTGATGTGGGGTTGCATGAGGTATTTATCCCTAGTCAGTGTATAACCTGCAGTAGATGACCGTCAGCTCTCCCCCTGTGTGGAGAAGCAGCACATCATACTGCTGACGTATTTTAGCCACCTACAGAATATATATCCGTTTATGTGTACGCAGTGTTTTGAACATATTTGGCTCTTTACGTTGCCGTCAAACAGTCTTTTCCTTTGGCACTGCATTCTGCTTGTGCGTAGGAATACAGACGTTGAGTGTATGTAGCGCCAAAGGAAAAGACTGTTTGATGGCAATGACAAACGCCAAAAATGGCCAGAACATATGTACACTTTAACATATATATTTTCAGGTGGGACTTATTTTCAGTGGCTAAAATTAGTCTTGCTGCTGGTTGGGTTTACAGCAGCACAATGCTCTGCTTCCTCTGCTGCTCCTCCACACAGGCGGAGAGCTGATGGTCATCTCCTGCAGATTATACACCGATTAGAGGCTCATCATACAACCTAAACTATCGCTTTTTTCAGGTGTGTTTTTGGCCTTTTCATGGCTTTATTGACAGAACAGCTTGACGGATGAGAGAGAGGGGGATGACATGCAGCAAAGGGCCGCAGGTCGGACTCGAGCCCTGGGCCGCTGCAGCGAGGACAACGCCTCTGCACATGGGCCACACGCTCTACCAACTGAGCTGCTGGGGCGCCCATGAACTATGACTTTAAAGAAAAGAAGAAAAAAAAATCATAAAATCCGTCTGTTAATGGCGTCTACTCTGGGCCGAGACCCATCCTCCATCCAAGTGTTGTGGAAATCCGCTCAGTAGTTTTTGCGTAATCCTGCTGACAAACCAACAAACGTACACCAGGAACCATATCACCATCAAAAGTGAGGTGACTCCCAGCACCCAGACCACACCCGTGACTGGAGACACAGATAAACACCACTGAATCCTTTAACTATTTAAAAAAATCTATTCTTAAATGGTAAGAAGGACTAAAATACACCCAAAAATAAGATAAACCAAAGTATCCAGGATGGTCTCAGACGCACAGAGAGAGCAGAGCCTCCACACCTGCCCTCCATGAGCTGATCCCACCTGATTGGCTCCCACTATGAGCATGGATCCTACAGTCTCTGTGCTACAACACGACAGTGAACACATCCTTTAATTCATCACTGCTGGTTTCCCTGCAATAGGCGATAAATGCGTTTAGAGGGCGCCGAGGTCATGGCGTGCCGCTGCTGACAGGAGCGGATTTCCGCCGAGGCGCACTTAACGATTGCGTAACATCTTGCGCGTCGGAGTTCCCACTGAAGGAAACCACTGATTTAACACCCTCCTTCATCCAGGGGCGAACAAGCAGCCGCATTACGAGCGTGTGATCGGCTGCCATGAGCTGCAGCTCTGGACGTTTCTCTGCGCGGAATGTCATCTGAAGGGTACTGAGAGGAACTGACGTCCCCCCGGCATCACCACCACCACCATCATCATCATCATCATCCCCGCTGTCGTGTAACAGCGAACAATAATCGACGTGAATCACAAACAAACCACATTACAACAAGAGGCTGCAGCGTAAAACACGAGTGATAAATTATTCTGTTGGTGCAATGCTGCAGTCTTTTACGTTTCAGCACCAGGACAGCAGCGAGGAAGAGACTCGGGGGTTAACAGATGGAGCTCAACTACAATATGAGCGTGCGTAACAGGACGATTTTTAAAACAGCAACACGCGTAAAAAAAAAGGTGAATCTCAACCATCCAAACGTGTAGATCTGCTGTGATCTGGTGCTCGGGACGTCGAGTCCTCTTACCTGAGTGGCTTTGTGGAATTGCTTCTTCAGCCCCGCTACAGACATGGTCGCTACACGGTGGATCTAAACTGAGGATGTGAACTGGTGCCGCTGGGTGTGAGAGGAGGAAAATCTCGGTCCTAACGTGTTTCTGGTGGTGATCTTGTTGCAGCCGTCGCTAAGTCCTGTCTACGCTGGTCTTCACCGGAGGGATCTCCTGTGAGAAAAAAAGAAAAGGGGGCTGATTAAAGTCCCGATCAGGCTATTGGATGTCAGAGCCACATGTCTAAAACGGCGCTGACGTCGGAGCCAGCTCCTTTTTTAAAGCGTCCGCCTACTCACAGAGGCCGGGCCGGCGCGCTAAAACAGGCTGCTGAGGTATTTTCTAATCTAAGCTCGTTTAGGGACAAGGACGAGCTGGGAGAGGAAGACAGAGACTTTTAGTGTTAATCTGACATTAGGGTGAGATGATGCAGAGAAAATGAGAAGATTTACTTCTTAGAAAGAAAGACTGCAAAACAATCAGGTGTAGGAGCCTGTACGACCAGTGTACGTGCCTTCCCTTCTAATGAGACTCAAGACTTCTCCAGCACCCTGGACAGCACCCATCAACAGACGTCCCACTGCGCCCAGACTGACTTACTAACTCACTTCCCTCCTGTTTTTATCGGTGAAATTGACTCTACTTGGCAACAATAGAATAATAGACGAACACAAAGTGGGTCCAGATGCAAAAAATGCTGATTTATACACAACAGGCGTGAATACAAGGAAAAGCAAAATGTCATGAAAATGTGCAGCTAAACAAACTTTTGTGTAAACAGAAATATAAAATCAAATGGAGGATTTAATCGACTATTTTTTCAGTCCATGCGCTCTTCACATACATGAATACGATAACATAGTTTTAATGTTGCTAGACTGGATTTATGTCGAGATTGCAAGTTCAGTCTTGACCCTCGAAACAGGAGTAACGTTACAGGACACAATCTTACAGCAAGGTCCAATCTGTTCTGGAGCTGACTGCATCACATGATCTTCATCAGCAGGTGTTCAGCTCAAATTGACATTTTCTGGAGTGTTTACAGGTCCTGGAAAGTACTAATGCATGTGGGAGAAAAGTAGTGTAAAGCCTTTTGTGGCTCCAGAGGAAGCTGCATGTAATCTGATGGATTCCTTCCAGTGATGTCACTCAGATGCTAAACTGCATTGTGGGTAACGGCAGGTTTTGAAAAGCAGTCCACTGGTCCAGCAATGCCCTGTTAAACAGTGTTGGACTCATTATGGACAGTTTTATAGGCCATTTCTTTTCAATGTATTCTTATCCCTTTTCAAAACCTGGTACCTACATTACCCACAATGCAACTTAGCCACTGAGTGACATCACTGGAGGCAATTCCTCAGATTAGATGATTAGATTACTTCCTCTGTGGCCACATAAGGCTTTATACTACTTTTTTCACATTTGCACTTGCACAAAGATCTATTCACTATAATATTTAAAAGTGCTGGAGTTGCCCTTTAAGTAAAGGATCTGAATACTTCCAGTAAAACCAGATAACACCTACCAGTGTGAAACAAAAAGCAGGTTTGGCACAATATTGGGTGTCAAGACGGACACATATAACACGAGTGTGGCCACATTCATTCATAGATAGTAAAGTAAACATGACCTGTAACAGATCTGTGCTGTTGTAGGAGACTTTTAGCTGATTTATCCGTCCACTTTTCAGCTACTCAGACCATTTATTTACTTACAGTTTATCTGGTAGGGACAGATACATCAGACAAATTGAAACAGCTGTCTGATGCAAGTATCAGTGTTTGTAGCAGATGCTAATTTGCAACACCACCTCCAAAAAGGGCTTTTCTGAAAATAAGAAAGTGATAACAAATTGACCAAACTCCGTCTGGTCATAATAATATACAGTATTATTTAGCTGATGATGATGAGGCCTAAACACCTGCAGAGTAGAGTCTGTGAATTAAAGCTAAGAAGTCACCTGCACACATTCGTCAGCTCAGCGACAGCCCCACGCCACCAGATGGCAGGTCGATAGTTGGAGGACTACTCGGGCAGACAGTCAGAGACGCGTCCCATATGGCCACTGATGCAGCCCTGGAATGAGACTCGCAGTCATGATCACCAGATAGGCTAACAAATCTTTAATGTGGCCATATCTGCGACTGCGAAGTGTCAAATTAAGCAAACTGAGGCTGTGTGTGTTCAAAGAAGCTTCCATGTAGGAAATGAACTGTAAACATTCAATGAGTCATGCAACATTTAGGAAATAGTGGAACGTTATATTTTAATGTTTCCTTTCCTAAATATTATAAAGGCCTTTAAATAAACCTATTTATTTTTGAGCATGAGAAGTAATTTCTAGGTGGTGAAATGCAAACACAATATATGAAACACCAAAATAACCAAAAAATAAAGTTATGTGCTAAGATGTAAGACGATGTGCTGTTTTGACCATTTATCCATATTTCTGTTGCACGTCAGCTGCAGATGAGACTGTGTGGGAACCATCCAAACAGTACAAGATGTTCATACGCAGTTTAAACACGACACATCTCCTTTGTAAATAGGCCTACATTTATCTATTAAACGTTTCATTTGTTCCTTCAGTGCAGACTTCATCGCTATCATCACTATGACATGATTGCTGAATCATCTTTTTGTGCTTTTGTTCGTGTGTGTGTATTTTTTTAATTTTAGTAATTGTGTCCAATCTGCACTCTTGTGATGATCAAATTCCACCACAGAGGATTATTAAAAGGCGGAGCTGGTTAAGAATGAAGAGAAACATTTGTTATGTTAGTGGCGCCATCGTGTGGACAATTCCTGAACATACATCCAAACGGAAGGAATTATCTAAAATGTTTCTAACAATTTAGTTTAAACAATTTAAATATCAATCAATCAATCAATCAATGAATAATGCTTTCAATTTAATTCCTAAAGGAAAAATCACAGAAAAATACAAGATTTCATAAAAGTTTAAGGCGGATTATGTCACTTTGGAAAAGAAATTCAAACTCATAAAGGTAATATTTACTATATAAATGAGGAAATAATACATTTGTTTAATATGTTCCCATAACTGAATAAACACACTGAAAATAAGGTCACCAGAGGTGTTTGAAGCCATAAAAGATGGCCGCTTAAAACGGCTCTGGAAACACAAATAAACATTAAATTGTGCTTTCCTGCCATAAAAATTAATTAATGAAGATTTTCTGATTGAAATGTCTCCCACAAAACTACATAGTACACCTTTAAAAACGTCTATATTCTAACATTTTACATGAGCAGCCTTAAATGTTTGTTTTTGTTCATTATACACATCTATACTCTGCCTGTGATGTCTTTCCACTGCCCAACAAGTCACAATCTATGATGCTCTGCTTCCACCTAGTGGTAAGAAATGATGCAGCAATGATGATGTGGAAAAGTAAAAAATAAATGCCATCAACACATCTGACTACAGTATGTTGTATTTCTCAGATCAGACCAGCTCCACAGTGAAAGCAGCACACATTCGAGGATACAGCAGACACATTGTAGGAGTGCCATGAACACCAAATGTTTATTTTGTCTGAGCCGCTCTTATTGGCTCACAGAAAGTACGAGTGATACATCACACTGGCTGACAGTGACCTGAGTGCAGTCCTCTGCTCAGTTTTCCTGCTCGCTGGCCTCGGCGGGCAGCTCTGATAAAGTGCTCGGTCCCACGGCTCAGTGATTCGTGTGTGTGGCCCGAGGTGAGTTTCCATTTGTCTTAACTCATGACACAATAAATCTCACCTGAACCTTACAGACAGATGGAGGCTGAGCTCAAGTGAAATATGAGATTGTTGCCATTAACTGCATCACACTGACCACTGGTCTTGTTTTTGGCATCAAGAAGGAGTGGAAGTTGGAGTAGTGAAGTTTCTGTTACCAACATGTTCATGTTCTTTTATAGAGCAATAGGTTATATGTTTAATGCTGCAATTGAGTTAGCGTAAGTAAATATTTCTCACCTTCAGACTTTACCTTAAATGTGCTCTATGTAATTTGTATATGTGTAATTTTACGCAATCTTCATGTATTATTCACATTTTTATTGGCAATATGAGAGCAGATTGTAACGTGACGAGAAAAATGAGACCTTCCCGGTCTCTCTCGGTCGTGGCAGTCTGTGGAAGACCAGTCTAAGTTGTTTAATGCTGCTGGACTGTGGATTTCTCTGTGAAGGACTCGGGTCAAATTTTCCATGACAGTTCAAAGGATGTGACTTCATGCACGTTCTCGAGTGCCTCTCGGCTAACGACTGGCTTCCAGCACAACACAGAAGTTCACAGAGCCCCTGAAAAAATATCATGACCATATCTGTCAAACTCACGTTCCAGTTCACCTTTCAATAACAAATACAGCCATAGTTGCTTGAACTCGGTCACTAGGGACAGCAAGATGCTCCAAACCTGTGGTGGCAACCATACAGACACAGGACGATATGAAAAATACCAGATTATCCTTGCCAAAATAACATCATATTACGATTCACATTATCATCCCAAGGTAAGACAAAAAATATGAATAAATCCCTTCAGATTGTACTAAACATAGTGGATTCAAGTCACCTCACATTTTATTAGGAAACAAATATTTTTCGCTGCATCACAGACAAGACACACATCTTTTTTTGAGTGAAAAAACAAACAAACTGTTCAGCAAACAGAGCTGAACGGCGGGCTCGTAGATGGGAGTGCAATACGCAATGGGCAAGCCGTGCTTTCAGCCACGGCCACAGGCTTTGGATTAGAGAATGACAGGAAAGATGCAGGCTCCCCCTTGTGGCAATTCAAAATAAATCAGGAAATCATCACAGGACTTGTGTGAGAATATTCACAACTATCTCACTAATGGAAAGTCGCCTTGATCAACTTGAGTGTTTTTAACTGGACCCGCGGTAAAATCATCACTGCAACCAAGTATTTTCCACCATGGCCATGAGTTCATAGTCCAGTGAGGCCCACAGAACTACACTGCAGGCAAAAAGCAGAGATGCAGTCCTGATGTCACCAAACAAAAGAAATCAGAAACAAATGTGTTGACTAAATCTTGCCTCCCAGTTTGCCTGAACTTCTTCCAGGCCAACTGGAAATCAAATTCCAACCTTTACCTACGATCATGAGCTCCTGTAAACATGAGAATGAGATCGGAGGTACAAGTGGCCTCTGCATGGTGTCTGGGGTCATGAGCTCCAGGCATCTGATGATCAGGAATCCTCCCAGTGGAAGCTTTTGGTGCTTGTTCATGTGGGATGAGACTACAGGGCGGACCCAGAACACCTGGCTTGGGAGGGAATGCCTCGGGATTCTTAAATTTACCAAGTTACCTCAACTAAATTGGTCTCTGTTTATGCTCAGGACCACCTGCTCTTCTACTCAGCCAGTTATGTTCATTGTCTGCATCTGTGACCTAAACACATGTTTCTGTTCACCTTTGAGGCAACAGTCAACAAAAAAACAGATCTTTTAAACATTACCAAATGGTCATGTTTATATGTGGTCCAAAACAAAGCCCTGAAGAACTTGTGCCTCAAGAAACAGGCAATTATATCAGCGAGGAAAATGTGTGTTTAGGTGCAGATGGCAAAGACAGGATGGGCTGCGACGGCGGACCAGGGGTCATTTGTCACACATATGCCAGTCGTCTCGCTGGAGACAAGCAACCAACACACAACAGGCCGTGGTCATGTGTTTTTGGGTTTGGTAAAGGCCTTCCAATCCCCACGCCATCCCACTCCACTCAAACATGCTAATGTACCTGCGCTCTGCTCTAATTGGTCCCAGTGATGCTCGCCCTGCTCCACCTGTGTTCATGGGAAGCCTCCAGTCAGTCCTGCAGTCAGGCCCCCGCCACTGTGTGCGAGCGTGCAGTGCTAATATTATGCAAACAAACACTTCTTTGTTGTTTGGCACTTCTTGCACCGACCCGCCACTGTGGAAGAAAGGGAGAAAGTAAGTAAAGGGAAAAGGAGAAAGGGAAAAGGGGCGGGTGAGTGGGGGGTGCTTGAATTCATTAGTGTGATTACCTGAGGTGTGCTACTTTACAGGGGGTAATCTGCCAGCCCGCTTCATACCCTCCAAACTTCAGCCAGTCCGCTAATGAGCGCTTGGAAAAGTTAGTCAAGGTGGAGAGGTGCTTTGAGGAGCTATACACCGCAGACTAAGGTGTTATTATATATGCTGGAGCAGAAAACAAAGGACGGCTGCCTGTTTTATAACAGCCAGGACCAATGAACATTGTTTGAGCTGTTAGTTTTGATTCTGAGCGCACAAAACAAAATGGAGCTACGAACAGAGTGCCAATTGATGAACTTGGATCCTCAGAACAAAAAAAATCCCCTGCTTAGATGCTTGGCAGATTTTAGAGCGTAAAATCTCTCACAACAATATACCGCACCCAAGAAATGACAGTTTGACTGATGTGTGATTTTAGGAGCCACATTTTCTACACCGTTTCAGACAACATCCCCGATTAGTCACAAGGACACCAGAGGGTTCAGGTAGTCGCACCGAAAGAGTCGCTTCTCTCTGAGGTGATGTTGAGGACTGCAGCTTCCCTCCTACACTGCAAGAGAAGGTGGATTAGAGACCAGATCAACCCCTCTCTCATTCCCTCTCTTTTTTCTGCCCAGGAGCTCAGGCCATGGCTTTAGAGAGACAGCTGCCATGAGCAAGGCTTAGGACAGTCCACGGGGACGGAGAAAGTGTGAGTGTCAAAGAACAAGAAAAGTGCAGGAACAGCTTGGTTACGATGGACAAGACAAAGATGTGAGATCGAGGGGAGAGGAATCCAAAAGGAGAAGCCAGAGGATATATATATATATATATTTATATAGATATAGCTATATATCTATATATAGAGAGAGAGATCCTGTAACTTTCCCCTTCCTCTCGCCCTATGCCTCTGCTTTATCACACAGCATCAAAACATAGCTTTAGTCCCCTGAGTGGCTGGCCTTTTTATCTGCTCCCTAGCTTCCCACGGCGGGCCGCATCCACCCATAATCTGCTGCCGTTTCATGTCTGGAGCGCTGTAGAGGAGGATAAGGGACTTGTTCAAGTGAAGATCAATGAGGTTGTATACATAGCATATGTGCATCAGGAGAGTGTGATTCCCTTTTTTCTTTTAAGGTGGCATCCAATCCTAATGAAAAAGAAAAATCATACATGGATGTACCGGAGGAGCCACTTCCACAATCTGAAAGTTTAAGAAATAATTATCCTTGACCGAAATTTCACACATCAGTCGGGAGTGAATACAAAAGTGTGGCGAGACTTCTGTCACACACTCTGTAAACAGCATCTACCTTTTGTTTCTGAACGTTCCCCCTGTGGATCAAACATGAAGGATAGACACAGTGAAAACTGTAAACACGATGCATTATACATTTGTCAAAAACACATTTGGCTGTATGTCACAAGTACCTTGTTATTTAAGACAGCGCCAAGTGTCTGTGAAATCAAAGCAGAATGATACATTGGCAGCAATAGCCGGGGTGTGAAACTGTGTCAGTGAAGTAAGGGAAATCACCAGAGGCTGTTTTCTATTCACTCCGCAGCTGGTTGACGAGATCTGCAAGGACTAATTGTGCATCAGTTGGAGGCTGCAGAAATGTTCTTTGTACTGTGGGCTACCCGCCTTCCCACCCAAGTGGCACGCACTCACACCACGGGGAACTTAAAAGTACAACAGAGAAGCCTTGGGACACACACACACACAAGACAAACACACAGACACAAATCATCGATCGACCCCAAAGTCAACCCGCGACCCTGACCTCTTCTACCCCTCCAGGAACAATCTCCTGCAGGAATCTGAGGAAAGAATGAAAGAAAAAAAAAACAAAAAAACAGGAAGTTGGATTTAAAAAGAAGTCGGGGTGAGAGAAAGAGATGAAGACAGAGGAAAAAAATGACACCGAGTTGATTGTGTAGAAGTGAATAAAAGGGGAAGGGAGGGAAAACTTTGCATTTGGAACTCCTGATCAAAGTAATTCCCACAGGAAACCTCTCTTAATGAGAGCTGTACAAGAAAAGAGGGGTGGAAGACAAGGAGAGAGTGAAGGGGAAGAAAAGCAGGGTACGGCACGCCATTCCTGCACAGAAAATGAAGAGATGAATCGTATACAGCGCCTAGTGGAAGACATGGGTGTGTGTGTTGGCTGGGTGGGTGTGGGGGGGGGTGGTTGTTTGAAGGGTGTTTTCAAGATCGTTTTAACGTCTTCACTGAGGGAGCGTCAGAGGCAAGGCCAGGTTAATTAAACCCATGGGAGTACCAGCTGAGGGGGCCCGCATTTGAATATGTCACAGAAATAGCACGAGTGTGTCAGCCGAGGCCGGGGCTCGGCGAGCAAACATGTTGACTATGCATTACACGCTAAAAGGAAGAGAGAGAAATAGAGACAGTCAGACAGCGAGGGGTGGGGGCTCCCGGATAATTTGCGTGGCACCGATGCTTTGCTCTTCTATACCCAGCGCGCCACCGGATTTCTCTGAGTTATTAATGTTTGTCATTAGCCGCATTACGCTGGAGGACAGTGACTGCAGAAAAAAAAAGGCAGAAATTTATATGGGACAAATATTGACAATAGCTGGCTCCTGGGTATTGGAGAAGAAGAAAAGATGCAAACTATGTTAATGAATGGTAATTAACCACAAGGGTTTGTCTCTCCTGGATCCCAGCTAAATTGGTCCCCGAGTTGCAGCTAGAGACAGTCCTGGCCTAATCCTTTATTATAAAAAGATAAAGGAAAACGACATCATTAGCATATATTTGAAGAGGGAGGGGGGATTAAAAAGTGGAATTATTTCTTTTTAATTCCTGAACGGAGGATTCTTCGCACCATTGTTAATTATACATAATAAAAAGAAAGGAGGGAAGTGGTGAAGAGGAAAACAAAAGCTAGGAGAGGTAAAGAAAGTAAAAAAGGGATGACTTGAAGGGAGGAGTGTGTGGTCTCTTGTGTAGGATGCCAACTCAAGGACAGAGGAGACCTGGATCATTGTTTAATATTCAAAATGAATAATAAGAGAGGGAGGAAGAGGGAAACAGATAAAAGGGGTTGGAGGTAGCTATGTCAAGGATGGAACCACTCCTCTGTGCTGCGTGCCCATGTGGACCCTTGTTAATGATGTCAACAGCAGGGGTCACTTGTTACAGACAGGAACCATGCCAACAGTCAGCTGTCAATCATGAGAGAGGTGCGAGAACCCTGCTGTCCACCAGAGCACCCTCAGTCACCATCGCACAGACCGACGGCCTTTTGAACCGCTGGAACGAACATTTAGACACGGAAATCGACCATGAAATTCACAACCATAATGCAGTCTTTGAAGAATAAAACATTAAAGGCAACAATATGTGAAATGGGTTTTATTTTCAGAGGAAATTCACTGTTATTTAACATAATTAACTATTAAATTATCAGCAGAACAAATACTTACAGAACAGAAGCTATAACACATTTTAAAAAATCCACAACAAAAGATATTTTCCTTCAGAAATAAATAACCTAGGGCACATCGGCACGTCATCACTAATGAAATACCTGCATCAGCCCGAAATGCACATTTCCGCCATGAGATGCGATTTAATTATGCTAACCTTTGAATGAGTAGTTTTTTTATCATGTACATTCTGAAAATCATAGTATGTCTGCATCTGCCACTGGGTCGTCACGATGAAAGTAGGCATAATAAAATGTTAATTCCACAACAGGACAGATTTGATGTTCTCTACAATTAAGTGTAAGAAAATATGTGCATCTGTATTTGCATTGGCACTGCTCGGTGTATTGGATATCAGCAAAAATCCAATATGGTGTATAAAATTCAGTGGGCTTCAATCACCGGTCTGTAAAAGCAGGTCTGATAAATGGATCTTACAGTGAATATTCTGCTCAGTGCTGCACTCTTGACTTTCTCAAAGTGTCGACTTGGCATTGCTAGGTCAAGTCCCTGCACCCTAAGGTCCTTGAGGTGCCAAATAAATTAGGTGGAGAGGTAAAAGAGAGTTTAAAAAAAAAGTCTAACTTAAACATTAGCGTAAGCATTTGCCTTATCACCCCAGGTCTGCGTTGAAAGTGGGGGAGAGTGGCTGCACTGTAAATTAGCTTGGCGCTAAAGGGCCCCTGTCTGATAGACGTAGTGCACTGAGCGCTAACACAGATGTCGAGGGCTCATTTACAAAAGCTGGGCTGCTGTGTTGAGCCAGTGGCCCAGAGTGAGTCGACAGCGCTTTTCTCACAAATATTGGTTCTGCTGCCCCGGCTCAGCTTGGCTCAGCCCAGCTCCCACTGAGCAGGAACCGGGGAGGGAGAGAAGGAGGGAGGGAGGAAAAAGAAGAGGATGACAGTTTTCCCAGCCTCAGCCCAGGGAGTCAGGCTTTTTCGCTGACTGGTGTTGCGAGCGTGGCCAGCTCTTCTGTCAGCACTTTCCTCTCCTTCATCTTCACGCGCACAGCCTCCATTAGCTGGCCGGCAGAGGGGATCTGCAGGGGAGGGGAAGGATAGAAAAAGGGTGTGGGGGCGGCAGTAGAAGGGGTTAGAGAAGATGAGGAAAACACACAAATGCACCACTATTAAAAAAAAAGTCAGATTTTTGACACATGGCAGCATTTCAGAGAACCCATTTGCTGCTTTGTGAAACAACAGAACCTCAGATAGAGCCTGAGGACTTGTGAAACTTTGGAGGGACCGGCCATGTTGCGCTTTTTGACAAAGAAATTCACAAAACAGGCAACACAGCAGTAGTTTGAACATCTAATAATACACTTGACTTTCTTCCATACTCCATATATTAATGTTTGAGCTCTAAGTATTAAAGGATAAGTTCACATTTTACAAGTCTGTCTTAAAGCAACACTCACACGCGCCCTATGTGCATTCAAACAAGGGATGTCAGTTTCAGTTAACTGGTAACTAGCTGGTTAAATTTTGAGAAAAAAAGCGATGTGAAATACAAGAGCGGCTTTAAGTGTTGATGGCAAGTTGGAGTGTGTGAGCATAACATGCCACAGAGTCTGATGGGACGCGCGTGGGAGAGTCAGCCGCTACAATGTTTTTGCCGTGTTTGTGGACGCAGCCCAACACGCAGCGGTCGGGCCCACATGTCTTAACCACACTAGTCAGCATCTCGGCAAGGTTTCACGGACGTGTTCCAAACGGAGGCTCTGAGTGAGGAGGATACTGGACTTCCTCTCCCAGTCAGCACGAAGTGATAGGTAGTTATTGTGTAGTTTTGATTTGTGAGAGCTCTCCAGCAGTCAGTGGTCAGAGCCAGCTCATCTGAACCAGGACAAAGTTAAAGCTAATATGAGGCCTCGTTGGTGTAAGACTAATCAAGGCGGTATCTATCAGAATCTTTTAGTACAAAATTCCCTTATTCTGTTTAACTACATCCCTTCAGTGCAGCTCAGCATGGAAACACTTAAGGAATGGAAAGAAAACTTGAAGGGAGATTTTGTACTAAAATGGCTCAAATGTTCTGATCCACGCTTGGTTTAACAAACGTATAATCAATTTTGCGTCAAAAAAGGTTATTGGATTATGTCTTTCATCTGTCAGAAAGAGATCTCTGTATGGCCAAATCGCACAGGAGGAATAATAACTCTTTTAATGTACATACAGGCATGGAAGTGGTATTTACGGCAGAAAAATGTGAAAACTATCCTTTAAGCACAGAAAAAGGCATCCATTGCTTTTTTTTTTGGTGGGGCTGAAGACACATTACGATTTCCCCAGCGGCTTAAGTTGATCACTCTTCAGCAGACATGCCTCAAGGCATAATTAAAACATCACTAAGCCTCACTGGGGACATTTACAGCATTGTTGTTTTTACTGGACTGTATTTATGCTCGGAAGACGATGAGAATTGATGTCCACTTAATCATACAGGATTAAAAAGGTTGAGCATGAATGAACATACTATATGCGTTGCTTATTAGGTGTCGTGTAAATGGTTAAAAAAAAGTGAAAATAAAGAGGTGGACAGGCTTCTCCTCGGAGCTCCGGCTAATTTTGTTTTTCCTCTGAATCGACACAAGGATTTTATGGTCATTAGGGCGCCTGATCAAAGGCAGGCATTCATACTGTATCACCCATAAATATTCACTTCAACTTATGTGCAGCCCTTTACAAGCGCCTTTTTCAAGCGGCGGGAAACAAATTCACTCCCAAAGCAATTTCCCAAGTCACATGGCACGAGATGAGAAGTGGACTGGCCGAGCTGAAAATAGTGACTTCAATATCATAAAATCTTTCACTTTTTATCTCTTAAAAGAGAATGTGAAAACATAAGCTATTGAACCATACACTAAGAAACTGGCTGACACAAGTCTGGGGCGCTGTAACAAACTTTTACTGAATAAAATCTACATCGGGGAATACAAGGCATCCCGTTGCTTTGAAGTCATTAACTCACTAACTCACAACACATATTGGAATTAGGTTCGCAGCTGACATGTTTTAAGGACACGGCAAAGGACTGTGGTGTGATTTGAAACCATCTTATCAATTTTCCAATACGTCTGGAGAGCGGGAACCTCAGAAACTCTCATACAACAACACACACAGCCCCCCCTCGCCCCTTGACACCTCTCTCCTCTTCATTAAAGGTAACAGGAGCAGGGAACACAAGGCCCCATGTGCCAGGAAGTGTGTGTGTGTGTGTGTGTGCGCACTTGAGCATGTGTGCAGTGGGGAGTCAGTTCCAGCAGCAGTGGATGCATCAAACACGCAGCGCTATTCCTCAGAGAACCACTACACTGAAGTAACTGCTGAGACATCTCCCTCTGCCTCCATCCCCCAGGGAGAGTTCACTCCCTCTGTCTCACACACACATTCACACGGGCGCACACACATACACACAATTTCCCAATCAGCTAATTGCACTTAGAGCCACTAACTATGCAAACAAACCCCACTAAAATAGAGACATAGCCACAACACAAGGCTCCATGGGACAGCAAGGAGGGAGACTGGATCATTAAAAGCACCGATATGGGAGTATGGGTAAACAACACTAACAGGTAAACATGATCTAGATAAACCGAACATGGGTGGAATTTAAGACAAAAACAGATGTTGAAAGTATAAAAGAAGTTTGTCATTTTAAGTCTTTATCACAGAGAGTGGAAAGATGACAGCAAATGAGGGAAAGAAAATGCAACAAACACGTCATTTACACCTGCTGTCAAAATGTGATCTGTAACAACGTAACATTGATACAGATATTGGTTTCAAGGTTACATAAAATAAAGTGTATTGTTCAAATTTAGAGAAAGCAAGTAAGGTTAAAAGAAACACACCTCTAATTACTTACTATATGTCTATTCTGTGTTGTGAAAGTGCAAAAAATATGCGTTATTCAACAGAAATGCATGAAAAAATGAAAGCAACAACTGTGTGTGCAATGGTGCGTGGGCGTATAAACTATCTAGTCAGAGTAGCGAACATGTTGTTGTTGACAATATTTTTTATACAAAGAAAGGAATAACTTCGAGTATTATATCTGCCGGATTTACAAGATGAGCCGGACAATTGAGAATTCGTTGTAGACAGCATTTCAAGGTTTATAATGTTTCCCCTATCTCAGCAACTCACAAAATTCTGATTTTTTTACAGCGAGTCTAGGGCTGATTCGTCGCCACCTCATGTTACTAGATCCAACATCAGTGAGGATAATGAGGACGAATAAAAAATACCAAGTCTAAAAGCAAATGCAATCTCTGATTGGTGAGAGGTCCCCAGCCAGGCGTTGTAGATCATGATCAGTGTTTGAACCCCCAAACCCAGAGTGTCCGTCTCAGCTCCTTCATGAGAAATCAAAAGCAGAAAAATTGAGTAATGTACAAGCACAGGCACGACGGCACCAACATCTCCAATAAAGTCGATGTGAGTCACCCAAGTGCAGTGAGAGAACTTTTTCATCTCTTGCTTGATAAATGATTGTATTGCATTTGATAAAATACCTCTCATTCTGAATCATCTCCCAATAGTGTGTGACTCACATCAGCAGATTCTGGCGCAAGGAAAAACAAGCGCTCACACACAGGCTCACAAATGGGACAAGCAGGACTATCATTCCCTTTCATCTACCTGCCACATTTGCTGGGGACCGATACCCTGAAGGATGGTTGGAGGTGAGCCGCGATGCAGCTGCTCAACTGGATCCCCTGGGCTGCTTAAGGCAGTGTTAGGAACTGGGACTAATGTTATGCTACAGTTGATTTAGCCGGGGCCCCTGTCCCCTTTGGCTGAGTTAGCCAACACCAGCAACACGGCCGCTGTTTTGCAAGAGCCCCTGTCCCCTTTGGCAACACTAAAAAAGCTACTGTTGCATTAAGCCATGCTAACTCGCATCCATTACTATTCAACAGGCCCTGCAGAGCAGACCTTTTGTCTAGGCATGATTTCATGAACATGTTTCAAAAGTGAACTGACATATAAAGCCACTGACACTGACAAGTGTGAGTGTAAGACCGTGTGTGTGTGTGTGTGTGTGTGTGTATGTGTGTGTGTGCGTAAAGACCAGGACAGGGGCTGCAAGCAAAAGGTGTTTTTAAGAGCCAATTAAATGACATTGCTATTCCACAGCCTGGGGCAAACCTCAAGGCAAGGAGCAGCTCAAAGTTGCAGCACTCCCGTGACCATTGTCTGGCAGTGGCATCACACACAGCAACTTTTTTTTTTTTTAAAAGATCGATCATTCCAGCTCTTTTGTCTTCTCCCTCGGAAGAGGTTAGCGCAATTATTTCCAAGGGCCCAATTTGTGAGTGGTTGTAAAGATTGTGTCAGGCTGCTGGATATCTAAATGAGTAAGAATGAAGAGGGAGGGGGAATCAGAGAGCATAAAAGAGATATAAAGGGGCAAACCATCCAAATTTGCAAGTCACTGCTGAGTGTTTTTTGTCTCAGTTATCCACTATTTTACCACCTTATCAATATGACTGTAATAACTGGGTGTAATTGCCGCTTACTACAAGTTTATACAACAGAAGCAACATTCTGGATCTTCGAAAGTGTGACAGGAGAGTCTACCTGTATACATGTAACAACATCACAACTTACATAGAGTTTGTGTATTTCTTCTGTAATAAATAAGGATACACTACTGGTTAGTTTCATATTAACTGTAAAACAGTAAGGTTCTGGATCTTACTGTACTGCTATGACAGGAGCGTTTTCACAGTGGTGAAGGATTGTTGCTACTAATCTCTGTCCCTGGCTGGTGAGCTGTCTCCAATCTAGGCCACTATTCAAGGTAAGGGAGAAGTAGTTACAGTAGTTCTATCACAGAGGGGGAAAACAGCTCTTTGATCTTTGATCTTCTCACTTTTGTTTGAAAATCAAATTTATCAAACGGGGGAATAACAACAACAACAGCATGATAAATAGATAAAAAAAAAAAAAAAGCCAGAGCACAAAGGCACCACACTAAAAAGTCTTGCATTTGATTATCTCTGATAATGAATATGTCACATTTGCAAAGAGGGTGCTCAGGTAAGAAAATCACTAACGCACCGACAAGCCTTTTCTCTCTCCTTCGTAATTACCTACCCCTGCAGCGGAGCAGATCCCTCTCTTTTCTCCCCTTTAGGCCACTAGAGACTGATATGAAAGGGAATTGGACACTTGGGGCCACAAATACTGTAATTAAAAATCTCTCCTTTTCTTGATACGTTGTTTGGAAACATTATTTCAATGCGCAACATGCATTTGTTAGGGATCTGACCTAAATACACCCTAGATTAAACACAGGAACGCACCGGGTCTTTGTTTCAGGTTCCTACTCATTAGGTGTGAAAATGAGGTGATTCAGGCACGATTGGGGTATAAATATAGAAAGGTGATATCCATACAAAAGAGATGCAACCTTTAGGTAGAATTCAGCAATCAAGAGCACACCCGTGATTAACTCTAAGGCTCATTGGCTGGGGTAATGTACTGGGACGCAGTAACAATCAACAAAAGTGGCTATGCCTGCAGCAAACTGTCACAGACAAAATAGGAAGGTGCTAAGAATTATTGCCTTTAAAGGGTTGTTCACTGACATCAGGGAATTTAACACATATAGTCACCTATTCGCTAAGGAAAAGTCCACTATGCTCTAAAAGACCACCTTTTGGTCCAGTCAGACTGAGTAACCTTAAAGCTCTAAAATATCATGACAACTCAAGAATGGTAGTAAGATTATTCAACTGGCCTTTTTCAACTGAAAAGTTGGGCTTGCTTTATTGTAGCTTGCCTGCTTAACAAATCACTGCAACATTTTAATGGCAAAGAAACAGCCCCAGCAAGCTGTGTCTGCGCTTTCTATTTAAGGGAAATGCAAGTTGAAGATACTGAAAAAGTCACAGTGATCTCTGGTATTAACAACAACTCTAACACCAGCCTCCTCCTGGGAACCCCCCTCCTCGTCCCCGCCACTGTTCCAGTGACATATTTACAGTACAAAGGCTCGGCTCGAGTCCCCTCCACGCACATACAAACACACTTACAGAGGCGGAAAAAGAGTGGCTGATTTAATTAGCTCAATCATTAAATGAGGCTTAATTAGAGTCACTTTCCTTTGGAGAGAAGTGCGGGACTCAGAGCTGTTCCTTGTCATTACGGAGGCATAATGAGCCACACAACAACACACTACCCGTCGCCCTCACAGCGTCGACAACAATAGAAACTTTCTCAGTACATTAGCACAGTGAGGCATCGAGCCTTTGATATGTTTAATACAAGGGTTAATGATGTAATACCCAATGGAAGTGCCAATACGGTGAGAGGCTTTGACAAGAAGTGGCGTGAATAAAGTTTGTTATTTAACTTTGGATAAATGCAGCCATTTACTGCCGTAGCAATTGGCTCCAGGAACCCCTCCCCAAAGTTCGATAAGGGTTTGAAATTACAGGAATGATTTGAGCCCTGTGGTCCATCCATAAACGCCTCTGATGTTTTATAACAAGTCCAGTCCAGATTATTCCGGCCTGCCTCTACTACTGCCTTAATGTAATGTTCACCTGCTTGTTATAGTTTGGAGGCTGATAAGAAGTGATGCTTGTACGTCTCCCTCGGGTGTGATTGCGAGGTAAATATTAGCAGGCCCTCAGCGCCACCCCATACCAGTAAACCAAACCGCTGTCCTCTCATAAAGAAATCAACAGAGTCAATGACTTTTTAAATGTTATTATGCTGTCATGAGGCTTGAGATGGGTATGTGCGTGTACAAAATGAGTGTGAAAAATGATCTGGAGGGAACGCGTGTGTTTGCATGCATGTGCACACGCTTGCATGCACATGCTCCTCCTGTTCATTATTGGCCAGCAGCAGAAGCCAGTCATTTCCCTGTCTTCATAAAGACTTGGCCCATTAAATTCTACCTCCAGTCAATAATTAGGACTCCACAAATAAACCAAAGGCAATTAAATCAATGCTTCCCCGGGCCGGTGCCTGGACCCCATGGCCCACATGGACACTCCATCTTCTCTGCTGGCCTTATTCATGGCGGGTTGCAGTGGAGCCATACAGTACACCCCCTGGCCTGCTCATGATTATTAGATAGCACCGTCCCTCGATCCTGGCTACGGAACGCTGCTTATGGTGGCTCTCCACTGAGAGGCGTAGGGTTTGATTTCATTAACTCACCAGTGGAGGTGAGAGACGAGGAAATGAATGCAATGTTTCATTTGGTTTTGAGTGGACATGCAGGGCAGCGGTGAAATGTATGCCACTTCTTTGGCATGTGGGGAGCAGTAACTCAAGACCTCCGCGATCATGTATCTCCATTCCTGCAACACAGTTTGCCAATGTGTCTCTCTTTCTTGTTATGTTGACATGTGGCAGAGCATGACAGTGATGGCGAACAATGGCCCTCACACACAGACGCACAGATACACACATACAGACCACTTGTATGCTCTGTCACACGTGCACATACACACACTCAGAGTGAGTGATGGGTTTGCTATTGACAGGGCCACTGAGATAATAAAGTGCTGTCCCACTGGCAGCTCCATTAGGCACTGACAGTGACAAGATGAGGCTGTCGTGAGAGTGCACACGCACACCCAAGTATGTACACATACACAGACATACACACAGACGGACACATCCTCATCCTCTTTCAGTGACAGCCAGCCTGTTAAGGACATGGATCTCACTCTCATCTTTCCTTTCACCGGGTCTATTTCTGTCTCTGTGTCTTTTTAATCCCAAGAAGTGTGTGTGAGTGCAGCTTGGGGGTAAGATCATATCACTATTAGGGGAGTGTGTTATTAGTGTCACAGGCAGGGTGACAGGCCAGGCCATTCCACTTCACAGATGTTCTGCTTGGTGAGCCCTTCATAAGCTATGACAGAGAGTAGAAAGGCAGACGGGGTACAGTATGAGAGTTCTTGAAGTGTACTCCCTCACTGAGAAAACGCTCTCTTCTCAGCACCAGTGGACGTGTAGTACAGGCACGTTATCACAGTGGCCGCAGAAACGTCAAATTAGGAGATCTACTTTACAGACAGGCGCCTAAAGTGTCTTCATGAACCCTTCCCCTGGTCTTTAACGGGTGAGTTCAAGATGAAAAGACACACAGGCAGAGACAGTCTTGTGTCCCCTTGATACGACAGTACGCTTTTAAAAACCAGACGAGAGGAAACCGCGAGCTAGAGAGAAGAGGAAAACTGAGAAATAAATAAATAAACAGAAAACAGAACAAGACGGACTTGAAAGGGGATAGAAAAAGTCTGTTGCAGTGAGGGGGGATGACTGCGGAGGTCCCAGCGGTCCCCACAGGGACCTAGGGGCAAGTCTCAGCCTTGTCATACTCCGCTCTTCTCCTCCTCCACTCCACACAGCAGCTCCAGCCCCCCCTCCGTCCCCCCCCTCCTCTTCCACCACCCCTGTTCAGCCCACGGAAAACGTCGATAGCAGGCTGCCGGTGCCGAGGTCTCTAGTGGACACTAGCTCATTCTCCTGGCATCGACAGGCCCGCCAAATCAATATTTAGTTCCCCACTAACAAGCTGCCTCGGGGTCTGAGCCAGAGAGAGAGAGAGAGAGAGAGAGGGAGAGAGAGAGAGCTAGAGAGAGGAATGCAGGACAGTGGAAGATGGCAGAGAGAGAGACAGAGAACAGGGACTGAGAGCTGTCCAGCTAGAAGGGAAAAACATGGATTCAGTAGAGTGTTGTGTGTGTGTGTGTGTGTTAGTGTGGGAGGGGGAGAGGAAGGTGGAAAGGTCAGAAGAAGATCTGGGGAACAAGAGAACAGTGTCTGGTGTGTGTCGTGGTGCGGAGGCGACGCATGAGTGCCCGCGGCAGCCGCTGACAAGAACACAGACAAGACACACACACACACACACACGCACTCGACACTCTCAATCATACACATATCACAGCGAGCAGACGTTGACAGCACTCGAGTAAAGCTCCAGCAGAGCACTCACAGATGAGTGGCTGTGCACACAAAGACTCACGCACACACAGCGAGGATGTAGTTGCCTTTCTTTGTTTTATCTTTTTGCATCACTGTTTTTTTCCAGAGCTTGGAGCAGGACATGCTGGAATGGGAACTAAAATTCATCGTTCTTTTATTGTGTTTGGATGAAACTGGTGTTCAAGTATTTCTACAGTGAAGACTGACAAAGCAATCGTCAATGTTAAAGGCTAAAATATTTTGTATAAGACGTATCCTGACAAAAACGTCCCACCATTGTGGAAACACCTAGATTTCAAGCTAGAAAAATCAAGGCTACATTCAATTCCACAAAAAAAAAGTCTAAAGCGGCTTTCCATTTTAATTATTTTTGGTCAGATACACAGAGTAACACTATCATTCAGTCCTTAAATAGGAATGATTTAAAACTAATTATTTTGAACTAAATCAACAAAGAAAAGAATCAACATATTCTAAAATACAAGACTTTACACTCGAAAACTTAAAAAAAAAAATGGTTAGTATAAAATTTGGTAATACTAACCACTTTTAACAATATATTTTATAGCTTATTCAGAAATAAATGTTATCATCTGAGAGATGTATATGCATTTCTTTGCAATGAAATAAACCATGAAGTGTTTCATCTCCATAACGTTTTGAATAACGTGCTGAATGCCTGTCGTCATATTTTATTATGTCATTACCTTAAAAAAATCTCCAAACAAATGTGTGTTTTGCAAGGGATTGCTGAATAGACATGCAAAACAAGCATTCAAATGTTAACAAGAATTTGAATGTAAACGTAATGAATGAAGCTTCAAAGTATTTGGTACAGCCCCGATTATAAGGTTCAATATGCGTCTCAATCCTTTCCAATTTTCCCATGTCCCTGACACTGAGTGAGTGACTGAGAACATGAAAAAATAGTGGTATATAAGAGTATTTTTTCTTGAGAATTTCTTTCATTTCTATTTATTTTTGTTACCATAACCATTAAAAAGAAAACCTTTTGCCAATTTACCAAGTTATTTTTTTTTTGACAACAGCAGTTCTACAAATCTACACCTCAATTAAGAGCTGTATTAGTCTGAAAAATGATTTAACTACAAAGAGAGAGCTGTCATCCCTGTGTATTTGCAGGAATGAGTAATGTACAATCATTAATGATGATGAAGGGTGAGCCTGACCTTCTGCTGGAGGATGTGGTTGAGGTGGTCCAGCCACTCCTGGTCTCTTGGACTCTCTGAATGGGCTTCTGTTCCCTGCAAACAAAACAGCAAATATATATGTGTTTAAAAGACAGCATGGAGACACATTGACACAGAAATCATGTAGATGTTTAGAGAGAATACCTCCAATAAATCCAAGAATTCTTAGTGTTTTCTATGTGGATAAAATGAGCAAAATCTCAAATGAATCAGACTGGAGGTATACTTGATGTTTCTGGAGAAAACCTGCCACTGTATCTTAACATTAGCTTGTGTGAGTCTCCTGCTTCAGGGCAGAATTGTAGCATCACATCATCCAGGACCTTGAAGAAGCTCTCTGGAGACTCAGTGGCAAGTTATGTCAGTGTGCGTTTGTATGCTACTCATGTATAAAGACCTAACAGGAGTGGTAGCCTTGTTACTGCTAATGATGATGGGTGAAGAGCGACTGCGTGGCCATGTACACCTCAGCACTAGTGTGTTACCTCTTCCCTTCAAACCCCAGGTGTATCTGCTCCAAATGATGTGACGAGCCTTGTACTGCCTCACAGGGACACGGGGAGGGCAGAAGGTGGGGGAAATGTGTGTGTGTGTGGCTGAATATAAAAGTTCCCACACTAGCAGACTGGTGGACCTAGCGGGCACGGTCCTGTGAAGTCTGGGCTGTCCAATGCCACAAGTCCGCATGGAGTAATCTTAATGTGAACTTTGAGAGAGTCCACTTCACATCACACCTATAGTCATAGTTATATCAACGTGAGTCAGACAGACAATTGCTGGCTTTCATCCTGCTAAGAAAATAATTGGAAGACCTATGCTTTAAATCAATAGCAATGTTAGTTTCAAAGTCATGGGAATGAATGTGAAGCGTACCAATCATTACATTCTCTAAGGCTTTTTTTGGGGCTTAGTTGTGAATATCCGAATCGTCAACACCAGCCACTGTCCCCGCCTCCAAAGTCCCAACACTCTACTAGACAAGCGAGTGGTGAGCGATCACAAGCATGGAGGTTCAGGCTCGAGCTCGTCAAAGCCCCCGTGCTCACAGGAATGAATTTGTGCACATGGGGCAGCACTGCTCCCTCGCTGGTTTTTATGTTGCGATTACTTAAACACCTGAGAGGACCTTAATTTGTTGCTGTCATTCAAAACCTTTTGCCTCTTTTTCTCGCGCAGCCGACGCAATGTCTTCTTCCTCGGAATACTGATTTGGATTACCATGGCAACGGTAGATGCTTCGAAGCATTTTGGTCAGCCCTAATATCATCTTCATTATTTTATCCAAAGCAAAAGATTGCATAAATGTTACATACATTCCCCAATGTGAAGAAAATCCAGTACCGTGAAAGAAAATAATGTAATGTATATATGTTGTCAATACTTCATTTGTGTGGTAGACACACATTGGTCTTGTTTTCAATCATACAGCCACAATAATAAAGGGTTTTTAACTTTTGTAAATAAATGAAGCAGTATGCTTTACAGTAGTATTTGGGAAGGAGGAGAAAACTAGACAAAAGTCAAAACTAGGGCTGTACGTTAAGGTAACAATAAATAAATCATATTGCTATTATTAGAGATATTATAATGCAGATATTTCAATTGCAGTATGGTTCACAGTTAGAGGGATTGATCATTTTTGCATCACGATTTTCATTTTCACTGACAAAACTATTAAAATCATGATGATTGTTGCGGTCTGTACCATACAAACATCTCGAGAACAAATGTTGTGGGCAAGGGCATCTCTGCAACATTACACTACTTCATTATAATGCTGTTTTGTCATGTGTGATATGTGTGTTCAATTAATTGTGCAGCCCTCCTCAGAACAATTCAGAAAGATACCAGTGAGTGGGCTGGGATGATTAAGACTTTGGCATTGGTCATATGCAGGGCAATAAGTGAGGTCACATTTTATTCCGTGGTGGTGCAGCATCTAAACTACCTTAACCCGATGACTGTGAGAACTTCAGACTTTTCAAAGTATGTATCACAAAAGTCTGCCCGGGCCAATTCTCCAGGTCAACATTTGGATTAAGCGTGTATTTCTTCCTGCTTCTCAGTACCTTCTATTTGAGATCCTTGGTGTTTAGCAGTATTCTAGGCTAATTTCAGCATATGCCTAATTGTGACTGGTGCTCAGAGTAACTCAGAAGTAGACACCGACCAGGGGGAGATGTATAGTTATATTAGTGAGAGAGAAAAAGGGGGGTCTTCTTGCGACTACTGCCTTCAAGCCTCCCGTAGGGGTGAACACAGTGTGTGAAAGAGTGTGTGTGTGTGTGTGTGAGAGAGAGTGGGTGTGCTTGTCCACCCTTGGTAGATATATAACAAAGCACTGACCCTCCATTAAACATTAGGTGCAAAACAAACTGGCCTGGCAATTATAGCCTTATTACATCTGGCTCATTAACTCCTCAACAAGTTGCCCAGCGAGCCTGGAGCCGCTCAGCCCTCTCTGGTCCTCTGCTGCATGCTATAGGGAGGATAGAGGCAAATAATAATGCAGCGTGATACATGAGTGTAAGCATGTGTGGAGTAGTTATGTCTGAGCACGCTTACACACAATCTTTGCATCTGTGCACACAGCACAGTACATCACATTGATTTTGTGTGTGTTTGTTTGTGGGTGTGTTCAAGGAAGCGGCTTTAAGTTCCTGTATGACTTTTAAAAGCTTCTGAAATTAATTCAAAAATAGTAAACAGCAGGTGAAAATAATTCCCCACGCCCATGAAAAAACTGAAAACAAGGACGCTCTCACTTTTGGTGCTGTGCTGTCTGTAACTACAGAACCAGCTGCACGTATAGCTTTGTCACAACTGCATTTCCTTTCCTTTCCTTTCCTGGGACACATCAACAAACCAAGACTAATGCTCTGGAGGAAAGAAAATATCTAGCCTTTGGAAAAAGATGGTGGTCATTACATCTGTTCCCAAAGTTCTCCTGAAATATATCCGCAACAAGGAATAATTCATTAAAAAAATTTGATACGCTTGAAATTCAAAGATGCATTGATTTCAAAGGGGGTGCCCTACAATGTGAAAAACTTCTGCAAATATTGTTGACAAGGGAGATCTGCCAAACTAAAGAAAAGTAGCTATGTTGGCAATGGAGTATTCTCATTTGAAAGTAAAACTGAAAAGTAAAAGCAATCCCATTGAGCCCCGAGCTCTCATTCAGCACACTAGTATCGCACAACCAAGTGAATAAATGAATACACTTGCTATGTGTTGGACTTGTTGAAGACTGCTGGGACATCCTGATAACCTCATGTCACGTCTTCAAGTCCAAAGAAAAACATGCGATCTACAAAGGTCTCGCAAAAGCTTTGTACACTCTTTGAGTGTGTTGGGTGGGGTGGGGTGAGGGGAATAGGGGGGTTGGGGGGGTTCACAATCCTGAAACAAGTATCATGAAACTTCAGCTCTGTTACAAAACCTATATCATTTTTAACATTGTGGCAACCATGTGTCACAAACCAGCTGCAGGTCAGATTTTGATATTTGCACACCATAGATCCATTATTTTTAGACAGTTCACCTCAAAGCCATAAATACTTGTTTGCACCTACCTGTAGTGCTATTTATCCATCTAGATTGTTTTGGTAAGAGCTGCTGAGCTACTGAGACATTGGCTGTAGAGATGTCTGCATTCTGTCGAACATAATTGAAGTAGATAGCACTCAGCTTGTGAGTGCCATGCATTTGAACAACTCAACAGCAATGTCTCTTTCCCGAAATCATGATCGCCTACTCAATATAATCCACAGAACTACTTGCTGTGAGCAGTTTCATGTGGAAACTCTTTTATTTCTGCCAAGCTACGCTGCATCACAGCGCAGAAGGCAGCATGCATCTACTCATAGACAAGAGGCTAGCTAACTGAGCTAGCCAACATTGCAGCTCAGCGGAGAAGAACGCCATCCAATTTTACATCCTGTCTTGCATGAGAATGAACCTTTCGTCCAAGGGGTACAATGCCTTCTGCGCCTTGACAGAGATGGTCGGTATACTTGATAGAGAGAAAATAGTTCCTACGTTAAAAAGCTCACGACAAGGTTTGTTGAATTATCCAGAGTAAGAGACATTGCCGCTATTAGCACCACAAGCCAAATTCCATCTAGTTTCACTTTATTCAAGAGAGGAGAGACATCTCTACAGCTGATATCTTCAAAACTCTGCAACTCACACTAAAACCTTCTAGAATGATAAAGCATGATAGGTACGAGGACAAATCAGTGGTTTTGATTTTACGCAGCTAAAGCATAGTTACATTCAGGCTTGTTTACGTAGAGCGTACTTAATTTCGATCCACAAAATGCCCGTGATATGGCCCTCATTTCTACACAACCCCCAGCTAAACACACAGGCGGATCGTGTAGAGAAACAAACCATTTCTCTTGGGTTCCATTTCCAACATTCAAAATTACACTCGGTAACACATAATCACACTTGAAACTGTTAACTTCACTCTGTGACACAACATTTATAATTCTCTGGTGGGTGCGTGCGTTCTCAACAGCGCTGTGATCTATGAATGTTCAATTAACAAAACAGGAAAAACACACCCACCACATTAGGGAACCAAGCAGCCTGTCATTAACCACCATTAATACGACAGAGAAAACAAGTGATGAGGAGAAGAGAGTGATTTTACCCACAGAGGTTTCAGCTCTGATGAGGGGGACTTTTTGTCAAGTGAGAAACCGTTCCCTGTCATCTCCTGGGTGGAGCTGGGCTGCAAAGGGCTAAAATTGGTTTCAAGTGTGAGTAAGTGCCTGGTGCACCCTCTCTCATCTTGTGATAGATGGGAGGAAGTCCCCGGGGATGGGAGGTTGATTGTAACATGGGGTTGCTAATTGATGACATGGCTGGGTATGATCTATGGCAGGGAAAGGGCCCACCAAGTTGGAAAAGAGTGTGAAACTCAAGACTCAAGTCAATAGCAAGGATTTTCAGTTCAATGACCGCTTTCAGTAGAAAGAAAAGAGTTGTACTTACTCAACTTGTGCCATATTAAATCTTATATCAAGTCGACAGGTGCTGCAGGTGTTGGCAGGTTTTTGATCTTGTCGAGAGCGAGAACGCCGGCTTTAAACATGAAGCCACATCCTTCTCTATTGCACTGCAAGTTTCTAACTTATTAGTGACATGCCTCAGTGTGTGGTTCACCTTTACTTGGTCTTCAACCTTGCTTACTTGCCAAAATCCATCTACCCATCAATAAAGAGGGTCAGACAGAAGCAGAGATTTCCAGCGAGGCTAAATGATGTTAGATATAGGTGAAATGAACTAAGAACAGAAGGCTTCTGTTTCTCCGTATTTCCTCCTCTCTACACCAACGCCAGTCTACAGTATCTGTTCCCAGAGGACAGGCCAAAGTTACGGTAGCTCCTTTCTGGCAATTGACACCAAATAAGGTGTTATTTATTCAAAAAAGATGCTCAGAGCTACAAGCTGATATTGATGAAATAATGTCTTTCCCAGTCCTCTGGTGCAATCACTAAGCAAAACCCCCTAAAAACTTTTAGGATGTTTTCGAAATCTAGCAGTACAGAAAATCTATTATAGGTATGTTGAGTGTTCTGGGCATAATCTTTACACGATATTGATCCTCAAGTTAGCGTTTGTATGAAATGTTGACCCACTGTCCCTTGGCCTTACCTGGTCAGTGTCCATTATGTCCGCGAGATCATTCTCTGACATATTGAGGATGGAGGCAGCGATGGACTTGGCTTTGATCATAGACTTGGCTGAGAGGCCGCCCTTTCCTGCCACAGTGTTGGCCTGCCTCAACCTCCTCCTCTTCATCAGCTGCTGCTTGACCTCTTGAACGTCTAAAAGTATTTCACTGGCCAGGGCCTGAAGGGGGAGGAGAAGAAGGAATAAAAAAAGAAGAGGATGATGAAATGGATATAGAATAACAAGAGGGATAGCTCTGCCTGGCAGATGAATAAATGAAATTGATCAAGCATGCGCCAGAGAGGCCTAGTACATTATGGAGGAATATTGAGTTTGACACACTCAGATTCTCTTCGGTTTCGCCTCAAGCTTCCTTGCAGGAATGCGGACCTGAGGGTTTGTTGCCCTGTCGATTGAAAGCTGAGGGAACACAGCTTTGATACCAAACGCACCCCAAGTTTTGCTAAAATCTCCACAGACAGAGAATCATGCATCAGAGAGAGAAAGACAGAGAGCTACTGAAAATACAGCGATTCATTTATTTATTTGCTTTCTGAATGTCTCACAGTACAACAGGGCAGCATAACATTGTTAATAATTAAGCTATGAGGGGCTGTTTTAAATGGTGCCCGAGTGAATGGCAAGCGAGACGAGGAAGGCCTGGGATGGCACAGTTGTCGGGCACTAAATGGGAGTTTGCTCTAAATACAGAGAGACAATTAAATGTTAAAACTGCCACTGTACACGAGAAAGTCAATAAAGTAAACTCCCCTTTGCTTCATTTTGAGCTTATTGATCGAGGCAATAATCTTCTGTATCATTCCCTTGTAAGCCTGCTGAAAAGCTGACCTTGGAATAGATGGTCAGATGAGGGAAAGCTAGAGACAGGAGAACTCACAGTACACAACAACAAAAACAAAAAAACAGAAAACAAAGTACAACTTGCTCTTGGACAGCACACAATATAACCAAGCGAGCAAGAAGCACAGTGTGTATACACATACACAAACATAAGTACAAACATAGGAAAACACTCAAGTGCATTACAGTAACAAGGGTAATCACACATGAACAGTGTCGAATAGCGGCAAACACATCAACTCCTCTCTCTTAATTTCACACAGGTGGGTCGGATGCAGTTTATACAGCCAGTGTTGGTTCTCACAGGAGTGTGCTGAGTGAGTGGTTGGAAGCTTGAAGCAGGAGTAAGGTGCGTTCCTATTTGTCTATTAACAACATTAAATAACAAAATATACATAAGTAAAAGCCAAGCAGCACTCAGACGTTCAGAAAGTCATGTAAGAAAACCAACAGGATCACATTACAAAAAGCCCACACGGATTAAAATAATAATGAAATAAAGTAAAAGGCAAAGAAGTTGTTCGCATAAATCAACTCATACAGTGTTCGATTACTGATCTCAACTCTATAAAGCTATAAACTCTTTTGCGCTGTCCCAAATACCACTTTTCGGGATTCGAAGCTTCATCGACAATTACCCATGAATATTTGAAGCTCCAAACTTTTGTACAACATGTAGCCAATATTTACTTATAGTATGTACTTTGCTATTCCTGTAATTATGAGTATAATGAGAGATCTAGGTGCTGTATCGTAAAATGAGAGATGGGGAATAGGTAGGAAGAGATCAGCCACTGCCTATTCTATCACTGCCTCCAAAGTCTCAACAGTCAATTTAGCACTTAACAACCGAAGTTGAGCAGCAGCGAGCACTCGTCACTGCCCTATGCTCCTTGGTGGGGATGCTTTTTGACTTGTGGATACTGTTCTGTGCGGGGTCTTACAGGAAATGTGGCCTTTCACCTGGACAGGTGTGGTTTTGCATGACATAGGACTGCATGCTTTCTGTGACAGCCGCAGCCCAGAGTGCACGTTGTTTAACAATAATTTGTGTATTTGGCCTCATATCTATGTTCATGGAAAGACATAGTCTGCCTTGCAAGACTGTTTGGCAGTTATATGAAAGGTTTTCTGCCAGAAAGCCTTTAGGAAGTTAGGTGATATGGTATTAGATGGACAGAGGTGAATAACTTACAAGTTCATGCTGGATGACTGGATCTCGCAAGGGACCATCACATGGGTGACCCAAGTTTGTGTCCCGCACACCGTCAAAGTTTTTGCGTTACACAACATTCGGTTTGAAGCAGGATATAAGGCACTACCTACGAATGAAATACCAAGTTTTAAGGGAGTCCCATTCTGTGCACTGCTTTACGTGCATGCGCCTGATTTGTATGTGCACAGATTTTAATTAAAAGCTCCATTTCTCGCTCTACATCAGTCTTATCTCTCGTTTTTCGATGTAGCCGATCATACGTCTCCTTTAGGAGTTTCCTGGGACAACGATTGTGGGTGATACTTCAGGTGCTTGCGGGAAATAGTGTAAAGTAACATACCAGCGGCACTTTGAAGGCTATAGCATTAGCTAAGTGGGCTAAGTAATAATAATAATGTTAGAGGTGTTCACTCGATAAAGTCGCTAACTTAGATCTTCATGAATATATGATAAGCTGTACCAATCGCCCTAAGAACGAGGATTAGCTTCCTGTTACCAAGGAAACGAAGGTTCCGGTTAAGTGATCGGAGGCGCCTGAAGTCGTGCCCATAATTTGCGCAAGGTATCCCGGGGGCTAGTTATAAAATGGATAATGATTTGGGTGTTGAGTACCAGGGCAACAGTAGTAGCTTCTGAGCATTCAGGTCAGCCATAAAACTGTTTCACTATAAAACATGAAAAGTGTGAATCTTCTGTCATCCACGCCAGCAAGTCCAGATGCTTTTGACTTGCTTCTTTTTAAACAGAAGGGTGACCAGTTTAGTTCCTTTATATTTAAAATTTCAAATGCAATTTCACGGGATGACTTCTGTGTCTATGTAGGTGTAAAATAAGCAGAATTGCACTGATTAAAAAGAACGAGACTAAATCATAACCATCATCAAGGTCCTGATAACGGAAGACAGCTTTAGCGCTTTTTGGCGATCTGAGAGCTGTGTTTACCCTAAAGGAATACACAGCTCATTAACGAACAGGCTATTCTTTCATTTACAGCCTAATAGATATTCACTGTCACTAGTCAAGGGTTACATTCAATTGACCTAAACCCTGCATGTGAAATAATCCAGGAAGAAATTAAGGGGTGAATTTATCACTCATTCTCAGCCCTGGGAGAGACAAAGGGTGGGAGGGGGATATGCAAGCATTCACACACACACACACACACACGCAAACGCACACACACATACAGGGGCGTTGTGTTTGTGTGTGTGTGTGTGTGTGTGTGTGTGTGTGTGTGTCTGTGTGAGTTTGTTAGGAGCTCTTAGCCTTGCTAGTACCACAATCACTATTGCCAGAGGGGCAATTTAGGCAGGGCGAGGATTAGGGCATGGAGATGGGGATCAAATGAGCAGCAAAAAGATATCCTCTTTAATAACTAGCTACCTCTGAACCTCTTCACACACATGAGGACACAAAGGGCCATTCAAAAACATAAAGAGTAGAGCAGGAGGAAAAAAATGCTTTAATTTTGTTAGATTATGCAGGCACTGATGTAAAACAACTGCTGTTTACTGTTGTTAAAAAACCTTACAAACTTGAAGATGTTATTATGTAACCACCTTTCATAGAACGGGGTATATGAAAGGTGTATACTGTAAGGTAATCACAGGTAAATGTGTTGTTACATCATTGTTGTCAGGTACTTCCTATCAAAAGGCTATTTCAAGTAATTACAAAAATACTCTCACAATCCAAACGACACAGTCTTGTACTTTTCAGTAGGGATGACAAGCCAAAATATTCTTTACAAGAGAACTACCTTCAGTGTGTGTGTGTGTGTGTGTGTGTGTGTGTGTGTGTGTGTGTGTGTCTGTGCCTGTATGTGTGTTGTGAAGTAGTCACTACATGCAGGGCCACTGTTTAGCAGTTCAACAGCAGTGCTTACAGCCTGGGGCGTGTGCAGGGGCCAAAAGGGTTTGCTGGCACACAATAAAGAAAAATCTCCACACACAAATACACACACACAGCACATACAGGCACAAAGAACAAAAAAACAAGCTCATAAAGTCACACACAGACACATCTATACACACACCGAGACACACACGCACACACACATGTGCAGCCCTCCGGTCCTGATCAATACATGACAAGAGTAAATCTCCTCCGGACGTCAGGCAGTCCAATCAAAGGGCTTGGTGTTCTTATAGGGAATCACAGGAGCCAGGGGGAGACAAACAATGATGTGAATCCTCAACAACAACACAATGGCCCCACCAGCCTAGGGTTATGGGAATGGAGGAGAGGAGTTATACGAGCGTGAACTGTATTTTTATGCGTGTCTGTACACGTGTGCTTTCACATGTAATGCAACTTCTATTTTAAGGTTACATGTAGATTGCATGCATGTGGGTCTTCTTCGCTATATAATTGTGAGGGTACGAAAAAAGGAAGACTAAAGGTTTAGTTGTATGAAAGAAATCAGAGGTTGGAAAAGGAAGTAGAGGATAAAGCATATCCACCTTCATCTCTGCCCAGGTGCAAGGACAAGACTGCTGGTATTTCTGGCATGTGAGGACAAAAACAATGGCACATCGCCACTAAACTGTGTCCATAATCTTCCACTTGATTTATGTGTGTGCAAATACACAGCCACCACTATCTATCTCTGCCAAGGCCTTTCCTCCTTTGATAGACAGGTGTCAGCAGAACAGAGTTGATGGAGGGTCTTTATCAGTCTCTGCCAGACACACACATAGACTGACACAGACACACAAACACACCTCAAGGTGATGGATTAGGCCTAAACATAGACAATAGTGCCCATTCCCATTGGGCACACAGTATTCTCACAGTGCTGGCCTGTGTCTCTCTATACATTGGAAGAAAGTGTAAATGCAAAATAGTGCACACACACGTTGCAATTCCATCCATCTTCTGACTCTTGTGGGGGACACAGTTGTAGTGTGTGCAGGCTAAGCAAGGTATTGCTCACTTTCTTCCCCCTAGTCACATCCCCAAGGTGTTCCTGTGGGATCCTAAGGCTTGCCCTGGCCAGGTGGGATGTGTAATCCCTCTAGTGTGCTCTTAGTCTGGGTTTCCTCCCAGTTGGACTTTCCCAGAATACATCCACAGGGAGGCATCAAGGTGATGTCCTGATGACACGCCTGAACCATCTCAACTTTCGATTCCTGGTTCCTGAGCTTGTTCTGGAAATCTTCTGGTAATCAAATGAGCAGCTCTTATTCTTTTGATCACTACCTAGACCTCATGGGGCTGAAATGTCCACTGGCAGGTAAATTAAGAGCTTGCCTTGAGGTTAAGTCCCTCTACGCCACAAGTCTGGTACAATACTTGCATCACTTGCAACACCACACCAGTCCACAAAAAGAAGTATGCCAGAACTTTTGCAAAGCCATTCCATGGTCTTCTTCATGGCAAGTTTGTTCTTCCACAGATGCTGCAATCCCTCCAGTGTCTTGATACCCATCTGCTATCAATGAGTTCTTCGTTTGATGCCTTGACAGCCACGGATGATCTTCTGGCCACAACTATGAGCATCTGTCTCCACAACACAGGCTTTGATCACAATCCATTGGTTTCATGTCTCCAAGCTCAATCAGGATGCAGAAAGAAATCCAGGCTTCCTCAGTCCACCTGCAATTAGTTTCCCAGTTCTGTCTAGCAGCTTTCCTCCACCATCCCAACTAACAACCAGGTGATGCTCAGTTGTCAGCCCTGCTCTACTGTCCACTTTAATTTGTCTCCTACATGGTGTTCATTACGGACCAGCACAAAAGTTCATCAAAACACCACTCAGGTTTACACGAGGTGGGCTGATCCTCCCAATTTATGTTTCTATGCACAGTTAGTGTTGAAGCACCCCAACAACAGACCCCAAGAAGGCTAGATACTTTGACAGGCCAGTCCAGTTACAACCACGAGGGCGGTGATGAGAGCCTTTACTTTTTGCTCAATTAATAATGCATGAGACCCCTACACCTAACCTTACAGGTGGTACACCCACACTATGTCATTAAAATTCATATTTGACAAGACAAACTCTGGACCCATGGCCATTGATCCCTTGCCCCTTTAGTACAGTACCTTGATGAAAGAGTGAAGTTGCTCCAGCTGAGAGTAGGACTGGCCTAGCTGTCTCTGAAGCCTGTCCAAAGCATGGGAGCTCTGCCTGGTCAGTCCCTCCATTTGCTCAGTGGCTGTCTGTTCCAGTGCAGCCAAAGCCTGCTCACTAGCTCCCACACGAGCCTGCAAGGCATGCACGCGCTGCTCCTGTAAAGAAAAATAGCAGATAGAACTGGTTAGCTGAAGGCACAAAATCTTATTCTGTTTCAGAAAGTAGCAAGTCTGCATAGGCCTGTGAGACATGTGTGGCAATTGAAGTAATTGTAGAATTTGAAAGTTTCTGCCTTTGCAGACTCCTAGTAATACTGTCTAAAGTTTTCCACCGGGATGTTTTTTCCAATATGCCATTAGGATAATTTTAAAGATACTACCATCATAAAAAATGTATTCTTAATAAACAGGTACCTATGAGTTGTATTTACCCAACCTCAAACTTTCTGCTAATGTCACTGTTTTGCAGCTTGGAATGAGTTTTGTTGATTTATTTTTACTTTGGCATTTGAGTCCTTGTCTGTTGATCAATGTCAAAAATGCTTATAAAAATAAGGCATTTCTAAAACATAAAAAATCTTCCAAATCATACCATTCTAGTGAGAGCTGGCAGTGTGGCTGATTCCTACCTTTTTTTCCAGGTCCTCCTTCAGTTTTGTACAGGAGGCCTCATACTGGCTTTTCTCTGTGGTGGCAACATTTAGTCTCCTCTTTAGAGAGTCAATGAGAGCCTTCCTGTTGGCGGCCTCTTCTGATAAAGTCTTCACCTGTAGAAACATGAAAAATGAAACTAAACAATGAAGTCGGGGCATAGAAGTTCTGTAATTCTGGAGGTATTCAAGTCATATATCCATCTAAAATTTCCTTCAAATGAATGAAATAAAAATCTATTCTGTCAGTTTACGGTCTCTAAAATGAATTATTTTTCAACCAGGAGATACAATTATTCCGAATATGAGAAATACTGAGCACTGCAGTTCCTAAGTTTCTCTTTCTTTGTCACCAGGACCATCAAACTAACTGGATGACCATGATGATGGCGTAATCTATGATGTGCTGTGGGTACCTTCTTCTCTAGCTCCTCCACTTGACCTCGGTAACTTTTCTCCATCTCCTGCAGGAATTTCAGTCTCGTCTTCAAGTCCTCCACCAGCTGCCTTTTCATGGTCACATCTCGCTCTGTGTGGCTCGTCCTGTAAACATAAATGAAGGTAAACACATAAAACCACAAAAATACGGTATAAAGCATAAATGACTATGCATTCTGCACAGATATTCACACTGATGTACAGGCACACTTGCATAAAGCATGTGCTCAGCAGAACAAACACATACACACACACACACAGACACACACAACAAGCTGGCAGGCACAGTGTCCCCATGCAGTGCATCAGGCATGACAGCTCATTATGACAACTAAATACACTGGCATGCTGTTTGGGTAAGTGGAGGGGGGTGAAATAAGGATGCATATATAATTCTTACTGGCATATATTAGAACAAGTGCTCTGGCGGGGAATACCACACTAAGTGTGACTGGGGAGTCCTTTTTGACAAACGGCATTTCGAATCAGCAGTGACACTACTTGAAAGCCTGTAATCAATATTTAAATGTTTATTATTTTCAGCTCGGCATTACAGCACTCACATATAAAAACACATCAGCGGGGGGGGAATACGTTCCAAAAAAATGTTGTTTGTTTGTGTGCCGTACTGTTCTGATAATACTTCCCTAAAGAGAGGCAAGGTCGCTGTATTGTAAGCTGTTCATGTCTTAACCGTTGCAAACATGCACCACATGTCACTTCCTATTTCGATAACCTGCTGTATTGACATGTTTAATATTCTGGCATTCTGCGCAAACATATTATAGTGAGGCCTTGTGTTAAATGGGCTCAGTATGTTAGTATGTTTTATTCTGTTTTCATAAAAGGCAAATATCAGGCATTTTTCATGGTTGTCTATGCCTTGGGGAATTAGAACAAATAGAATAAAGATCATAAGGATGCAGTTAATTAAAATGGTTTTTGCCGTTTTTTTTTCTGTTTTTTTTAATTTCAAAGATGTAGTGGATCTCTTAGCTCCCACACGCATCATGGCTTGTGTGTTTTAAATAAACAGATGATGCAACGCTAGAGCAAATGCTTTCGTGTAAGTAAATGTCCCTGTCTCCCTAGGTGGATGAACGCCTGAGGGCAGACTGGCTAAATAAATGTGAGCTTGTCCTATTGGAGTGACATTAAATTAAATGAGAGAGGAGTGTAGCCGGGGGTCTTTAGGGGGAAGTCGCGCTGGCTGGTTACCCCATGGATTTGGCCATTAATGAGAAAACCCATATTGAACCTTTCAGATGACTGTCTGGTGTTGACTTAAAGACGGAGAGCAGCAATAAGAGCCCCGGCAGCTCCCTCTGCCCCAATGCTAATGGCAATTAGACCGACAACATTTATTTTAGATGTTCTCGTCTTCTGCACCCCAAAAAGAATAGAGGATAAAAAAGAATGAAGGATATATGGTGCGTCTGCCGGAGCGTGTGATCTCTATTTATGAGTGTTAGTGGAGAGAGAGAAAGAGAGCCTCAAACTGTATCGCAATCACTCACACGTTTGTTCCCTTTGTTCTGCGCTTGTTGGCAATATTGTTCATCAAACATGCGTGCATTGTAATGATAACAGTCAGTGGTCTGAAGTGTGTGCCTAAGAGAGAGCAAGAGCGCACATTTCTGTGTATGTTGTTAAGAATGAAGTGCGGGTGGACGTTTCATGTGGCTGATAGACAACAGGGCTAAAGATGAAAGAGGCAGCTTCATAAATAAGGCAGGGCCATAGTGCCGGATATTGACTGAGGACATGCCGGTATACTTTGAAATTCATTTCTTTTTTTCCCCCCCTTCTCTTCTTTAAGGCGAAGCAGCCTTGCTCCCTGTGTGTGTGCTGAGATGTATATTTCAGAGACGTCTAGACATGTCTTTCATTCTGAGAAGGGGTCCCTCCATGGAGGCAAATGGAGAGATAGGCTAGAAGAGATGGCGAAGTAACGTGTGTGCGTGAGTGAGTGTGTGACAAGGGGCCGGGGCTGTTGTGGAAACTCAGCTGAGGGATGTTCACTCTGTCTGGCTGTGATCCGCTGTGCTTTGGTCACACGCAAACACATACCCACTGTGATTGTACACATGCCCCGGATGCATTATTGAGAGTGGCAGGCAGAGGACACAGCATACGAGACAAAGAGCGAGAGGGAGGGAAGCCAAGTTGTTCTTTGTACCTTTCTCTCAGTTCAAAGATGAGATCCTAATGCAGAATGATGATATACGCCTTTCACAACACTGTTCAGATATCGACAGTTTCCCTCAGTGAATTGTTTATAGCTGTACATTCTGACTATGTAATGTAGCGAGTGCCACAGTAGGTGAACCATGTAACTCATTAGGGCTTGTGGCCCACAGGCCAGAGTGATGGTGTGTGGGTTTTAGTGTCATGGGCCAAAATGGTCCCTCCTGCGGCACACAAACAATCAATACGCTGCTTTGATCAGCACTCCACATCAGCTACCCACATAAGCAGCACCACACTACATGACACTACATGACACACAAGACACCCACATGCACACATGTGCATACACACTAATTCCTTCAGTCATTTATATTCACTTGCTCATGAGAACATGCATAATTTCACAAATGATTCACGCAGTGGAGAAGCATGCTTAAGTGGAGTGCAGCAGACGGAGTGCTGCCACACGGTGGATTCAAACACTACAGATGAGAGCTGCAGAGAATGTGCAAACATGCAGACAGAGACACACGGAGACGCAGAAACAAAGACAGAGAGAGGGATGCAGAGAGATAAAAAGGAATAGTAAGAGCTGTACTGCGGAGGAACTGAAAGGAAGAAGCACAAAGAGGAAAAACTAATGAAGAAAAAGGTGTGAAACTAACTTGTCCTGCAGCTGGCGGAGCTTGTCCTCCTTCTCCTGGAGTTGGCCTCGCAGGGCTTTGTTAGCCGCCACCTGCCTTGTGACCTCCGCACTTGCACTCTGGGGGGAGGGCACACGGTGTGTGTGTTTGTTAATGTGTTTGAGTGTGTGCGATAGGGGGTGGGGAAGGTTTTCACGACACGGTTGATGACAGGTCAGGCACAGCATGCCTCCTCATTATAGTTACAGCGGGAGGGTGGAAGGTGCTAAAAGAGGTTAAGAGGAAAGCAGTATTTTTCAAAGTGGATGAGATAAGAAGAGTAATTAGGAAAAATTACAATTTATAGACCTACACTAGTGAATATATTCTAACAGGGAATTTTTATTAAAAAGAGGATTTTAAAAAATCCAGCAGTGAACATTTTGTTAATATTATTAAAATGACTGCCTTTATATCTTGTTTTTATCTCTTATATCTCTGCATTATGACACATTACGACACGTGGCTCGTGATGACAGGCTGGCTTCTGATCATAAGACTGATGGATATTTGAATGTGCATGTTCACTTTGGTTTAAAGGGCCCCATGTCTCTTGTGGGACCCGTACCAGTACAAGCTTTTGACAATGCGCTAACTCAGTGCGTGCACCCCCACAGTGCATCCCTCGCCTATCCCTTTTGCTGTCACCTGACATGACTTCCTCAGCTGTGTGTAATGACAGCAGCAATCTGCTCGGTGACACTGATGAGCTGGCTGCGGAGAGGGTGATAATACTGTGGTACCACTCACACCTTATTCCCTATGATGTAGGGCACGTCTCTACTGCTATTCCCCATTTCTCATCTTTCTGACAGGTACTCTGTAATAAGATCAAATGATAAGAAATGCTAATTCATGTCGAAATCACATGCAATTTCAGGTGATGTTGAGGGAAAATTGAAAGGCTCAAGAATTTGTTTTTTTTTTTTTTTTTTACGCTACATGATTTGAAAGTAAAACCTTGATGGAGTTTCTTTCAGAGTTTTTAAAGTCCTCAAGGACTGCGGGCTGCTCAAAGCCAGTGTGATGTTGAAGTGACTCAGAAATATCGATGTTTGATAAAATACCAAGAAAATATTTTTTCCAACTAAAAAAACAGAAACCCTTGTGTATTCCAACACTGCATAAGTAGAAAAAAGGCAACCAAAAGGAAATGCAAACTGAAATGTAGAATATCCATTAACTATATTTTCTTGCTTTTCTCCATAAACTTTCTTGTACAAACAAACATGAATGTATTTTTTGAGCAGAACACCATTAATACTCTCAAAATTGTCCTTGTTATTGATGGTATTATCCACTCAAGCTTCATAGTGCACAAAATTGGAAATGAACATGATGCTTAACACCATCATCCTATTAAGAGATTTATCTAATAAGGCGTGCACAGTAAGACAAAGCATGAGGGCAATTAATTAAGCCCAGAGTTCGACTTGTAACTTATAACCACTAACCTTAAGTTTGGCTTGCAGTTGTTTGACCTCAGCCCCCAGGGCCTGGGGGTCAGGATTAGCTGGGGCGGGCTGGATCCTGCACTGGCAGGAGCACTCGGCGTGCACTGGTGCCGCTGGTGCTGGTGCAGTTTGTTTGGGGAGTGTGATCTGCCTCCACTGCTCCAGCTCCATCTCCAGAACCTTTTTCTGCTGCTCCATACCAGCCAGGTCAGAGGTCAGCTTCTGCAGATTGAGCGACAGACGGAATTGGTGGGCTACGCTACTGATGATGATACTACAACTAAAAACAAAAGTTTTGGCTACCGTTACAAAAAACAATATTTTTGTTATAGGATGTCGAGAGGTAAAAAGTTATGGTAGACATGATATACTGCTACATAAATAAATTAATTGCCATTAACTCAAAAAAGTTTGACTCAAACCAAATCCCAGCTTCCCCCACTTTAAGATGCAAAAGTGTATTACTGCTTCAAGAAAAAAATCCTGACTTAAACATGTCTTTATTTTAAATTCACATTACACATTACATGAATATGATAAACGCGGACACAAAGTAAACACAGTACGTTGGAAAATACTGTATGCGTTAGCCACAGGAGAGCTGCAGGCTCTGCTATCATATCTCAGCTGTGATAAATCTCCTTTTTTATGCTAATTAGGAGACAGATTATGCCAGTGCCCGGTCAATAGGGCCTAATTCTCACTGTGATTGGCATGCATAATAAAGCCATCCTGCAGAATCACAGAGCACTTTGGGATGGAGGGAGTTCAGCATTTGGTGAGTGGTTGGGTTTAGTGTGATGAACGATTATGAAACTAGCTGATCATGTACAATGAACAGTGTATCAATGATTCTAAACACAAACATCTGAGGTGATGCTTTTAACCACACGTGTGCGGTGGACCCAAAAAAAGCTCTTTGTCTGCTTATTAAGAAAATATGGGGCAGAAACATGTCTCTGTAGTCTTGGCTCAATGCTGCCACAATTAGCTGATCTGGTATCATTTCAAACATCAAGAATGCTTAATGGCACAAATAGGAGACATGATACATGAAGATGTACACTGCACGCGTGGGGTAAATGCTGGGACACACACGCACACACACCCAAGTGAAACCGCAGATTCCCAAGGGTTTGCGCTCTGCTCTGCATACATGGAGGTTATTGATATCTGGTTGCTGGCTGACACCTTTTAATAGAATCCCTCTTGTTTTAGGTTTCCTCTGCTCTGTTGAAGACGCACATGCCATATCCCCAGGGAGGAGGGGTGAATGAGAAACATTGGAGTTGTAGAGGGAGAGAGAGTGGGAGGAGTAGAGAATGAAAAGCAGTGGCAGTGGTGCACGAATTAAGAGTGGCATTGATGACACTTCCTGTAAGACAGGCTTTGATTTCACAGGCCATTTTCAGCCCTGGTGAGAGATGACACTGACAAAGACTGATGTACTTGTCGTCCATTAGGCTGGAACAGAGGACACCTCTCTCCCCCATCTGAGCAGTGGTCTCACTGATGCTGCTCCAAGTGATACCCAATCATTAGCAGGATAAATAAGGAAACGGAGGCTGCTGAAATAGCCACACATGCACACATGCAAAAATCAAAGTAAATGTATCAACATAAATCAACAGAAACACAGGCCCAAGTCTAGTTCTTCGAAACACTTTGTATTCATCCTGTTGGCCAGACTTTTCATGTGATCTGTAACCCAACTATCATTAAAATTCAAATGATGTCTGTAGCTTTTTCAGTTCAGTCAGTTATGTCTGTTGCACCCCCTAATCCTGTGATAATCCCAGCCCCTTACATGTTAGAGGAGGGTAGGACACTCCACACGTATAGAGATAAGACTGGGAAATTTGGGAAGGGATGTCACAGTACACCGCAAAGTGAAGTAAATGGGGGAGGTAATGACTGAGTGAGGTAGATAATCCAAACGAACAAATGATCCTGTATTTGGATGATACGCGTGACGAGCACATTTTGTCAGGAGTTAGACTTTGTAGAATTAAGAGAGTACGCTTCACCTGTCACCTGAGTTTTTTTAAGCTTCTTATGTCACCTTAAGGGATAATTCCAGGTTATTACAACTTGAGTCTTATTTTCGTCATTTCTGGCCATTATTTCTATCAGCGATCATTACATTAAGATCTAGAAAGAGTTGCCATATTCCTTTATCTCAGACTTTATTGAAGTATTATTAAAATCGCAATATGGCCAAGTGCAATGTCCAAATTGAACGAAGCTGCATTTTTTTCAAATAAAGGTATTAGTAATAAACATGCAGCAAAACAGCATTATAATGAATTACTGTAGTGCTGCAGAGATGTCCTTGCCCATAAATCTTGTGCTCCGGATGTAAGAAAACATGTTTTTTTGGGACACAGTGAAAAGGAAAATTGTAATGCAAAAATGATCAGTCCCACTTATCATAAATCAAATCGCAGTTGCAACATCTGTAAAAACAACTTTTACAGATGTTGAGATACAACAGATACAACTCAACAGATGATGAGCTACAGATCTTTTACAGAAGACATTTTTTACCATATCACGCAGCCCTTGTTGATATCTTGGAATATGACAACATCACTAAAAGTCAGACAGGGTGAGAAACAGAAATGGTTGGTCAGACAATCAGACAGGTTTTAACAAACCTCCAGGTTAGACAAACTTATTTGAAAGAGAAAACGAGGCGAACGTTGTAAACATCTATCACAGATCACAGACTGACTTTCTGATTCAACTTTGCCCTAAAGCACTCGCCGTAGATATGAGTGCTAAAGTTTCCCAGTGCAATGAGGGATCATTACTGACACTGCCGGGCACTCGCTTTTGATTTTACCTCTGAATAAAGTGGTTCAGATAATGGTCGGCTAAAGTGCTGGTTGTTTACAAAGAGTACCATCTTCTGACTACCTGTATTATTTGCTACACTGGACTGGACTTTGATATTTCCATGTTCAAATTACTTGGCTTAACTTTGACAGGTGTAAACAAAAGACCCAAGTTGTAATAAATAGGAATCATCAAGAAAGTAAAAAAAATAAGTCACAAATTTCTGAACTGCAGGTCTGAGGGTTACATTATGTTGCTGATAAAGACATCTTAGGCTAGAACATGGAGAGCTAAGTGCAGCATGACAAGTCATTTTATACCTCTACACTGCAGGTCTATTCCTCTCTCATGTTACAGATTTAAGAGCAGCAAAATAGTGTTTAAATAGCAGCTATTAAAATGCAGTTATTAAGACATTTAGAAATTCTAAATCCAAACTCAAGGGGATGGTAAATGAAAAGAGAACAAAGAGAAAAGCAAGTAGGAAAAGAAGGAATAAGGAAATAAGACTTAATGATGGAAGGAGGTAAGGAAGGAAGCAGCAAGGCAAGGACAGAATGGCTGAAGGATCAGGAGACACAGCAACACAAACAAGTTTCTGTGAAACTGCCATGCTACTTCTCACATGATGGCCCCTGTGGAGGCTGTCCTAAGCCAATTACAAGCTGAGAGTTTTAGTTGGAGAGTTGGCCAGGACCGGCTGGAACAAGCCCAAAGTCCATCACCTCTTGCCCTTTCCAGAGAGGGCAACAAGACCCGGCTTTGGCCAGTCAGTCGGCTCTGACTTTCTCTGGTGGAGTGGCATTAATACTGCAGGAGGGAAGAGGAAACAAACAGGAAGACAACAATTCCCTCTCTGTCCACTCATTCACGCAGCAGTGCGTGTTTGTGTATGTGTGTGCGTGCGTGCACCTGTGCCTTTACTGCTGTGTCTGAGTCTAAGGTCTCGTTGGGCCTCGGCAATCAGAATCCTGGGTGGGAGCACAAGGGCCACTTCCTAGGTAGCAACACTATGAGGGCTGCACTCTGACCTGTGTGTACAAGTCCAATACACTGTATGTGTACCATTCTACACACCAAATATACAGACACATGTGCCTAATCAGGCGTCCAGTGGGCCTTCGCTGGCTGCTGCTGTGTCTGAATTCCCCCAAAAGAAGTCTCCTGCCTGTCGGATTAACGACTGTGTCTGTCTCGATGTTGGTGTGTGTGTATCTGTGAGTGTGTTCATATGTTGGTGTGTACAAGGAGGCCCTGACAGGAAAGATACTGTTTAGGGCACAAGTGCTTGGTGTTTTATTTATAGTCTATACCAAGTCTAAGAGTTTCCTACCTGGAGGCAGATACTAAATAACTAAATGGGTGTGTGGCAGTGGTCTCCATAAAAAAACAGTCACCTCGTGTGTGTCTGTGCACGCAGGTGCACGTATTTGGAGAAATGTAGCTGCGAGTGACAGAGATTGTTGTGGAGAACTGGCTTGTTGAAACATTCAGAGGGACAAGACAACAGCAGAGTCAGAGAGAGAAAAACAGAGAGAGAGAGGGAGATCCTCATCCTCTCTTCTGCTCCATGGTGCTGACCTCCACAGGCGAGGGTAGGCCTGTCAGCCACACTTATTAAGCATGATAAGGGCAAAGGACCTGCTACTGCTGCACTCTCAGCCCCCAGCAAATACAAAAGAACCACAAAAAGAAAGACAAAGACAGAAAAATAAGAAACTTCCCAATATTTACAACTGACTCCCCCTTCTTTTTCTCATCTCCCTGTTTTTTCCCCAAGTTACCTGTGTGAGCTGCTTGCTGCTGCAGAGTTTCTCAGTGAGGGAGTTGAGCTGCGCCGTGATCTTCTCGTTGGCCCTTCGCAGCTCGCTGGCTGAAAGCGCAGCATCTTTCCTGGCACTTCGCAGTATGTCAATGTGACGCTGTAGGGACTCTACACGCTGCTGCAGAGAAGAGGAGGAGCAGTGCTGGGTCTTCATTAGCATCCTCTTCCTCCTCCACCTCTTTCTCTCTCCTCTCGTCCCTCGCTCCCAGGGCTCATGCTGTTCATCGTCTAACAGGAGGAAGTACAAGCAGGCACCTCAGAGTTGACAAGTGCACAGAACAAATCCCTATTTAGAAGCCACTGCTGGGAGTTAACAGGAGTATGCAAGTGTGTTTGTGTATGCGCAAGTGAAAACTGTGATGATTAACATTTTCCATTTATAACCAACCAACCACAAACTAACAAAAAAAACAAACAAAGCTTGTTAACTTCTTAAATACTTGTTTCCGATCGACAGCATGTACATACATTGAGTGTTCTTCCTGCTTCAATTAATAGTCGATTAGATTTTTGTAGTTTTGCATGGGTGTGAAAAAGGCAAAGTGTGCTACCTTGGGCCAGAACGTCGGCTTGTTTTCTGTTAGATTCCGCTGCCGGTGCCTTTGTGCGTGAAATCAGTGAACACCTGTAGGACTGAAAGAGCAGAAAAGTGGGAGACAGAGATGAAAAGCAGCTGTTAAATGTAACACAACCGGTTGACATGTTGTGCTTCCTGAAACGCAGCTCATAATGACACTATGATCACAGGGAGTGCTCAGTTTAACGCGACAAGACAAATCACCCTGCGCTTTAATAATTCACCTGAGCGACTTCAACTTGAATGCTCCTCAGCACGGATATTACTCCTGACAGATGCTTGCAAATGCCGCCTTTGTTCAATCAGTGTCTCAAAGCCCTGATTCACTCCTACAGTATGACGTGCATGTGTGTGTGTGGAGTCATTTGCACTCGTAAGTGTGTACGCTTGTGTGTATGTGTGACACCTCCCAACTGCACCATCGTTTGTAGCGACATCAAAGAAGCCCCCCACCACCACCACACCCCTTCTTCTGCTCTGCCTGTTTCCTTTGTATATAGGGTCAGGTAGGATTTGATCAGTGCCAGGTTTGATCACACGGTGCCTCGCAGAGAGGAGAGGGGAGATGAACCCTTTGGTTTGTGACATAGCACGTCGTGAAGGGCCAGGGCTGTCATAGTGATGAGCCCAGGAGGAACTGATGGGCACATTTAGCGGATCTGGAGCCAGGGAAACTTAAGGGGATTTGAGAGTAGGGGGGGCCCTGACAGCTCCCTGGCTACATGTACAACAACAACCCGCTCTTCCTCTGCACCTTCTCGAAAGGAGAAAGAGAGAGAGACAGGATATCTTTAAAAGGTCCCCCTCTTTCCTCTCTTCATCTCTCTTCTTGACGGACATATCTCTCTGGGGTTTGGAGCTGCCATGTCCTGCTGTGAAGTGGTTTGATGTGGACAAGAGCAAAGGTCCAGGCCTATTGATTTCATGGTGTGGAGAGGAGAGGGGAAAAGAAGGAGCACCGGCAACCACACATAGGGAGGCATTTGTGAATGTAGGAGCAAAGGGAGTGGCTAGTTAAAAGATGTATTGTCTGGCATGCACGTAATCATGTATGCAATAGTTGCAGGAACACTTACAGTATAGTCATCCATGTGATGATGAATCACATTACCCTTATTAAAATGCTTCCTTTGCACAGGTTGGATTGTTCATTTTTGTGACTTTATGGTAAAGAATGAGCAGCTCACATCGTTTTATAAGAGGCCAACTAGTTAATGCTAGGGCAATACAGTAGCCTGTGCTCAGTGTACACTGTAGAACTTAGCATTTAACTTTTTTTTTTCCACAAATGAACTAACTGACAACAACCAAGACAGATACCACATGGTAACAATGGTGTTGTAATATTGGCTGACAGACCTTGTAAAAAAGGTGGACACAAACATTAAATTATGAATTCACAATCACAATAATGTTTTTAAGGAAAATTGCAACCCATTTAAAAAACATTAAATGATAATAACACCATCGCGAAGTACAACTTTACATAGCACTGATACAGCTTATGCTTCAAGAGTGATGTCAGGAATCAGTATTTTAAGAACATAATTGAAGGAAGAGAGCAAACCAACCTTTCTGTTAGCAGGAACACTGTTGAGACTGTCCACGTACTCTTCTCCACTGTCACTGCAGAGAAAAGTGAGAAGGGTGATTACAGTCCAGAAGTTGAACCCACAACCCTGGTTCTGAAAGTACCACCATTGGACAAAAATCCAATTTACCTTTTATGGTTGATTTAGTTGACATCAAGAAAAAATATGTGCATTTCGCCCCCCCACCCTCCTTCCAACAGAAAATCAATGTCCCATCCAATTTCTGAGCTGGAAGTGTAAATGTGGGTGTAAATTAAGTGAAAAGCTGCAGTGTGTGGTGCTGATGGTGAATGCATCAACATGTATGAGAGCGGCTGTGGCCTTCATTAGCCCTCTGTGTGTGACAGACGTGTGTGAGAGGCACGGCTGAGCGGAGCCAAGCAAAGTTGCATCTGATGGACACACGGTAAGGGCTTCCAGACACACACACATGCACACACACACACACACACACACACACACACACACACACACACACACACACACACACACACAGACACACAGACACACACACACACAGGTTTATTGACAGTGACCTTTGACGTGAAGGTGGAAGCCAGTGACATTTACGCTGGCGGGTTTATTAAGGTGGGGCCTGGGAGAAGCAGCGGAGGTAAAGACCACAGAGAGAGGATCTAACTGGAACATGACAGGGGCTGGGGGCTAGTTAGGGTTAAACCTGGTCTGGAAGTGGCACAGGGACTTGCTCAGGATCACTAATCACCCACCAATAAGACCAGGGTTACATGCAGTTGATGAAAATGCTGGTGAGACAGCTAAATTTAGCTTAAATTTAGCCTTATGAATACAATTCTGAAATCATCTCGCTCTTATTTTTTACTATACTTTCTACATGTATGCATCATATGCAGATTCAAAATGACAAATTAATGAAAGGTGTTTCAATATTCGACATATGGGGTCACTGAACGGTGTGATCAGAATGAAAATGACATAAATCATTTGCTAGTGCCTTCACAGTCACCAGATCTCATCCTAGTTGAACACCAATAGGATATATTGGAGCATTCTCCGCCAACATCGTCAAAACACCAAATGAAGGAATATCTTTTGAATGGCTGTACTTCATATTCTTCTAGCTGAGGTCCAGAGAATCATTTACCTGATGTTTAAACATAAGTTATACTTAGACAAGTCAGCTAATCTAAAAGTAAGAAAACACTAAAAATCAATTGAGATGAGCATAATTTAATCTACAGTATAAGGTAAAACTTGCTGACCCAAAAAATATTACATTTATTACATCTTGGCCGCAACAGTTAACCGACATTGTTAACATTAGTAACGGATGCTGTTTTTTCAGGACTATGAGGCCATGATATTTCAGTGCAACTTATGTAAATCTGGAATTTAAATGTATACATTAATAAATTAACATGTTTAACCATCAAGCATATCTGGTGCCGACTAGTGAGGGTAGCAACATTTAATTGACTAGGGTAGGAACTTCTTTTCAAGAAGGCCAAGATTTTGTGAGCAAAGATAGATGATTTGTGGGTTTTATTGGTAATTTGTGTTGAAACTTGTAGACTTTTTCACTCTTCTCACAACCATTAAGCGACATGTATTGTGTGCTGCTCTTGTGCTTTTTCTCGTCTTCTCTGTGTTTATTGGCAGACTGCAAACCAACTGTAAAGGTGCTTACTGCTACATACGACATCAGACAATATTTATCGGCTATAATTTCACTGATACGATAAATAACCAATAATATACATTTCCTAATATTGGGCTGAGAATTTATTACATGATAATTTATAGGGACGATATGTAATCGTGCAACTCTAATTTATTCTCACTTTAATTCAATCTATTTGTGACATAATGAAAGAATGTGTAACTATTTTGGTCATGAGTTTCATATACTTCCTGTATTTCTCATCGGATGGGGGACCCTGGGACAAAATCTCATCAAATGGGGGTCTGTGGTCTAATTTGTGTCCGCTTAGGGGTCCTTGAGGTGAAAAAGTTTGAGACCCACTGGACTAGTCGACTTATTGCACGCATCCATATTTATGAGGGGAACCACTGAACCCGGCCGAGATATTTTATGCAGTTTTTTCCTTTCCTTATCAATGATCTGTCACTCATATGTAATGTAGTGCAGTTATTAAGAACATATTAAACATGTAAACACAATCATATTCCTATTAACAGAACAATCCAATACGATTCTGAACAAGCCCCCCTGCTCCCATTCTGTCCTGCTCTCTAACAAAACTGCTGATCTGCTCAAAATGGTCAGCTGCCTCCAGCGGCTCAAAACTTGAGAGAGGGAGCCAGAGGCAGCGATAAAAAGGAGGGGGGGAAAAAACAAAGACTTGTCAGTAGCTTTAACGAGTCTGACATCTTTATTTGGCACTATTTAAGCCAAACCTCCTTAGGCAGAAATACTGTATTTCCAGCAGTGCTGGCCAGGCATATTGCTGAAGAAGACCGCTGCGTGATAAGAGACGCAGAAGGCTTTACAGTAACAAATCAGTCGACAGGTGCTTAAATAAGACAACATCTCAGTTTAGACCCCTTCTTCACAAATCCACTTAGATCCTCCTCTCAGGTAAAAGCGTATATTAGACTGCTGCTTATTAGCCACATGGAGAGGCATTAGGAAAGCAGGGCATAGCTGCACCCAGTCCCTGTTAAACGGCCTCATGTGGATAGAGATGGGGTGGATTACAGCCTGATGAATTAGTTGGTGAAGAGATGGCGAGTTAGTAGGCGAGAGCGGATAGAGAGAGGCATACAGGGAGAGAAAGTGAAGGGGAATAAATATCGGCGATAGCTCTGAGTGTTTGAAATCAAATCATTCCGACCATCACTCAACAAATGTCGGCTCAGTGGCTTTTTTGCATAAAACATACATGAAATAATTACTGTCGATGGTTCTTAATTTAGAGGGTGTTAAACAGCTTGTAGACATCTGGTACTGAGCCGAGTAGGGTCATTCAAAATTTATCTAACTAAATTAAGGCGAGGAGAGGAGAGGAGAGAGGAGGGCGGGTAAGATGGAAAGGAAGTGTGTGTGTGTGTGTGTGTGCGTGTGTGTGTGTGTGTGTGTGTGTGTGTGTGTGTGTGTGTGTGTGTGTGTGTGTGTGTGTGTGTGCGTGTGCGTGCGTGTGCGTGTATGCGTGTGTGTTAGGAAGGGGTTAAGGGGTGGCTGGAGGAAATAGGAGTAGCACACACACACATTTGTGAATTGACATGCCACAAGATAGCCAACATGACTACACACACTAGGTGGGGTTAGCTTCTGTGCATGTACGGTTGTATGTGTGTGTGTGTTTGTATGGCTGGAGGAGGAGGTGGGTGTGGGGGCCTGGTACTTGCAGGGGGATCCTTAGCGCTGTCAGGGGGGGGTTAGTGAATATGCAAAGGACCAGTAAATTAAATCAAACTGCCAAACTGTCAATTTCGGGGTAGCGTGACTAGTGCATGAAAATGGCATCACTGGAAGGTATCAAGGCTTCGGCAGCCCCCTTATCCCTGGGCTTTTCTGGCACTGGTTCAACTTTGTGTGGAGAGGTGGCTAATTTTGCATGCAAATTTCAGTCAATAAGCTCCAAGCAAGGCGTCCCAGGATATTTCAAAGGATCTGACAGTAGTTTCCCCCTCCTCTCTCCTTCTCTCTATCATTCTTGCTCGCATTCTTCTTTTGGCTCCTGAATACCAACTAGACAGACGATGAAATTCAATCACCCATTTGCTTACGCTTTGCATATGCACGTTGTCCCCTCGATGCTGCGTGCCCCCCCCGCAATTCAGCCAGCCCACCCTCAACACTCCAACCACCTAAAAATAATGAGGAGGCAGGCAGTGAGAATAAGTGCATCTGTGTGTGTGTGTGTATCATTACCTATCTGCGCTCATATCCTCCCACTCGTCCTTAGTGGGACTCTGGCTGCGGCCTTGCCAGCTGATGGCTTGATTGGGGCTGACTGTTCGGTGGCTGCGCTGGTGTAGCGGACCTCTGAGTCTGGTTGTTTTGAATTTGACCTTGCTGCTAATGTTGCCAGAGATCCCGCCTGGCCGCGCTGGTCCTGCTGCACGGTTCTTATAGAAGTCCCTGGCTGCCCTGAGGATCCCTAGCTCCTGTCTCAGCTTCAGCAGCTGATGATGAAGCTTGGTAGTGTCTTTCTGAGAGACAGCCAGCCGGGCTTCAAGAGCCATGATCTCACTGCCATGCCGCTCCGCCTGGGCCATGGCCTGGGCCTGGGCTGCCTCTTCACGTACAGCTTCCTGGGTTCGCAGGTGATCCAGGGAGGCTTTGAGTCGGCAGCAGTTGTGGGCCAAGTCTTCCTTGGCCTCAAGTAGCTGCTCTTTCTCTTCCCTCAGCCTCTCTGTCTCCTCCTCTAGGGACATCATCCTTCGCTCCAGCTGTTCAATCTGAAGGAATCAGAGATACAGGGTCTCAGCAGTACAACATTTTTTCCCTTGCATATCTGTCGTTTACCGTAAAAACTTCTGATCACGCTGCTCTTGCATTGCTTGTAAAAAGAACATTCAAAGCCTGAGTTGACCCTGTTGTTGCTCTACAGTCTATGTTATAAGTGAAAATATAAATGAGGGATTCCAGTTTCTGATTTGACCTGCGTGTGGTAGCATGCACACAGTGGTTTCCCTCTCCAGACATTTACTCAAGGGTGCATGTGCCAATGCATATATGCTGAACCAATGAGGGAAGCAGCACCACAACTCCCCAGCCTGGCAAGGCTATGGACAGCTGACTGGCACCCCCTTACCCTGATCACCCCTAACTAGGCAGCAACCAGCAGCACTTAGTCCATTTGTTAGATCTTTGGTGCAGACTGTTTAAGAGAACAGTGGATGCCTGCTGGGTTTGTGCCTCCAGGCATTTTTTTCCTTTTATTTGGATCTCACTCTGCCCGCTGGTGAGGCCTGGTACCTTTCAAACAAAATTAGATGGCTATCCCCACTCTTGATGATTCACTGCCATGAATGCAGAAGGGGGGCAACATGTAAACTCATGCAAGCAAGGGTTTTAAAAGCATGTGTGCATAAACATGTGGAACAAACTGACAGCTCTGATGCAAAATTTATGATAAATTATCTGCTGTTTTTCAGGATTAATACAGTTATTACAGTCACAGCTACCCCTATTTTTTTCTTTTTTTTTTCTTATGGTAAAACCATTTCCTAGCTGACACTCAACTCGGAAATGACTAAATGATCAATTCTCCGAGGAGTGAGAACACCTTTGAATCATTCTTGATAGAGCAAAACCAAATTGGCATTGTGCTCAGTTATGCCTCTGTCGGGTTTCTTTCATTGGCAATGACAAAGAACACTTAACGATGGCATAGTGCTGTACCTTTTTAAATGACTGTTCCATCCACTCTGAAGAAACAGAAAGCTTTTTCGGAGTGCTGCTTTTGACCTGGCGCTCCTCTACCACTTTGTGAATCAGTCCTGCAAAGGGAACAAAGCTCGTTATTGTGACATGATGTGTCAAACGCAGGCTCAATCAATAGAATGATAAAAAAAGAGGGTACATTAAATCAATTAGCATTACTAAGGTCTAATTTCCTTCCCAAGGTCCAGTTTCTTTCTTTTTTCTTTTGTCAGTCAAATCAGAAGGACCTCAGATTCACTAATGCTGTTTTCATAGGGCCTTGAGATTCACAGCTAAAACCCACCTCCTGTTTCTTAAACCTTATCAAATAGCCTTTTTCCCTCCCTATTAACAGAAAGGTGTTTTATTTAGTAGTCCACGCGGAAATAGGAAAACAGTGTTCAAAAGCGTACACTGGTACATGCTATGTGCAACCTCTCTCTAGGGATCTTAAACAAACGAAGAGAAGTGCTTGAATCCCTTGTGAACACACAGCCCCAGGCCGCACTGCTTTGTAGTCCACTATGTTTCCCCAATGGACAACTAATCTCCGCAGACTAACATGCTGCTTTATTCTGAGAACTTCAATAGTGGCCTTGGCAAACATATGATTTAGGCTTTATGATAACAACAGAATGCATGCAGGAGTCAAAGAGCTTGGGGATTTGACGCACACATATTCATGTGCGCATACACAATCCAACAAGCCTCACAGTGTCCCTGTTTGACATACAGTAAACACCCGCAAAAGTAGCAATCTTTTCACTGCTTCCCGAGATGCAAAGGGCAACACAAAACAATATAAAACTTTCTGCCTTTCATTCTTTCCTGTTAAACATTCACGACAGGATGACCAAAATAATTTGTACAATGAGGCAGGAAACATTAAATATTCAGGACCTTGACTTTTCAGGTCAGTTGATCTTGTGGAGAGTGAGCTGGAAAAAGAGGCCATAGAAGGAGCGAGCAAGAAGAGAGAGGGTTATGTTGTGAGGGGCTGCTGCTCCCTTGCTTTGCATTTGACGCTTTGCCCAGGGAAGTTTGTTACTTTGAATTAGCCTGCTCTTTTGTCTCCCCAGCATGTCACATTCAATCAGACAGAGCACCAAATAGGACAGGAGGGCTGCCGGGTTCGCTGGATACATAACCAGGTTGGGAGACAATTATCCAGCTCCGGTGCTGGTGGCTTGGGAGTTGGCACCTCAGCACTACCTTGATAAGAAGACGTGGTGGCTCCCTAGTCACCCACTGTTGGAGGAGGTCCTGGCACTGCGGCATATATTAACGTCCCTCCCACGTCTCCTCATGGGCTGCAGCACAAAGGCCCTGCTCCTTTCATCTGCTGCCTTTCGTTAGTGTGATCGTGGCGTGAGAGCTTCAACCCTCCATCCCTTTGATCGGGTCACAGAGGTTCTTCAGGAGCACATGCTGTGGCCAGTCACAATTTTTTTCTAAATAATGTTGAGTTTACTTCCTACTGACTCTAAACAAATTGGTTTTAATCCAGATGTAAATAATACATACCCTAACCCGCTAAACTGGGGAACACATTGTGTGAATTCACTCTCGAGGCTTTTGTTTCACTTTAAAGAGTATTAAAATCAGGCAACCAACATTTTTGTGAGGCTAGCCATATACAGTACTGCCCTAAGCTTTAAACTAGAGTGAATTCTACTTGATAGAAACTAGAAAATAATCTGATAACACATGATAACACAAAAGATGAGAACAGATACTCTTTTGTGTAGCATTTATATTTAGTAATTATTTGTCTGACAAGATGTAAAACTCCGTCCTTTTGAAGGCGTTTATTTCCTTGTATTCCTGACAAGACTGTCAATAGGAGTGGATCCACTATTTTAATTAGTGCCATCCTTTAAATCACATACTTGCATGTCCAACAGACGCCATCATCGGTTGTGAAGAAAATGAAAGTGATCCAGGACAGATTTGTTATTGAACCAGTTAATTAAGTCCAGCGGTTGAGGTGGTCAGTGTCTGACAAAAGGTTGCAGATTGGATTAAAAGTGATGTGCATTTTAACATTGGGAATGATATATGCAGACAAGATGAACACGACTTGATCTCCCAATCAATTTGCAAGGAGTTGATCAAGTCTTAATTGAGTTGTCTTATTAATTCCACTGGGAGTCGTCTTATTAATTCTACTCACTAATACACATGGCCCAGAGGTAAGTGGATAGCTTAAAGGTGCTGTCATGTTAAACAGGCGTACTTTTCCATTACAGGTCCACTACTTGCAGCGCTTTTTACTTTCTACTTTAGGCCTGTGGCAACATCCTTGGGTAACACTGTAGAGAGCAATGCAGGAAAATTAATACAAGAATAAAGATAAAAATTTAGGCAAAATATTTCTGGAAAAAAAGAAAGGGAAAAGAAAAATTAAATAGAAAAAAGACTTAATACAAAATGTGATTTTAAATAGCTAGTGCACTGCCCTTTCAAAACATGCTGCTCACAAACTCATCTGGGCCATGCCGAAAAAATCAAACGTGTTAGATATTTACGATGTAAAATATATGATTACATCCCTACTTTCTGAGCTGGACCACAACATCCAATGAGAGCGGCATCCCGGAGGAGCTGACAGTACTGCCATGCGACGGTAAACTTTCTAACGTCAGCTAGCATTGTACTGTTGACAGAAATGCAGAATAGAAAACCTGTGTTGACTGTGTCTCCCCACTCATCCAGACTCATTTAACCCTGTGCTTCTCGTTTGCTGTCACTGTAACGTGTTACCACAGAAAACTGTTGCACCACGCTAATTTTGTTTTTTTGTTTATGTCTGCTTCCCCATGATATCACCTGAGCCATGAAGCCAGAGCTCTGAAGCCACACCCCCACTGCTTGTCAGAGCCGTGTTGGCTGTTTATTCAGAAATATTAATATTAAACATGTTGCATGTCCGAATTGCACCAAATTCAACACCATTCTTCCTTGGGTCCCCAGCAACAAAGCTGTCAAGTGTGAAGTAGATTGGTTAAACGGTGCTGGAGATATGTGAATGACATTCAGACAGATTCCTAGCTTTGTAGTTGGAACATTTTCACCTGGTTATTTTCAAGTCCCCATAACACTTTCCCAATATAAAAGAAAAAAAGGGTTCACCTTGGTGTTCATTAGCAAGACACAGGTGGAGCTCCTTCACTGTGGCTCGGTCCATGGCAGCCTGGACTCGCAGCATGTCCAGCTCCTCCTCCAGGCCGGCTCTGCAGTCACACAGAAGAAAAAACTCTCCTTCACACAGCTCTTACGTCAAATCTATCCTTCCTCAAATATGAATGGAAAAACAAAAAGAAATATGAAACCACTACAAACACACGCATTGTACAGTATAATGAGTATCTTTTTAAATCTCCACAAACATCTCTCTGGATTCCACTGTGGACTCAATTATAGTAGAAACTTTTTTTTTTTTTTTTTAAATCTCATGCACTGGCTTTCTCTTCCCAACAGAAAAGACGACAACGTGAAGAAATCAACTAATTAAAATGCTTTTTAATTCATCTGGAAATCAAAGTGACAAGCAACATGAAACGCCAAGGTAGGGAAGTACAGTGTGCGTCTCTGTGTGTGTAACAGACAAACAGAGACTGGGAAGTGTGCACAATTACCTCTCTGCAATTAGCTTGATTCCTGCTAAAGGCTAATTACGTGGAGCCATGCTCGAGACTTTGCACTTTCAAGTTATTATTAGGACCCCAACTGAAGTCTACTGAGGATACACACGAGCCCACTGAGACAACCACACCTGAAACACACACCTAATTTCCCTCCCCTCTGCTCCACAGAGTCAGAGAGAAACACTAGAAACAAGCTCCTGCTACTGTAGTGGCATTCTTCCCTCAGTTAACCTCATTACAACAGTAGGTCTTCATGCTGACTGACTTCTTAAGGCATGCAGCGAGTGCAGCATGCGTGATACACTCTGAAGTGTTTGAGGAGTAACAGGGCATTTGTGGCTGTGGTGAACTATGATGAGCATAATGGCAATTAACTAAAACCAGACACTTGTTCCAACCAATCTAATTTTGCGAGATCAACCAAGAGATTTTTCCATACATGTGCCAAGAAAATGACTTGGGAAAAGTTATCGCCATAGCTAGGGGAAGGAAAGTAATTAGCTTTTTAGCCCACACAGTCCAGCAGAGGCCTGGTCTAATGGCTGACCGCAGCTTAAATAAGTACACAAATGACTCTCCCTGAGGGGGGGTGAGCAGGCAGATGGATATGTGTCGCTCCTCTATAGATTTTCCTCCATAAATGAACTCAAGTCGATGAGGCAACGGCACTGGCCTTATGTGTCCAGGCTGTTAATGGGACAAATGAGCTGAAATATGCAGTATGTGGAGGGAGCTTGTTCCATCTCATGTTTCTCTTTTATGCCTTTTCGGATGCTGATGGTATTGACGCTAAACCAAAGTTCATATGCAAAACATTCAGTTGTGTTGAGGGATAAGCATACTTTCTTGGATGGAGAAGGGATTAGATTGCAGATTGAGTTCATTGGCCAGGGGGCCTCGAGTTTCACATCATAACATTGTAGAGATGGAAGACTATTGGATCCTTAGTCAGTAACACTCAGCTGTTACAGTGTGTGCTCCAATCTGCCATATACCATTTTTACACCAAAATTAAACTACTTTGACACTAGAGGTTACTGACTTATTTCCCATTACCAAGAGGAGAGTTTGCTTATATGTTTGTTTTTTTTCTTGGGTGCCACGTTTGTCAAAAAACGTGCCAGTTTAACAGAGAGCGGCAGAAAGTAGCAGATTATACACATCAGACTACATCTAGAAGACGCTAGGACGTGGTTTAAAAGTCTTAATCAATAACATTTTAAATGAGACAGTTTTTTTCCTGGAGCAGATGATGGAAGTTGCTAAGGAGTGAAACATCTCACTTCTTTCTCAAGTCTGTTGAGAATTGCACATGTACAGTAATGATCAGGCAGCTGGCAAGGCTCGTGTAGTGACACAGAAGCTTTTTGGTTAATTGAGTGAAAAATTCTAATTAAACAACCTTTAGTTTTCTTTTCATGACACGTTAAAAAAAAATCCAAAAATTGGAAAAACTGTCTTATTGGATGGAGTTTGCCTCAATCTCCCCTTACAGTCTCACACCTCACACTTTGCTTCCTTGTGCGAGTGAATCATTTGATAAACAGATGCTTTCTATTTTTGAGCCCACTGGGGTCCTGATGATGGGAAAAGAGTATCTTTGAGAATTCAAAAGGATGTTTAGGCAACGCTAAACAGCTATGGTAGCATCGAGCTACATGTATAACCCAACATCAAAGGCCTATACTCATACTTGTGCTTATACTTGTGATCTGCGTCACATTATAGCTGTCTCCCCCTAAGCCTTTCCCCTACGTTAGACTACCTCCAGTAACCTGCAACTTATCTGAAATGAAACCATGTTACCTGTCATATTCAAGCTATCACCGAGGAGAAAAGGTTCTCTACAGCCGTGCCTCCTATAGAGCATTTCAAGTCCTCTTTTCAAAATCTGGATGATAAATCAAATAAGGCTAGCCGGACAATTTCCAATTCCCTCTCAACTTGCCCACTTCACCTTAGGTAGAATAATACTCAGCAGGCATAAAAGCAAAAGAAGTTTCTTGGCAGAATCCAAACTAAAGGCAACAGACAGGTGTTATGTTTGGTAATGATGTGGTCTGCAATGTAAGTCTGTGTCTCACGCCGCTCTTTTGGCCCCGTTTTTGAAAACATTTTCTCTCTCGTGCAGCGCTAGAACTTCAGCCCTGAGCTATCCACTCCATGTCATTTGATCTCGTCTCTACCTATGTTGCACCTAACACAGCTTAGAGCGCAAACTGCCAGCCTCCATCCACAAGGGTGTACAGCACAACATCATCTGCAGCCATTGTGCTTTCGCATGCCAGCCTCCTCTTGGTTTCTTGCTCGGCACATAAAAATACACAGGAAGAGCAGGGAATAGGGTGAGAGAGCGAAAACACCTCTGGCACTTTTATCGCTGGGGAAAGAATCTTGTTTTTGGGGGTGTGAGGGGGATTCCCCTATGGTTAAACTCAGGCTAGAGGGCTGTACGTTCATGGAGGGAGTTTGGGTGGATGAGCCACTGCTGTCAGCAGAAATGGTGACTGGTGGAGTTTACATGTCTCAATGCTGTATTTTAGCTGCGGGCGATGCAGCGGCAGAAGCAACAATGAGTCTTTAAGAGTTAGATTCTCCAGCCACGGGCCACTGATGAGAGGTAAATGGGGATTCATGTAAGAACCACTGGTGGAAACAACCTAAGATGTCCACAATATTCCCTGTTTAAGCGGCTTGTTGATGCCGCAAGGTATCCTAATATAAAATAAAACAATATCATAATGTTGTATTTATTAAACATGAGGAAGAAAAAAGACATTTGTCTAAGCAAAAATCACTTTGACTGTGAATGACTATTTGAATATGAGAGGAAATAGGTCCACCACATTCTCTACTGTATGTGTGAGGCTTAGTTCTTTGAAATAACTGCGTTCTTTATGCTCTAATTTCATCTTGTTATGAGACTACTGTAGCTAAGACTGGCGCACTGAAGCTTGCATCATAATTAATAACTAAGTGTAAACCAAGTTTTTTTTTTTTACACAATAATTAATTTACCAAATAATTAATGAAGGAAAAACCTTAGTTGTCTGATTTAAAAACATGCATAAAACATTCTGTTTGTGTGTGTGTGTGTGCGTTTGAGCAAATGTGTCCCTCCTCCAACTAAGCCCTGGTCCAGGGGGCAAAAGACTCTCATTACTTCTAATACCTTTTAGCAAATCAAGATGAAACGAACAGAAATGGAGGAATATGAGGAACATCAGGGTAAACTTTATTAAACTTAATTAGAGTCAACGTCGCTTACTGGGGAGGTTCAAGTCCATAATGGTCACACTCTATAGAAGAGCTCTCAGTGCTGCTGCAGTGCAAATGATCTCAAAGGCTTTTTCCCCAGTAATCGCTAGCTAATTTATGCTTTGATGTCGTCTGAGTATAGCATCTTAAGTCTGAGGGTGCACTGCATGTGTTTATTCTGTTTATGGAGCCTAAATAATCCCTGCCTCTTTTTAGCAACAGACCTTTAACAACAATTAACAAGCGCGGACATGGAGTGCTGCAGACAGATGCATAATGAGGCAGATAGAATGATCCCACTGCGAATTTTCTAGCCCACCCTGTCCGTAGTTGCTTGCCAGCCATATAATACAACCAGAAGGAAATCTCAATCATGCATTCATCTGAGAGATATTCTAAACTGGTTAAATGTGGAGAGATGGCTATTTTACTTGGAATGTTTGCTGTCTAAATAATGAAAGCTACGAGGCAGTCCCACACCACCAAGGAAAGTTGAAATCATGAGATTGCTAGCGTCAGTACATGAAGTGCTTTCGACATATTCAACTTGATCCATGTGACACGTAGACACCATTTTTTCTAACTGGGACCCTGGTTTTGATTGTACTATTAATGCTGCTGTATGTGTTGTTGTGGTTGTAGCTAACTTCCTGTCCATTTTGCAGTTAGCAGTTCCCTCCCTCTGGTGCTTAAGCACATGGAATATAAAAACTTACTGGCCCCAGTTACAAAACACACTGCTCCAAACTGCTTCATCGGCACAAGAACCGTTGCGACCTTCATGACATGACTTTTCCACAGTCAAGTAGTGACACACAAACTTTGGACCACCCTGTGCAATGCGTACAGGTTGTCTGGAGTGATGTCAAAAGTCGCCAAAGAATACACATTTGTTGCTGACTGCACCCTTAGTAAATCAGCTACAACAGCAGACAAATAGACCCGTTTCACCTTCTTGCGCAACCTCTAATTCAAGTGCAGAGACCAGAGGGGTGCCTGGGCTCCATAACCTTCTCTTAACACTGTAGGGACCCACTGTGCAGGAGTTATTCCAGCAATATTCATTCTGGGAAATGGTCATGTGGGGCTCAAGACAGTGTTTTACTAGTGCTGTTTTTGAAGGAGGTGATAGGGAGCATCTGTGCACAATATCATGACAATGAGAAAGAGCGATTGAGAGACAAATGGAGAGTTTTAACCGAGGCTCTCCTCTAAAGCCCGCCACTAGGCATTTAAGCTTTATAAGGGGCCTTTATTTGGCCCTAAATTCTTCAGCTGCCAGGAGTTAATTATCCATTAGTGGATAATTTCTAACACTTATCTAGCATAACCTTCACAAGCACAATCATTATAATACGGTCAACGGAACAACAAGCTGCAAATGCTTGCCCCAAGAGTTTCCTGGCAGTTATGCTTCCACAAACTCTTGTTGTAACACAATGAAGCACACACTTATGCCTCGCCGCAGAAATTTGCATTGCAGGGGAGTAAAGCTGTTTGGTTAATCTGGCTTCGTCCATAGTCCCAACAACAATCCTATCTGCTCACTGCTGCACCTTCTCACAACAGGTATGGAAGAAAGCGAGGAGTGGAATAGAGATGGGCAGTGTGCTGCTTTCGCTTAGTTTAACACACTGAGCTGTGCGTGTGTTCAGATGTGTGCCCTGGAACGGAGAGTTTTTCTAAAGCACAAGTTTAAAGACCCGAGCCAAGTTTACTTTGCACCAGCCACCCGGGTAAGGAGGGGCCCTGGGGGCGGGAATGGAGGAGATGAGGTGGAGCTGGTCAGGGGCACATGAAGGGGATCAACACTAACCCCGGAGGACAGGCCAGTTACACAGCTCGGAAAGAGGCCAGGCGCTCTCCATCCCTCGTGGTTTCCCTCACAGGTCAGTTCCAAGGACCCTGCGTGTTCACCGTAGCCTGCTCTCTCCCCCCCCCCCGATGCCCCACCCCCAGACCATCCAGTGCTCCGCTCTGCTCAGCTCTAGCCGTGGCCGGGCAGGCAGGCGGATGGACATCCCTTAACAGGCAGCATCGGCGGCACTAGGGCTGCTAGCCTGTAATTAGCTCGGACAGCTCAGGCTTGGAGAGAGGCAGCCGGGCTATATCATAATGAGCTCAGCTGGGATTAGGAGGACAGGGCAGGGGGGTGAGCAGAGGGGAAAGCAGTAGAGGGGGTGGGTGGGGGGGGCAAGTACCAGAATTCTGGCCTCAGCCTACTGCAGCATCACAGAGGGCCGGAGGGAGGCAGCTGGGAAGACGAGTAGGAAGAGGGGAAGAAGAGGGTACAGAGGCACAGGATAGAGGAGGGAAGAGGTGAGGAGAGGTGAAGGCTAGGGGAGATAGGAGAGAGGAAGACTGTGGCTTTAGGCCAAGCTTTGTGTAGCATCATAGAGGGTCAGTGTTAGTGGTACGGTTACAGGGGCTGCTCAAGATCAAACAAGACAATTGCTATACTACACCCAGAGAGAGACTCAAAGACAAAGACAGGCGGACAGGAAGACAGGGAGACAGAGAGAAGGAAAAACTAAGTAACAAAGAAAGGAATTAAATAAGTACCTCTTGCAGAAAAGGATAAAAAAGTCACCAAACTCTACATCAACATTTGAGCTCACAACACAACTACAGCTTAGAGACTATAAGTATGTAAAGTACCTTATTGACACTCACTTAATAACACTAGCAACGGGACAACCGTTTGGCATAAATGTTCCATTAAAAATGCAATTATTTCACAAAGACACAGCCAGGGATTCTGATAATGTGATTTTACTTCCTTCACTTTTATGTGTGAATTTTTGGGCAGCCAATTTTACAAATGAGCACAGAGTCTAATGATCTTGCTTTGGCCCCCGCTGGCTGGTAATGATGTGGAGGGCTAGGTGGATGCTGTGAAGTTGGGAAGGGCACAGTCCAATTTTAACACCCACAAACAAGAAGGGACAGTGGGAGTGCATGTCGGCATGTGTGTACACTTGTAAGTGTTAAACGAAAGACGTCTACAGTATGTTTCAGCCGGGCATCTTTGACAGCAGGTGACTTACTTTTCAATGGAGAGCTTCCTGGTGAGGTTTTTCAAGTAGGCCAGCTCATTCCACACCGCATCACTGTCCTCTTGTCGTAGCTGCCACGGTTCTGCACGCTGCATCCTTCCACCTGGCCTGGACACACACATACACGAAAGTTAAGAAAGACAAAAGTTTAAATGTAGAGGCACGCAAATAAATTGAAGAAGTAGCTTCATTTATGGAACACACACACACATGTAAAGCAAACATGCTAACAAGGGAAAATGTTTGCTACTGTACATTACCTTGCTGCCTCTGGCCAATTCACAAGGGGTAACAAGGCCCCTTAGTCTCACTCTGGTTTTGTTATTCAGTCATCTTTAGCAGTATTCAAATGAGCAGCCTTGACTTTGACATTTCAGTGGCAAATCATGTACACACGTATGCATGTTTGTTAGAGCCCAGGGCACTGCCCGTGCGGCAGGGCGGTGGACCATTCCCTGTGTGCCATGCAAATGTAAATAATGGCAAAAACACACTCGCAAACGAGGTCATTCAAATGTCTACACCTCACTTATGAATACTTAATGACACTTTGTGCTCAGTGGCTGCCCCCTCCATTGAACTTCCCCTTCAACTCACACACACATGTACACACACACACAGACACAGACACACAATGTCCCTGCTGCTCCCAACTGCATCCCCACACACACCCAATTCATCAATCAGTCTTAGTCCAACACATTCGATTCCAATTAGCCTTTCATTTGCAAACTAAAATGGCTTTTAGTGTAAATCCACAGATTGGAAAGCAGCAGGTGAGACGAGAATACCAGTTTTGTCACACGCACCACAGTTTCGCATTTTTACTCAATCAATGCAATAGAGGTGTGAAGAAATGGATTGTGAGGGTCACTGCTATTGCAGAGGGCTCCTTTTCCTGTGGTCATTATTGGCTATGTAGACACAGCCACGCTACGCTAATACTAGTTAAACCCTGGTGCCTGGGAGTTTGAGGCTACTGAGGAACGGCAAATGTTTTCATTTAATACTGCTAATGCCCCTGTGAGCAATTTGGAGCCCTTGAACTTATCCGTAGTGTGTGTGTATGTGTGTGTGTGTGTGTGAGTGTATATGTATGCTATCTTTGGGCTTGGGTTAGTTTCCCAGAGTGCAAAGCTACTTAACGGATAATCTCACTGTACAGTCACAGAGATTGATACACTTTTACTCAATCTACTGCGAGCACACAGCGAATTCAGACTAAACTATCTTAGCACTGCCCAGAGCTGAATAAGTACATGATATTTTACCCACAGCTCTGTTTGAATTGTCTCTGTGTGATTTTCAGGTATGTAGTGTATCAACTGCATTCCTTATGAAAGGTGTATGAAGCTTTATTAAGTCACGGTAAAGCTTTATACATTTTAATTTGTTTACAGTGGGCCTAAAAGCTGTTGAACATGGAGCCATGAGAGAGCTATCTTCTTCAGGCCTCAGTGCTTCCTCCCCTATGGTATCCTAGTTTCCATTATTAAGCAGGAGGAAATAGAGAGAACTTTTCCACGCCGCTGCGGCTAATTGCTCTGATTCAGGGGGAATCTGTTTATGGGCGCAACTTTGATCAGAGTACGGATGCTTTAATAACCTTTAATTTTATTTGCTCACCCCCATCATCCCCAGTCTGATTAAAAAACTTTTTCCCTTCTCTAATATAAATAAGAACTTGGCTTTTTTCTCCCTCTCCTTCATGCCATTTTTGGAAAATATGGCGGTAATAGTGAATGGCAGGGTGGTTTCACTGGGACTGGCCAACTGCTCACCGCCTGCATGCTGATGAGCCAACGGGAGCCTTCGTCTGCCTCGAGATTGGCTGGTAGTTCCAACCTGGGCGGGACTGGCTAATCACACACACTGGTGACGTCACTCAGCAGCTTGCCGTAGAGCAACCAATTGTCTGATTCAATACCTGATTCTGCTGATTAAAGGTGAAGATTGATATGAGGGAAACTCAAATCTGGGAGGTATAGAAAAAAATATGTTAGTTTAACACTAATACATTTTATCTGGTGTACACTCTGTATATGAAATGAAGTACTTGGAAGTATACAGGCATATGTGTGTGGCAGGTATGGAGGGAGACACATCGCAGTCTTATCTTTTGGTCCTGCACACAAAAGGGGAACAAAAACGACCCCCCGCATCTTTCCAAAAAGGCAACAACACAGCATGGAAGCTACAGGGAAATCCCTAACAAGCTCGAAATGCAATGAGACTCGACGCCTATCCCCACTGACTTGTTAGGGCCCTGATTTCCAAGCACTAATGGGAGTATTTAAGTCATTTTCTATTGTCTCTCATTCAGGCTGGCATTACCCCAGTGGGTTTAACAGCTATTTAAGGATGGGGCTTAATGCCAAATGAATGCCAGGATCATAACATTGAGTGACTGGTTGGTGCCATGGAGGGCTCTGACTGAAAAGGGCAAGGCTGCCTATTGCATCAATTTTATGTCAAATCACTCATGAAATATGGACACTGACACAACAAACTTATTATTATGGACTTGCAGTTCTTCTTAGCTCTATTCTCTTAACCACAGCCCTGTTGTATGTCTTATTATACAAACATACATGTTTTCTTTTCACAAAATCCAAGTGTTTGACAAAAGTGCATTATATCACAAGACGGAACATTTCTTTGATAACCTGCTAAAATGTAGAACAGCAGCACAACTGGTGTTGACTCTGAGAGTTTTCTCTCTCTACATCTCTCTGTCTTTGTTCCCACTGTCTCAGACACATGCTGCTGAGCCGCACTGAGCTGACATGAGCCGAGTCGAGCCTAGCGCTCAACACGCTCTCTCTCACTCACTCCACTTTCACACGGGCTCACATTGCACTGCTGTTTTCTTTAATTAACCCAGAGAGAAAACAGCTGACGGGGTCAACACTTTGCTCCCGCGCGGCCACCAAACATATGCACCTTTAGTTACATTTTAAAATGGACTCAATGACGCTGTTGGAGAGAAGAAACAGAGACAGTAAAAGTGGGAAAGAGACTGAGGGAGACAATGGAGAGAACAAGACTCTTATATTAATGACATTTTCCAGCACGTTTTCCGCTTTGTGTAAAAATCCTGTGGTTTCTGGTGAAGATTCAGGAAATAGCCCTCCCCCCTCCTCCTCCCTCCGCAGGCCTTCTCAAACACCTTGCACCCCCCAGGACCAGACACCTCCAGCCTCTGGCTCTCACATCCTAATGAACGCTGAGGGAGAAGAGACGCAGAAGCGCACACACACTTGGCACAAAACGGCCCAAATTGACTGGGCTTAAAACCTCAGAGCTTTTCAAAGGCAAAGGAAGGAATTTCTCCCACTTTCCCAAATCCAGCACTCAGGTCTTGTCAGACAACATGTGGAGAGCAATGAGGCCCTAAGACTATTTGTGAGTGGTTTCAGAGGGTTGTAGCATTTCACAAGGGCTTTTAACATAAGGCAAGGTGAGTAATGTGCTTTGAAAGATCTCTAACTGACTGATGCTGGGAGGAACTGGAAGTTTTCCAAGTTACTTTGTATATTCACAGACTCTACTGTGTGTTTTAATCAATTCCTGTGTATTGTGTGATGTGTACAATATTTGTTTTGTCACATTTTTTCCACAGTGTTATGTGACCACAGTTTGTTACCGTGTACTCACAAGCCACTTGATTTCTCCATCTCTTTCAGCTGGTCTCTGACTGTCTTGTAGTTTTTCTGAATAAGAAGCAGGCGTTCACGGCGTTTGTCGTGAGCTCTCTTCAGCTCTTCATTCTCCTCGATCTGCAAGGAACACAGAAAAAGGAAGATTTTTTAGTCCAAAAGTTGTACATGTCAATTAAAACATAACTTAATTGAAAAAGGGAGTCAGCTTCAGGTACTCACTGGCACAGTAGTGTGGCAGGGAAGTTGAGAAAAGTCCCTCACCGTCTACATATTTAACACTTTTACCTGACAGAAACCAGCAGGTTCAGATTCCTTTCTCTCTTCACCTTGCTCCCTGACAAGTGCACGGACTGGGCAACTGAGACATCATTACAGGACGACATTTACATGACGAGTCAACGGGGCCACAGAGCACAAAGCAGGCATATACACACACACGCACACACACAGCAAAGAAAGTCACTCACTGGAGTTACCAAGTGATGACCCACACGTGTTGTGTTGGTTGGGGGTGCAGCGGTGGGTTTGTTGCTGACACTGTTGTTGACAGCTATTAAAACACAGCCAGATTGGGCTCCGGCTTTAAAGAAGGAGTAAGAGAAGACAACATATAGATTTTTCTTGTCAGGGGCACCCCTCCTCCCCATCACACTGACCTTAACAGCGAGGGCGATGGAGAAAACACTCTCAACAGGCAGGACAAACAGAGGTGGAAAGAGAGCAAAGGAGGAGAGAAAGGCAGCTGATGAAAATGGAGCAAAGAGAAAGAGAGAACAGAGAAACTAGAAAGAGAGGAAGGAGAGAGAGCACGGCAAAAGATAAAGTGAAAGGAAGAGTGCAGGACAGGTTTCTGCTTGAGTGGCCAGGGCTAGGGAGAGTTGTCGAGCGCTTTCTGAAGGGAAGGAGCTTGTTTACTGCTGATATGACACGGCTGCCCTGCAGAGAGGGAAATGCGAGCCCTCAGCCCTGTTATTATTAACAAGGACAAAGAGAACAGAGAGAGCACACAAACATGCACCGGACACACAACGGGTGTGCCCGCACACACGCACACGCACACACACACACACACACACACACACACACACACACACACACACACACACACACACACACACGATACAAACTCACACTGCCAATGTGACAAGTATGGATTTTCCCTAGTGCGGATTATTCACAGAGGACATCTGCAAGACATCCTCTGCCCCTTCAAGCTGCCCCCAACCTCTCAAAAACAAGGCTCTAATGAAAGGGGCCAGATCAGGGCAGTGTTAACTGGTGGAACTAGGAGCTGGGGGAGGACACAGAAGAGTTGAGTCTGACTGATGGAGGGTGGGGGGGCAGAATGGAGCAAGTGGCAGGGCATTAGCCACATCATGGCTTCCCAGGCTCCTTATAGAGCTTCCCCTGGGCAGCCCAGCTCTGGTCATCAGGCCACAGACCCTTGCCCACAGATCAATACACCCCCTTACTCAGCCAGCATACACATCTGTGGACGTTCTCAAGCTGAAAAATAATTACACAGCAACAGCTACTGTTTACTTGAAAGTGTGCGGAAGAGAAAAAAAAAAAAGCAGGCCATTATTATGAGAATTGTTTGTTTGTCTGCTGCTGTTAGCTGCTAAGGTCAACATGTCAATGGTACAGGCTGGCGTACCCAATTTGAAAGGCATTCTGTTGGAAAGAATTGGATAGGATCAACTGGAGAACAACGGAGTGGACACAGTGAAGTACTCTACTTTAAGATGCTGGAGGTGAGGTCTCAACTGTAGCTGATGGAGGGCATGTTGGTCAATGCCAGATCCAAGAGCTAAATCATGCTCGAAACTAATGCCCTCATTATTGTGGTCACAGATTTGAGTTGCCAATCCACAGCCTATCTGTGAATACCTTTGCTAAATGCTCCTCGACTGACAGACACGTAAATGGCACTATTAACTAAGACAGCCATGCGTGTTGTCTGAATCTACTGTGAGCATTGATGTCTGACTAGGTGTCTGCCAGTGATGTAATTCAGACACTTCAGATCTGACAAGAAAATGATGCTTAATGTGTTCTTGCGATTGTGTTCAAAGGGAGATGACCTCTGCATAATCACTCACTTGATGGTCAGCCTGAAAGATGGAAAGGATAAGGAAAGACAAGAAGGAAGACAGCTTTAGGGGAGAGTCCAGTGGACTGCTGACATAAAATAAAAGAGAAAAAGTCAAATTTTGAGACCTTAAAGGCATAGGGGAGAGGTCAAAATTAAGTATACTTTGCTTGCAGTGAATTTGACAGACAGAGGGGAAAAAAGACATGAGAATGAAGAATAGTGGGAGAAAGACGTCACAGAGCATGTGAAGGTTAAAAGACCAATAAAGCTGATTCGTTTACGGGAAAAAAAAACCCTGCTGCATCCACTATCACCAGAGCAGCTCCTCTCCCGCTGCTTCACTGCCTACGCACGCTCTGTTTGTGTACGCACACATACGTAAATGTGTATGTGTGTTTGAAAGACACTGTAAAAGAAGGTCATAGAGGAGGCAGGCACGGCACTCGTGCAATTGAACCCTTTGGAGACTGGGACTGTTACAGTGCTGGAGACCTTCCTACAACCCAGCAGCTGATAGCAGCAATCATATGCGAGATAGTGGCCGGAGCAACAAGCAGCTCCATTAGTCCTGTCTAGTGCCCCACACTATCAGCTGGACACCACCAGCCCATTGAATGTGCCATGTTCAGCAAAAAATAACCTCAAGTAGTTCAAAGTCACTGGCAGTCAAAAGCCACTCTCATGTGGGAAAAAACATTGAGACAGACGATCAATTCAGAAAAGGCATAGAGAATGCTGTGGGCAGCAGGAAATAAAGGACATACAGTTAGACGCAAAGAAGAGTTGGGGATAAACAGATTAAAGTAGATGGGAGAAAATGAGAGGACATTATGTGTATTCATCTAGTTACCTTCAATTGCAACATTTCCTCAAGGTCTTGGATCCTCTGTTCTGCTCCTCTTCCCCTCCTACTACCCAATTCCACACTGCTGGCTGGGGACAAAGACCTGGACCGCTGCACAGGTGCACCCTGGGACAGGTAAGCAAAGAAGCACTGGGGTGAGAACTACTTGAGCGCACTTCACTTTACACACACCGGCACAAACCCATGCAACAATTAACATCTGTAGAAGCACTGAGTGAATGCCAATAATGGAATTATCCATGTTCACTCCATTCCCCTCTCACCTTGAGTAAAACATGCACATTGTCTTCTTCGGTACACACATACGCACGCACAAACGAACGAGCTACCAGAGGAATAAAGCAAGCTGGAGCAGCAGCCTGCAGAAGCTGAAGGGAGGAGGTTCAGTTTTGTGTGTGTGCGTGTGTGTGTGTGCGTGTGTGCGTGTTTGGAAGCGGGAGTTGCAAGCTGAGAGCGGCAAAGGTTTCTCCCTGCGACTGGCTAATGAGTATGTTCATTTCCATTTACATTGTTTCTTTGACAATAATGATGTCCCATTAGGGGAGACTAAAGGGGCTATAGATTCCAGAATGTGCTGGGCTTCATTACAAGAGGTGGGCAGGGAGGCCGCTCTAATTGCTCTACTAGGGGCCTCCAGGTTACACTTGATAGGACAACTGGAAGAGCCGCCGATTAGGAGAGGGGGGGCCGTTTGCTAGCCGGCCTCTTCTGTAGAAATAAATAAAGAAGTGGAGAAGTGCTTGGGCCGCACTGTAGAAAAGCAGTGGGAACAATATGCTAGTGGAATATGAATATGAGAGGATATGAGGCCCCCTGCAGTGCCAGGCAGGGCTGACCAGATGGCAGGCTAAAATATGCAGTGCGACTAAACGTACAACAGTCCTTGGGCTGGAGTGGAAGAGGAGTAGAGGAAGAGGGAGGAAGTGTATAATATGATAGTGGATCAATAAGCCTTGTCTCTTGAAAAACGAGCTTTGTTGTCCACTAAAGTTATACAGATTAGATTTCAGATCAGGTTGATTTGTTGACACCTGTGGGTACTGGAAGTCACAGCAATGGATTTGAACAATTCAGGTCCCAGTGGTCAATTCAAAATGATACATGTGTCAACCACTGGGCGCAGCAAACATCTTGAGGACCTACTCAGCAGAGCAGGAGAAACTCAAATTTATTTATTTATTTTTTTACAGTGAAGCCAAACAGACTTACCCATTTTCCACCAAATTAGCTGGTACTGATCAAGTTTCTTAGAACCTTGATGCTATCAAGTGAACCAGTCCATGTTTCCACCAGTTTTGCTCAGTCATTGTAATCAAGGAAGCATCACCAGAGGGCATTGCACAAGGCACAACTTTTAGAATATGACATGCCGACTTCAGTCCAGCAAGATACTGAATCCCAAATTGCTCCTGATGAGCAGGTCGGCACCTTGCATGGCAGCCTCTGAAATCAGCGTATGAATGTGTGTGTGAATGGGTGAATGTCACAAGTGTTGTAAACAATTTCCCATGTTGGTGAAAAAAGTGTGGGTTGTAGCGATTAATATCAAAAAGTTGTTCAAGAGTCTACTGAACAATGTCTATGAATAATTTTCTGTGAATTCATTGAATGTCGGTATGCAATTTGAATCCAGCATGGGAGAGGGCGAACTGTGCGAGTAACAGTGAAAACTACTAAGGCAATCAGAAAGTGCAAATGTTTAGATTATAACAACAATAAGTACACATTAGTCTCTGTAACAAACATTTGCCTGTGACAAACATTTCTAAGTACAGTATGTTAGTGTGACCGGGAATGTGCCCTTGGGCAACAGTTGACTCCAGTGACCTGGTATGCCCGGTTCTCCTATCATGCCAGCATGTGTGCCAACCATGTGTTCTAACTCAGTCTTAATGACTCTATGCAACTAATTAGCAGATTGATCTGCATATTCCTGATGAGTGGCAGGCCAACTGGCTTAGCCCGTATGTGCATGGGGAAAACAGAGAGGCCAAAAGGGGAATCCAAATCAACTAAAAGGCCTAAACTTAAAAGTAAAGATGACCAACTATAAAGCAAGATTTATTGAGGATGTATTCTTAACATGTTTTCAGATAGAAGCACATTTTGGGTAAGATTGATTTAACAACGAGCTGAATATTCCACCATAAGTGTTTCTCTGTATGTAAAAACCAGAGGAGAAAAACTGCAGTGGGCTTTGTCTACAAGGAGTTCAGAGGAAAATGACATCGCGACACTGACAAATGACTTAGATTTGCTGCAGATGTTCTCTCTGGTCCAGTTGGACGCCTGTCTGCCGTAGGTTCAGAAGACACATGAATGCCTTCTGTTTAGCGGGAAGCTCTATGTTGTGACATTGTTGTTAATGTTCCACAAGACAGGCTTGAAAGATAAAAAACAGAACACGAGGCAAAGAAAGATGTGCCCGCTGTCTACCTCAGCTCGGCAGCTGGTTGGCGGCCGTGACCTGACCTGTGCATCGCACCCTGTAATGGCTCTGCAAACATGAGAGTGCAATGCAGATGGAGGGGAGGAGGTCATACGGTAGGAGGGAAATGAGGAGAGCGGCCTGTATCTAAACAGAGTCTGTATGCAAGCAAGAGTAAAACTCTTATTTACTGAGGGGTCAGTGTCACTGGCTGTAAAGCAAAGAAGAAACATTTCATCGACTGCCTCGCTCCTCCTTTCACCTCTCCTCCTCCCTCTCTCACTCCATCTCCCAGAGAGAGGGGTCACTGTCATCAATGGGCTTCTTTATGATTGCAGCAGAGTGTCATGTGCGTCTGGAGCTCTCAAAGCTGAACTTGTTCAGGTTCCCGGATGAATAGGAATGTTATACACTCGCACATAAGCATAGGATAAGACACAGTCATTGATCACTACACATCAACATGTAAACACATGGGTGCACACATAAACACTAAGCGGATGTAAACCGTCGCCCAAAAAAATCTATTAAAAAGAAGGAAAAAAATGCAAAAGACCATGTAACGCTGCCAAACAACTACGACTAATATAAGAGCAGGTAACATGAGAACTGAAAGTTGCAGGTAAACAACATGGTGGGGTGCAGCTCCTACAATAAATCCAGCTCACAAACACAGCACAGAGTAAAGGTGACACTCTGCAGTATGCAAACTTTTTGACAAACATTGGGTTGCAGGGTAGCCCCAGTTCTGAGAGCTGAGTGAGGTATCTCGAAAAGGTTCCACTACCACCTGATGGGCAGAGACCAATCACCTGAATTGTATTGGCCTACTCATTCCCCTTTAAAACCGTCCTCTGCCCCAAACACGGTATACTCAAGCAGATTTATTCCATATGCCCCAACATATACAAGCAGGGCTCAGAGAACTGTAACTGAATGTTCTGTCTCAAACCTCACTATGGGAGCCCAGGACAGTCAAAACCAAATCATCTCCTCCAAGGCTATTACACAACTACAATGAAGACACATTAAAGACTACGGACACCAATGAAGATGCAATCAGGTCAAGATGGTAAAACTGAATAAACTTGTGTAGCAATGCCAAGCTTGCAGCAGCACAGATATCCCCCTTAGAAATGCCCCTGAACAGGGCTCATAAGGTTACCATCCCCTGGTGGAATGAGCCCCCTGCAATGCTTCTCAGTCTGAGCTGGTTACCTTTGATAGCCACTCCTCCCTCACTCTGAGCAGAACCGGAGCTGAGCTGCAAATCTTCAATCCTTAGTGAAAAAGGGAGAAACTGTGCATTTCCTCTAGATCAGAAGAGATCTATAGATGGCAGCTTGAACCTCTCCCACACTAGGAAATCTGCTCCACTGTTTAACACACCAGGAACATGTGTTGCTGCCCTGCATCATCGGTCATTGAGGGATTGGCGAGCCCTAGATCGTCATTGCCAGCAATTTCCAAGCCAGAGTAGCCGTTGATGGAAATTCTGTGCCAAATAGGTTGATCCCAATAAAGCTATTTATATGGGGTAAACCTCAATAAACTTAACTTTTCTTGTTCACTGATAAGTCAATTCACTTTCATTCATTATTTAAACTATTTTTCTTTATTTACAGTGACCAGTTTAAGACAAATAGTCAAATGTGAAATGTCACTGTGAACTGCTCGTCACCTCAGCCGATAAGCACAGTTCACTTTAGGCACTTACTGAAAGAGCTGCAAAGTGTGTCCTTGGTGGTAGCATTGGGCCGCACAGAGGATTCATTTCAACAGCTTTTGACCTTGCAGATTGGTGTTATTGTTTAAATGGAGTGTAATGAAGCAAAACTGGTTTATGGTTTCTTTGGAGCATCGTCATATTTGGATATTAAGCAGCCAACAGTGACGCCTACTCAAAATGTTCAGGTTTTTAATAACAATTAGGTTTATCATGATTTATGTACTTAAGTTTTACAACTGTTTGACTTGGGGGAGTGGGGGAGTAGGATAATCAAATGATGGCTGAAGAGATGAAAATGACACTGGACGCTGGATGACTGGAGAATGTTAGTCCACCCCCACTGTAGCAGAGATGACTGCTTTGCAATTATCATCACTCAGGGAATGAAAGATGAAAGTTTTCAAAATGAAACTGTACTGTAAAAAAACTGAACAAAAAATAATCACAGTCAGGAACATTAAATTTAATTATAGCCTCATTCAATTTAAAGCTGTTTCCCTGTCAATCCTACTCCATTTTTCATCTGAATTTGTGTTGTAGAAAAATTCATTACTGAATAAAATAAAAAAATATTGATTTGAAAAAATATTCAACTGATAAATGTTTTAGTTAAATGGTTCCATGAGCTGGATATAGTAAAACTTGCAAGTTTGATTCAATCTCTGTGGACTCAATACAATTGATATGTGTGCACATGGTCAGGTTTTAAGGTTCAGGTAAGGGTTAAGCTAAGTGTCCAGAAGTTCTGAAAAGGTATTGAAAAGGGTCCAAATACTGAATTCTAAAAATGAGTTTAAAAAAAAGAAAAAAAAAAGACTCTTTTGATGGATTAGTTTCAGTTGGTATCTATTGAAAAGGACAGCATGCGCACACTGTGTTAGACACACTGATTTAAACATTTAAATGCGATTATGATTCATGTTTTTATTCAGCATAAAAAGGTATCAAAAATGTATTGTGTGAAAAATACATTATAGTCCCACTCTAATTGAAAGTATCGGCACTAGGATCAAATTTGGCAAGTTTCTTAATAATTAATAGGTGCATAACAACAGTGTCTGTGTGTGTGTGTGTGTGTGTGTGTGTGTGTGTGTCCTAGGGCAAACACAGCACAGCCTCCAGAACAAGGAAGCGCATCAAATGATGTCAATACTGTTTATTTATTTTGTACAAAATAATTACATGACATGTATAAACTGCCAGAACAGGAGTATCTCCACTGAAGCCATAATGAGGACAGCTGTATAAATCAAACAATGTGTCTTCAGGCCAGCTTTGGAGTGAGTGAGGCCATCTAGAAACATGTCCTGCCAAACTTATGAGTGGAATACTGAGAAGATCAAAAGCTTCTTTCTTGTTCATAATGTACTGCTGAAGCGGTAAATTAGCCAGTGCCTGAGCCCAAGGCATGCGTGAAACCAGCAGCACACGTCGGCCTGGTCACAGTAGGAGGGGCATCTGTGTGCATGTGTGTGTGTTGGGGAGTTCAGGACAAAGGTTGGCAGAGGCAGGGTCTGATAAATCACATGATTCTCAACAGACCATTTCCTTCATATCCCTTCTCTGTGGCTTTGATCTAATCTGAGCGAAGTGGTAACGGATAAGTGTGAGCATGTTAGCTGCTCACCCACATGCTGTCTTTGTCATAATTGGCGGTAGTGTGTGCAAACCTACCTGCTGTCTTCTGACGGAACTGGTGGATCTCCATTGAAGGGTCTTATCCTCTGGCCTGGGATCTGAGCCTCGGGTGGAGGCCCCATCAGAATCAGGGCTAGACCTCTGAGCTGCACCATCAACCTGCTCTGACACTGCTGCCTGTAGAAAAGACAGACAGTGCATGTGTTTGCGTTTGATAAACGGGAAAGAGACCAAAAAAAAAAGTGACAAAAAAAAATAAGACGGATTTCTGAAAATATGTCCAACATGTGACAGATTCAACTGGACGATGATCTCATGTGGGTAGGAAAAGTAATGAACCATAATCTGGACAAGTCATGATGTCTCGAAAAGGTTTTTGTTGGCTATTATAAAAAAAATTAAATAAACAAAAAATTAAAAAACAAACTAGAATGGCACTCAGTAGAGCACATGCCTCCATCAAGGTCGAACATCCCCCTTTTGTTCTCATTCTTAATTACAAGCCACCTCAATAAGCCTGATTTTTTTCATCAACATCCATGCATCATTCCCTGAGAAGTTAACAAAATGTCAACAACAAAAATTCCCTATCTTGCAAAGCTTTGTGAGACAAAAATCCAATTAATCAGGTCTGTTATGGGCTGAGATCCAAGTTTCATGGGAATCTGTTCAGTAGTCGGAATGTGCAGTATACTAACTATTTATTTTCATCACATTTTTAATGACAATTGTTGACATGCACTTTAAATGCCTGCCTGGACTGTGATGACGTTGACGATGGGTCGATCTGATGTGTTCTTAAATGTGTCTATATGTTATTTGCTCCACCACAAACTGCCTCTCAGCGGACATTAAAGTTTTGTCTATGAAACTATATTTCTACCTTTGATTGAATCAACAGCAGTTGTCAAAATGAATTCAGATGAAATGCAGTTTGTCCTCATGATATTTTCATTCACCAAATATGTCGAATCAATAACCAGATGTGTCATGTGGCACTGGGACAGCTGTCTACCGCCTCTAGCATTGTGGCGAGTGTGCTATCATAGCTACACCTATTTATCAGTGTCTATTAGCCAGCATCTGCACAACTCAGCACACAGCAGGGACTACCAAAACAAACTGAAGGGGACAAGGATAAAGAGGAGGGCCCACCCACAGAGGGGTATATTGTGATGCACACACACCACTAATGTATAGACTCACACATGTACATTCCCTTAATGCAACCGTGCAAGTATTGATTTTATAATGTCCATGTCACCTAAATGTGACATTCTCTCTCCTTACTTTTGCTGCTGCTGCTGCTGCTGTTATGAACAGCCACCTTTCATTGACGTGTGTTCACAGGATGGATGGCTTTAGACACAAACACCCCTTTTCCAAGTCCTTTTCCTTGAAGTTAACACTCACCAACATACCTCTCGTCTTCATCACCATATCGCATCTATTCTCACCTTTCTTTTCTTAAGTCCTTAAATAAAAGGTGTGAAACACTAAAAAAAACTAAACAAACAGCATCACCTGCTGCTTTCAACAACACTTCTGTGCAACACATCAAATCAAAGCCTTTTGACAAACAGAGGCCTTCACAACTGTGCTGTACGAGGTGGCCAGGTAGTGAAGAAAACCGCACAGGATGTCATCACCTTTTTTCCAACGAGTCCTGATTGCATTATCAGAAACCTGGCATCTGGGCGTGACCTTGTTAACTGCCAGGGTAATCAACTTTAACCAAAGGGGAGGAGAGGGGATGATAAATTATTAGTGAGGAAGATTTTGTTCATGTTTTATTAAATTGGCCTGTCAAAGGGGGTTGGTCAAATTATCTGGGGCCTCGTTTATTGGAGGCCAGCCATATTGGCGCATCTGTTACAATTATTTATAATTTCTAGGCAGTCAGGAGGACGGACTGGGTTTTTCGGCATCAGCCACATAAAGCAATTTGGAAATTAACTGATGCTGGAGTGTCTGACTTTTTTTTCCCCTCTCAGAGTCTCTCTCATCCCCATCCTCATTTTCATCCAGCACAAAACAGAAAAACTGGGAAACTGTGAGACAGTAAAGGAGCAAAGATGTAAAAGAGAAAAAATAAACATATTACAAGCAGCTTATTGAAAGCAATAGACAGGGAGAGAGCATGAGATTGAAAGGGAAGAAGAGAGCATGCAGGTGCAGGGGGAAAAAAAAGAGCAAGAGATAGAGGGGGAGGCTGAGGGAGGGAGGGGGAAAAAAAAGAGAAAAGCCGGTCTTGGTAATTACTGAACACGATTAGGTTCTTGGGGGAACTTGTCTGGCACTCACAGCCCTCGCTGGTGAGGATGCGGCAGGCAGGACCATATGGAGGGAGGCTTGTGATTGTGCTCCCTGAAGCTCGTGACCCGTCTGCTGCCGAGCCCTTGAGCTGAATGTGAAATGAGACTTGCCAGGCCTAATGTTCTACACATGCACCATTTATGCCACAAAACAAATCTGATCACTGTTAATTATGTAGCAGCTATAATCAGGAGGGGCTCTGCCACACACACACAGACACAAACACACACACGACTACATGCATACGCAAACACATGCTCATACAATCACATTCTGTGGAGGGACAGCATTTGTGAAAGTGATTGGATAGGCTTCAGAAGTCAGGGCAGGAAGGTGCGTGGCCCCCCACCAGGCCAGGTGCACTTTGTATTCAGGATGGTGATTCTTCAAAGAGTGTGTGTGTCTGAGTGTGTGTGCATATATGTATGAGCGTGTACTAACTGGCAGTGCAGTAAAGAGGGACTTTATAGAAGGACAGCGCGCAGTGAGTAGGATGTAGGGTGCGTGTATGTTTTCGTGTGCGTGTACACAGCCCTGAGTCCTCCCACACAGTCTGTTTGACCCGAGTGTATGTGCTTGAACGAGCGGGCGCAAGTATCTGCAGCGGCACATGGCTGTGCTTCATTAATGAGGCGAGCTGTGCTGCACAGAGGTTCTCATCTAATGAGAGCAGTTGAGCTGGTAAAACACACCACTGGAGTCCATGTCATTAGTATGTCTCTGGCCCTGGACGTGGCCCGGCTCCAAACACACGCTCATACACAAACTCATGATGACAACAGTATTCACTGATAACATACTCAGCATACACATGATAAGTGGTTGACAAAAATAGCAGGATATGCCATAAAATATTCATCCATCTAACATTTTTAAGCATTATTTCAAAGTTTAACCTTGTTTATTTTCATATGTTAAGGATAACATTTCAACATACACTAAGAGAGGCCTTGACAGTTAAGCTAAAGGACTGAAGAGCAGAATCGAAACAAGACCCACGTCAAAGAGAATCCAAAAATATATGACTTACACAAGCTTTCCTACACATTCGCCTGAACATCAGCAGAGAAAGATTAAAAGCACCCTCTATCCTTTCACTGTTCTAAGATGCACTGAAAAGGTCATAAAAAGTAAAAAGCGGAGTTATATACAGTACATAAAAAAATACACAAGAAAACCCTCTGGCTGACTCTATTCTGTTTGTTGATGTCTTGGTTGAAAAAATCATTTCAGTGTTTCTTTGTAGCAATTCATCGTTTTCACTTGATGGTTGTTATTAATGATGATGATGATCAAAAGAAGCACCTCACCTAAGCAAAACGTGACCCGGCAAAGAGGTGGGTGTATTTACACGCGTATGTGTGTGTGTAACTAGCACTTTAATTATACATCTAAAAGCGTTTAGATTGGCTAACATAAATAACAAGCCAGAAGCAGATGTTAAAAACCATCTCAACAAGCTGAGGGAGATGCACCATGTGGGCTTCTTTCAATTTATAAAAAAAAAAAAATAAGAAGGGAAAAAAGCGTGGGCATCTCGGGAAATGTTACTTCCGTGCTTAAGGTTTAGTCTATAAAACTCAAATGAGGGACTTCAACATGTTAACAACATTTGTGTATTGCATGATACAACCAAGTAACTATGCCTGTGAGGCTGAATTCAGACAAAATCAGACGTGACAGCGATTTGTGAGGGGTTATAAGGCAGTGTGGGGACACACAACTGGGACTGTATCATTTGTTTGGACCTCCGCCTGGATAGCGGCTCACAGCTTCAGAAACAGTAACTCTTTCTCCATCCGCAACAGGTTTGCAGAGTATCTATCCTCCCGTACTGGTGCTGTCTCCCTCTAGCACAATGTTGTTTAAAGCACAATAGAAACAGTGAGAAATCTGGAGGAATCGCTGAATATGTGAGCGTGTGTCATTTTTTGGCCTATATGACGGTATCTGTTTCACCCTGACACCAAATGTGTCATGCCAACCAGCACTTATAAGAAAATATGAAAAACCTTTACGTAAAAGTATTATTTTAATAGCACATATTTATAATGTCATTTCTATATTTTTTGCGTAAACAGCATGAGCTACAATACTGTGTTGACCAATTGTTGGTTTATGTGACTGATCACCGCTCTGTAACATTGGGTTGCATTTCTCCAGAACTTGATTCTGTTTTAACTTTTTGCCGCACGGCTTCTGTGTTTTTTTCCTGCAAACACTGCAGTCTTTGCACCGCCGCAGCCTGAGCCTAAATGCACCAACCCACACTTAAAATGCATGGGAGGACTGGCGTTTTCCCTGCAAGGCCTGATTTGGTCTGAGTGACACTATGAGATGATGAAGCAAGCGCATGATTCCTCCATTCTTTGGCGGACAGCTGTGGTATGTGGGATGACTTGGCCATAATAAGATATTATATCTATGAGAACTACTGTATTTAATAGTGTGAAAACAAGTCTTTTCACTGAATAGATTTGGACTTGTCATTGTTGGAAAGGCACATGTGTTACTAATAACATCATGATGGCTCTGTTCTATTCAAGGGTCCCAGTGTGACAGTGAGCCAGCATGCACATTACCAGGACCCTGAAACTAAAGCAGCAAAATGGAATTCAGCTACCAGTAATTTTATAATCTACACCCGTGCTTTTCCTACTGTGACATGTTAAAACGCCCTCTGTGGAAAATGCCCTATTTTACATTGAAAAAGTTTCAGTAAATGTTTTTATAATTTTCTCTTAAATTTATGAAACTTTTCTGGAGTGAATGAACTTGCCTAATTTCTCCTTTCCAATGCTGATGAGAGAATAACCAGTGCTTTGAATGACTGCCCACACAATTAACAACTTACCACTCATTTACTGTGGTTCCAGAAAGCCTGAGGTCTGCTATGGATTCTAATGTTGGTCTTTAATCACAGCACAGCTCTGACAATAGCCAAACACTAGACTGCTATAAACACAATGATGCAGTTAGGGAGATAGTTGTAAATGATTAAACGTTCACTCTAGCTAGTTTTTCGTCCACTAATGAGGGCTCTTCCCTGCATCTAGATTGCGATGGTGACCACCCAACCTGGCAACCCAAACCTCCCCAACCCTGGCATTTTGTTCTGACTGCATCACCTTGTGCGTGGGGGTCACCCAGGTGCCTGATGATCGGCCAGGCCCTACAGCTAAAAGATCAGGGCATGGGGCCATTTCCAGTCTGACATTATGGAGATGTCTCACTGTTTTACAGTACACACACACACAGACACAAACTGAAACACAAACATAATACAAAACCCTCCTGAAAATACAACTCAAGTAGTGCTGAAACAATCTAGTCGATTTGAGACATCATAGTTTAAACTGACTCATCGTATTAGCTTAAACTGATTAATCGTTTAAGCTATGACGCAAAAGCTGAACACACACACTTTTGGTTCCAGCTTCTTTAATATGACAATTTGCTACTTTTTTGGTAAAAAATGAATTTAACCTAGGACTGGTCAATGGATCAAATTTTATTTTTTTAATTACAAATTTGGCTTCCATAGATTAATCAAAACAATATTCAAGATAAAACATTATTGTTCTACATTTCGTTTTTTAATGATGCCTTTGTTTTTTCTTCTATTAGAAGAAAGCGCATGACAGCTTGCAGTGCACGTATTGGCTCTCCACAGTGAGAACTATGTGTGCATTATATGACCAGTGATGACAGTGTAACGCTGGTCGTAAAGCACGTTGAATACTGAATGCGTTAGAAGAAACTCAGATATATCACAGAGATAGAACCATATAAAAGGCTGCTGTAAATACTTTTTATTTTCATCTATTTTCTTCTATTTTTTCTTCTAAAAATTAAGGAAATGAGAAGTTTTTTGAAACTTAAGTAAATATCTGCTGTTTCCAAAGTCAGTAATGAATCATGTTAAATAATCATGATCTCAGTGTTGTCCAAAATAATTGTGATTTTGATTTTTGCCATAATCGAGTCGCCCTAAATCAAACCGAACATTTTAAAAATCCCAATAAAACTCCACGGCACTCACATTTCTATGATGTCCATGTGCGTCCTTATCCAAAGAGAAACGTAAACAAATTCTATTTGGCCTCAGGAAGCGTTCCTACCCTTTGATGGGCATTAAACAGACAAAACCAATTGTTTTTTTTAATTCTTTTACAAAACATGATGAAAACAATTAACAAATTAATCTATGATAAAAATGGTTGTCGATTAAGAACTAATGTAGGAACAAGAATTATGTTTTTATATCTGTTTTTTAAAAAATGTATGTAACCATAATTTTTTAACCTAGTGCTGCAGGTTAATGATATAGGAGTTAATAGTGTCCAAAAAACACAGCATAACTCATTAACTGACAGCAGGGCAAAACCGTTTGGTTACTCCATACATTGTTCATCTTTAAGCCTTCGTAAAGTCTTGATAAGCCTCCTGTAAAGAGTTAACTTGACATAAGACAGGAGAGAACAGACAGTCAATCTTAGTGCACAGCATGGAAGTATAACACACAATGGGTGTTATTCCTCTCACCCACCCTCCCCCTTTATCCCTGCTCCCCCTCTCAAAACCACTGCGGGAGGGGTGTTCAAAGCCGTCGCTCTGGTCCATATTCAAATGAGCGCTGCGTCTCCCCCCTGTGCTCCCGTTGCGATCAGCACTTTGATCACCTCCAATGGTAACTTCCACCAAAACATTTAAAATTAAAATCAAATCTGCCTTAACAACCTGAGCATTAGAATTTAACAGGTGTTCGGGAGGAAGTTGTTACAGAATTTGCGATTATGTGCTCGAATACACACACCTTTAGTCAAACACGCACCCACGCAGACACATGCGTACACACATACGCACAACCTGTCAGTGAAATTACAGAGTGGGAAACAGAAAGCCCTCCTGACTGAGTGCTATACCTTGGGATACCTGATCTGTTCACTTTGATGTCAGTAGGTAAGAAAAGTTAAAGAAACAAATCAGCCAGACAGCAGCTACATGTGTTCGGTAAACAAAAGTTAATATCAATTCTCAGCATAGGTGATATACACGCTACTTTTGTAATTACATTTCAGCGCTGGAAATGTGTGATCAGGTTTTTCATTCTGATCCGGGTGCGGAAAACACGGGGTAGAGTGCATGTTCAGTGTGATCAAATAAACACACTCGTACATAGTGTTCATACGTGCATGTGCGCACACATGCATGCCCACACACTACACACACACAGCACTAACTGCATCTTCTCTAAATGTAGTATTAATTACTGGGGGAACACTGCAGTACTGTATTTAATTACCGACTAAATGATCCATTTATATTTCACCGCTGGTTAAATTAACAGGGTTAAGTGAGACGGGGCGATTGTAACTCACTTAACATTTGAGCCGATATCTTTTAACTTCCACAGTCTGGGGGCAGCACTGTCAGAAAACATCGACCAATCAAATTAAACAATTACAGTCAGCAGAGGCAGAGAAATTACTCAACTGCTGCAAAAATAGTACCTTCCGCTGCAATCTGCAACAGGATGTATTTAGTTTAAACTGAAGCAAAAGTCAAACTGCAGAACAGACTGAGAGACTTATTATAATAACAAGTGTAGTGCACTACAATGTTGATGGAATGAGGCTTTGTGGCCGAAGGGTGCAAGTTATAGATACACGTTACTATTCTCGACCAGGTCTTTGACACTGTGTGGTCCAAGAATCACCCATCACCACATCATTAGGAGTTGTTAAAGGCCACTTATAAAGTGGCTGCAGCCTTAACTTTATACTACAGCCTCTATTGCCTTGGGGTGACAATTCAAAGGTAGTGAGCTAAAAGCCAAACCCCTGCTGACTGACAGATGTAAAGTAAAACTCCAACATCATCTACAAGAACGTTTCTGGACTCCAATTAAATCGCCTCTCTTCACCTCTTATATATCTTTGCTATCTGACTGGAGTGTGTTAAAAGGACTTCCAGTTACCTGGGTGGGAGGATGGAAAGAAGATAAACTAAGTAAGTCAGAGAGTGCATGCGTGCCCAAGACAGAGCGCCAGTGAAGATCAGATAGCTGACATGAAAGACACTGGTGCAAAGGGAGACGGATAGATCAAGGGTGAAGTAGAGCGATATTAAGAGAGTGATTCTCAGTTAAAGACCACCACCGCAGGCCATGATGGGGCTTGTCAGTTATTACTGTGCCTACTAATCAACCTACACATTGCTGTATAGACACTAGGCAGGTGATCGATTGAGAGATGTATCATAATATAATGAGTTTATTATTATATAAGTAAAAGCATACATTATTCAGGGAATCATAAGCATACCTATTTCGCTGTCCATACCCACACAAACGCATATCAAAGTTCAACAAGCACACATCATAGAAAACTACTTCTTTCTTCTTAGAACTGCAATGCACTTGATAAACTTTAAAAAGAGAGGGCCTCTGTTGGGAAGGTGGTTAAGAATGAGAATGGTTATTTTTACCTTTAAGTTGGTTTGTCTGTTTGGTGAGGGGTAAAGGCCCGTATGCTGACCCTGTTGCTGCTGCAGTCGTATTTGTTCCTGCTGCTGCTGCTGTTGCTGTTGTAGCTGGGCCTGGAGTTGAAGGATGTGTTGGTCTTTCTGGGCCAGTAAGTTGTTGAGCTCCTGGTGACTCTGGCGGAGGTTGGCCTCACTAGACGTGACAGCCTGGTAGCACTGACTCAACTCCTTGTACAGCTGTCAGCAAACACAAAAATGTTGGAAAAGTAGTGGGGGCAGGAGGGGAGATGAAGAGGGAATGGGTTAAGACAACCTCGAGAGGGGATGTCAAATGGAAGAATATGAGAGTGAGTGACATGAAGACTAACATGTTTTAAAATGGGGATGTTTTCTTACTGTCATAGTAAAGGGAAAGACATATGCTATGATCATATAAGTAAGGATGAGAAAAAAGAAAATGATAAAAACAATTTGAATGTTTATGTCTTATGACTAATAATTTAAATGTAGTGCTACTCTCTGTGTAGTGCTCTGTATGACAGTGGTACAGTCATAGGAGAGAGGGATGGTAGGCTGAGAAGAACCCATTCACAGTAACAGGATACAGTGAGAAAAGTCCTTCTTTTCTGGCACTAGTCAAATAATTGTAGGTTACAGCTAGCTTGGAAATAAATCACCCCAGCGGGTGAGGCCTGAGTGGAGTGCAACAAAGTGGTAATAATAATGAGTTTGAGGTTTGGCGCGCATGTGTGTGTGTGTGTGTGAGTGTGTGTGTGAGTGGTACCCTCTGATAGGAAGTGGTGTCAGCAGTATGTGCTTCTTCTTGGTTCCTCAGGACTTTCTGTGTGTCTAGGTTGAGTCCTTCCAGCTGCTTGATCAGATGGCTCTGCTCTGCTGCGTGTTCTGTACTCTGTCTGTACAGGGTCTGCACTTCTGCACAGTCACGCCTACACACACAGGCAACATATTATATTAATTCATATATGCGCTGTGACTGTTCATGTTAAAATATTGTATGTAGATGTACAATAGAAGTATTTTGCATTATCTCACCTCATCTCTCAATTAAAATTAAATCAGAATGTTGAATTATCGCTGTTCTTGTATTTAATAATGATTCAATTAAATGTGTGTACAATTTAATATAGGAGTAATTCACTGATACAAATAAACACTTATACTACTAAGTGTATTGCATCTTCCTTTAGTATATCAGCATCAAAATGTATTTCTGGCATTTGTGCTGTGTCCCATGGAATTACCACAAAGTGCTCCTCTAACTTATAAGGACATCTTTAATCACCTAGCTAAAACCTTAAGAATGGTCTCGGGCCCCAGTGTGACTGACACGTCAGAGTGCCTCTGGCATTAAAACAGAAAAGTAGTTAAAAAAGGTTGAGATTACCACTAAGACTCCTACGGTTCTCACAGTTTTTTATCATATCGACTAAAGCTTAGCCAAAGCCTGCCCCGTTTCCCTTTTCTCCCTCTTTTAAAGCACATCCACTATGCAGGGCTTATCAAGTGGCTTTAGGTGAGCTGGAGTGGAAGAAACCTGTGTCACCCACAAGCCTCACTGCATAGAGAGCAATATACTGCTGCACACACTGACGCACGTGAGGGGATATGTACGCATGAATACTTCCTTTAAATTATGAAATGATCCCAAAATTCTACTTATGAAGTTATGGGTGCAGGCACTGAGGTGTCTGGGCAATGCTTTCATTGGTCGGGCTCACCGAAGTTGACTGAGTTGGGTTTCTTTTGCTGCCATCTCCCTCTCTTTGGAAGAAAGCTGGGCAGCCAGACTGCTACTATGGCCCTGCAAGCTCGACAACTCTTGCCAGGTGTTGTGTAGCTCCTCCTCCAACTTCTGGTGTAGAAGAGTAACAACACATTTATGCATGTTCAGAAAAAAAAAAGGAACAATCTGAAAGTTGAAAGGCTTTTTACAATATAGTCTGCCTGAAAACACTGAAAAATAATAAGAGCACTGATGATGACGTAAGAGGCACTTTAATATAAAATAAAGAAAGGTGTTTGTGCTGCGTTTACATGGCCTAGTCCTCGATTCACTGCAGATGAGTGAGGCTACACTTTTGCACTGGGATCAGAAATGTTTAATCTCACAAGTGTTAATGTTGGACACCAAACGACCTCTAGCTGTTACTTTTTTTTCTCAGTTGTCCATCTCATCTCCATCTGAGACAACAGATACTCTTCACTTTAATTCCACACAGCTGTCTACACGAGCTGCGTAACAGCTAACACAACGTAAAGCATCCTTTTAGACTCCAAATCTACTTTCTTTGACATACAATTACGTTGATAGTACATTGGGCTGTAAGTACTGTCAAAACACTTCTGAGTGCTGGCAGCACTGTGGCTGAACAGATCCAGCGCAGAGACTGACATGGGGCTGTGGCTGCTGCTATTGTGCTGCTTTCACCTTGCAGAAGGTGCAGACAAGGTGTCAGTGACAGCTTTTATTTAATAAGAAGAAACCTGTAGAGAAAGGCAGATTGCATGGCATCAAACACACAAAGGTCTCCAAATGTTGACAATTCAAATGTAAGTGTGTCTCACTGGGCAGGAATTAACTATATGTGAAATTAATTAGTCATTGGCAATTACAAGAAAGGACATGAAAAGGTGCTATAACACGTTGATTAATAAAACAGTTTGTTCAGTTAACAGCAGTTAAGTTTGTTTGGTGTCTGAAGATGGGGGAGGGGCTTAAATTGAGTTAAATTGGGATTCATTATGTCAGGTAGCCTGGGGAGGAGGGTCCGTATTTAACCCTTTGACTTACTGGCCAAGGAAACTAGCAGATGAAAAAATAAACAACAATGAAAAATAAAAAAAAATTCTGGTCAAAATGCATATTAGGTATGAATTTAGTTTTTAATTATTTAGAAATGCTTCAGCAAAACAACCTGAAAAATATCACAGAGGCATAGAGAATTTTAAAAACCTGCCTATGTAGAAATGAATGGGATAATGCTATGATATTGGCATTTATTAAAAATGCTGCAGTGAAAGAACAAGACACTAATTACAGATCAAGACACAGTTGAAAAAATCTTTCCTGTTTTGAACAACCTTCATGGCCATTCGAGTGAAGATTTCAGAGTTTACGAGGTGAACCTGAAAGCACCATAAAGTCCCTGTTCAGACTTTGACAGACAGAAGAGAAGATAGAGGTTGCGCGCCTGGGCGTTAACCTACTACCACTTAGGCAGATAGCCTTCAGAGATTTACTGTTTGTTTTTTGGAACCCTGCTTGTGAAATATAAGAGTTGGCCTACAACGTTTCTCGCTCGCAAGCAGGTACTTTCTTAAGTATTTAAATGAACGTAATAAGTAGGATCACTAACTTTGTATTAGCTCTATCAGGTGTTTCCTTTATTTTGTCCTACGCCTGTTGAGTTAAAGAAAAATAGAATACGTTATCTGCGCATGCACCAGATTAAATGATAAATTCCTGAACAAATCTTTGCCATGTCAAACAAATTGCCATGATGTATCCACTGCACACCTGACATATTCTCCATCTCCATCTTTCAAATCAATGTATGATACAAAAAAATGAGGAACAGGTGGAATGGCTGTGATGGATGTGCATAGGCTAGTTGCTGGGCTTCATCCAGTCCAAGTATAATTACTCTGCAGCCCTGACTTATTCAAGACTTTCTGTCTGACTCCATTTGACTAGCGTAGCGATATGTTTCATAACGATTAGACTATAAGGAAGAACGTGAGGTTCCTCTGCTGCTCCCATGCCCTTAGACTCTAGTATTGGCAGGCAGCTGATTTCTGTGAGGGGATGGCGAGAGGCGGCAGGTTGAAATGTGATTGAGAACTCTTCAAGGACTTTGATTGTGATTTGATCAGTTGAATGTTTAAACAGCAACAGTGCTGTCACTGTCTAATCACTGTATTTCTCATGTCCACAGAGATGGGAGGTATTGATTCATAATGATGATGGACAGATTCTGACAATTACCTTCTTGTATCTGGAGATAATGAATGACAGAATACTCACAACAAACTTTTGAACCCACACATGCAAATGACTTCACAAAAGTTCCTTTCAAGTGGGGTCAGCTAATTCATTTTTTACCCCAACCAAGGAAGATCAGTCTCCTCCATGTTGAATCATAATTTCTTTGAATAAAGTCCCTGCATATTTAAATTGTGTGCTTTGCTGCAGAGATCTTTTTATATTCACATGCTGTGGAGGAAAGGGTATGAGGGATCAGAGAGTTCAAGGTGTGCAGAAGAAAGGGAAACCTAGAGGACGGGGCCCTTCCCGTACAACTTTGTGTGTGTGTGCATGTGTCTGAATGGACTTGTCCCCGTGTTCACACCTTGACTCTGGCCTGGGCGGCATCCCTCTGGTCTCGTTGGCTGCTGGCCTGCCTCTCTTTCTCCTCCAGGTCAGCTCGCAGGGCGGCACAGCGGGAAGTTAATCCCTCTTTCTCCTCCTCTAGAGCCCGCACCACCTGCCGCTCCTCCTCCTCTTTCCTCCTACACTCCGTCTTCATTTCCTGGATGAGAGAGGTGTGTGTGTGTAAGGAGGAGAGTGGGGGGTCGTGAGGGCCAAATAAACAATGGCGACGGAAGGAGAGGAATAGAAAAAGTAGGGATTCAAACTGAGAAAATGAAAAAAAAAGAAAGCTGGAGAAATACAAAAAGAGAAGCAACCCATGGGGTTGAGGCTGAGATGAATATGTAAACAGTGGACCGGCTTTGCTGCGGGAGCCCCCTGCATGGGCCGCTGATTGGCCAAGGTCACCTGTGCTGAATGACTGGGCCCATGCAGCCAGATGTTGGCTGGTGTGAGCCGAGCCGTGCCGCAAGAGCTGGGCTCATGCAGGTACAGGGGCCAGTCTGTCGGCTTTAATGACAGGCTCCTAATGAGAATGGTGCTTGCTGCAAGACCCATTAGACTCAACCTAGGTCTCCTTTGATGCTGTCCCCCACAATTTCTCGCCATGAGACCTCACCAAGACTGTGTAAGGACCATTCCTTTATCAATTAATCATAGCTGGGTCCCATCTAAGGATAATTAGGGAGAAGCCACACCATCACATGCACACTTTTCACTTTCCCCCACTGAAGCAGTCATTAAGTATTTATCTGCAAGTTAACAACCTGCTTTCCTTTCTCTCCATCTCTTTCTCTCACTCACTCTCTCTCTCTCACACACACACACAGACTTTTCAGCTGTTAAGTATTCTGTTATCAGTAGCAAGAAAGAAAGCTAAAAGCAAGAAAGGGCGAGACAGAACGAGGGTGAAAAGCTTGAGGAGAAGGCACAAAGACACAGAGATTGTGTTCAAGAGCGCTGAACAATCCTCTTCTTCTTCTACATGATTCAAACGCCCGTGGCTACAGCCACAGGGGACCTGTCGTGTTCAGTGCCACACAGAAAAAAACAGACTTTTCGACTCTGAGGCCTGGACTGCCACAGAAAATTTGTTCCACCAACCTTAAGTTCCTGACTCTTATTGACCAGTTGTTCATGAAGAGCCGTTAGCTCCTTCTTCAATAAGGCACTGTCGTCGTCCACTGTTGTCCTCCTCTGGAGCAAGTTGTTGATCTCCTGCTGCTGCCCTGTAACCCTCTGTGGCAGGCAGCGAGGACAGGAGAAAAGACAGAAAGTGACACAGAAAGAAAGGGAGAAAAAGAGATACAATGGTCACATTATGCATTTAAGTTTTGGAAAACGCAAAGCGGAAATAGGGTCTTTATTGTGTCCTCTCCAGGGTATTTGTACATCTGTAAACATTGAATAAAGTTCCAAATAAAATGAATATAATTAAAAATCTGTTATTTTTACCCTTTAGGGAGTTGCAACAAAAGACAGGCATGTAACGTTTTGTTTTCATAACTGATTATTTCACTGTTTATTGTTTAATTTTCTCAATTCATTATAAGATGTGTGAGACACCAACAATGAAAAATGCCCACACTTATAAATGTCTTGTTTATGACATTTATAATATAAACATTAATTTACCTTAAAGTAATATTAAGACAAAGGAAAGCAGTAAATTCTCACATTGAAGAACCAGGCACCATTACTTAAAGCCACTGAACGATTATCAAAACAGTTGCCAATTAATTTTCTGTCAACTGACATATCGGTTAATCCACTAACTGTTAAAGCGCTGAACAGAAGGCAACCACAGACACTCATTACTCGTTTAAAATCTAAAGTGAGTCACAAAATATCATGGAGCTCCGTGAGGATCAATTTACAGCAGAAATGGTGCAATGATTTTAATGACCACCCAATTTTGATGCTGGTATATGTTCCCTTCATGTTTTTTGGCAGCCTTTGTGGCCTTAGTAGGAGGAGGCTGGCCTCTTAACACGGCATCAGCTGGGGTTTGGCATTGGCTGGTAATCCACAGCCTTCTGTGGCTACACCCTCCTCTCAAATAACACTGTGCTCTGGGATGCAATTAATTGCCATGTTGAGGGAAAAATCACTCAGATATATCCAGATAGTGGATTTAGCGTTCCTCGCTACTCCTAGCTCGCCGTGCTAAGAACAGAGGGGCTTTAATAGAGATTTATAGTGGAGAGCAGAAAATAAATTCAAACGTTGATAATGAGGTAGGCAAGAACAATTTGAACCCCAGTAGTGCTCAATTGATAGAAGAGAAAAAAAGGGGGGTTCCGCAAAGTTAAGAGGTCTAGGACAGAAAGATTAGCATTTGAAAATTCCCAGTGCAGTTCAAAAATGAAAGCTAATTATGTTACAAAAATGGAAGGAGTAGCAAGGGAAAGGGAAAATACAGTGAAAGAGGTGGAATTAAAAAAAAAAAAACAAGAATGGGGAGGAAAAAACACTATCAAAGTTGGAGAGTGGAGATATTAAAAGGAACGTAAGATCCTGTGTGGACTCAGTGGACCATCACATCCCTATAAAAAAAAAGGAAAAAGGAAAACCAATTAATCACTATTTGGGATGTGGATGAGATGATGACTGTCAGAGGGCCAGATGACACAGCAAAGAGCTCAGCACTCTTAATGAGATTCTCAAATAGCCTGTAAGTTTCATTACAGACAGTTTAAAGAGGAAAAGACACTTTATAAACGCACAGAAAAGAGAAGCATGAACATTGGAGAATTAATTAACATTGTGGAGGCTTTTCTGTGCAAGGCAATTTGAAATTCATCTCATCAGCTGATTAAACATAAATAGGTTTACACTTTTACACATACCTTGAAACTAATTTGGATTATGATTAATGCATAATTATATCATTAATCACTCAATAAAATAGGCAGCTTAAATCTGGTAACCCTGTGACTTACCTATTTGTAGTGTGAGTGCACTGTGGCCTTTAGCTGGAGAGTGTTAAACCTAAATGTCTGACAGACCGGGGGGGGACTTTTATGTAACTATGCAGAGTTATCCGCCTGCCAGCAGTTAGCTTAAGCTACAAATAACAGTTATATTATTGCAGATCAATGAAATTTTCAGTTCACCAAAGCCCAGAAAAGAAAATCAAAATTCAGGGAAAATCTAGGTCAGACATCAATGTAAAAATAGGTATATAGTATTTCATTTTTCCTTTTAAAGGGGCATTTACAGCTAAATAAAATAATTTTTTCTCATGCATAATATGCTACAGCAGGCATTTCTTACAGAGACGAAATAAAAAGGCCACAATTTTTCCTTTCAGGCCCTGTATATTATTGCTATAGTGGCTTAAAACCTGTTGGATTCTTATCTTAGAATTATGTTCTATAGTGCATTTATTCTCTCATATAATATAGCAGCCTGTTTTCTTAGCTTTTGTAGGACTGTCGCTGCTGTCCTCTCCAGAGTGCCGTACAAATAAAGTAGAAGAGAATTGCTTCTAAGTTGGTCAGTCATTATTTTTATGCAAATTCTGATATATTACAACTTTTTACTATATCTAATTAATCAAGGCCCATCTTTACATCTGTGACAGCACTTTCAACTTACAGAATCACTCTGTACTTCATTTGCATTTGTGTGAAACCTGAGTAAAAAGTGCACGATGTTGGCAGACTGCGCTGCCCTCAAACTGAAGGCCCAGATATTACTTTAAAATAAAGTTTGACGCAGCCACATATCCTGTGCTCCAATGCTTTAAGGCTATAACGTCTGTATCGACTGGATCAGAGTTGAGATGGCTGAGGAGGGTATAATGTAAAAAAACACTGGCAAGCTGATGACTCCATTACAGCCAGTCTCATTAGGAATGAACACGATTCTGGATGAGGGACGCTAATGAAGGAGACTGACAGATGCTTCAGTGAAGAGATGATGATTTGGAGTAAATTACATTAGTGATGTCATTATCATCAGCCATCATACCATCAAGAAATATTATTCGAGGGGTTGTGTAAAAGAAGGCAGGTAAGAGAGAGAAAAGAGCTAGAGGCGTTAAGTTAGAAAACACAGGTCTACACTCTGTTGGTTATTCATTTTAGTAGTATATGGATGTATTCTGTTAAGTTTCAAAAGGGTAATGCAAGATTTAAAAAAAAAGAATAAATAAAACTGATTCAGCAAGGATATAAATGAAATACTTGTAATCAAAATGTCATGTAAGCAAGCTTTAGTCTGGAGATATAGTGTAGAGAATGTGTTTGGGAGAAATTAATGAGAAATGCTGTCTGTTTGGACCTTTAGCCATGGTGTTGAGGAAGGCATTAACATTCAGTTTCTCCATTGGAGCTGTTTATTGGCCAAACAGCAGAAGAAGTCTATAAAGGAATGTCAAACGCAGTGTTCCTTTTTGTAAAGAAGCAGCTTTAGTTTACGAATATAATCTGATTATAGGTTTCTACTTGGTTTTCTAAAATAGCCTTTTGCCTTTATAAAGACAATGATTCAGACCTGGTTGAATGAAGCGTAGAATTCAAAGTTTATTATAGGATGTGATTAGTGCAAACGGTACATTTTTGCAAAGTTTTCGATGAGACAGTGATAAGTGAAAGTGATTTTGATGATAGTATTTTAGGCATAGTATTTTATTTTTTTAAGTTTTGGTTATTTTCCTCACAGATGCATTTATCTCACACGATTTATTTAAAGATTGTCTGAAAATTGGAAATCGATTATTTCTATTTTTACATTTTCTGGCTATGATAAATAGTGTAATTTTGGCATTTTTTAAAAAGAAAAAATGCCCTTAAACCTCCTCGCAGGTGGTGGTGTTCTGGGGGTTGACCAAACTGTACTGTACCTGTTCCAGCTCCTGTATCGTATAGTCTTTGGACTGGAGGATCTCCAAAACTTTTCTGTCCTTTATCTCAGCTTTGTGCTTCTCTCTGTAACAATAGAAAAGAAAACAAATAGGCACATGTCCATACTCGTCTCAGTCTGAAAAGCATATCCTCATAGATCAACAGATATCATAAGGGCCCACTTTGCCGTCAATTAATGTTTATTTACTGTAGCTGGTTTACAACTTTGACACACAGTGGATGTATAGTAGTTATAGTAGTTATTCTCTTTATATAACTTGTTGAAAACTACACTTTTAGAAAGGAATTATCAATGTGATTAAAAAGTAGTTATGAAAGAAGAGCTGCTGTACTCTGCTGCTGCTTCACTAAACTTTTCTCTCTAGCCTTCTAGCACCTCTTTTATCATAATGAACTTTTAGGGAGTCAAAAACAAGGCATCAATTGGGGACCTGTTTGTTTCAACTGCTTTAGGCCACCAGGGGCCACCCATTCCCTCCACTCATCACTTGCTCCTTCTACACCTCCCATCTCCGAGGCCTTTTCTCTCTCTCTTTGCCTCTTCTGATCAGCCCTCTCCCCTGATAGACACTAAAATGAGTATCTGGTGTCCCAGGAGGAGCTGGAACGTAGACTGGCCCCAGCTACATCTCCTTGTATATTGGGCTGTGTTCACCATGTCCTGAGCAACCAACCAATCACTCTACAAGATCCACACAGGAAGGGGAGGGGAGGGGTGAATGGCAGTTCCCAGTGGGCACCAGCGCTTGACTGGAGTCGACACAATTACCATGTCAATATCCTCCTGCGCATCAGGTGATACAATACACATACACTCTCTGGGTGCATGTTCTCCCACCGGTCTCAGCGGACCAACATACTTTGATGGGTTTCCTACGGGGCTATAAAGGAACTGAAGAGGGTGTGGAGAAGGAATGAGAGGCACTGGTACCGAGGAACTCTCTGCATGCTTCTGCACTGTTTTTACCCCTATTAAGGGTCTACTTACAACTGACAGACCTCAAAAAGTATCTGATATGCACCCATGACAGGGAACATATTATTTCAAGATATCCTCAAATGAAAAAGTTAAAACTTAAGTATTGATCACAGCTTTATGTTTATTTCAGTGGCAGTTGGAACAGCAGTTCAAACTACACAGATACCAGTATCAAGGATATTTTAAAGTCACTTCTTTTCCCTAATCATGGAGGTATATATCTAATTTATCCAACTGTGAAGAGACCTGAACCTCTGTTCTTCTCTGGAAGTTCCCATGCCACTGTGTTTGGTGCAGCTTAGCCACCCTGCAAAAGAGGTCATATTCAATCTCACAATTTATCCGATAAAGACAAGTATTTGGCAGGAGTGTTTCAACTGTCCAGAATGGGTGCGGCAGAGGAAGAGTGTTTTCATTAAAAAGGTTTCCATGGTTGAACTGCTAGACCGGGGATAAGAAGGCTTAAATCAGCATCTGCACCAGATTCCGTCGTAACCCCAGTAGAATGGCCAAGGTGCCTTAAACACCCCTTGAACGACTTTCACACATATTTCTCTTCACTTGTGAGATAAAGGAATTTTCAGCTACTGAGCCTCGCAGGTAGCAATTTGAAAGATGAATCTACTCACCGCTCAACCACCAAACTGACAGCCTGGGTCAAGTCTGGATTTGCCACTTGCAGGCGTTTCCATAGGGACCACACAAACTCCTTGTCTGCCTGTGAAAATAAAGGATTCAGCGAGTCAACAGCTGTTAGTCTTAATTGAGATAAATAGCTTTTGATAAATTTGTCTCAAAATGCAGCGAGGGCCTGCGAGGAAAGCCACAGCACATCTCAGCTTTTCCGAGTGAAAAACAAAAAATTAAATAAGATGCTCAATGACATTAGCATACGACAGAAGGGGTAGTCGATCAATAATTTAAATATCTTGTACAAAATAGTTTTTGATCTGGCCTGCCCTCTCTAATCATGAGCCTCTCTTAGCAGGAATCCTCATCGCTGAGATGTGACCTTCGACTCAAGGGGAGCAAGCATTGACACTTGTCATTATGCACTATTTATGACTGGGGAGAGCTGGGATCCAAATCAAAACACAGCAGTCGAGCTTGCATTTTCTTTATTAATCAATTGCGCTCCGGATATGTTTTTCACCACAGCTCCAAAGTAACTAGCCCCAAAGAAACTCGAAACTGATGACAGAGACAGTCATCTTCAAGTGGAAAAACCCAGCCAGCCCCTGACACATTTCCAATTCAAATTGTCTCGCTGGTTTTTCAAACATTTTTAAGCTACATTACATTTAATGAGGGACATCTAAAAACTACATTTTCTGACATTAAAAGACAGAATTATACCAAATCGACTTAATATAAAATTATCTGATAAATTATGTTCACATCATCATAAGATAAAAGTCATCCCTCCCACTGGAATCTACTGGTCTCCAATTAGTACATGAATTTTAACCCCCTTTTCAAAAGTGTCTAATCAATTATTTACTAAAATGGCAGAAGCAGACCTTGATAAGACCATGAGCTGAACATATAAAGTGGAAGGACTGTAGATCTCTGTCTCTGTATGCATCTCTGTGTCAGAGTATGTGTGTGTGTATACAGAGTGGGAGCAGGGCGAAGGGGGATAGAGATCTCACCAAATCAGCTCTGCAATGCAACTAGCGATAAATTAAGCAGCGTGGTTGACTTGAGATAGGTGGTCTCCCTCTGACTGGCCTTTGGCTGCCATTAGCCGTTCCAGAGACAAGTGTTCAGTCAGGACCCTCATCAAGAGTACTCCTCTGCCGTATGTGTACTTAAACATGCATTGAATGTGTGTTTGATGAGCGCTGAATTATTCATCTTGAATCTAGCCACTGAAACACCATGGGCTAAACATACCAAAGACAGCCACTGGAATCCAGCCACATATTAATAAAATTAGCAGGGTCTACTAGGAACATTTGCTGGCCGACAGATGAGACTCTTTGTAGTTAATGGCTGTCCTGAAGTACATCTTGCCAGAGACTTAAGACATCAATGGTATTCAAATGGCACTATTTAAATGGTACACTGCACAACTAAAGGTCCCTATTAGATAGACAGAATCACTGATGTTCTACTCGAGACAAGACCACCAAGGATGGCCTCCATGTCAGTTCAATGAAGGGCAGAAGAGAGTGTCAGTTTGATGTGAACAAAGTATCACCGGTAAACTAAAAGGTGGTACAATACAACTGAAAGAAACATTTTAGCATGGGTGTTTCAGTCTAAAGATGTTATTTTTTTCTTGCCACTGTTGTCAAGGGAATGTTGGGTCTCTGTACATTAATCAAATAATTGTATCTAGACCTGAAAGTAACATGAGATAACTTTTATTGTAAAGTGATGCTATATTAATACAAATGAACCTGACTTATTTGTTTGTCAAAACAACAGCCTGCTCAGTGCTCTTAATAAAAAGCCCTTTAATAATCATGAACTGTTCTGGGGAGTTTTCTAGGCTCTGGGAATACTTTCAGCACACTTTAGAGCGATCTACAAAAATTGTAATGAATTTTAGGTGACTAAGTGTTGAACAATGGGAGCGCCCTGGTCGGTGAATGGTTACACTGCATGCCAAATGGCCACGCAGTCGCAAGTGTCACCAGTTCCATTTCAGCTGTTGCATGTCATACCCCTCTCTCGCCCCTCGTCTGTCTGCCTTTTCACCTGTCACAATCCGATAAAGGCAATAAATGCCCCAAAAATAATCTTTTTTTTTCTTCTCTCTTTTAAAGAGAAACTTTTAAACTTTTACTTTTAAAGATACACAGCATTTTTTTCATGGATTGTTAGGTGAGCAAACCCCCTAATTATACACATTTAATGAGAACATATAATGATCTTTTTCACATAGTGTCCAACAAATTGCTTTATGAGTCTTACCAAGTTTTAAAGTCAAATAAAGAACTGAGGGATACAAATATTTGTTTCACTTTTTACTGCCGGTAAATTATGAAATGATTGTATCACACTTCTTTTTCTGAGGAAAACCTATAAAGTTCCCTTTAAAAGTCAAACTAAAACTCTATACACATCACAAATAAGGCAACAGGCACACATGCAGTTAACAGCCAAACAGCACCACCACATCAAATGTTCCTGCCACATGCGTCAGGAGGTGGTATCAATAGTCTAATAAAAACTCCAATGTAACACATCATCTGCTGAATCCCAGAGCTGTCTGCCTACCTGTACAGCAAGGTACTGTGGATATGCAAAGTGAGAGATGCTGGGTTAAGTTCACTCATGTTATTAGGCACCACCTGGTGGTGAGTATGCAAGGACAACCTCCCTCAATCACTGGCTCACAAAGTGAAGATGAGAGGTTCTCAAGTCTGCTCACGAGCAATTTCTGGACTATGTTTGCATTTATTTGAATAAAAAGAAAAATGGGGGGTTACTTTATTCAAATGTACTCTGAAAGAAGACGGACATAGAAGACATTTGCTGCACAATGTTTACTGTCTTTGCTGAACATTCAGTAAAGTGTAGTATGGTCTTTATTTAGACCTTTGCAGCTGAATAGTAGTGACAACCACACAATTACAATATGCTTTATGCAACTTAGTAATATCAACTCACCTTTAAATAATTATGAACATTCTGAAAATAAATATGCTTCTCAGTTTCAACTGGAAGGCATGCACTTCAAAACTGTAATCATGAGTTTATCCCTTTTGAGTACAACTATAAGGAATTGAAACAGAAACAGCTGACTGATGTACTTTCCAGCATGCATTGTTATCACCCTAGAAATCATTTTATTATTAATAATGTTACACAATGAGCATGTGTATTAGATGAGTCATCTGATCAAAAATAAATACAATGGCAGTGAACATGAGAAATACTTTGGACTACCCACTTAATAAATGATGTAATTACTGCCTGATCGAAATGAAAAGAGTGGGGGGAAAAAAAGAAGAAAGTTTTGCACACATTGAAGCAGGAAGGGCTGGAGACTGCAAGATGTACCTGTAGTCAGACCAAATGAATCACCAGTTTGTGAAGCAGAGCATACACGCTCGGCACAAGACGTTATACAATCAAGAATCTTTTTCCGACACAGACAACAGCATAGTATTTCACTCACTGTTTCATCAGGCTCATGAAAAACTTCAATATTTGAAAATAATAGCTTTTTCTGTTTGTTTGTTTTTTTTGTTTTTTACTAATGGGAGACAAAAGACAAACAGTAATTGCCGTATGCTTTCATGCCCACTCAAATTCTGACATTTGATATAATAATGGTGGGACACTTAAACACCTTAGCACTTAAAACTTTTTTAACATTTGTTGGATGAACTGCTTATGATTAGGTCATGTGATTGATGTGATTATTTTCGAGCAATTTCATGATAATTGATAGTTCATAAGAAAGCAAGATATAACCATTTGTGTTTCTCATAGTTTTACCCATTCCTCAGATAGTAGATAGGCTACTACTAAACGAGTGGGTTAGTGTGTGCACATCCTTGTAATACACATTCAGTACATACCTGGCATTGCATCAACTCGTCTGATAAACTCTTTACTTGCTCCTCCAACTCCAGGATGTGAGTGTCGGACATTTTGGGGCTAAAAATGAAGCAAAATAACAACTGACATCAGTTCGGAGCCTCTCATGCGAGAAATAACACTTGAGGCAGTGGATAAAGAAGATTATACAGATGGCAGGCTATCATCTCGTCACCCTGTTCGTATTAAGCGGCGATAACACTGTTCAGTTGGAAACGAGATGGTCTTTTTAAAAGCAGTATCGACAGGGATGCATAGCGTTACCTGTCATCTGACGTTAGCTAAATAAACTAGTTTCGTGTCCTTTGCACCCTCACAGAATGAGACAATGAAGCTAACTGGACGCTGTTTAGCTCTTGAAGTGTAACCTTACACATTTAGTACCTTACCTGCTTCGATAACTTGCTAATCAGGCGGACGTCAACACTGTAGCAGAGGCTTTAACGCAGCTAACGTTAGCCACTCAACAAACATTCATATTTCCCGTTTCTTGTCTGCTGTTGACAGCCTTCCGGTGTAAAGTCAGCGCCCCGGACAACGTCACGACATGCTTCACCGGCAGAGTTTAACTAACTACTTAAATCAAGCTCTTTTGCTCTTAATACAAAACCAAAACAAACTTTCTCAATGAACCACTCCGTTGTCAATAACTACAGGAACGCTTTCCTGCTTTCAAACGAACCGCCGTTTTCCGTCTCTGTCCCTCTGCGTCATCGTCATCACGTCGTTTTACGACTGCTGCCGTTAACGTACGGCAGAACGCTCAAAAATCCAAATGCAGAGGTTTCCAAAGGGCGGGTCCCGGTGCCAAAAGAGGTCCCTGTGGTTGTTTCAAGTGGTCCTAAGCTAAATTTAGTCTTGTGCTTTTTGTTTAAACTTTTAAACTTTTCAGCCAACCTGTTTTATCCCTCCTATCTCAGAAGGGCACACAAATAGGTAAGAGTATGATGGTGGTATGATGATTAGACTTTTTCATTTTCACTAAATAACTCTGAGAGAGTCTTCTACAGGCAAAATGTTTTACTTGTAATACAGTGGACATGTCTGCTCTTTTTCTTAAGTGCAAGTGAGCCAAAAACAACTTCATATTATTTCTGCCTGCACTATTCCTCCGGCAATGTCTTTCATTCAGCAAGGAAGGGCATGGGGAATTTCACCTGAATAGAGAATGGGTGGAGATTACGCCTATGCTGTGTGACTTCAAAATTCAATAAGGAGCTCATCAAAATAAAGTTATAATAATAATATATCTCGGAGATAACAGTGCAGATCCCGCTGATTTTTTAAAGGGACTAAGATATAAGGCATACACTATCTGTATGTAATTGTGTTGAGGTCACAGGTGTATGTGTATATTTAGAAAAATAGGTGCTACAATTGTGGCGATGCTAAAATTGTACCATGTTGCGTGTACAATACAATCTTGCATACAAGCTCAACCCATAAAATGTGGAACTCTGGGCCAAAATGTGTGTGGACTTCAAAATTAACCTTATAGTTAACCTAATGTTTTATTGTGATTAGTTGGTTTAATTAGTGGTCTGTGTTTGTGTTTGTCTGAAATTAGCAGCCTACTTCAACAATGTTTACAAAAAATATTTGTTGAGCCTGTTTATCACAACAGAAAGCAGTTAAGTGGTGTAATTAAACACCACTTAACTGATAAATCTCCATGAACAGTATCCATCCTCGCTAGGATGCAGAGGATTTGACATCAGATCATGATTGTTGGACAGTCTGGTGGATTGCCCTGGTGGTGACTTCTTCATCAGCCCATGCCTCACGCTGGGCTTTCATCAGAAGCACATTTTAGCTGACCAAGACCAACTCTGAGCAAACCATGGGTCAAAACTGTTGGTTCTCAATTATAAATGGGCCTAATGTATATGTGAAAGAATTATTAATCATCTAATGCTTTGGATGGAGAGTATGTGCAATGATTAATTTGTTTTCTCTACCCATCTAATCACCTTTAGGCCTATCCCAGCATGCACAGGGCAGAACTATAAACAGTGGCAACCTTTCCAAAAAAGGGCCAGCCATGTTAACAAGCAATGTAGTATCTTTAATCCACTTAACCTATCAGATTAATGAAGTATCAAATTCATTTGGATCAGTTTGCTGTTGTAGTAGGGTTTTTTTCTTCTTCTTTTTTACAGAAGACATTTTGATATGTCACAGAAGGAAAAGCTCAGGTGTGAATAAAAAATGATTGACGGTTGGTTATATTCAGATAATTCAATTGTAAGGGCACACTTACTTACTCACTTATATTACTAATCAATATACTGATAATAAAAGCGTTTGTCATTCTGTTCACATGTTTGATGATAAGTGCTGTGAGGTTTTGATTTATTGTTTGTCATAAAATCTCATTTTGCCATCTTATGGGCTTTGAAGAGCATAGCGTCCTTTTAAAGAAGAAGAGAAGTATGTTCAGTTTATCATATCCAGATTTTATTCATACTGAGCCTGAAAAATAAAAGACTGAATAACAAAATGCCCAAAAAAAACTGTATGAGAGAGATCACAATGTATCAAAATACATTGACGGCAATAGAAAACGGCAACATCAGCGGTAGGGAAAAGGTGTTGTGTAGCTATTATGCTATGACACACACACACACACACACACACACACACACACACACACACACACACACTACATAGTATGAGGGTTCCCCTGTGTCTGCGAGTGCTGTTTTACAAGGCTATAAATCTCTGTTGTTATATCAAAGATCAACAGCCACGCGAATGACGGTAAAGAGAAATGACACTGAGATCTGATATTGATCTTTTGATGGCAGTTTATGTTTAAAATGTTGTTTTTCTTTTAATAGACACACTTATACCTCACCCATGCTGATATTTGCCTTGTTTTATATGTTTTTAATGATCTGTTTTAAGGTCAAAGACATTATTCACGATCCACTTTGAGCCTTGAATCCATAGCGGGGGCTTTGAGAACTGGATGAAAGCGAGAGAAAATGAACAAAGACGTGTGTTTGACATCTGTTTTGCTGGTGAGACAAGACAACTCCATATTGTGTGGTTAATGTACTTAAGTGTCCAGCCAGACTTGGAGCACAGGGTGAGAGAGGAAAATGAAGAAATATGAGGACTGGCACTCCTCTTCAGTCAGACAAATGTTGGTTCATCTGCTCACTGTGCTACACGCACACACACAGCCACACACACACAAAGAGAAGAGATGCAATTGACTTAGCATGATTAGGCTGTTCCTTGACCCACGAACACTGCCTCTCATTAAGATCCTCATTTGCGGAACAATTTTAGAGGCAGTAGACTGGTACATAATGCGCAACATCTGCCTGCCCCCTGCTCCTTGTTCAAACTGACACATGGTATCTATGAAGAAGCCGCTCTCTCTTTCTCTCTTCTCATGAGGAAAAATAACCATCATACGTCGGCAACAGGGTCCTGAATATTTGTTAAAAGACAAAACCACGCAGTGCTAACATTTTAGGTACAGTTTCTCTCATTAGAAATGTGAAACTGATCAACTAAGAGGCAGAAAATATCGCAAAATATGGTCAATAAAAAATCCAATTAACACAATTCTCTGTGAGAAAGCCTCGAACTCAAAGGGATCCTCTTCTAACTACCCCCTCTTTCATCATCAAATGTGTATAATTTGGCCCCAGACACTTCCAGTCGCTTACATGTTCTACACAGGCATGTTCCACCATGTTTTGACAGTGCCTGTTGCAGCTCTTTTCCGATGTCTGAAGCAAACTGTGTTTCCTTTTTTTTTCAAGTGTTTGTTGTCTGTCCTACTAATGACAGATTAATCCAGACCTCGGAGCATGTTATGTACATAAAAGGCCCTTTCATATCACCGATGACGTGCTTCCTCCATTTACAAAAAAAAAAAAAAAGAATCATTCTCACACACTCACTTCAACCTCTGTCATTACGTGGTTACTTCTTTCATCAAGAGCTTTAACAGGTTACAAATCAGTTTATTGTTTCATCATGAAATTCAAGCTCTTTCAAGTGAGTTTTCCTGAAAATGTTTCACTAAAATGATCAAAATCTTTTAATGATTGGGTGTAATATGTTGCAACAGTATCGCCATTTGGCCCTACTTTCACACCATTAAGAGAATATTAAAAGAAATGCAGAGTGTAAATGTCTTAATTTGCTGATATTAGGTAGCCAATTGTTGCTGTATAAGGGAGCAACACTGTCACAAAAAGAATGATATGTATTGAGCTTATCCAACATAGGCTACTTTAAATAAGCATTATTTGGATAACACATTATCAAAAGATTGAATTCAACATTCAATCATTATTTTGTCACCTAGAAGTCATGGCAATTGTGGCTTTGTGACTGAAAAGAGACCCACAGTAAGTTTCACAGTTATCCTAACTTTAAATTATGAATATCACTTATTACATTAGTTCACATGTGGAATACTTTATACAGCTGAAGTTGTTTTGCTGAGAGTATGTCCCCTGCTCAACCAAATGAAATAAGCTGTCACTAATGCCCCTTTTACACCAACATGGAACCTTTTCTGTCTATTTCGCGAAACTAATTTGGACCATTCAGAGAATCACAGGAACCGAAGTGGGCTGTATTTTTCTTTTACAGGTCATTGTGCAGTATGCAAGGCCCGCTGTTTATGACAAATCCTTCAAAACATGTTTCTGCTCAAAACTGGCTTAAACGCCAGCTTCCGAGAATCTGGAAGGGAACCGGTCAACTTGTCAGAATAAATGTCAGCAATGTTCGTTTCTACAAACCACGGATAAGTCGCAACTTCACATTTCTCCATGTTGCAATTTTACATGTCCTTAGGTTATTTTGTGACAATGCTGTGCTTATGTTCTGATTTTTTTGGTTGCCACAAACACACCTGGAAATTGTCCCGAGGTCTCCTTAAAATGATCAACTGCTTTCTCAGTTACAAATGTTTAAACACTGTCTCGATCTGCGGCTTGTGATTCGACCGCCATCCCTTCCACCTCCTGATATGACAAGTTTTGTAGAAATGTCAGTGTGGTCCTTGGCCTATGACATGTATAAATGTGAACAAAACAGCGGTTTACATAAAGGTTAACCGCCAACATTTTATCCCAGTGACTGGTTTGAACCAGTTCAAGAACATGGGCTAATTTGGTGGAGAAGCAGCTTAAAATGGCACAGCATGGCTTATCTTCTTTACAGGATGGCACAGAATATGACTGACTTGGATGTATGGCTGCAAGTGTAAACGATACAGTAGCAAATGTAAACCGACTCCTGTTTGAAGTAGTCTTTGTGGGCCTGTTGTTTCTAATTGCCCAACTGTTAAAATGTGATGGGCCACCCCTTGGAACAAGACAGCTCTTGCATTGACAGTCCCAACGAGCATGCTTGTCTCACCTCTGTTCTGCCTCAGCGGAGTCACAGGGAAGTTCAAGTGCTAGGCTGCATTTAATCTACCAGGGGGGAGAAGAAGAAGTGACACAGAATTGTGATCATGCAAATGCACCTGCATGAAAAATTCAAGAACCAAATGACAAGCGCCGGTGTGCCGGTGCTGACAGAGGAAGGAAGAGAGGCGCGGCGTGACACTCCGTGGAGAATTGTGAAAGCACAGTCTCCGCCTGCCGCCTCAGGTAAGCGGGGATATTCTCTGCATTAATGTGGCCTAGCTTTGATGCTGAGGGAGGAAAGAACCCGAGAACTGCTGGAGATGACAATAAATACTAAAGAGTCACAAGTCCCCAGCTTTAAAGGAACATTGATGGTACAAATGCCGTCTGGGATGTCAAACCTGCACAGTGTTTAGCAGAACATCCCTCCCCCTGCGTGGAAATGAGACAGGCTCCAACATGTGAGAGTTACATTAAGTCTTTGAACGTAGTCACTTTGTACTGTAGCACGGCTGACGACTCTATTTGTTAAGTCTCTGATGTTCTCTTGTTGAAGGTGATTAGATAATAATAAGCTGCTATCACACTGGGTGCCTTTTGAAATTGAAATTGCCCATCACAAACCTTTGAAATCGCTCGCTAAATTCACGCTCAATTGCTGACATTTTTAAACTTGTTTGTACACATTTCTATTCAAGTGATGCCCCGAGGAGGGGCATTATATCTCTCACTGGAGTCCGTGGGAGAATTATCAGCCATTCTTGACCTCGAGCATGAGCCATCCTCATGCTGAATCCTGTGAGACCTTGGACTGCCTTACAAAACCCCAGGACAGAGAAACCATTGATTACAGCTTCTCTTCCCTCTTTTTCAGCCTGTAGACATACAATATCAGTGCACCTAAATCAGACAATTCCAGCTAAAAACCTTCCCTCCTCACAAACCTCACACAGCCATCATGTGCATTCCTGTATGCGTGTGACGTCGCTGACCTCCCATAAGGCCCCCCTCGCCACATGCTGTGTGTACAAGCCCCCTTGTTCATGTCCTAACCCCCTGCCCCAATGAGATGGCGTGGACCTCTGTTTGACTCCCATCTGATGACCTTCTGGTCCTATCTTCAACAGACGAGAGCCCTCATAAAGGAGGAATTGATCCACACAAGACCCACCTCTTAGAGGCTGTGTCTGTGTGTGTCTGTGTGTATCTACGGTGCCACAAGGGCCACACTCACTTACGGCTCACCCAACTACCGTGCCATCCCAACCCCGGTTAGCCCCCCCCAGGGTCTGTGGGAACAAGGAGTCAGGCTATTTCCCTTGAGCTCTTTGCTCGAGAGCTTGTCCTTTGCTTGGTGAAAGGGTAAATTAAGGTGGTGAGGTTGTATTTAAGTTCATATTTCCCTTGAGTATGAGAGAGGAGACCAAGGACATGGGACATTGATCGCCCTGAGTAAATGTCGTCCAGTCGGAAAACAGCTTTTAGATGAGAAAAGTATTTGTCTTATTTCCAGCACCTGTGCTTCCCTCTCTATGACTTAGGAGAAATCAAACTAAAAATATGTACATATAGAATCGTCTCTGTATCACAAGTGTAACATTTCTTTAGTGTTGCTCATTAAATCTCTTCGTCCTTTTAAAATCAAATATCTAATGTCTGAAATGATCAGCACGTTTGACCGTTTAAGTTTTCTGTCTTTTGAGGACTTATATATACGGAAACCGAGAATGGCAGTTTACTTATTTTTTATTTAGCGCAAGTTAATTATTGGGTTATCTCGAGATAACGAGACAATCAGCCTGTTGTCACAAGAAAACAAAAGGCCTTCTCGCAATAACGTACGGTGTCTCTTCACTTTACAGTAATGGCAATTAAAGTATTTTCAGCTGCTTACAGTATAGAAAGGCAAAGTCACACATATGATGTTTGTCAATTTAAAAAATCACTTTGCAAGTCAAGAAAGGCGTAGTTTAACGTAAGACAGTAAAATATCATTTGGTTTTGTGTAAAACAGCTCAGTGAACGACATCGTCTTGCTCAATATACGTCACCATCACCAACATGGCCAGAAAAAGTATTGACAAAGGTGAAAAACACAAAAGATCTGGCCGTATTCACAGCTGGGTAGGATGTGAAAGGAAAGTTAGTCACTTCTGTGAGCTAGCTAATATACAGGAGTATATATACGTTTTCAGTTACAGATTTTGGTGACCGTTCAATGAAGACGACGTCACTAACACGACTGTTGGGTGTGTAGTCTTTCTAATCACATATTTTCACTTACTTATATTTCATTAGTTTTATGATGAAGTATGACTTCCTCCAGTTGAGAAATTATCTTTTAAACTGACAAACATCATATGTGTAACTCATGGCACAATTCAAGCAGTTCACATGTGTTTTCTGAAATAAGTACATCAATGGCGGTCCACTGGAAGGAGGCGAGGCTCTCTATTGTTTCGCTTGTCCCTTACAGCAAGAAGCTATCATGTAAATACCCTCATATCAAATCACTAGGTAACACATTCTTACAACAAATGGCAGAATTTGGTGAATAGTTCATACAGTATAGTTTTCTCTGAACCTCCGAAACTGTTTGTTTGTCATGGTCCACTCCTATCAATCTTATGGAGTCACTTCCTCATAATAAATTATCTCGTTATCTTGAAAAATTGTCCCTTTGTTTTCTCAAGATAACCAAATAAAAAACCTGCTATCTTGAGAAAATGAGATTTGCTATCTCGAGATAATGCAATAACTAAGTTAAAAAAATAAAATTGTATCTGCGACCTTTCTCAGCTTCCATTTATAAATGAACTTGACTTAGTGGTTGCACATAACTTATCTAATAAAATACATCAGAACTCTCACATTACAGCCAGAAGTAATAAAAAAAAAAGCATTAACAAGTCTCCTGATTGGTGAAGAGAACAGTATGAACCGATCCTTTAAAAACTCTTCAGAGCTCCCGGCGATGGTCAAACTGACCTTTCTGGACTTTTCTCTGCTCTAGTGAGAGGAACTTAATGAACAGGAGGACCTCGGTGGATTTGATGGATCCACGAGTGCGCTGCAGCTGCTGATGGCCTTCCCAGGAGGTGGACCACTTCAGTAGCAGGTTCAATAGCTCATTATCGGTGGTCCCGCTGGATAATTAGTGAACAGTGGGATCCTGTCACAGGGACAAATAAACACATACGTCCCGTCACTATCAAGCTGCCTTTACAGGCTACTTGTACAGTGTAATTTAATAGCTGTGTCGACTTAAATGCCAAGGAGGTGGTACAGAGTAAAGTCAATCTGATAACGGCTGTTTGTTTTTGTTTTTTACAGATATTAACACGTTTTACAGCACAATGTTTATACACTATTTTTTAAATAAACACAAAATAAGATGTTCATTTATGAAAAACCACAATATGTGCAAACTTGCCAGTGCTCTCTGGTGGACAAACTACTGTATGTGATGAAGGTAATGTCCAGTACAATATATAATCACTGTCGTTATGTGCTAAATATAGAAAAAAACTGACTACAAACTGATTTGATGGATCAGGCGGCTGATATGCATCCTCGCGTGAAATACGTCATACAGATCTCTGGCATTTTTGTACTGCAATATCCTGTCTGTTATTGGCAGAGGCGCACTGTCGGGGGAGGCAAACCAGCCAAATGTTTGGGGCCCCTCAAAGAAATTTTGGAAAAAGGGCCCTCAATGGCCACACATATTGGCACATTTTGCTATGACAACTATAAAGCCTCTTAAACCATAAAGGCACTATACTGTGCGTCATAATCAGTGCTTTATGTGTCTGTGATCACTGGCCGTATAATGTGTCCATGCTGAAGTTGTTTAGTTATTTACTTAGGTTGTAACTGTTATGGTTTTTAAAATCATTTATATAAGAAGATTCTACTAATGTGTACATGGGAAATGAAAAAAGGTTAGGACACTGGTTGGAGGGGGGAGAAAATTGGGGGTATTCTTGCCTTGTGCCATTGCGTCCTGCTCTCTTCAGTTGAAAGCGATGATCAAATTTATTTGGCATTTTTTAAATTAACCAGCGTATTGATGATTTTTCATGGCATAATCCAAAACTATTACAGAATGCATGAGTGAGTGAAGAAAGCATATCAGCGTGTTACACCTTCACAGATGTATCTACATGTGACCATCAGCCTGGCAACAATTAACAGTGTCTAAATGTTACAGATCTGACTGGGTCACTGCGGGCACGTTAATGTGGTTCCCAAATGGGCCCGTCTGACAGAAATTACATTTATATAGTACTAGCTTTTCTTCTTTTTAAAAAAAAAAAAAAAAGCAAAATATGTTTTTAGGGAAACCTAACTGCCCAGATCATGTCCGGTGGCAATGTTTTACTGCATTTCTCCGCAGACAGCAAGTCATGGAGGTGGCTGTGGTTGATCTATGATATCAGACACCAGTGGTTTGCATCCTGAGCCCAGGGTTTGGTATGCAACAAAAGGATTTTGGTTAAGGTTAGGCAAAGATCACGGTTTCAGTCTGATGTTGTGTCTCATGCTTCGCTTTAGTGTTGACGTTGTTTAAATAACGATTCTGATCCCTTTTTTATAAACTTTGAAAGTGCCTCAACCTGAGGATAGAGAACATAAATCCTGCTTCAGTTGCTATCAGCAGATGTTGTAGGAAAACGGGAATGACCTACTTTGTCACTGAACATTTTGCGGGAACAATTTACGACTTTAAAAATGTTTCCTTGTTTTCTTCATTGAAAAAGGATTTCAATCGAAATGTATCTGCTGTTTTAAAGCACCATATTAACTTATAAGAGACAGGCTGGACCAATAGATCTATACCTCTGTCAAGACAGCCACTTTTTTACTACAGTCACCCTTTGTTACAACACCAGTAAGATAAACTTAGGGGATTGACCTTGCTCATGCAGCCCGCCCAGAGATACAGAAGCAAAATTGTTCCAAAAATCAGGAACTAAACACTAAACAGACAGCTAGAATCTGAAAACAGAGCATCCACACACCCCCTATCATAGCTCTGCTATTACACAGCCATAAAAGAGATGTTTCATATGATAGTTTGGTTGAATGCAACCAGCAAGGAGAAAAAAAAAGGTCATATTTTTGCTTTGATGTGCAGTCTATGTCACATTACTCTTCCCCAGCTCCCGGTGTGTATTAATCAACTCAGCTGAACGGTAGGCACTTCCTCTGTCAAATTAAAGCAGCATCAAAGCACTTTCAAGTCCACACAAATAGATTCAAACACCTAGTTTATTTTTTTCCCGGACGATCCTTTTAAAGGCTTTTTGTTCTGTTGCTCACATAAGTATGTAATATCTCATTTAATTAGCAATGTAAGCCCTCTGACAAACAGGCATATGGTCCTCGCTCTCCCACGGCCTTGGCCAAGGAATGAATATGCATATCCAGGGACCTCAGAAGCTTGTTACCCTGGAATGAATTCTACACAAGCCTAATCCCTGATCTATTATTTACCCCTTGACCAAACATGCAAGTGGGGCTTCCAGACGCTTGACTTGATAGAAATGACTGCCCTGGGATTCAGCTGCCTCTCTCACCCCAGTGGAGGAGTCAGGCTGAGGCAGGCAGTCACTCTGAGGAGCGCGGTACGTCTCTCTTTCTGCTCCACTCTATCCTCACACACACGCATTTAACGCACGCACACGCACGCACACAGCCCTCCCTCCTTCAAACTCTTCACTCTTGAGATGTCTCAGTCAAATGTTGAGCAAATCCTCGTAAAAAAAACAAGCAGCACAATGAAACTTTAATGAGCGCGCCCACTTCTGAGGGATCTGAGGGACACAACTTAGGAAATCAGTGTCACATCCCCGCAGCACGCAGAAACAAACCATAAGCTGCTGCCTCAGACACGTGTGTGTGTGTGTGTGTGCGCGCGAGAGAGAGAGGCGTGCGTGAGCTGTACCCGCGAGGTCAGAGAAAGTGGGGGAGAAAAAAAAGTGAGAGTTTGCTCAGGATAAATGAAATGCACGATACTCATTCAAAAAAAAAAAAAAAAAAAAGTTAGTGCTGCGTTAAAATAATCAGGAACATTCGTGTTTGTTTCGTGTTATTGATCGCCTGTTTGGCTCCGCTGGATTGATTTTCTCACAGGTGATATTGTTTAATTCATCGCTTATTATCTGTGCTGAAATACAGATGAATGTGACAATACATCTGCGCTTAATTCACACAGAGGGGGGAAAAATATATATATATGAAAAGATTCACTCCTGCGTCTCATCGCTGCCTCTAACGCGCCGATTTCTCATCTCGAGGCTTTTTCGTCCATTTTTCGTCGCGCACAGATGTGACTCGTCCGCCCTGACTCACTCAACTCTCAGGACGCACAGTCACTCGGGTTACAGTCACACACACGGCGTGTTAAAACACTGGTCTGAATTCACCCGACACAACACAGCAGCCACCTTCTCTCCAGCCCCGGACCGTCCGCAGCTCTCCTCGGCGCACTGCGCTGACTCTGCAGAAGGAAATCATCGGGGGAGTGTAAGAAGAAGGCGTTTTTTTTTTCTCTCTTCTTTTTTTTTTGTGTGCGATTTTCTCAAGGTAGGACAAGCAGCTACAACTCAGCTTCTGGCTGTCAGCGATCCCCCACTGTCTCCTTGACTTGTTAAGTTTACGCTTTGGGGAAAAGGAAGAGGGGGACAGCGTGTCGTGGTCGTGCGTTCCTCTCCGCGTTCCCAAAACGTCTTGACGCGCGTTTTTTCACAGAGGCATCCCGGACACAAGAGGTGGTCGGGATAAAAAAAAAAAAAAAAAAAAGAAAAGAAAGAGAGGCTGTTTTCTCGTGTTGTGCCTAAAAAACTGTCATAAACGCCGATGAGAAGTTTGTGAAAGGCGCACCGACAGCGATTCACCTCAGACAGCGTGCTGCATTGAAGAGGAGAAAGTTCCCCACTTGAGGGCGAAATCAGACTTTTTTGAGGACGCCAAGTTTGAGAAGTGCCAGGAGCCCCGGGGTCTGTCTGATACAACATGCAGCAATGGTAAATATACATTTTCAGCTTGTGCTTGCTTTAGTAAATCAGACGAAACACACAAATCTACCCTAAAATATGGACTTGCTAACTTTTCACAACTTCTGCGCCGGTGTGTCATCAGAACTCACCAGAGCGGATAGAAAGTTCACCAAGAAACTTTCCTGAGTATTTTAAATTCAACACTTGTTTCTGGTTCCTGTGAATCGTCCGCTGGGTTTGTTAATATGCCGGCATTATTAAGAAAAATGAATTTCATCTGCTTGTTTTATTTTTGTTTTGTTTATCCTTTTCTTTGTTTTCTCCTCCATCTTTGTCGTACAACAGCAATAATAATCATTGTAGGAATTGCAAAGCCGTGTTCAGTAACTGATCTGTGACGTCCGACGTGCAGAAAATACTTCACTTAATATAGTTTTATAGTTTTCGTCACGCCTTTAAAGTCTCACTCATTTCTCTGCTCCCCAAAGACAAATTAAAGACTTTTCTTTGACGTCTTCAAGGAGAAATCGTTGACTGTGAAGAACTGTTCAATTTATTTTGCTGAATCACATATTTGTGTTGAAAGACACTTTATACAACCTGTAGATTTGGGCCTGCATATTTACAAACTCATGCAAACCAGCAAATGCTACAATTCAGTGGGATTTAGTGCAGCGTCTTCAGGTGGCAAACACACACAAACGAGGCTGATGAAAAAAGAAAGGGTTATGGGTGTTCGCTTAAATAAATGTGAGCAGACTTCATTTCATAGCTGGCAGCAACATTTCTCAAGTTATTTTTTCAGGCCTAAATTCCCTCTGCTGAAACTCCTGCCTCACCTTTCTGCAGATTTCCTCCTTCTTTATTTATTTTTTTCCTTTTTTATTGATTTCTTGACATATTCTTTTTCTCGTTTCAGTTGATTTTCTTTGTGGAAGTTTTTTTTTTATTTTCGTCAGAATTGCTCTGTTTGCCCGTGTTACACTTCAATGCAAACACAAGCTTCAGGTGATTTTTTTTAATAGTTGCTTTTAACAATGCTGGTAACTGGAGCTGTAATGCGACAACGTCAGAGATTTAATTTTTGCCTCAGTGCCTGTTAATGACTCTAAAGGAAAACTCGGGGAGCTCGTGGCCAACCTGTGACAGCGAAACACAGGCAGAAGCACACGGAGGCATTTCATGTCAGCGTAAGACATTTCAGCGTGGACATCTCTGAGTACTTCGGGAGACAGGCGAGAAGGAAGGGAGAGGGCTCGAAAGAGTGAAACAGTGAGAGAGAGATTGAGATGAATGGCCTCACTTAAAAGCACCACAATAGTACCTTCACACTTTCATCAGTGGGATGTGTGTGAGATTAATGCCTAGCACTGTGTTTTGGCCCTGGTCTGAGTGTGTGTCAGGGATGTTTCATGAGCCTGAGCTGGTGCTGCAACTACACCGAAGAATGCCAATTTACATTCCTGGAGTGTCATTTCATTACTTTTATCTCCATGCTGCTTTCTCTCCGCCGGACCGGTCAGGGATCTGTGCAATTCAAAATTTCCTTTGAGTTAAAAATGCCGGTAGTCCTTCCCGTCTCTTGTGTTATACACGTATTACATTCTCAGAGTCAGAGAAAGAGAAGAAAATCATAACAGCAGAACATATACAGAGAAAACAAAAACAACAACAACAAAAAGGCTGGACAACAAAACTCCACATAAAATAATGTGAGGTAAATATCCTCGCTACAGACGCCCCCGGCTCATCCTGTAGCACTGCTTACGTGAGGTTAAAGAAAAAGTTAAAGTTGTCAGCGAGGCTGCAGCTAGGTCGTGATTCCTCTGGGTCTGTGGGAATCAGAGTGGGGGAGAGTGTGTGAGAGTGTGTGTGTGCGGGGTGGGAGCCACTGGTTAGTCGGTTCAATAATCTGCTGGACAGGTAGGCCTGTGACGCCCCCCTTAGAGAGGCTGCTAATGAAGAGAAAGGCTGCTTAGTGGTGCTCTGCTCTGACCCCACCAACCCTCCCTGTCCCCCCTGCTGGCTTCCTCTGATTACTGCTCACATCGAGAACTCTTTCCTCCTCTTCTCCCTCCACTCCATCCTCTCTCTGTTCGCTCTGGTTTTCTTGCTTTCTCACCGCCTGCCTCTTTATGTGGAGAGAATGGGTGCTAAGTGTGTAAAGGGTCTTTTGATAACCCATGTATATATTTTCTGCTCTGGGTTCTTGCTTCTTTTCATGTGTGCACTTAATTATTTTCATATTTGATGTGATTAATCTGAGATAGGCTCTATTTGACCTTCACGTTCCTGCCTATTTTCCACACAGTTGTAGTCGTGACAGTGCTGCACTCTAATGTTAAGATGTGTTGTTTCACCGTGGACATTAGAAAGCGGTGTTCCTATCTCTCCCCTCTTCTCTGCAGATGATACTCATCAACGTTTCTGCAACAGTCTCGCAGTGTTTTTATTTATCCAGGAGTGGGTCATTGCTGCACAGACATGGCTCTCCTCCTCTCCATCTGTCCTCAGCCCCAATAATCTCTTGAGTGACTGATAGTGTGTCTTGGCAGTGACAGAAAAGGTAATATTTTGAGAGGGGGGAGCGGGGGTCGTACACCTAGTGGTGGCTCGAGATGAAAATCTTTGAACAAGACACTGTAACCTGAGTTGCAGGCTCCAGCGAATAAACAGAGACACTGTGAAATGTTAAAACAAATTGGATCGCGGGACTCCTAATTTAATAAAGAGCACAGCATGAGACACACTTGATTTAAAACAATACACATATAGTAGACATAATTACATTTTTGTACCTCAGCACACAAAGTAAGAAACTAAATCTTCACACACTTGCGCTCATGAAAACTCTCTAATATCCTCAGAACACATTGTGAAATTTGGTCTGTGTTCTTGTGATTCTTAAGTTTTTAAAAAAGAGAAGTAAATAGCCGTAATGAATAGGGTTAACAGCTGTTATGACATGAGCATTTAAGATGTGTTTAGTCTTGTACAGATATCTCTAAGAGTTTTTAATCTGCTAAATGATAGTGATATTGTCTCGGCGGTGAGAAGGTAGATCACACTCGGTGATGGCGAGTTAATCAGATTAAAATCAGACTCAGCGCTGCGAGCTGTGTTTAAACTGTAAACTGATACTTGTACTTACATGCGTTAAATTTTTTTGTGCCATTTTTTTTTTTCCCTCTACAGGCTTCATTTCGCATGCTAATCCAAACACGATCGTATTCCTAAAGGAAGGAATCAGGAAAACTTTGGTCTTAGTACATGAACACACCCAGTGTGTGCAGAAGCCACACACTCCCTCGGCCTCTATTTGTTTAAAGTGAGAAATGATAGAACACATTTTGCACAACTCGGCCTTTAGAAATACACCCCTGCTGCATTTTTCCCTCCTCCCAGACACAGTCATGATTCTTACATTTTCAGCTGTAATTTGGGGTGGCCTTAATTAATTCTGTCCAGAACTAATTACCGGCAACTGTGTAAAATAAACACTTCAGTGTCACTGGGTGGCAACTGTCCGATCGGAGGGGAAATTACATTTCACTTGTAATCCATACGTTCTTCAGCAGGGCTACAATATAATTCATGTCGACACTATAGAAATACCAGAGACGCTGGACCTGCGTAACGAACAGGAGTATAGTTGTAACCAAATGGCTCAGTTGGGAGGTATAGGGTTATGTGGTATAATTTATATTTTATAGCTCCCTCCTGCACTGACTGCACTCCAGAATAAAGTTGTTCGATTTTGTTCCATGAACAGTGAGTGAGAAAATCTGGGATTTCACTTGTGATGGAAACTCCAGACACCACTTTGTTCCTTGCTTTCTTCTTGTATTTTTTATTTTCCTGTTGAGTCTCATTTCTTGCTTTGAGATAAAAAAGATGCCAAACTGCTGCTGTTTCTATATATTTTGTATATGTGGATGTTTGTTTGTGTGACTGTTTGCATTTAAATTTTTATAATTTTTTTTTACTTGTGGGTGTGTGCATTAGTGGGCCATGCCCCAGTGACTCAAAAGGCATGGAAAGATATCCTCAGGCCATACAGAGTGATTTGATTAAAAGAGAATAATTTGCCCTAAAGGTGTCTTTTCTCTTCCCTCCAAAAAAGCTGGTGGAAGAAATCTGATATGACAAGATAAGTGGTGGCTCATGAAAAATTCCTGAGGACTGAGACGTAGCACGTTGACTTTGGAATTATTGCCCAGAGTGTTTAGTTCCTTGCTAGTAACTGTGCCTGACAATTATATTTTTACCTGAATGGTCTTTGAAATGATTCCCCGGGTTCTCAATCCAGATTTCTCTCGTTTAAAACCTGTTTATGTCCAAAAGAAGGACAAAGTAAACTCCACACTTCATTCCAGACATTTTCTTCTCCAGACAGCACCACATCTACCACAGTGCCAGTTCAATAAGAAAAATATTCATGGTGGCTTGAGGAACCATCAAAGTAGTTTTGAAGGGCTGAAGTGTTCAAGCCCAGTCGCCAGAATTAAATGTTGGCAGTTAACGTTGTTGCAAACTATGTTCAAATTTGTACATATTATACGTACCATATTGATATTTCTAGAATACGTGTCATATCACGTTTACATTACATGATTATGACCTGACATTCATACCGGGAGGTGGAGGGGATGGTGTTGGAGTTAGACGGAAGGTTACCAAGCCAATGACCACAGTTCAAGACCTATAGGGTTGCCCATTTACTCTGGCGGGGCAGGACTCTGACTTTTCATGTACAGTTTGGGCCAGTCTGGATAACCTCTTCTCTATAACCCTAGTAATGGTTGCCTATACAGATGCTTTACCGTAGCCCAGTTTCCACCTTCTTCCATCAAGCATGGCAACATGTGAGATGATTACCTGCGATTGAATATCTATCAGTGCTTCCCTTCTTCCACTTGTCTCGACATGGCGGCAGGTGATACATAATGGGCAGACGTTGGAGACAATAATGTCTGCCCTCCATCCCTCTTCCAACAACAGACATCAGTTAGAAGGGAGACACTTTCCTGATCTTCCACCTGTAACCTATGAGCAGACAAACAGTTCCACAGATGTCATCAGCTTCCCCATACCTCTATCCAGCTCTCTACACCATCCTGACTCCAGCATGTTGGATGGTTTTAAGATGGCAATGTTGAAGGTCCAAGCAATCAGTGTCCTTGTACTTTTAGGCTGAGAGATGCAAACAGGACGTGTGGAAAGCCAGAGACTTACAGGCAGTTGAGGCGGACTGGACCTTCGTCGTATGATCGCACCTTGGTTGGGTTATGGCAAGAAGACTACTAGGTTTAGGAAACATCATGGCTTGACTTAAAATAGCTACGTTACTTGTATAACTTCAGTTATGAATCAATCTACGCTTCTTGAGTTAAAATGACTCAACAATTGACCAAATACAAACAGCAGTCTCCTAGGTTTAAACACTTTAAACTACTTTACCTGATTTCCTCCTTTGCTCCCGTAATAATTACTGCATCCAGTAGAGGTCGCTGCCTAACAAGAAGCGTAAATATTTGTCGTAATTAGTTGCATTCACAGTCGACTTATATGGACAATTTTATGATAAGGAAGACATGCTCCTGTAGCCGGCAGAAGTTAAGACATGGACATTTGTCTTGAACTAGATGAGGAACATTCTTTGGTCCAGGTGCTGAGTACCATACATGCTTTGTGCTCCGTCACCCTCCCAATCCTTCATTTCTGTGATTGTCACAGGTGGTGTGGCAATCAATGCCCTTCCTTGAATTGCAGCTATTTAGGTTAAGGTCAGTCTCCATTACCTTGCCTTCTCCGTCATGCTGCAGTTGCTGCTTAAGGTCATAACTTTGCTACCTGTTGGTGTTATATCATACAGTAAAGCATTTCGGTTAGCTCCCTTTTTAACAATATAGTCCATTACAGAGCAGCTCCTGTGTGAAAGAGAGATCCACTGAATTGTTGTAACTTAGTTCATTGTGCACAGGTGGAACCCTCAAACCTTGTTAACGTGCGTCTCCATGAGTTTCTGCCTTTGTGAATGCTGAATAGCCATTTAAACAGTCAGTGCCAGGAAGTGTTGGTGAGTCTGTCCTGAATGGCAAAAGCATTACATGAAAATTTCATTATGCTACTTTACAGGAGTGATTTGGCAAGCTTAAAGAGCCCATTAGCGAGCTCTACATTTGCTCATAGAACAAGGGTTACAGTGTGTTACCTTTATTTCATCCCAAACAAATATTCTTGAAATATGCATGCTTTTCTTAAAGCATAGCATAGATGTTTATGTTGACTTTCTGCCTTTGAGTTAGCCAAGTGTTTTGCTGCAAGAAGATGCTTGAATGTCCTATACCCAAGATTTGAGTGTTGGCTGCAATGTCCGTCATAGTTTGGTACAAAATACTTTTAAGGCTAAGTGAGTGAACATGGGGACACTCACACTGCAAATTCATAGACGTGTCACGCTTTAGTAATGCAAATCTAGCCTGAATATTATAAACATAATGTGACATTGTTTACTTAGCTGATATCATATGTCCCATTTGACTTCCACAAGGACAAACCTATTTTCTATTTTTGGACTGGTAAAAATGAATAGATACTGTCCAATGAAGCTATTTTTTTAGAGCAGCAATTCAACACAAATGGCGTAATGAGCCCCTCCGCAAATGTTCATGGAGGACTTTTTAAATTTATGGTACGTACTGTAGATTAAATGTGTTTACACTTTCATTTTGTTACAACATAACAGACAGAGAAAATAAGATCCTTATTCCAGATATGTACACATTGTGTAATAAATCCAACCAATTTAAAATATATTGCATTCATTCATATTAATTATTTGTTAAATCAGTGTTCCACGTTACAATCTTTGTTGGCTACACAGTCACAAAGGCGGAAGACAGAGGCTTAATCAATCACTCAAGATGTATGCAAGTGCTCAGTGACTGGGTTTGTTTCTGTTTGACAGTTTTAGTGTTCTCAAAATAAATTATTGCCCTTCCCTGGGACATTTTAAAGCTGAATTAATGTTTTGATGTACAAAACGTACTTGAAGACAGTTGTTTGGATTTTCTTGTAAGAGCTATATAGTTAGTAAATCGTATTTTGATTTAGGCTGTATATTCTTTGTATTTCTTACAGGCATTTTAGTTGTTTTTTTTAGTTATCCATCTCGCTCACATCTGACTGAACAGATTTAACTGGCCCTATACCTGTGACCAAAAAACACATATGGAGGGCTGAAGCTGATGCTTGTAACACGCTGCTCATGCAACACCTCTTGTGTAGACACGGTGTAAGTTTGGGTAGCTCCGCATGAAACAGATGTTATTTGGCAAATGGTATGGTTGTACAGTGTTAGGTCTTCCATAAGTTATGCAACTTTTTAACGATCGTGGCATGGTAATTTGAACACTACCATGACGATACAGCACATGGTACTGGGAGAAAATGTGACCAAGTTATAGCCCTGCCCCAGTCTCACAGCTGTATGAAGCCAGCTGGCCCGTCTCTAGCAGGATCGGAGAGCATTTTTTCCTGGCCAACAGGTCGACCAGCCCGGTATAAAAACTCCTGTTAGTTTAAATAGCTGGTTGACTGCTGATAGACAGCATTCATTTACATGTTCTTTTGAGTCATAGAGAGAAGTAGTTAAGACTGTCGGCCCTTTTTTGTTATTGTTGTGAATTTGTCTACATGTTAGGAAAATACAAATATAACAATACAGCAGCAACAGTTTATGAAACATACAGTAGTAAACAGGTCTGGTCTATACAGTTTATGCATCTCAGATTTATTTTACTTCGAACTTTGTCCTTTCCATGTGAGATGACAGCTTTGACTATATTATTCTATAGAAATTCTGACTCAGATTAGTTGTATCATTTTGTCTTTTCCTGCATGAATGCAGTCGTCACCTGTTCACCTCACATCTGGCTCTTGTTGAGCTTTCAGGTTGGGGAGTGAGTATTTGAGCATGAGTAACATTAATCTGTGTGTTCATGTCAGTATATAGTAACCAATGTGTAAATCCCATATATGGTAGGGCAATAGGGAGCAGTAGTCACCTTGGTTTTTCTATACTTTACTTTCATCAAGTTTTATCTGACTATGATTTTTATTTGAACATATGGATAATGTTTGAAAGACACTTGTAACCTTGGGGAATGAATGGATAATCTAGCCTCAATCACCCAGTGTTGCTGCAGAGTTCAGACTCTTTATTCTTGTATGAATGTCATTGATTTTGGATATTGCTTTTTAAAAAGTCAGAGAAGGAATTCAGGGCATTGTGTTTGCATTTAATAACGTGTGGAATGTGTGCATACATCAAAGAGACTGTCTTCCTGAATGCATCAGTTTCAGTAAATGCCCCGAAAGGACATTCATTTATAAAGCAACTATGATGGCCGAATTTTTACAATGTTGATAGCATATGCAACGAAACAATGGCAAACTTCTCTGCATTTCGTCTGTACCCAGAGCTGGCAGCTCTTTTGTGCCCAAAAATCTGACAAATGAAGCAAAACACATCATCTGGTGGGGTGATAAATGAACTACAGCTTGTACTTACGCATTTTTGCATTCATGGACACAAAGACTATAGTTAGATCTCAAGAGAGAGCATGGCCCCTCTCTCTCTTTAGGATCGAGTGAGGGGCGTCTCATCAGACTCATATCACACTGTACACAAGGCAGCGCTGATCAAATATGAACCACAATCCTGTTCATTGTCTGTTTCTCACCTAAAATGTTTCCAGAAACATATTGAAGTGTTATGCTTAGATGTAAAATGATACCATTTGTGGGGCGCCACAGTAGCTCGAATCCGACCTGTGGCCCTTCGCTGTATGTAAAAATATAAGCGTCTTTCCACTGCATAGACAGCCCAGTTTTATTCCATTCCAGCTGTGAAATACTTCTTCAAAGGAGACATATTATACTCATTTTCAGGTTCATAATTTTATTTGGGTTACTGCTGGAATAGGTTTACACGCTTTAGTGCTTAAGCAGCACTGTATTCCCCTTATTTTCTGAGATGCTCTGTTTTAGCTCCTGTCTCTTTAACACGCCCCTCCAAAATACCCAGTCTGCTCTGATTGGTCAGCTCACACACATCTGAGCCAGCACAGCTCACTGTGTCTCCGGTTGGCTTAGCATCCAGTTAGCTTCACTTCTACAGTGAATGTAGGCATATAGCATGCAAATGTGTGACATGGTGACATAGTGTGATGTCAAGAAGTCATGAAATTAAAGGCGTGACCACTGATGAGCCGTTTCAGGCACCTCAGGAGCAGTGTTTTCTGTGGGAGAGAGGAACTGTTCCCGTATAGCTTTCAAGCCCTTTTACATGCTCAAGAACGGATATAAAACACTGAAGGAAAGGGAAAAAAACGAAAAAGCATGATAGGTCTCCTTTAAGTTCGAGTAACAAAGCCCTCTACTGGCCACAGTAATAATGACTCTTGCCAGTCGGAAGCAAAGAAGAAAGTTGGGTCTTTTTGAAGACACATATGGAGGAGGTCATGGTGGTTTACACGGGAGACTGAGGTTCAATTCCTGTCTCTAACCGACAGTCAACATTGGTTTCTTTTAACTAGGACAAACCCAAACCACGATGTAAGTTCTAAGTACCCGTTTTAAAGCAAACCATGCTCTAACCAAGTTGTGTTTCTGTCTAAACCTAACCAAACCTTAGCCAAACTGTTGTCACATCATAAAATCTTTTTTTACAAATCACATCTGGACAAATGTGATTTGTAATGGTTATGGAAGGCACTGACTGCTGAAACAACGCTTGTACGCTGGTAATGTGATGGTAATGTTGGTCAAACTTCATGCCCTTACTGAGAGCCAGTGAGGTCTGCCTTGTAACCACTTCAAACTGTTGTAGCTATGGAGCTAACCATGGCCACTACACACCTGCAACCAACCACTCAAGATAGTTAGAATCTACACTCATGTTGTTCGCAGCGGGTCTATACCTCGTGGTTTGGCAGGAACACATGGTTTAACTCTGTAGAACTGATTTGATGTAATCTAATAGAAACTTCCTACTCTGGTCTGATGCCACATATTAAACCTGACCGTGACATTTACGTCACTATCCCCAAGGGATATGCAAGTTTTAATTGATTATGCTTTGTCTATTGACTGCACTGTGCCGTGCAATTCATCAGCACACACCTGGATGACATGCTAGAAGTTCACCCTATGATTGTTGGTGACAAAGTTGCTATTTATGGTGGTAATCATAGTAATTAAGCAGTCGAAGGATGAAGGGATTTTGTGTGTTTGTTTTGCGTCTTAGTTAACTTTTCCTGTTTGAGGGGAAACCTAATGCTCGTAAACTGGGCGCGAAGGGCACATCTGTATGTGTGTGCGGCTGTGCCTGCATCTGTGGCTGTGTATGTTTTTGGAGCTGAGGGTTAATCTGCTGACAGGTAGTGTGTCAGGAGGGGGACAGTGGCGCTTTTGAGACAGACACAAGAGACGAGTCTCAGAGAGCGGGAGAGAGAAAGAGGGCCTCTTTCATGTGACTCCGCATTCCACCAAGGCACAGGCAGGCAGAGGCACAAGACGAGACATGCGTCCCCCCTCGTCACTCCCTCTGCCTCCTCCCCCACTGCACCCGCTCTCTCGCCCTCGCCTCCCCATCCAGCCTCCACCCCTCCCCTCTGCCGGTGACCTTAACATTTATCAAAGAACCCCATGCTGGAATTCCTCTTCAGCATCTGTGTCCTGGTGTGAGAGTCAGACACACACACACATGTGCGACACACACACATAAAAGTGCACACACACACACAACTTGCTGCAGAACAATCTGTTTTGAATATGGTGGCACTGTGGAGGTGCTGTCCTTGTTGTTCCCTGAGCTTAGGAGGCTGGCCTCGAGACACTCACACACAGCGATGTGGATACATGCTTGCACACACACATTCTCTCCTCCTTCTTGTTTCTTTATTGTACCTCCTGTCACTTTGTCCTATTCATTTAACCTTTCATTAGAGCCAGCAGACAGCCCTGTGTGTGTCTGCACAGCTTCAGGAACAATGCCAAAAAAGCCCCACTGTCACAGTTATTAGATTCCTCCGGCCCCCTTTTACCCCGGCAACTCAATATTGAGAGAGGGAGAGAGTGAAGGAGGGAGGCAGGATGAGGGAGCGGGGGAGACAGAGAGGAAAAGGGAGTGCATGCTTGATGCTGCCACCCAACTCCTATGGTGAAGGATCCTCTTGACTTGTCAAGGACATGTGCCACATGTTGATAGTAGACGGGGCTCAGACAGAACAAGGAAGGGAATGTTAGGCACGACGGAAAAGAGGGAGACGGAGAGAGAAGGGGAGGACAGGCGTGGTGTGACTGTCTTGTGCTGTGGCAAGCAGCACCCTGGAGGAGTTCAACTGTAAACACAAACAGTTTGTGGAGGAATTCTGTTTTTAATGGGCAGCCAGGAGGGGCAGTCGGTTCCCCAAGGAAGGACAGACAGGCCAGCACCCCCTCCTCCTCCCTCTCTTCTCCTCCCCTTCCTCCTTCTCTGACTGTCTCTCTATATCTTCTCTCCTGAACGCCGAGCCACGAGAAGAATCATCGTTTTATGACCCCTGTTGTAATTGTTTGTGTTGAGCTCTACGTAGACTAAATAATAATCGAAAATAATTTGCTCTTTTTGCGTTCGCGCAGCCATAACAGCATTTACAAGTAACTCTCAGGAGAGCCCAGTGCAGCCCGGTCCAGCTCAGCTCGGTGCAGCTGTGTTTAGGTCAGTCCAGCCCAGTCAGCAGACAGCAGACAGTGATGCTCCTCTGGTAATACATTAGCTGAAGTGAATCAGGGCCTGGAGTGGAAAGGCATTGGTCACTCTAGCGGGGGGTGCAATGAATCGCTCACCTGTCATTAGAGATTGAGCCAGCGCGCACACACATGAACACACACACTCTCTCTGCCCTGAAGACAAGAGGGCCAGAAACAGAGCAACAGTCTGAACCCTGACCATCAGGCAGCAGTCTTGATGAAGTCCATCTCTCACTTCTGTCACCCCTCTGCTCCGAAGCCTCCCCCTCTCCCCCCTCCGAGGCCACCGTTCGCTCTGTGTGACTGACTCTTTATTATCCTCATCCCGTCACTTAGTCAGAGCGGTGACCAGCAGTCTGTCTCTCTTCCGTCCTCTCTGTCATCCCCTTCTCCACCCTCTCTGCCTCTGCCTTGAGGCTGTCGATCCACCTGTCTGCCCCACATCTCTCTAATTCTCTGATTGGACTCTCTCTTTCCTCTCTCAGGGCTATAATTGATGGTGGTGTTATTGTGTCCATTTCTGTGAAAACCCTTTTTTGTCTGTGTGTGTGTGTGTGTGTGTGTGTGTGTGTGTGTGTGTGTGTGTGTGCGTGTTCCTGTATGTGTGCAAATTTTGGAGGGTGCAAAAACCAGGGTTACCCATTTTCTTTGTCTGTTCAAGCAATCAAAATGTGCCTGCTTGGTTTTCAAACTATTCTTGAAAATTGAAAACAATCTTGACATTCAGGCTTGAACTATTTTGTCATTTTGAATAAGGGACAATATTTCAAGAGCAGTGTTTGCCCTTGGCCGCCATAGAAATGCACACAGTGGCTTTGATTGTGTTCTTTGTTTGGCGGTCCTTTCTTGTAGCATATTTCCAACTGAATGTTAAACTATTTTGCAAAGTAATTACAAAGTGCGCTGTGAAGTAGTTTTTCAAACTATCCTGGAGAAGAAAAAAAAATAACCTGTTAGGAAGTTTTAATTCTGATTCTTTGTTATTTTCTTACTTGTCACCTGTAAAATAATCAAGGTCCTCGATCTCAAAATGATTCTGTACTTTCACTTTTCATTTTGTCTCAATTGATCTTGATGTTGAAGTTCTTGAAAGACTTGCAAGGTTAAGTAGGACTTGAGCCTGAATTTATTTGGTACCTGCAAATGTATTCACGTTTCCACAACTGATTTTTTTTTTCTTCCCCGTAGCTTTCTTTGACAATGTAGGATAAGAATGCAGGTTGAACGTATATTTTACACTCGACCAGATTTCAGCAGCACAACTTGGTAAAAGAACACATGTAGATTTGTTTAATCCAATAAGCTCTTTCTTTCTCGTTTTCTGTCTCTCTTTGTCCCTGTCTCTGTCTTACTCTCTTTCTCTCTCTACCACTCTAGCCCCCAGTCCCTCCCCAGCATGGGCCTTGTATTTATTACCCTCTAAGTAATCACTTTGCTTTCTCTTTTGATAGACTGTTATTGCTCTAACTAGCCGAGGTCCCTATAGGTATTTGGAGGCTTTCCAGTTTTATTAGACAAAGGCCTCATTATTCAAGGCCAGCATTAAGACTACCATTAGATCCATTTGCCCCCTAGTCACATGTATCCAGTTGCAGCCAATTCATATTATAGCCCCTGCACACTTAGTATTTACAACACAAACATACTCATTCCCTCTCGTCAAAGTTAAATATAGACGATATTGAGAAAGCATTGCCACTTTGTGAGGTAGCTGTGAAGTTGTCTCTGCTCGTCTCCACTTTACAACAATAACGTTTTTGTAGACATTTTATAGATAACATAGTTACATGTGTCTCCAACTCTACACTCACTTTTTTTAACATTCGTTCCCATTATCCACATAGCATGAATTAGATAATCCACCTCCCTGTTTGACACCACACAGTTCAACAACGCTACATCCTCTAAAGCCATCATGAAGTTCAATCAACACCTCTCTCACATAAAAACTGAACATTGCAGCCTTCATGAAAGGAGGATTTACTGCAGAACTGTTGTAAATAAAAAAATAGTTCAAAGGGCCATACTCTGAAGCTCAACCATAAGCATCAAATAATCTGCGGTTTCAGTCCAGAGCACACTGAACACATCTTGTGTTCACTCTTTCATGGTACACACAAGTTTCTATGTGACTTCCTCCTCAGGCAGCCAACACGCCCTCCACCCCGGGGATCCAAAACATAAACAAACAAACAAACAGACGCTCAACTTGTGGCAGAGAGGCAAAGAGATTTAAGGTGCCCTAGTTTTGATTTCTTCCATTTCTTTCTTGCAGCTTTTTTAATTTCTTTGTAGCCACCTGTGTCTCCAATATGGTGCTCATCCCTCCTAATCGATGGCCCCTTATTGGGTTTCTGCGTTTGGTCAAATATCTCATCGCTCTCTGGCCCCTCAGGCAACAGGATCCAAACTAATAAGAAATCTCCTCAGTCTCTCGGGTTGGGTCTACAGATGAAAAAAATGATTAGTGCAGAGATAGTATGTATCTGTGACCGAAACCAGATTTTCAACAAGTTGGCCAAGTTAAAACTAAAGCTTCCAACAAGGAAGTTGACATGTTGACTGATCTTGAGGAGGATGTTAACCCATGTGAACATTGAGCCCGTCTAATTTGAAATAGTATATTTCCTCTTTGTTAGACTTTCTGTGAAGTGAAGGGGTGTTTACACCCAAAAAATGTGCTTTCTCCAATGTTCCTGTGAGTAGATAAATCTAAAAATGCTGGTTTTGAATGGCAAAAATAAAAAAAAGCTTTGCCCCAAAACACTGTTTCATAGATCCTAGTGGGCCAGCTTTCTCTTGCTTTTGAGAACGAATTCTGAATGCCAATATAGCTGATGTTTATGTTTTCAGACAATTTTACACTCTTTGTGTCCATGGACAAGAGTATAATTGGACTCTGTTATGCTGAATTCACGTGCTCCTCGGCTGGTGCCATTTCCCGAGTTGGGGAGTCGGTCTTCCGACTTCGCCGTGTCCATGTGCATCATGTCGAAATATGGGAGCAACATGGATGGCAAAAAGAAGTTGTTTTGCATTTTGTGAGTGTTTAAACAACACATTGACAGCTGCTTCCTGTATCTGAGTGACAAGAAAGAGCAAAGGAAACAATACAATGACCATACACAACATGACTTTGGTAGAAGGTTCTTACCATCAACCCAATGGTTTCTTTCGTCCACCATGTTTCAGCGTCATATGACGTCAGCTCGATAACTCGTGTACTAAAATCTCATCCGACATTCCAAGTTTGATTAGAGAGGGCATTCACCTGAATTAACCCAGTTGGAAAAACGTTTTTCCGATAATTCTGACAGCAAATGAACGCACATAAACTGTTTTAACTAGGCAGTGCTGATAAACTACAAACCAAAATTCTGTTACTACACTGCCTATTTCTTCCCTAAAAAGCTTTCAGGAACCTATTTTAGTTGCTATTTAGTTGCAATAGAGAAAGATCGTGAAGCGGACATGTTCCGATATTGTGCAAACGTAGACTGCAAAAATTGTAATCACTCTTGATCTAAAATGAACCCCCTTCAAAATACCTCCTTAAATAATGGTCTCTGACTAAAATGTCCCTAGTGTTAAAGCTTAAAACTCACATTTTCTTTCCAAACAATACACAGTACAGCACCAACTACAACAGTATATGAGCATGTGCGCACACACACACACACATACACACACACACACACACACACACAAACACGCGCGCGCACACACACACACACACACACACACACGCACACACACTCTCAAACACACAGGAGGAAATAAAAGGTTTCTTTACAAGTGGTGCAACGTACAAGGGTCAGGGTAAGAGAGGGAGAGAGGAATGCATTAACGTACTACAGTGAGTTAACATTTATAATATCTGTGTCTATCTATATCTACACAATCGACATCTCTCCTGTATGTACACAGATAAACAGAGTGTGTGTGTGTGTGTCAGAGAGAGAGAGAGTGGGAGGGGAGAGAGCGTGTGCACACACAGAGAAAGGAAGAGAGAGAGTGCCACTTTGGAGTAAAGCTGTCATTACTCCGGCTGGCGCACTCCCTCATAAATACTGATAATGAGATGTTTTCAGCAGCCTAATCATTTGCCAATGTAGCAGTAGGTAATGTGAGAGGAACACTCTCTTTCCTCTACTTCTGTCTGGAGATGACACTCCAGATTCTATTTAGTCATTACCACAGCTCGTCTTATAGAGTGAACAATGGGAAAAAAAATAGATTTAACTTGTGCTGCTCTGCTGCAGAAAAAGAAAAAAGTTGAGCAGAAGCAACGTAAAAAAAAAAAAAAAAAAACAGAAAAAAGGGAAAACTCTAACTTTTAAAGGCAAAACACAGTTTTGATTTACACTTCGGTTCATACACGTTGCCTTGCCTAAGAAATTACAGCGCTGGCGTTTTGATCAAACACTTACAAACCCAGTTTATCTAACAGCAAAGTTTTACTGAGGAACTCCCGACACCAGTTCAACAACAATTTGCGGCCTGTTTTACGAAATTTGCAACATGCATCCTGCAATTAGCAACATTTTCTCTCATGTTCGCAATGTTTTGCTAATCAAAACAAATGCTAGACTTGTGATCCATGCATGAGCCGTGTTGGAAATTTGCAACAATTTGCAAGCGACGATCATTTCTGAAACCGCAAGCTGCCACGATTTGCAATCTACGTTTTAAAGTTGCAAATTGCTTTTTTTATTGCCCCTTGATCTGGTGATGCAGCCACAATTAGTGCAGATGTGGATCAAGGACTTGAAGTCTCTGACTTGAAGCCCAAAAGATATAGCTACACCAAGTTTCTGTTTCTTTTAACCATGACAACCAAAATCTGAGTATTTTATTTGATTTTTTAAATTCACTGTTAGAAAAAGAACAAGAACATAGTAAACAAGGCCAGTACTCAAAGGAAAACTACAAAAAACAGAATAGCTGGGGGGTGTGTTTGTTACATTGCACAAATAATATTAATAGAAATACATATGTAAAAGGTTTAATAGCCTTTTTGTTAGTAGATTTAGAGATTAGTTTTATATATTGTTCAACATATTTAAAGAAAACAACAACATTTGGTTTTCTATTATTAAATTTACATTTAAGAATGAAAAGTTTTGCCAATAGAATTAATAAAAATATCATAAAAGCATATTTATCTTCTTTTATTTGGTTTCTGAAAAAGCAAAATACCACTGTCTCTGAAAAACAGAGGAGATATGTTTTTGTGACAAACATTGAATATCCGCTTCAAAACAGCATCTTCATAAAAAACAGGCAATGTTGCTTAACTTGTTTGCCTGTGCGTGGGTCTGTACATTTGGTCTCCCTCATCATTTGTACCAACAGGTTGACTGTGTGATGTCCTAAAAGAGTTTGGGAGTTTCCCTCTCCAGGACGGCCACATGAAGGGCCTCAGACGCCCCCCTCTGCTCTTGCCCTCTGGCTCAGAACGAACTGAGATCTCTGGAGGCGTACCCGGGAAAAAATAAACAAGAAAATGTCTTTGAAAAGCAGCCATTGACACTCCACTATATATATCTTTCCTATGGGCCATCACTCTAATGGATGTTCCCTAAGAACCTCTATGAAAGCACTGTACAGCATGTCATCTTCCGCTGCCTATCTTCCACTGGCCATTAACCAGCATCCTTGATCATTTTAATAGTCCCTCCATACTGCCTCTCCGACTCCACAGTGATTGGACAAACACTGGTGTCCCTAGTGATATGAGAGGAATACATTGAGGAGCTATTGTGGTTTTCCATGGCCTCGCTGTGTATTGTTTACTGGGTCTGCTTGATTGCCCTCTGTCCAAATCAGAGGGTACAGGCAGGCAGGGCAGGGGTCTACAGGGACGCACTGTGTTGTGGACTGTCCCAACGTGCTAAGAATATTCACTCAACCCATGGCTCTGAGGGGGAACCCATCCATAGCTCAGTAAACACACACAAACACAAACATAGTGGGAGTCATACACTTGTGCACCAGGGACCATATGGCCGTGCATAAATGTTGGGGTGAGAGTGTCTGTGGTAGGTAGCCATGTCTGTCTCCACGTCACAGATAATTACCCCCTGTGTGACTTTGCTTTTCGCTGTGGGGAAATACAGCAGACCCTCCTCACTGACACTGGCAAGTAGAGCTCCAAGAAGATACCCACCATACGCTATTTAAAATGAAATACTAGCTAGATATGGGCTGAGTTTGAATATATATATCTACATTGCCTTTTCTTTGCTTTATTTTTTAATTACCTTTTCTCATCTCTGACCGTAGCTTTAGGTCACGTAGCTCATTGCTAGTGGCAGCCATTTCCATGAAAATAGAAAAAAGAGCTGCTTTTCACCGTTGTAATCTTCACCCACCTCTGATTTTTATCTGTTAATCCCTCGCTTAAAACTCATAATTAAGCTAATTAGACACTCTATCTTTGTACAATTGCACCTCGTTGGGCAGATAGTGGGAATATTCCAAGAGCAAGGTTACATCTCTGAGTTAGAATTCGATAAATGCTAAAAGCCAACGCAGTCATTCAAGCTTTAAATACTTACAGTAGATGGAATTTTTTTTTCACCCTTAATCTGCTGTGCAGTTATTTCCAGGGGAGTGTGTGTGTCTGTCTGTGTGTGTGTTTTTGTAGCTTTGTGGAATTCATGTTTCATGGTCGTGGTTTGAGAGCAGGTCTGGTCCTCAAGGCTGCCTTAGCTAACCTTGCTAACCATGAGGGTAACATTAGCATGTCTTATCAGAGCAAAGCACAGGAAGCAAAATATGGCTTTTCTCCATCCAACAAAATGAAAAATGAGTTAGCAGTGTGCCAGACTAACTTTTTTCACCACTGTCCTGGAACCATCCCCGAAAAACAACTGCAACCGTCCCAAAATCAAAATGTTGCTATACTCATGAATAGTTGGTAACTTCATCTATTTACATTTATTTATTTTTATTGTGAACTTGTTGTTAAATCAGAAACAATAGACTACGCACGCTGTAATAAACCGGAAACTGTCAAACAGGTACCGATAGATTGCTACAGGTAGGTTACAATGACGGCGCCAGCGTCTGTAAATAGAGCTGAGACAGTGCTGTGGAGAGAGAGATAACTATAGATAACTATAGTAACAGCATAGGAACACGTGCTCCGTTTTAGTCAGCACTTGGTTCAGTTTGTCATTTACTTAACGATGGTCATACAAACTGTACACATACCTTTCATCGCCGAGGCATCCCGGGGAAGATCTATGTTTGTACCGAACACATTTTCTATCGTGCCAGGGGCAACAGAACGCCATGGGTCTCGAGCCCTTTAAGGATTAAAGCAAGAACAACTTTCATTTTCAGCATCTGGTTTAGCTTTATCGAAAATGTTGGAAGTATGTTTTTTGTCATTTTGTCATGTGTATTAGTGTTTCAAGAGTGTGGTCGTTTGGATCAATGCACCCATAAAAGAGAGACAGCTAATGCCAACTAGACAAACCTACCGTCTAATGTGAATCACTGCTAACAGTGACAGCTAGGTTTCCATTTTCTGTGTGGACTACAACTAAACCACACAAAGGATCCAAATGTTGACTGTTGTAAAAGGATAGATGGCTTAAATTGTTAATGATCCATAACCAAGGCTATGTGGGATTGTTGAAAAGGGGAAAAACATCAACATTAAATCAACAGGCAGTCAGTCAACTGCAGCTATGGGAGACGCCCACTCAGGGCACACTCGTTCCACAAATATGTCCAAAAACGTTTTTAATCCTCTTTTGAACCGGCGCGGAAAAGATACTGGAGATTGACACTGTTGTTTTTTTCTACATTAAAAACTGATTTTACCATTCCATGCCCATGATGCTGTCATGTGGTCCTGAATTTGCAGAAGCTGAGTGAAATAAGATTTGATTATCACAGAAAGATGTTGGGAGAATTCAATCTGTATGTTTGTTTGTGCGTGTAAAAGTTTTGACCCTGTCTCTGAGGGTTGCGGTGACTTGATGTTGTTTAGACTCATCTCCCTGCCTTCTCCCCCCTGGAGACCTGTCTTTGTAGCCATCCCAGCATCCTGTTCACTGCTCCGCTGCATCCATATCGCGCTAATGATCATGGGAGTGGACAGCTGCTTAATGCAGTAGTGTCATCAGTGCTGCTTTCTGATAGCAGCTCCATTGCACTTGACGGGACTCAAATGTATCTGGTGCACACGAGCCCCCCACATTTAGCAGATCGACTAATGTGATTTTGGAACACCTCGGTAAAGGTATATTACATGTGTGCCACACCACAGTTGCAGTTTATGATTACGAGACACATCGCATTAGGAGTGTATGATTACAGACGTGGGTCTTATCATTTTTCACTGCTCAGAACGCTGTCAAATTTCAACGTGGCTCTCAATTACAATATGGATATGTCATGAATTACTTTAGCAATACGAGGACCCTCTCTGTTTAATTTTCCTTCAGCTACCCTGCAGATATTCCCCTTTTCTCCCCCCCCCATGCTTGACAAACTCATGGTTTGGTGACTACTTGGCGACCCATCACGCACTCGAGGGGTGCCCTCTTGGCCAGTAATGGTCACCTGACCGCAGTGTATGCAGTTATCCAATCATGCGCTCTCTCTCTCACACTCCGCTGGAGCGCTCCTGTCCGGTGCAGCTAAAATAACAGCAGAGCAGTTGGAATAATACGCCACAGTACAAGTTTCATAAGAGTGTGAAAGGAAAGGTACAGCAGCTCAAGGTGAACATGTGGGATCTTAACCTTTGTGTGCCAAATGTCTTTGGGTTTAAACTTAACTTTAAAGGGTTACTTCAAAGAGATTACAAAAACATATTTCTCATTTACATCTGGTAGCACCTTGTCATGCATATAGTTTTCAACATTAAAGGGACAGTTCACCCCAAATATGAAAATCAAGTATATTTCCTCTTACTAGAGCTATTCATCCATCTAAATCAGGGGTGCTCAGATTTTTCCCATTGGAGGGCCAAAGCTGAAACTTAGCAGTGAGCCTTGGGCCAAAAGCAAGTATCTATTGTATTGTATTAAGATACAAAATAGAACTAATAAATGTTCAATTCTGTGCAAAGTGTAACTCTGTCTGCCGTATTTAGATTATGAAAAATGATGAATAATTACAGATCTGACATATTTGAAGAGCATTTTTTGTGAATTATTTTTTAATATTTTTTGCTAGAAACATCTGGCTGGCCAGCTGTATCTAGCTCGTTGTGTGCGATCTAGATCTGTTATATTTTGAAAGAAGGCAGACATCTCTACGGACAATATCTCCACAACACAGCAACTCACACCATTTTTTATTTTGGGATGTCTGTCTCCTTTAAAACAGAGGTAACAGGAATACGGTTTATTTACCAGACTGAGCTTACCAAACATTACAGTCAGTGAGGAAAAAAAAAAAAACTAGACAGCATCTGCATTTAACTCCAAAGAAAGCTTCTTCGTGATCACAACTGTTTTATTTGTTTTGAGATATCTGCTGCCAACACAATAAAATAGACAAGAAATGGAAAACCTCACTGTGAAATTTCATTGGAAGAAATTTTTGCAAAAGAAAGAGTTCTATTAAATCCAGCGATATTGTGTCTCATGGATTATTCAGCATATCAGGGACACTATTTCTGGAAAGAGATGCTGCTGCTGTTGTTTTTTTTTTCATTTCTCTTTCTCTTTTTCATTTTCCTGCAGTTTGAGCACCACACACAAAGCCCATTCAGCCTAAAACGTATTAGAGTAGTGGCAAATAAAACCACAACTATCTGCATAGCTACATATCACAAGAGTTCAGTGAGACAATGTAAATATATATGATTGTGATTTGGATGAGCCCAGCCTTAAATCTGTCAGAGACTAAATGAGAGAGATTATGTGTACTTATGTGAGGAGATCAGGGGACGGACCACCACAACTCCTCACTCATCTCACATCCCTGTCTGTCCCCCGTCTTTCCTCCCCTTCTCTTTCCTTTCCTTTCTCTCCGTCTTTCCTCCCATCCTCCCTTCTTGCAGTTCATATTTCAGTTTGCTCCCAGGAGCTCGCAGGTCTGTGCCAGACGGAAATTCGCTGAGGCTGCAGGAGCCCCCTTGGAGGCCACATGGAGGAGGGACAGGAGGGGAACAATCAGGCCCAGTCCTCCCTCGCTATCCCTCCCTCTCGTTCTCTCCCTCTCCCATGTACTTTTTTCTCCCTTTCCCTCTTCTTTTTTTCCCTCTTTCTCCCTTACTCTCGTTTCCTCTCTCTCTGTCTCCTCAGTATCCAGCCTGCCAGGCTACACAGGTCCTCAGGGTGACTTGCTCTTGGCTCGGGTCCCTCAGCACAGGGCCCTCTCCTCTCCTCCCTTACCCACAGCTTCCCCCCCAGTTCCTCCTCCTCCTCCTTTTGCTCCTGTCCCCCCCACCACCTCCTCTCCCTCCTCTCTCCTCCTTCCTTCTCCAGCGCTCTCCCCAGGGGGAAGACGGTGAGGCCATCCAGTCCTGAGCTGTCCATCAGCGAGGGTGTTTACTTGCAGCGTGACAGGCCGACACATCTGGAGCGCATATTCACTAGTGTTCACACTCTTTCTCCCACTCACTCTTTGCTGGCCCTCCATATATCCCAACGCTGCCACCAGACACATTCCTCCAGCTCATTTCAGGGCCCTTTGTCGTCGTTATGGCGAGCCCACCTCTAACTTTCATAAACTCAGTAGAAGCACACACAAACACACACAAAGGCACGCACACGCAGTGATTTGTTTTCATCCATTTTTCCTCTTTCTTTCACCCCTCCAGTGGTTTTTCAGTTGCATGACAGAAATTGGAGTTAACCACCAGCAGGGGTGGGCTGAGGGGGCGGGCAGAGCCGTGATGGGGATGGGGGGGCAAAAGTCAGCCTTCTCTCATCCACTCCTCTCTCTCCCTCTTCCTCCCTCTATATCCCTATCTCTTTGCCCGCTTCCCCTTTTTCCCCTCTTTTCAGTGAGTGCAAACTAATTACAGCAGCTCCTCCGCTTCTTTTTGGAAACCCATGACTACTGCTCTAATGAAGTGACACTCTTTCTTCATCCTGTGTATCTCTCCCCTCCTCTTGCTCACTCATCTCCCACCTCCCACCTCCCACCCTGCATCCCACCCACCCACCCTGTCTGTTTTCCCAACATTCCTGTGCTGGTGTGTGACTGTGATGGCTTGTCATCTCGCAGGAATGTCCTGCTCTCCCACCTCGTCCCCCCGATTTGGCGTGAAGCATTTGCTCCTGGTTTCCGACTCTGCACATGTACACACACACACACACACACACACACACACACACACACACACACACACACAGATGTACATACACACACTTGAAATGCTAGCTTTTACAAAATGTGTTCATGCAGATGGTGTCCATTGGGCTGCATACCTACCCTTGGCGTGCGGCCACAACAAGCACAGCCATTCTCAGATAGTCCACAACTTGTTTTTCAACTGTAGAAAGTGTGCACAAAGTTATTTTATCTTATGTTGCTTGTGGTAAAAAAGAGCCATTTACTCTCTCTGGTAAACCCGAGGAATTCTCTTGATTACGCTGATGACCAAATACAGCCTACCAGAGCGGGTTTTAAGGGAAAACATTTGTTTCATGCAGCTTTATATATATCCACTCATGAAAAACACAATTTGCAGCTCATAAACCAGGGGCAGGCAGCATTATGCAAAATGAATTCTGAGGAGCTTTGACTGAATGTTTAAAATTTAGTTTTTTCTATTACATTGAGCGCAGCGCCAGCTCAAGAAATAGAAGAGATTCTGTAATACGAAGCACATGTGACATTAAGACAAGTTTCAGCTTGGAGAGGGACACATAATGACTTTGCCCGAGTCCAGGCGTGTTTTATACTCGATCGTCTACGTATGGCGAGGACTTATCAGAGGCCTAATGGCACACAGAAACATGCAACACTTAATGACCCGAGGGAGCACCTTCAATGGAAGGCAATAAGGGAGAATATTGTGCGTACGTTCGCATTTTTGTGTGTGTGTGTTTGAGTGAGTGCACGCGACAGTCTCCTGATTGGCATCATCCTCTGGAACAAGTCTGGCTCCTTCTAGATCCGGTTGACGTCTGTGCATGCGTGTGATTATTTGTGTGTGTGTGTGTGCACGTGTGTGTGTGTGTGTGTGTGAATGTGTAGGAGATATCACCGGGCTCTCATGTTTATTCAGCTCAACGCCTGGATGACCAGGACTTATCCGCTGTCCTGATTACCCTGCCTGGCCTGCCACCATTAATCCTTCAGAGACCTCAGGCCCCTTAAACAGCCCTATCTTACACACACACACACACAAGCACAAACACACACAAAGCCACACGTGTATTCTCAATATATATATCAAGGACACATTGTATTCCTCATATACTGTGCATAAACGTTGAATCTCTACTGTTCTCACTTTCTCCCTCTTTCCTGTTTTATCAGGGTTGTCCTCAGGGCAGCGTGTCTTTGTCTTTGTATATGTGCGAGTGCGCGTTTGTGTGTACGCTCTGTCATTTGGGCCTCCAGGAAGCTTTTCAGGCATCTCTCCAGGTCCCTTGTCCCTTTAATTCCCCCTGAATCGTGTGTGTGTGTGTGTGAGCAAGGAGTGATTCAGTGTAATTTGTGCCTCAGTATTTTCTTTATCAGCTCTTGTAAGTCTCTGTGAAGGTCCGCGTAATTATATTTTATGTTGAGTTGAAATTACTGTATTGTAGCTCTTTTCCCATAACAACCTTATTTTCCTTTGGAGACACAAGGTTTTTCTGGTAAGGGGCCTGTTGGAGCAAACCGAGTGTGCAGGCATGTGTCTGCTGTTGTGCATGTGTGTGAGCATGCGTACGTGTGTGTTCAGGACACCGGGGTTCTTTTCAGTAATAGTCACTGGGCCAAGACATAATATTGACCATGGCTGTGTTCCCTATTCTGGTTTTGCCCATAATAAATGATGCAGATTAGAAAAGTAGAAACACATTGGGCTGATAAGTAGCCGTTGGAGCTCGCCTGCCATGCCATTGAGGAGGGAGGGGGCTCTCTTTTCTCACTTCGCCTCAATTCTTAGGTTTTGCAGTGACTCAAGAGCAGAGATGCTGTGTGTGTGTGTGTGTGTGTGTGTGTGCGCGCGCGTGTGTGTGAAGTTTTAACTGTGGTCTGTGTACGTTTAGAGCGAGCGGGTGGTGAGGGTGTTTGGACTCTGAAGGAATGACGACAGTGTGTGTTGCCAAGTCCCATTTGAATATATACACAGTAGGGAACCCTCTCATTATAAACAGAAGCTCATTCTTGTCGGTGTGCATGCGGGCGCAAAAGAGCACACACACACGCACAAGCGCACACAAAGGATGGGGACAAACGCTGGAACTGGTACAGCTGGAATAAGAGCACGGCTAATTCATGTCTTGAGGAGTTGAACTTTGTGTGTTTGTCCATGAGTTTTTTTGTCTCTTTCTGCCTTTCATTCCCGTCGTTCTCGGTTTCATTGATATTGGGAGGGACCACTTGACCACCTGAGCAGACACACACACACACACACACACACACACACACACACACACACACACACACACACACACACAGTGAGTCGTCTCCTCTGACTCCTTCCCCTCCGCTGACATCGCTCCCTCTCTCCCCTCCTGTCCCCGTCTTCTCCTTTTTCCCATAACAAATAACAGTGCAGAATTCCCCTCGCTTCTCTCCTGGGGAATTTTCATTACCGCCCAGTCCCCCTGCCCAGAAGGACTCCCCGCCTTGAACTGTTCAACAGCTGTGGTGTGGACACTCTCTTCCAAAACAGGCCCACTGTTCACAAACACCCGGCGGACTCAGGGTGGGGACTCTGTGTCAACCTCCAGAGCTCCAGAGACAGAGCTTCCCTCGCATGTGGCACACCCCAGGGCCCCCTCGCCTGGGGAGAGAGAGGCCTGACGCTGGGCCCTCACCGCTCCTTGTGTTAGATTGAGAACAGCTTTCAGTAGCCATGTGTGCAAGAGAGGAAGATGTTGAAGGAGAAACCCTGTTTTTTTACAACTCGGGTCTTAGTTTTGAAGATGTAGCCACCATTTCAGTTCATCATCTGTAGATAAACCCCAGTACAGTATTATTATCACCAGCAGGGACGATGGCCAGATTGCGGCAAAAAAAAAAAAAAAAGAAATTGTAAGATCCATTTCAATAAACAAGATAGATAGATAGATAGATAGATAGATAGATAGATAGATAGATAGACAGAGTGGTTAGATAGCTAGAGTCTCTGCCCTTAGCAAGACTAAGGCGAGGTGCCGTAATCAAAGGCGATTACTCATCGCATGCTGTGACGCCCCACAGTCAAATGCAAAGCAGCTTAAATTAAAACACACTTCATTTGAATAGATGAAAACTACATGGGAGATGAGTCGCCTCGTATCCCCGCCTGGCGACATTTGTTTCCGTCGGATCAGCAGAACGTGATTTGCTGGCTGGAGGGGTTTTCACAGAGGTGGCAGTGTTTTTGTTGGCTTCTCTTAGTACTGTGTGAGAGAGTGTGTGTGAGAGAGAAGCTCCTATCTCAAGTCTTCTCTGGAAGATGTTAGGAGCACTTGGCAGCAATGACAGTGGAAGTCCCCAGCACTTGGCCGCAGATCTGTATGTGTGTGTGTGTGTGTCTGTGCACTTAGGAAACGGCCCATTTGAATGTACTGGAGCTGGGATAGGATCAGTGTGTGGGAGGTATTTTGTTCATATACCAGAAATGAGATTATTAAGGAGCAGACAATGCTTGACCACAGGAACACAGCATGTTCCCATCTTACATCAGTGTCACAGTTCATTTATGTACTTCGGGGGATTGTTCACTGCAAAATGGAAATTTAGTCATTGCTTCAACATTCGTTTTCTTTTCACCACCATGTCAGTCAAAATCTACTTCAGTGTTACGAAACAAAACTAAAAACTAAATCAAGAACATGTTACCTCCCACTGTTAACTTTCTCACAGTGTTGTTTGTCTGCACCACATTTGGATTACTAGCTATTTGGGGGCATTTTGATGGGTTTTCATACATTTTGGCGCTGTGAAATGATGCCCCCCTTATCTGATAGTTATAGTAAAGGATGAGAAAATACAGTATATCGGTGAAGTTTCCATCCAAACTTAGCGCAAAAGTATAAAACTAGCCCTAGTTGCAATGTTAAAAAAAGTGAGAAAAAATTCCTGGATCCGGATCAGCATCAAAAGTTAATGTGGTCTATTCTGGGCCGAGACCCATCTTCCATGCAGATTTCATGGAAATGTAATCAGTAGTTTTTGTGTAATCCTGCTGACCAACCAAGCAATCAACCGACCAACCAACCAACCAACAAACACAAGCAAAAACCTAACCTAATCCATGTTTCCATCCACTACTGTGGATATGTGAATATTAAAAGTTGAGTGCATCCAGATAAACAGCTGGAGGCACTAATTCTCCAGTTGGGTGCCATTAGACTACTGCAGAAGTTGACAGCGCAATGAGATGACATAATTAAATCTAGTCAACTCTCTAATGGTGGCTGTGTGGAAAACAGGGATGAAAATATTGAACTAATGTTTACTTAATTAGAAATTTGATGAATGTTACAGTATGCTCCTCGCTTCACACGGATCTTGTGTTTTCACCTGCTGCTATTTCTTGTCTATTCGGTGACAAGTGACAATTAAGTCACGTGCTTCACCTGCGTCGTGATTTAATAGTTATATCTCAGCCAAGCGCAAACATTTTTGTGATTTCTTGACTTTTTCGTAAATTTTCTGCGCTTCCAGTCAGGTTTGTTTAACGCCGTGCTTTTTGCAATCAGGTAAACACATTTTCTTCACGAGTGCATCCTAAAATGTAGTCTTTAAGCACATCGCTTTCCTTTTAGACATAATCCTGTTACTCAAAGAAGACAACATTGTTATAAGACTTTATTAGTCTAATTATCTTTTGAGAGAATAAGCTTTGAAGCTGAGGCTCTCGTGTACAGGATGCTTTCAGAAGCCAGTGGGTGGTACAGCCAAGTAGTGAAGTGGTTTATTTGTTGGGAGACACCTGGCCTGAGTAGAGGAGCTCGAAACACTATCAGGCTGCTGCTCCTGACCTCTCTCCCCCTCCTCCCTCCTCGCTCTCTCTCTTTCTGTACTCTTCCCTTCTCTGCGGTGGACTGTTTTGCTGCTGTCCCCCCGTCTGTCCACATTCCATTCACCAGGATACCTCTCCATCCTGTCCCAGAGGAGTGTGTCCATCTTTGTGTGTATGAGCATGTGTATGTGTATGTGTGTGTGTTGAAGGAGGTGGCCTACAGGCCTTGCCTCTGGTCACTTTATTAAAGTGTGTTTTAATTTACTCCTGTGCTCCTGTGAGCCCCTGCATCCTGACACACACACACACAGTCACAGACACAGACACACACACACACAGACACACACACACACACACACACACACACACACACACACAGCAGCCCCTCCTGAGACATGGCTTATTAACTCCGCTCCTGTCTGTCAGAGAGTCGGTGGGGGGGCCAATACTTCCGAACCACATTCCTCAGCGTGGTCTGGTCACGTTGATTTTTTAAAAATCCTTTGAATGCAGTCACATAGTGGGACGCACACCGTCATATAGACTGCCAGCACACAACTTAAACACGCATATATCCTCACTCGGTTGTGCGCAGACACACATAAACCATTAACATGCAGACATGTATAGTTTTATGGCCCTCCACGGAGTCTTTGTGAGGTCAGACGCGGAGCTCAGCCGACAGCAGCAGGGCTACATGTGTTATCCTAACAATTAACATGGTGATAATTGGTTAAATACAACTTAGCAATAATCGCTTTGTTTGGCGACACAATTACTGTAAAATCTGATTAAGTCAGCTTCAGAGATCTAATAAAAAGCATGTGGCCTCAGAGGATTTTGAAGAAACTGATCACATATACGTACATATTTTATTATTTTGTAATTGACAAAGTTTCACCATGACCTGCATAGATCAACAGCACCTCAACTGTATATCTCTATCTCCCTTTTCTTCCATAATTTATGTGTCTCACAGGGCTCCCCGTGTACATTATTTTCTGAGTCTTGCCTCTGTCTCAGTATTAAATATGGAGGGAGGAGCTGGAGTCTGTCTCAAAGGATGGTAGAGAAGTCATGTTGGGCTATCCTTAGGTCCTGGTGTGTGATGCTGGGGCCTCGGGCCCTCAACCTAGTCTCACAGCAGAGGCTTTAGGGCACAGCCAGAGGGGATTTTCTGTGTACGTTTGCAGCTGTGTGCTCGTGTGTGTGTGTGTGTGTGTGTGTGACACTGTGTTTCCATCTACCAGGGACTTTAGTAGGGACCTAAGCAGCAGAAAAAAGGATGCTTGTGGTGCAAGGTTTTATGTGTATTTATCTGTGTATGCACATGAGTCTGTGTCACCATGGCGGCAGTGGCCTTCTTTACATGTGTCACCTGTGAGTAGCTTGTGAAAAATGTATTAAGAGTGTGGAAGGGCCAGCTGGGGTAAGAAAGGACAGGGGGAGTGAGATAGAAGGGGGAGGCAGGAGGGAGGGAGTCAGGGAGTAAGGGGCACAGCTGTAGGGGATTAATGCCCAGAGTGGAGGAGCTGGAGCTGGAGCCCAGGAATGTTCCCGAGCGCCCCCTCAAGAGGGAGGTGAAGAGGGAGGGAGTGCAAAGGAAAGACAAGGGCACGGGCCTCAGATGTGTCCTGTACTGCACAATCTTTACGTATGTTTGTTGGAGAAAGAGGAGGAAGGGGTCGGTATTTCATCCTTGTCAGTCTTATCCACTGTCTCAATCTACCCCCGCCACCTCCACCTCCACCCACTCCTCCTCAGGCTCTTTGGCAGTGATCAGCCCCAGTTCACAAGACTTTTCTCAGAGCCGTCCCTCCCTGCCGGCTTTCAGTGTCACATTCTTCGTCTTGTGAGCGCTGTGATTTATGGACGGACACAGGAAGCAGTGTGTACGTGTAATTGCACGGTTACAGTCAAGAGTGAGGAGAGGGACATCTATCAGTTGTCCCGAGGCTGTCGCTGAAATATCGATCAATTTTTTTTTCCTCTCATGATCGCTGTGCTGTTTTCGACGCAGCCCAAAGCTATGAGGACTGTAGGAAATGATCAACACAAATTTAACAGGGTGAGGCTTAAAGGTAGAGGGTCTGTTTGTCTTCTGAAGCCTTTAAGAGATTTACTGGCGGTTGGTTTGTGTGATCACAAACTCAACTCAACCGCATTCAGTTAAGCGTGCATTCGTTTGGACTTTTCACTCCCACTCCAAGGAGTTTGGGCTATTGTAGTGTTGTGGCTGAAATAGCCGTGCCCTACACCGCCTCATATTAACAGCAGTCCCCTCTTTGTTTCTTTGCGCACTCAGGAGCCTTCGCCTCCTGTCACTCCATCCAAACTCCCGGCGTTGACAGTTGTCAGGGCCAACCCGCTCATTTCCCCGTGACGTGTTCAATGGGGCTGCACTGATCCCCACTGACGACTCTGAAGAGGTGACCGCGGCGGCGGAAATGGAGCGCCTGTCGTCGTGACCGTAAACCTGTCCGTCCATCCTCCTGCTTGCTCACCCGTGTTTCTCTTTTTCCCATTTGGAAACCACTCCACCTGGTTCGGACAATTACCCCACGTCCACTCGTCTCCCCGTCGCTGCTTTAACTCCTCTTCCAGCCACTTAAGTTGTGATGGGCTAAAAGGGATGCTTCAGCCACCGCTTGGCCCCAGCACTGTTATTAGATGCTCAGAGTTTTGTTGACAGCCCATAAAAAAGCTGTACCCTCTCATTGTGTGTCTGTATGTGTAAAAGTGTGCTAAAAACCATACCCCGCCTCAATGGAATTTACCACAACTGCTGGGTGTCCGTCCATTAATGTCTCTGCATGTGTTTAAGCTCTGCGGATCTGATTTATTTGCACAACTGAAAGAGAAAGGGAAGCCTCTCTAAGCTGCCATCCCGCCCTGCACACCTTGTCCTGCCACCAAGTACAAGCTCAAACAGTCCTCCCAGTCTGCAGCAGGGTGCGGTGAGACAGCAGGCCAGCCAGCCATCCAGGAAGGAGCATGGTCTAACAGGGATACAGGTCTCAACACATCACCTCCCAGCCACTGACGCTAATGCTAACACTCAATTCTCTCTGCCTCCCAAGACCTGACACACTTCAGGTGCAGAACAAACATTTAAGTTTACACACGCACATTTGCGTCAAAGATTATTCTTTCCGATGCGCGAACACTTTAACACAAAGTTATGCTTCCGCTCGCTGTCATTAGTCATGAGAAGGACTTCAAACACCAGGTGATATCATAGAAGCCTGGGAACAAACAGGCCAGTTTCCTTAATCTTCACATGGCTTCTCAGCACTTAGCTGATGCTTAATTGCCAGGGAAAGTTTTAACATCTGCTTCTATTCAATAGTCTTTATTGGCATGACTCACCCTCTATGCTACTGCCAGCCGCTCTCTACACCCAGCATCGTTTGTTTAAAAAAACAGAGGAGGAAAAACAGAATTTAACCAAGATGCCTGCTCACAGAACGACTGATAAATAAATAAGGTACAAGCCAGGCTTTCATGGGCACTTAGTCCTTGGAGGAGCCAGGTTTCATAATTTCAAAGTCATGAAAAAATCTGAGGATAACAAGGGGAGTTAAAGGCCGTGCTGCTATATTTATGGGGTAATCATTAAGGGGAAATGCAATTGGAAGTTGCAGGATGAACTTTGGGGTTTTGCTTTTTGCTCCTGCAGGGACAATGCGCTGTCTCGCTAACAAGTCATTTTTTTATTATTATCTTTGGGGGACATTTTGTCTTTATTAAGCAGTACACAGTAGAGAGATGACAGAAAATGAAAGGGACAGCGACAGGGAATGACTGAATGAACGGATCAGGGAACTTTTCTTTCGCATAAAGTATATGAAAGAGAATTTTGCATTCAAAGTTGTGCTACAACACACTTACTGACCTACAGAATAACAATCCTGTTCTTGTTTGATATTTTAAACACATTTTACAAAGTGTTCTCATGAACCTTATATAATCCAGTGCCACTAAAAGCAATTCCAGATTCAAACTGTGCTGAAGGCAGCAGCCTGCATGCCCTGATAAACTGTTAATGGTTAAAAAAAAAAAAAAAGGGGAATCAGTAATTACTGTCCCCCATGAAGCTGAAGATAAAACTGGTCAGATTATTTTCTTTAGACACAGCTGAGGTTTCTCTGTGGATACTTTTTTAAGATACTGATACAGGACATAGTCACTAAACCACTCAGACCAGGGGTTATCTAGAGTTAGTGACATTTGTGTGTGTGTGTCTGTGTGTTTGTATCTATGATTCTGTCTTTGTTTCAAAGTGTGGTCAAAGCAGAACCAGGATGTCACCATGACCTGGTCACTATGTGGGATCATGACTTAGGAAGGGAGGGAACATGGAGACAGAACGAGAGATTAGCTCAGAGAGTTTTGGGTAAAGAGCTTTCGCAGAACACAGATAAACTGCAAATAAATATATATAATATTGTGTATTGCATGTAGATGGTAACCGAGGTTGTCTAGTCATGAGTGGTCGTATCAGGGAAAGAGTTGGATGGTGGTGTCTTTTTCTTTTTCCCTTCCAAAACTCCCCCCCAAAAAGAGAAAAAGTGTAAGGAATGGATTACACTGCGTCTCCCGCTCTGCGACTGCTACCATGCTAGGCTAACAATCGTCAGTGAACAAACGTTATTGGAATAGGAACAACATCATTAACTGATGACATTGTGTGTTACATTGCAGGAGTATAGGTCACATAAAAAGTGGTGTTTGGCCACTGTGTGAAAGCCTGTCCTGGATGTTATCAGAGTTTATGGAAACGTTTGCGGCTCTTCACTCTTCTTCAGTTTGGATTTACACTCCAGGAATCCTGTTCAACGTTACCCTAGGGGGACAGTGTTAGCCTGCCAAACACACTGGTTAGCTCATCTTAAAAACCTTTTCTCTTCTGGTGTTTAAATAAAAAACAAGTAAGCTAAGCAGCCAAAAAAGTTTCAGGTTGAAACACAATAATGATCCGTATCTTTTTTTCTGTTCAACATAGTTTTATAACAGTACTCCAATGCTTTTCCTTTATTTCCATGTCATAAACATGGATCATCAACTGGTAAGGATGTTGACGTTTAGCCTTGGACATGGTACATGATATCATGTAGCCATTAAAAGCGTTTATAAGACCCCTTTCATGTGATTCTCGTTTCAAAACAAGTCAACTGGAAACGTTAAAAATTCAGCCAGAGGCTTATGCAGCTTTATTAGCAAGCTGTTGACACTTTTAGCTTGAAAAATCAGCGATCACCTTCTAGAATTGATTGACTTGCGTTTGTACGCCAGTGTCTGAAATCCAAGACCTGCTGTTTTAAGAGTTACTAAGAATTGCAATGGCTAAATCTGTCATCATTATCAATGTAAACTGCTATGTGTTAGACAGGCTTAGCAACAGTCGCTAATAGTGGCGAGGGTGAACGATCAATTGAAGTAAGTGTAAAAATGGCACAAAGCAGCCACTGTCAAAGGGAAATCCCAAGTTATCCGGGACAAATTTATCTTTAAGATAATGTACATTTAACGTTTATTCCATTACTTGCAAGTCAGATCCATCTTACCTAGAAATATCTGATACATCTGGCAAGCCTGTGATCTGACACTGAGCCAAGGAATGTGAACAGTGACGAAAAAGCAGGGAGAGACTGATAAAAGGGAAATGATCTTTGGGGAAAGGTTAAAACAAACCAGAGGATGGACTGTCCTGACAGAGGTAGAGGTGAGGGTGAATTCAGTGGTACAGTAAAAGGGACAAAAGGATTAAAGACAGAGAAGAAAGTTTCAAAAAAGAAAAAAGGAGAGAAGGGTAATACCGAGAAAGGGAAAAAAAGAAAGAAACAGAGGAGTTGGAGGCTTTGGGTGGAGTGTTTTTAGGTGTCTGGCTGTAACAGCATGGGTCTCTCCCCTGACACCTCCACAACTTATCATCCCCGCATTCCTGCACAGGGACACTCCCCTGCCCACTGACACTGTGTGTGTGTGTGTGTGTGTGTGTGTGTCGTTTTAAGTGAAAGGGCACGTTGGCCTCCCTCTCTCAGGACATCTGGCTGCAGAAAGAGGGTTTGTGTAAGACATGTTTATGTATGTGTGTGTGGGTGTGTGTGTGTGTGTGTGTGTGTATGTGTGGGTGTGAGGGAGAGCTGGGGAAAGAGAGAGAAAGAGAGAGAGAGAGAGATAGGAAAAGAAAGAGCAGTGAAAGGGGAAAAGCAACCGACAAAGAAAGAAAGAAAGAAAGAAAGAAAGAAAGACGCAGTATTGTGAGTGTGTCACAAACACAATTTCCCTTCACCACCTTAGCAGGGCCTTAGGTTGTGGCAGAGAGTACAGAAAACATCTCAGGGATTTCCTGCCATTCAACAGAGCCCCCGAGTCCCCTCTCCACTCCAACCTCACATTCTGTCCACCTCCTTGAAGCTCTTGAAGTGAGGGGTGTGGCTGCAGACCCTCGTTAATTCATTAAGGCATCCAGTCTGTGTGAGTGTGTGTGTGTGAGGCAGGCCAGAGGAAGCTCTTGTGAACTTTACTGATTACAGCAGAAGGGATGTGTGTTGTTACAGCAGCTCGGCAGACAATGCGATGTTGTGCAATGACAAAGGTGAAACTCCAGCTGTCTCTGACCTGCTTCTGTGTTAGAAGCAGAGTAACTTGCCCAAATAATAACTAACTGAAACACTTTCATGTGTCTGAAATACAATTAAATACATTTTGTTAGGTGTTTATTAGCAATGGTGGACAAAAAAGTATTTATTTTTCTCAACAAAACCTACAATGAATATTGTGATTGTTAAGAAATATGTCAGTAAATGTTCAATATTAATAAATTCTGAATAAACTCAGAGCACTGTTTCAGCGCTTTGGCTTCATGGCACTGCCAACTGATGCTGGGCTCTGACGCGATCTCATGGGGAAGCAGACGTAAACCAAATGGAGATTAGCGTGGTGCAACAACTCGCTGTAGTAACGTTGGAGTGAGAAACAAAAGCAGAGGGTTGAATGAGTCTGGATGAGTGGGGAGATGTGGTCAACACAGGTTTTCTGTTCTTTGGCAAGAACTGAAAGTGAAATTATAAGTATCTGTCAACTGTCATATGCTAGCTAACGTTAGCCTCAAGGGCTACAATGCTTATATTATCTTATCATGAATTAGCTAAATTGGTTAACTGTTTATTGGAAAACAAAGAAAGCTCGCTGACTGAACCAAAGAACCCTGACAGAATCTCAACAAAAAGCAGCTAAAGATCATTTCTGATTAATATGTAGAAAATGATCAAAATCAAATTGCACAGCCCAGTCTTTACAATAAAAAAAAGTACCGTTTGCAGTGCATCACAGAGACACTACCCAAAAACAGTTGGGAGTTACAGAGGGAGTTCAGATTATGATTTACATGAAAATATGTGTATAAGTCATCTACCTGTATGAGGGTAATAGGGGATGTTATTCTTAGGTGACCCAGACAGCTCCGGTGTTTTACCTCCTCTCTCATGAACAGCCTCCTTTATTGCCCTTGTGAAGAGTGTGAACTGCTGTGTTGTGCTTCTTTGAGTCACTGGCTGGCTGCTGTCAACATGTGGCTCGTACAGTCACCAGAGCTCGAGGGCACAAAAATCTCTGATGGAACTGCTGTTGGCACAACAGAGGGCCAGGGGGGGAGGAGGGGCGGGTGGCTCTGTAAAGTTATCTCTTTGAAAGGAACGCGCGCGTGTGTGTGTGTGTGTGTGTGTGCGCGCAGTTGTAGCTACAGGGAGTGTGTGTTGTTTTATGAGCGCTCCTTCCCATCTCAACCGCCTATAGCTTTGCTTTTAGACTGTGATTAATAGGAGCTTGAGGAGGCCATCAGAGAAATGCAACTTTGCACAACTATTAAATGTTTGCTGTGCTCTGCAGGAATGAGCGCAAAAAAACCCCCTCTTCTACTGTAATGTGATCAGTTTGTGTAAAACATCGCACAGTAGCATGTTGACGGATGTGACATAACTTCAATTAACCGAAATTGTTTTGTGCAAACTTTGAGCTGTTGCCGCTAATTTCTGGACATCGTCTTCTCTTACTCCACTCTGTCTCTATCCTGTGTGTCTCTCTGTGTTAAGTCTTATTTGCAAATGTGTATATGTTTGTGTATGTATGAGTGTAAGTGTGTGTGAGAGAGAGAGTGTGTGTGTGTGTGTGTGTGTGTGTGTGCCAAGCCCTTGTGCCCTCCCCTGTGCCCTCCCCTGTCTCCACGCCTGGATGCTAACCGCTAGTGAAGGCTAGCCAATTATCCCCAATCAAGCTACCCTCTCTGGAACTGGCGCGAGAGGAAGCTCCCACTAGAGCTTATACTAGTCATTATGGGGCACATCCTGACATTAACTTTCTTCTTTTCCTCTTTGACTTAATCTCCTTGTTCCTTTCTTTCTTTCTTTCTTTCTTTCTTTCTTTCTTTCTCTCTCTCTCTCTCTCTCTCTCTCTCATTCTCTCTCTTACTTTCTCTCTCTCTTTCTTTCTTTCTCTTTCTTTCCTTCTTTTGTCTCTCACTTTCTCTCCGTTGTGCTTTTAACTGAAGGCCTGATGCTGCCGCTGCTGAGGCGAAGCAGCAATCAAACACACAAACTAAAAGCACATGGGTGCTAATGCATGCCTTCCTAATAATGCATTAGAGAAATTTGGGGTTGATGATGGAGGGAAGAAGCGCAGGCCATGCGTGACGTCATTTGCAAAAAGAGGAACGTGTGTTTGCGTGTGTCAACTGGAGATGCAGAATGCTGCCCGCAATTGCTTGAAAGATTGTGTGGGTGCACCCACGGGGAATAGGGCAGGGAGGCAGTGAATTCTGGGAAATGTCACCACCACGTACACACACTTCTCCTCCCCTCTAGAGACTGAGAGACAGATTGGACTGAAATCAACTCAGGTAATTTACCCACATAGACAGGGTGATTACCTCTCTGCCTCTGCCTGTATTTCTACCTTTGTTTTTTTTTGGTCTCACGAACTTTCTAAATTCTTTGCTCCGGGACCTAATTTGCAGTCCCTGGTCTTGTTCAGTCAAAGCGCTCCACATGTTTGATGTGAACTCTTGGGTGACATTGCCTCGTCTGTGCTCAGCCAGATCAGCAGGCAGCCGGAGAGAGACCAGGCGAGGTGTGGTGCCTGTAGGTGATCCACTTCATTCTGCTCCTGTCTTGTCGTGACAGGACCGGCATTAAATGGAAGTAGTCAGTGACGGAGCAGTGACAGGCCCAACCCTCCACCCTCCCCCTGGGTGTATGTGTGTGTGTGTGTGTGTGTACAAGCAAGCATACAAGCTTCCGTATGCATTTTTCTGTCTCTCATTGGGACCTGACAACTGAGTGGCACTTGAATGGCACTTTTTCCCACTGCCCATCAGGCGGTGGCCGCGTTGTGTTAATGACAGTTGTAGCTACGCGCAATAAAATGCACTTTCATTTAATTTCCATATATAGTACTTATGTGTCAAAGAGCTGGGGGCGTGTGCAAAGCTACACACTAGAGATCAGCTTATCAATCATCTCAATCAACGCGCCATTTGGACATTTTCACCACGTGTAAAATGTCATAGAGGGTTACACTTTGCACCAATCGGCTGGTTGGTGTGAGATCAATGAGGTGACAGCTGATAAAAAACACTTCAGATGCAGCCTCATAGTGATCACATATACGTGTGTGTGTATGTGTGTGTGTTTGAAGATGAGCGTTTCTCTCAGCACTCTCTCCCCTTTCGCTCCTCCGTCTCCATTTCAAGCCAATTAGGTGTGTCTTTTAGCCCAGATTTGGAGTATAAGTTGAACATCAGCTCCCTTCATCGTTGAAAGGTGCATCTCAAATTAGTGAGCACAACACCACCACCCCCCCACCCACCTCCTCCTCTCCTCCTCCTCCTGCCTATCCTATCACCATCTCTCCCTCCTTTGCTCCTGTGAAGACACAGAGGCCCCCGGGGCCCTGAAATGTCTCCACACGCTGGAAATTGAATCAAACGGCATCAATCAGGACACTCTTTTTTTTTCCTCCCCCCCTTTCGCTCCTTCTTCCTCTACCCTTTCTTTTTTTGTCTGTTTGGTGTCTCTAAGCAGTCTGCCAGTGTGTATAAACAGCACCACTAGGAAGCACAATTGCACATGAAGTAAAACAGCAGTAGTATAAAGGAGTTTTTAAGGCTGCTGATGCTTTGAATTAGTGTTCGTTCGTCTAAGTTAGATTGCAAGCGGCACTTTTTTAAGTATTCTAACGGCCTAGTGTCTAATAAACACCATCCCGCTGACACACACACGCACGCACGCACGCACGCACGCACACACACACACACACACACACACACACACACACACACACACACACACACACACACACACACACACACACACACACACACACACTCACACACACACACACACACACACACACACACAGAGTGATATTATTATCCTCCTCTTCTGTGGCTCTATGCTGTAAAATGAGTTTGCCCCAACTCCATTAAAACCCGCGCCAGCCTCTCCCCTGACGCTGCCGCCCTATTTGCATGTGCTAGTGAGCCACTCCACGGAACAAAGGATCTCCTCTCTTCCTCCTCTCCTCCTTCACTCCGTCCCACCGGAATGCGCGATAAGTGGGCAGATGACATTCACGGAGAAAGACTGCAATAAAGTGACTCTCCCCTCCATCTCCTCCTCTCCCCTTTCCTCTGCCTCTATCACTCCCTCATCTCCGTGCCACCCCATCAGAGGCAGAAAGGGGATATTGCGAATGACACGGGCAAATCAGCAGTAAATGGGCACTAATTTGATTGACATCTGGGCTGCTGTCACCGAGGCGGGCGAGGACAGGCCCCAGCCAGCAGACAGGCGAGCGGCGTTTACCCAGTGCACAAAAAGCCAGCTTTCAACTAAATCACTTCTTGTCCGGTGGGTCCTGCCTCCTCGTCCCTCTCTCCCTTTGCCTCGCTCCTCCCGTATCCCCCTCCCCGCCACCCACCGCCGGCCGACTTGCCAGATTCTAATTGCGTGTGTCCTTCCTCTCAGTGCAATTTTCCCATTACCGCCACAAGAGCAGCCGCACAGCTCATCTGAAGCGAGGTTGTCTCCGAAAAATGTACCTCCAGGTTAACCCTTTGCTTGCTTTGAAGAGCCCCCTGCAAGTGCAGGCAGCATGGCGGAGAGGGACGGTGTGTTTGTTGTGTTTACGGTAAAGCATCAGCATCAGAGAAAACACGGGCAAATTCTTCGACACTTGTTTGTTTTTGTGCAGTTTGATTCACAATTGTAAATACTGGATCGATACTCATTGTTAACGAAACAAACAACTCTAACTTCTTTGCTCTCTTTTTTTTTTCATGTGCTCCTGCCGCTGTCTCTCCGTTCAAAGGTACGTTTCTTGTCTCTGTTTTTGTTTTCCCGACAGACACATTAGAGCTCAGAGCTCGCGACTGCTAGCTCTCATGCTAGGTGTGGCACGGCTAAAAGGCGCCAATGTGCATGTTGACTTATACACACATTCTTCCCCAGTCACAATCAAAGCATGTTTAATTCAAAGCATCAAGTCTCTCTCTCTCTGTAATCCTCCACTTCTCTTTCTCTCCGTTTCTCTCCCCCCACTTCTTTATTTATGTCTGTGATGTTGGATTGTGCCAACAGCAATGCCCAGGGCAAACAGCAGAGGCACCCATGGCAATGAAATGCTAATAAGTGCTGTGTCATTTCGACACACGCAATTCACGAGGGTGTTTCGTGTGAGTGTGTGTGTGCATGCACAGGCATGCAGACGTGTGTGTGTGTGAGTGTATGTGCATGGATCTGTGCATAAGCTAAATGTCACTGTGTAAGTACAATAACGCAACATAGATATAACATAGGATATTTATACATACATTTATTAGTTATCATGAAGAAAAGGTAACTGTGACACTGATACAAATACACACACGCCATTATTTTTAAACTAGTTCTCCCTCACATCGTTTGTGCGGGTACATTCGATGCTACTTTGCACTGGTGGAGTGTCCTTTTCCTCAGGCAGAGTGAGTTTGTTTTCTCCCCATCTGTGCCTGTTCGTTGTTAGCTTATTTGATGACTTACCTTCTAGTAAGCAAGAAGAGAAATGCACAAGGAAATATGTCACTGGAAATATAGTAAGGCATATCAAATGCCTTTTACGTACCGCGTTCATGCATGTTTTTTTACTTTCATCATGCATTTGTGAATACCATTAATAATACAGTTTTCTTTTGATTGTAGGAATAATATCAGCGAATTACTGATTCTTACCAACATCTGTCCCTCTCAACAGCTTGTCTGCTTTGTACCTCTGTTGGTCAACTCCTTATACGGCTGTTTGAAGGCAGCAGATAATGTTTTCAGCATCTAATCTGACTGATATTACCAAAGTGCAATGATCCACACCAGCTCCAAAGATTACATCAAGCAACAGCAGGCTGATGAGAAATCACCATTGAAACTTCTGCAGAGAAGTTCAAACAGTTGATGCACAGACATTCAAATACCTCCATGAAAACTGTTTTCTGAGATACATGAAAAGCCTAAAGACAATTAAGACTTCTCTCTCAGTTCTACATCACTGAGCTTCCTCAAGACCACTTATTCTCGTCTTCTTTTTCGAAAAACACCTGGTTTAGCGGATGGAGAAGGAGACAAAGCTGCATGCTTCATCACCTTCTTTCCAACATGTCTGGCAACCTTTTTTTTTTTTTTTTTTTATAGCAATAGAGGCAAAGTAGACCTTTGGCTTTAATAACTGGCCTGATGTGGTAGCATGGACTCATGGCTAAGGCTGATAAATTTATCTTGAATATCTTGATGTTACTAGAAACATAATTTCAAAATTTCACATATTATTCAGTCAGTTGGTTTATGTCCACGGTTATTGTTGGATGTAGACCAGGGATGGAAATGTTTTTTTTTGTCCACCTGCCACTGTGGCTGGTAAATTCTGAAATCTACCAGCCACTCAACATTTTTACCAGCCACTTTCATATTTAAGCGTTGATGTGTACAGTACAATGCCAGTGTTAAAACTGTTAGATTTTTGAGTGTCCGATGCATGTTGGCGACAAACCGAGCAGTACATCAGTTGACTTTCCTCCTCGTACACAAGCCAATACCGCCGTTCCCCACTCTCTGCTGTTCTCCATTGGCTCCCCTTTCTCCTTCACACTCTCCTCAGCGGTTCTCTTAACTCCCGCGATGTAACGCCACATTTTAATTTACTTTAGTTCTTGTAAACTCCGACAAAAAAGTAGCTCCCGCTTACCTTTATTCATGCACCACAATAAACAGTTCCTACTTAGAGTCAATGGTTGCCAAGCATAGAGGTAAACGGCTCCATAGACATATATACAGCCGGCTCGGCTGACCGGAGCGCGGAGTAATAATTAGTAGCAGTGACGAGTCCAAGTGAAGGCTTGCTAGTGAAGTCCAACTGACACTTTGGTCCAATCAGAAACATATAATTTGACCGGATCTAACTCTAGGGTTGTGGAAAGCGCACTGTTATGCCTTAACCAAGATATCGATCATTAAGATCAATTGGATCAGATCTGACTGGAATGAACCCGTCACAGTGGCTGCTAAACTGATTCAATTCACCCGCCAGCACACAAATTCACATGCATTTGGCGGGTGGTGGGCGCTAATTTCCATCCCTGACGTAGACACCGCTGAAGAGTACAAAGGAAGCCGCCATGCCCTGTGCATCGAACTTGACTGTGCTCTATGCCCTTTATTCACAAAAACAGTGAATGGAAAATAGAGTGTGCCAGCTGTGTTCAGTTGAAAACGGCTTGAAATAAACAAGGAACTTCTTGTCAGGTCAGGTCAGCTCAGCTCAGGTACAAGTACAGCACAAATAAATATAAATGTGGAATATCTTTACAATAACTGGAGAGTACTGTTGCCTAATTCACATTATGAACCTGTTTAAACCTAGAGTGTGTATTTTATATCTCAGAGGGTGAATCATACTCACCGAACTATACTTGTGCGATGTATAGATATGATGAGAGATTGTTGCTCTTTAAATCGCGTATTTTGGATGTTTGCAGGTCTTGATTAACCTTTTTGTGGCCTCATACAAACACCTTTCTTTTCAAAAATTACAAAATTGATCAGACACTGTCACCACTAAGGAGCACAGTTTGGCTTCTGCCTCGTGGTGTTCGCCCTGATGCCATTGTTCGTCATTGTTTGTGCGTTAGATTTCTATCACACTTTATGTAATAATGCAGTACATGTCTGGTGTGCACAGGGAGGAAAAGAGCAGGGGTGACATTGGGGACTCATTGCCCTGGGGCCAAACCTGCACTAGATAGAGGAAACAACTGTATACACACACACAGTATATACACACACACACACACGCCATTAAAGGAATAAAACCATGTTTTCGCTTTGTAAAAACTCTGCTCAGCATATTGAATACTTTGGATTGTTTTCATTTCAAGAGAGCTGGAAGAGATAAATCCAGGATGTGAGCGAGTGAGGAAACAAGGTTGTCCATTAGTCAGCTGCTGTGATCGTCTAAAGAAGCCACCCTTGGCCCTTAATGGCTTCTCGGCAATAATTGCTACACTACCTCCTCTGTTCCTATTCACTACTACGTGACATGCTTTTGCTGGAGCCACTGCTGTACATGTCCACAGCCTAGTTATAGTCAAAGCATCTCCGAGGAGCATTGTGCTTTATAAGTATTGCTCTAATAAAGAGGGTCCAGGTAAAGATGGGACTCTGAAATGAAAAGATCTTTTTTGCTGCCTCCGTCTCTTTCCTGCCCTCTACTGCATTTCTTTAGCTCCGTCCTCACCCTCTTCTTTACTCTCTTGGCTGCAAGCTGCATTGATGTAGAAAGATAGAGGCTCTCAATGTGTGAAGGGCCATGTTTCTCGTGTCTGCTCTCCAGATAACACACAAGTGCAGCTAATGGTTCGGATAATGCTAAGCGTTTTGGGGACTCTTCGCGTTTCTTGATAAAGTTCTGACCCTTTTGCCCATCGTCACACAATAAAACAGCCTACTCCTCCAGGAGGATATGTCGCTGTAAGGGTCCTTATACTTATGTGATGAGTGTGTGTGTGTGTGTGTGTGTGTGTGTGTGTGTGTGCGCGTGATAGAGAAAGACAGGAAGAGAGAACGAGAAAGAGAGAGACAGGGATGAATGGAGAGTCTCACAGGTCCTCCAACTCAGCCCAGGTTAATGGAAACCATTATCACACACAGCCACTCTGTCTGTACAATCAGAGCCTCTCTTTCCAAGGAAGGCACTTTGTCACACACTCACGCAAACACACACATACACACACACAGAATATATTTGTGCCATATTCTTCAGCCTTCCCTACTTGTTTAGCTTCCTAATGTACAAGCTGTTCCTCAGCCTGTGCAGGAGAGGCTAATTGTTTTAGCACGTAGCTGCCACTCTTATTTTGAGCACTAAGGAACACTGGGGGTCATTTTACCGAGATGAGTCAGAAACTGTTAGCTAGCAGGCCTGACTCAAATCTCCACGCTTTCTCTTTTGTTCTGCTCGGCAGCTTTTTTCCCCCCCCCACTTCCTGAACCTGAAAATGCTTTCATATGAAGCAGCAAATGTGGCCCAACAAACGTTTTTTTCTTCTTAAAAAAGAAAAGAAACAAACGCTGCAGTGACATAGATTTGCCTGCTACATTTGCTGCGAGGCACAAGGCAGCATCAAACATTTAAAAATATGTGAGACTCACTTAAAAGAGCCAGTTGTTTGCTGTGGGAAAATTTTGGACAGTTTTGTTTGTCTATATTCGTGCCACTGAGCAAAGGGTGTAAAACATGTAGTGATTCTTTTGAAAAAGAAGCATGCTATCCTCCCACAGTGGCATCATCGCTGAAGGCACAGAGAGGTGAAATGTCATATCCAGTCTATCTTTGTATTCGCCACGTGAATATCTGCATGGCACTGAATAAGCGTTTCACTGCACAAAGCCACAGAAACCAAGACTTTAAGTACTGTAAGAAAACCTCATTCAAAATCACTTTTGTTTGAGCTGGATGAGCATTATTTCTCCTATGTGATGACAACGGGAGAGAGGCGACGATACATAAAAATAGAGAGAGAAAAGGAATGACATGAAACAACTAGAAAGGCACTCAGTAGAGTGCATACCTCCGCCGAAGGCCCAACAGTCCCATTTAATTCAATCGAGCCAATATCAGATTCGATAGCCCTGTCCTATCCAGATCTGCATCAAAAGTTAATGAGGACCCATTCGAGACCCATTCTCAATCCAAGTTTTGTGGAAATCCATTTCGTAGTTTTTTTGTAATCCTGCTGACAAACCAACCAACCAACAAGTAAACAAAAAACAAACAGACACAGCTGAAAACATTACCCTCTTGGCGGTGGTAAAAATTAAAAGCCACATTTGAATTGCATGGCCAGTGCCTTTGACCCCATATACAGTAAGCTATGAAGGACCTAAACAGCCAAAATAAAAAAAAAACATTGCCATGTCTTTAAATGCACAAAAAATAATGTAAAAAAAATGTAATAATTTCCCAATTCATTCATTTTTGATTTTGGCAGTTGCGGTCCTCCGTAACAGCCCGCCAGGAACCCCTAAAATCACACAATTTAACACAAATTCCTAAAAATTGCCCCTACAACACTTAGCCCGACAATATGTTATGCAGTTCATTCCATTTTCACAGAAAGGTATGGTAAATTAACATTAAATTCAGCAAAGTCTTTTTATTTTATATTTATAGCTTTTAGCAGCCTGCAGGCCCAAGACTGCTGCGTGTTAGTCACCATCTTGACAGGCAAGTGACGAGCTATGATCAAAGTTGGACTATAGACACCGGCAAATTGGGCTCCCCAGGACCCTGGGGGCTCCGAAAGGAAAACAACAATACACGTCTGCTGGTTTGTGGGGGTTTGCTTATTGGGAAAATACTGAGGTTATGCACCATGAAAGCATACAATCAGCTGACATCTTATTTTGAGGCCCTGTCTTGTCCATGTGTGTCTTGTGTTTAGACATTTGTCATTGTTGCGAGTTCCTAAAGTAGTTTGTGTTTAATCAAATTACCACGCCACACATCAGGGGCCAATCGGTAATCTAGTATAATAATAGACTGGAGCAAAGGGGGGTTAACGGGGCCCAGCAGCTAAGTTTTGCCTCAGGGCCCAACAGCAGGATATTCCAGCCATGGCTGTGAGAATGAACAGGAAGAGTAGTGTGTTTTTTAGAGAGCGGAGATTACAGCTAAAGAGATGGAAAGATGACATCAAAAGAGGGCGTTGGAGGATAACATCGATAGGGGAGAAACAGTTATGATGATGCATAATAGCTACAATGGAAAAGTTTCTTTATTAGAAACTTTATTATTTAATTATTTATCCTAGGTATGGACAATAAACCTCAGTTTCACTATTTTAAACTGATGTTAAAAACAACATTGAGAAGTTACATAAGGACTTAAACTCTCTGTTGCTGTGTGTGTGTTTGTGTGTGTGTGTGTGTGTGTGTGTGGTTGAATACATTCTTGTGCGCTTCAGTGTCCAGCTCCCTTACTGTAAGCAGCATGTGTGTTTGTGTATGGACACATGCCACTGTCTCTGTGTTGTTCCTGCCTCAATCAGAGAGGAGTTGACCCATCACAAAAGCCACAATATTGCATTGTAAACACACACACTGACACACACACATGGAGCAGTAACCCTGCGTTCCCCTGTAAACAGTTTACAGTGCCTTCTCTCTCCCTTACGCAGACACAAGCCAAAGCGTCAGTGTTGTGTTCAGCTAATCCTACTGTTTAGGCTTTGTTGGCGGCCTCTAGCTACGACTGTGTACGACCTGAGGGAAGAAGTGTTTGTGCGTGGGCATGTTTGTTTATGTCACATACATTAAGGACCCCCTCTTTAGCCCCCCAACCTGCACTAATCTTCAACTATATCAATCTTATAGTTTGTTTGGGTTCTGTCTCTCCTCTGTGCATCCTCCTCAACCCCATTTGTTTAGCTGAGCCTGTGCTTGTTTTCTTGTCGTTCTCCCCTTGATTGAGGTTGACCGAGCCATCTTCACAAACTCACAGTACACACAGACACACACAGACATAGCTGTGTGTATAGACACTGTGCGGTTTTGGCTTGTTTTGTGTAGCAACGGCCCAAGGTAGGAAATGCTGTTTAGATTAAGTGTGTTCTGATGTCCTCTCAAGCCTTGTTCCTGCTGGATCACGACCCGTTTGTACCGCAAACCTCTCTAACACTACACACGGAAACACCAGTGGTTTAGGGTTAGGCGTAGGACAGTGGAGGTTTCTGTTTTACTAACCTCTCACCACATCCTCTGTGTGACTCTGTGACTCTGACTGCAGGAGGATGGTGCATTATTTTGAGAAAAATGATGCATGTTTATTGTGTCCATGCCACTGTTTAATTGTTTATCCCTTCTTTTAGATCTCCAATTTTCTCCTCCGTTTTTCTTTTGTTTTCAGGCTACACTGTAAACAGCTCAAATAAAACCTTGTTTTATATACGTGGGGGTTTTGAACCAGATTTTTCATTTGATTTCCTTAGAGGTGCTCACAACTGCCAAACACTGAAGTCCAGCCAACTAGGGCACCTAAATAACAGCTATCAGAAATAAAGAGCTGACATCTGATGCCTGCTCAATGTTTTAATGGTGGAGAAAAAGAACATTTTTTGTCCATAAAGTCGGTGTGGTCTCCTTGTTTTCTCTCACCAGGCAGTCCTTTGCTGTGAATTTTTCCATGTAACCATCCCTGCTGGTAACAGAGAAAAATAAACACATAATCGCTAATAGATTTGAGAACATTTTCAGCTATTTGCCATATTTATTACATCTTTTTTTCTTTTAGAAGCACCAATTTGCATTAGATCATTGAACTTATTTCAAGAGAGCTAACCCTTTAAAACCCTAACCCTGTTAATAGATATCATGACTTCCAGACTCTCTTATTGGTTGAGGGTTAGGGGTTAGTATCCTACACTTCCCATAAAGCAACTGACTTTTTATCGACAATTTTAAGTATCAAGTCCAAACCCAGATAACCCTGATGACATCATGAGGATTATTTTCCAAGACTTGACAAAACTCTGAATGCACATGATATTTTCCCACAGAGGTTGTCTGCGAGTGCAAAAGTGGTGGACTGCCACTTTAAAACTATGCAAAACAAAAAAAAAAAAACACTTAACTATTTTATTCTTTGTTTCTTGGATTGGTTAAAGACACAGTCATCACTGCTGAAACTATATATGTAAGTAAGAGGAGTCATTTGAAATGTAACAGTATTATAAAGAAATCTATAATTTATTTAGAAAATTCAGTTAGTTAAATTAAGGCTTGTTTTAAAAGGACCCAACCTGTATGTAAAGGAACACCCTGATTATTTCATTTCATTTATTTCTTTATTTTTGCTTATTTAAAGATTACATATTATTTTCATAGTAGCCTGAATTTTAGGTAGTTTAAAGGAGTGTCTACTAAAAGCTTGATATTAGCAGATTACGACAAATCAAAGAATATTTCGCTTGTTCGTGAGTTAGGTTTTTCTGCAGTGAAGGTGATAAAAGTTCAAGAGCAGATGACGCAAACAAAAGGAAGAAGGACGACAGGAACAGAAAAAAAGAAAAGCATCAGAGAAATGAGAAGTTATTTTGCCGGCGCACTCGCTTTTTTCTGTGTTGTGAGGCGTGTGTGTATGAAAAGTTATTGTGATGAGATCAGCAAGAAGCTGCGGAGACACCTCCCCTACACTTGTCTCAGTGGTCCCCAGCATCATTACCGGCACCACCGCGGTACGCTGCCTTATCTACTGTGGCAACTGATACAGTGACAGCCACTCCTCCAGGAAACGCACACGCGCTCATTCGCACATATACCCACACAATGCGCAGGGCCATACTCACAGCGCTCACCTAATCTACAGCAGTTTTCCCCATGGGTCCTCTTCATTGAGGCTGCGTGTGTGGTGGCAGAGGGATGATAGCAACGATAGTTATTTTCTGTAATGTTTAATGTTTATGTTCAGACAATGAAATATAATGTGACATCCGAGCTTCCCTAAAGCTCTGATAAAGTCAGGAGAGGGCAGTCATGTCATCCCGTCTCTTCTTTGGTAATTTACACACACGCGTACATACGCGCACGCACGCTAACTTCCCTTCTGCCACTTCATTGGAAATCTTCAACTAACCCCACGTGCCTTTGATTTGTGAGCTCAGTCGATTCAGTCACACAGGCTCACAGTCATTTAAAATTACTGCTCAGGTGGGAACCATGGATGTGTGTGCAAGTGTGTGTGTCTCTGCATGTGTGTGTGCAAGGCGGGCTCGGTGACTTCATTCATTTTAGTGGCTGAAAACGCAGCCCACACCTGTTCAACTTGCCATGCTAACGTTCTCCAGTGGTCTTAGTCACATTAACGCTTTGAACCTTAAACACACACACTCTCTCTCTCTCTCACACACACACACACACACACACACACACACACACACACAATCCATCTGCTATTTAAACTCCAGTAGAACCCAGTAAAGTTAAGATTCATTTTTATGTAGTTGGCTCTTTTGCTGTACAAGTTCAAGGCTCTGCGCTGGTATGTGCTTTAGCACCTGGTAAAGCGGCTATAACTGGTTTAAATGGCAAAACTGATTTCCTCTTTAAATTACTCCGATCCAAAATGTCTTCCGCTCTGCTTACCTGCTCCTCTCAACTCAACTGTCCTGTTAAATGAATATGTTTCATTCCCATATCCTTTCTTTCTGTCTCTCTGCCTGTTTCCTCCAGTCTCTCTTTTTTCTGTCTGTGTATGAAATGATGTAAGTCGATTTATGATATGTATGCTGAGCTGGGAAAAGGAGATTTTGTTCTTTGTTGTTGACACGAGAGGTAGTGCATGACAGTCTAATGTAGCCACAACCTCATGTGGTTACATATGCCCTAACACTGTGTGTTTTCTTTAGGCAACCGAGCAGAGGATGACTATTGTTGCTCCTTTTTGACCCTCTCCTATTAATCACGAGTTCGTGTGTCTGTGGGTGTGTATGTGCTGCTGAGAAAAAGTGCACATTATACTCGCTGTGTGGTGAAGGAACCTGTAAATACATCAAAGTAGAGCTTACACTGTGTGTGGACTGACATAAACACACTCACAGTGAACAAGAGGACAGGAAGTGAGAAAACATGGATCTGTAACTGAGGAACTATGACTGTAAGCATATTACATTTGACTTTTAATCTCTTAAAGGTGAATAAGGTGTATTTTTTTTTACATATTTTGGTGTATTAATATTTCATTCTTACCAAGCGTTTTGGAATCGGTCTGGTAGATCACCTCAGCTGGCAGCCGTTACAGGGCTGCGATGTAATCCTTTGGGGCAACTGTGACCGTCCATGTTATGTCCATTTACAGTTCTTGTTTCTGCCACTGACAGGCTGAGGTTGTTATTCTACGTGTCAGACAATGTTACAGAGAAATTTAACAGAGATAGACCTTTTTGTTAAATATTAACATCCGTTTTGCTGCAAGAAACTCAAGTCATGTTCAAAGAAAAGTGTTGTTCTGAAATCTCGCGAGGTGAGCAGTCGCAGTTGTTGCCTCATCTAGACTGTCAAAATTAGTAAGACTGCCAGATGAGGACTGATTCCAAAACTTTAGGTAAGAATTAATCACTTACACACTTAAATATCGAAATAAAGTGCCCAGGTTTAAAAATACCGACTTTCCCTTTAAGGCCAGAAACGACAGGCAAAACACTGTTTTTTATGCACTGCACTGTAAGTTTAAAAGTTGGCTGTACTTAAAAAGTCAAGTCAAGTAAATTAGACTATTGAATTTAAGCTGAATGAGCTAAAAAGTTTTAACAGCTTAAAATTATTAGTCTACTTTACTTGGTATTTTTGAGGTAATTGGTTTCCTCAATGTCACTTTGCCAGATTTTACAGTTTGGTCAGTTATGTGATTTTGGGCTGTATTGCTTCCATGCGTCTTCTTTCAGATTAGTTAAAAAAGAAAACGTACACACATTTACAGTAGTTGTTAGATTTGTGTCTGGGAATGAATGCACAATAGTGCATATTCAGTCCAAAATGTCTCATGATTGTATTTAAATGTAAAATTGCATCAAACGTTTTATAAAAGAAAATATAATCTTAATGTAAGTAATCAGCTGGAAAGTTTCCCGGTGATATCTATTAGTTTTCACCTGAAGTGTCTAAAAAAGAAACATGAATTACTCAACACTTCTTTTGACTCAAAATCCCTGTTTTTAAAAAGGTCCACTCATCAGTGCTCGAGTCACTTGTAGCTATAGTAATCCCATTTCTTCTCCAACGAATGAAGTACTGCAACACAATATTTATTTATTGTGATAATTCCATTCAAATAATTGAACTGGTGAAGATGCCATCCTTTGATTACATGTAGAATAACGCTTTTAATTCTCTTTTTAAAACCTTGAGAATACTTAATATCCTATTAATTGACTACTTAGGCTTTTGTTAATGTATTAATTTACACCTGCTGATGTGAACCGTTGCCTAGCAACAGCAGCTGTAACCAACATCAGACAGATAAGCCCTGGAAACACAGATGTTGGAAAGAATTTAAGGCTCGGTGTGAGGTGAGACTGGCAAAAGTGCAGCTTCTGCCATCAATTTGAATTTAGTTCACAGAAAAACAAGAACATCTCTGTTGGATGTGAGTCATGTTTGTACAGAAGGCATCTGTGTGCGCTCCTTTCCATTTTGTATCAGATTTAGAAAATAAACGTAAACCAGAGGGTAATATGTAAATCGATAGCGGTTTCTTAAAAAAACACAAAGCCTTTTAACCTCAACAGCAACTTTAAAATTCAACTTTATGATTATTATCCTGAAGGAAAATTGGTTAGCAGGGTTGGCATTTAACACGCAGGACAAAGGAAGACACAGGTGACAATGAACAGCAACAATGAAGTGCCAAGGACATAAAGCAGGATGAAACATTTTTTTATGAAAGATAAATAACTAGTGCTCTCTGTTAAGCAGATTCACTGTGTAGTGCTTTAAGTTCAGGATTATTCAGTTTGGGGCCTTTTGTACTCGCTCTCATGCTGCTAACCTGTGTCTGGGCCTCATCACCTCATGCGGTAGCTCTGAGGCTTCTGCTTTAATTTATGACACATTTCATGAAAACACGATTCAGTGGTTAAATAAATGTAAAAGTTTAGTGTACTTTCATGTATTGGTAATTACTGCTTTATTAAATTTGATGAATAAAAGTTTCTGCTTTTGCATTTCGAACAGTGCGTAGGTGTGTGCGTGCATACGTGTGTGTGTGTGTGTGACGGGTCCTATATGGAAGCAATTAGTGGCAGCTCGGGCCCTCAGACACCCACAGTGCCTCTCACTCTGGGCCAAGCGGAATGTATCTCCCTCCCCCTCTCCCCCTTTCTCTTTCTGTCTCTCCATTTCTCTCCCTCTTTTACTACCTCTCTTTCTCTGTACCTCTCTCTCTCTCCGTTTCTCTCTCTGTGGACTAAATTACTTTCGTATGAGCCCCAACAAAGGGGCAAGGTGAAACCCCTTTTCTATTTTTTTTTATTTTTTTATTGGGAACAAAAAACCCCGGACATATTTTAATTCACATCACACATTTCCAATTTGCGCAAACAGGCCCTGAAAATACCAGCGCTAATTAGACTAAACCTAATGTGTGTGTGTGTGTGTGTGTATGTGTGTGTGCGTGTGTGTGCGTGCTTACATGTGTGCATGCTCCATGAAAAGAGAGGCCATCTCCAGTTGCATTACAGTACCCCCTTTGGGTGCTGTGCTGGCTAGTTAGTATGCGCAGCCAGAGCCATGTAGGATATGAGTTTTTGGGGGGTCCCTACATCATGTGGTTCGGGTGGAGGCGAGCAGCTACGGTGGCCGTCGTCCTCCGCATCCACCCTCTGTATTTTACTTTGTTTGTGAAGGTATAGCTTGCTTTTTCGGGACATCCTAATTTAGAATTTAATGCTTGAAAAACCAGAAGCAATTGAATTAGTGGTAAAGCATCCACTGAAGAAAAAAACAAAAAAAAACCCACAGATAACCTGGCAGCAAGCAGTGACAGGATTGCAGTTGTCAGGGTTTGGCAAACCGTTGTCACCCCCTCTCTTGTTACAGTAAAGAAAAGCTCAGTGGAGGAACACTGTCAGCCCTGCCAGCGGTCTCTCTTCCTCTGTCTGTGGGAACTGAGAAGTCGGCATTTGCCATGTGCATATCCCTCCAAACTGACTCTAAATGAGATAAATAAGTTCAGACTAAATTGGCAGCTTGCGTCCAAAGTGATTATTCTTCCCTTAATGTCTCCTCATTGGAATGGGAGAAGACTTGGCCTAAATGGTAATACCGCGGGGTGTGGCAAGGCGGTCTTTTCCAACACAAAGAAGTGACGAGTGACGGCAGCCAGAGTTTACTTGTCAAGGTTTTTCAACACACACACACACACACATGTACACGCAGCGTTCTCGTGTGCTAACCCCGTCCTCTTCAAACATTCTGTCTCTCACTCCGCACTCCTACAAAACTTGGCCCGCGACAGGGTCTTGCATTCCCTTCCCATGAGTCCTAGCGTGGCTAGTCAGCAGAAGGACCCCAGATTGTGCTGGCTGCGTCGCCGCCTGCCTCGTTTTGGGAGCGTGCCTGGGCCCTCCGTCTCAGTAACCTTGGTTTGCCCCCTCTGTTTGTGAATTCCTGCCGCTCCAATAGGACCACACTGTCCCCAGCAAAATGCTTTCTGGCAGTGGGCAGCTGGAGAGACCGGTGGGAAAGTGAAGTGAAAGCTCAGATCATCTTTCAGGCAAATAAATAGGGACTGATCGGAGTGTTTCACCTTTAAGTCATTTATAGACAAATATGGGGGGGAAAAGCTGAGAGCTGGAGTGTGTTTGTTATTTATAACACACTGCCAGGTCAAGAGTCACAAAGGAGTGAAGTCTGATGGTGAAAAATTTGTCATAGTGTAAATAAACATAATTACCAGTTAAGAAATAGACAGCTTATCTTATCAGATTACCCTTGCTCTGATAGGATCCTGGCTCCGATTGGTGCTTTAAGTTGAAGCGAGAGTTGGGATTGGTGAGGTGCGTTTCGAAGTGTCAGATTTCATGCTGTGGCCGTGTTTTGTGTCTGCCAACACCCAGACTCTGGAGTGTTTAGCCTTCGCTGCTAGTTTCTGCTGTCTAAGGAATTTCACGGGCTTGAGTAATTTTTAGTTATGTCTCTCCTTCCCTCTGTTTCTTCATGCACGTTCTCTCTCTTTCACTCAGTTTTGTTTAAAATCATAGTTATTTGCGGTGCGGCGATGGATAGTTTGTGGCTTTTCGGACCGGCTGTATTATTCCAGTATTAGGTATCTAGTCTTTCACCATAATGCTATAAGAGGCTTCCTTGGCTTAAGATATCAGATAGCTTAAAATGGTATAAACATTTGCATTCTCCCAGTAGTATTCAAGGTCGCTTTTCAATACAGTTACAGTTTGGAGCTATGATGACCTATTGTTTGTTCCTACATCGCTTCATTTAAAGGGAAACTGACTTTTTTTTTAACACAACAGAGTCTGTTTACAGGTGTTGGAGTAATACACAAAATTAATTCTGTTTCGAAAACATCAGTTGGGGCTGAAAAATGCTATTGCCATTTTGTATCAGTTTTGATAATTAATGAATCTTTTAAATAATTTATCAAACCATTTTTGTGCGAGGAGTTAGTACTTGTCTCTGTTTCATATCATAGTATAACTAATACCCTTGGTTTTGCACTGTGTGGCGAACAAAACAAGACATTTCAGGGCTCCGGGGTGCGACTGCTTTGGTACTTCACATGCACCAAAAAATCTGCCAAGTGCGACTAAACATTTTCATAGGTCGCACTGGTGCACCTGAAATTCAGCAGATTCTTTTTTAAACAAGTGAGGTTGAGGTCACGTGTGCTGTGATTTAGATGAAGAAGATCTTTATTAAAATTAAAATGTGGTATTGCACTGAAATGAAAACACAAGGCACACCAGTGCAACCATTGTGAAAAGTTAGCCTTGAGGCCTGTATTTGAATAAGAAATTATGATGACCATTTTCACTGTTTTCTGACACTGTTTTTTAGTTAATGATTAATCAGTCATAAGTAAAAAAAATATGGACACATTAATCAATAAAGAAAACCATCACTAGTTTATTTTCAACCTGCTGATTTTGAAGCGGTTCATCTGTTCTCCTGCCTGCCTGCCTGCCTGTCTGCCCACATCCTTGCTGGTTCTTCCGCCTGTCCGTCTGTTTGCTTGACGGTCCACTGTGTCACAGCGCTACTAATGGCCACTGCTGAGCCAGCCACTTTCTAAATGACACCCTCCTCCGCTCAATACAGCTGCCCTGCAATTACACACTCACTTCTTTCTCCCATTTTTTTTGTCTCCCCTCTCCCGTCTCCACCACTTTCTCTCATGCGCAACACAGTGGCTTCCCTCCCTCGTGTGAAAGAAAAGCAGTTTCTGGTCAATTTTCCCTCGATATTTTCCACTCAACGTGCCTCTTGATGAAAGACCCTCGTCTTGTGTGACGCACATACACATCTGCGCACTTTCATGCATCACATATCAACGGCTGAATGACTGACTGACGGTGTACGACTGGAGCATCTTCTCCCCGCTGATAGCAGCGCCCTCACCAACAGGATGATTCGTTCATTCATCATTCATTCCTCTCCCACTTCTCTATCTTTTTCTCCCTCTTCACATCACATCCCTTCCTCTCCTTTTAATCATCTTTATCTTGTTGCACGTGCGTGTGTGTTTCTGTGTTTCTGTGTGCCTGCGTGCGTGTAAGCAGCTGAGGGTGGCGTACCGCATTTCCTCCATTGTAAGCTGTACTAAAGACATATGGAAGCCAAATTGAGTTTGGCCTTCGTTTGACTACAGCAGCCCTGCCAGACTGAATCCTGGATCAAAACATACTCATGATCACTCTCATTCTCCACAAATATCAGCACTCCAACCCCTTCATACCCCAGGTGCCACTTGTACTTAATATAGTTCAAATGACTTTATTAATTCTCGAAGGGAAAACAGTAGCACTTGACCTGGTGTTCATCTTGTCTTTCCTCTGCACCTCGTTCTCTTTCCTCGGACCACACACGCTCGCAAACTTGCCCCTCAAAGTTCATTGGTTAATCAGCCGGGGGTTCCAGCATCCTAAAAGATGGTGGTGGCAACATTTTGGCACTGGCAGCTCATAACTGGATTGCTGTAATTATTCATTGGGAGAGTGATGCCTTCCAGGGGCTGAAGATTGATTAGGTTTGATATGCGACTTAGTGTAATCTGTCTTTGACCAGGGCTCCTGTCCAAATTGGCAGGAATAATAAAAAGAGAGGAAGTTATTTTTAAAGAGAGAGGAGAAACGAGTGAGCAAATGAAGACGGAGGTGGGTGGACAAAGGGAAGAGAGAAAGATTGAGGCGGATCCTGTGTCATGTCTCTTGCGGCGCCCTTTGCCACACACAAACCATCAATCTGCAAACAACAACAGCAGGGCAACCATTTTGTTTACAGTTGAGCGAGGCTCTCCGGCTAAAAAAAGCCATTACAACCTTAAAATACTGCACCTCTTATTGTCAGCATCATTGTGTGCTTGGTTCAAAGTGTTAGTTTTCCAAGCGCGTTTGTTTTTTTTTAATGCCTTGCTTGTTTTGTCAGCCAGACCAACGCGATCCTCGGTTGTCTCATTTTCCACGACTAAAGTGTGTCTTCAGTTAATCCTCCAGTGTAAGCATGGCAGAACTTAAAAGGCTCTGATTAGGCTGTTGTGTCCCACAGGTTGGCTAGATATAAACTCGTGACACACTCACAGTGCCCATACGTACCCCAGAGACCTCTCTTTGTGTTAATTAAAGGAGTCTCAACTGCAATTAGCAGGCTTTACAATGAGCGTACCCACAGATAGACACATACGCGCACACGTACATGCACGCACACACTGGAACAGACACATCCAAACTGCGAGCACATTTACGGGCCCACAAACACTCTTTACAGTTGCTTAAGTATCACTATTGCACTGTGCTGTTGGGTCAACTGTGCCAGACTGTGAGGATGGAATACCGCAACAATTTTAATTTGCTTGATTATTGAGACTGTTTTTTCTTAAAAACAGATGACAAAACTTTCCAAACAAAAAAACAGAATAGGTGGGAAATCAAAGTATGTTTGGAAAGAGTAGGAAATGAGTCGGGTGTTTTGATCTTAATCCTATTTTTTTCATTGGTTGAAATTTTCTCAGATCAAGTTTAGAGAAACAACATGTAACCTACTGGAGTGAGATAGCTGATTGTTGATTCTCATCCCCAGATCGTCGAATACCGACAATTTGGGTTGGCATCCGATCTGAGCTGCCAACCCAAAATGTCAGTCTTTTACGATCTGGGGATGAGACTCAACATCAGTCCCACCTTGAACAGGTTGTGTAAAAGGGGTTTTATGACTGGATGCTAGTCGATTCTATGTGCTATTCGTGCATGTCAGGACTATTAGAGAACCTCAGTCCAACCAGCCACTTGCGTACTTCTGCTACAGCCCCACAAACTGAGCGGCTGTGTTCCTCTCCCTGTTGGACCTAAACATAGACCCTGAGTTCATGGTGGCCAAATGGCCCATCATCCTGACTCCTTATGTACCAAATTAGACCCAAGCTGTCCCAGTGTGCTCCAGCCTTGTCCACAGGAAATCAAGGCCAGGTGGAACTTAAGTGAATGAAGCCCCACTTTGGCACATTCTAGCTGGGGAGATGGTGGCAAGTGCACGGCCCCCCCTGGAGCTTGTCAGACACACACACGTGCGCGCACAAATGCACACACAGGTGCCATTACCTATTTGCTGATGTTCACACAGGGGCACAAACTCACAGTGGATAGGTGCTGTCAACTCTGCGGTAACGCTGCTTAGCCACTCCACTCCCATATTTACTTATTTATTGGCAGCGATGGCCGCGATGACAGGGCCACTCACTCTCAGAAAGCCTCCCAGGCTCCACGACGTCCCTTCAAGCGGTAGCGTAAAAATTTTAAGAGCCCCAGGCCTGGTTTGATGATTTTGACGCGAGTTAGCGTGTAGTCGAGTTGTCGGGTGCATTCAAGTAGCTAACTGTTCTAATGCGTTTACCCGCCTGCCTCGCGAGTGTGTGTGTGTGTCTCAAAGCGAAGCGAAGTGTCACTTAATAATTTAGTCGTTGGTTTCGTCCCCCTCGCCATCCATCCATCCATTCACAGCCCTTTATGTCTTGCCTCTGGGAATGCGGCGGCCATCCCTCTGCCTCTCGGGGAGTGATAGAACGAGCAGAGACAGGTGACAGAATCTGGTGTGGTGGTGTGTGAGGACAAAGTGAGAAAGATTGACTGCAAAGGAAAGAGGGAAAGACAGCAGAGCGAACATAAACGCTCGGAAACAGACAAGAATTAAAGGCGCTCGAGGTGATTTACGAGTGACTGGAAGATAATGAACAGCAGCCACTTTTTTCAAATCGAAATTTTTACAATGCAGCTTCATTACGCAGAGCGTCACGTCCATTCTGTCATTGAATCTGTCTTAGGCGTCTCATGTATTAAAGCAATGCAACGCTGACACGCAAAATGGAATATATGCCCATGCATTACACACAAACACACACTCGCACAGCTGGGTTTCTGGCGTCTGTGCACGCCAGATGTAGACAGGAGATCTTTCTCTCTCTCTCATCACTGTTTTCAGACTAATAGGTTCTTGTTCTCCGTGGAAGTGGTTCTAAGGCGAGAGCGGGAACTCAAAGCCTGCGCGCCAAACCTGTGGCTACGGTTATAATAATCAAATAATGTAACTTGGCCACGTGTAAGAATGTGTGTTAATACACGAGAGCTTTCAACAAAGTCTCCCAATGCCAGTGGCCTCCTATATACTTTAATATGACTTGATGTTCACTTAACCCCCCCTCTTCCGCGTAATTGAAACCTGATGGTGGAATAATAATCATATTTTTTTTCCTGCTTTCTGCATTCACTAAGCTGATTTTGTGCCGGGGCTGCGGGATAGGATTCAATTACAAGAGGTTTTGAGGAGGGGAGGGCTTTGTGATGAGCATTACACTTACAACCAAATGACTTTTTAATACTTGAAAAATAAAAAAATATATTACTTTTGAAGCTGCAATCTTCCAGTGTCTCTCCTCTTCATGCACACAGTTTAAAAAAGACGAAGAAAGACGTAGAAGAGGTTTGTGCTGGGAGATACATTTTGCGACCCAAACTTTTTTTTTTCCTCAGAAGCGAAGTCTCGAACCAAAACTTTGTTGCTTGTTTGCTAAGTGGTTTCACTACCACAGGATGATTTGTGTGACATTTATTTTGCGAGGTTTTTTTTTCGGGGCCGAGTCACAAGTGTTTGTGTGTTTGTCGTGTTGTTAGCGGTTATGTTCCCTGTCATGTGTGTGCCATAAATAAAGACTCCCCTGGCTAATGTAACCCACATGTTTTTTGTTCCCACCTCCCTCCCCGCTCAGCATTTGTTCTTTCAAGGAGGATTCAGATGGTACGCAGCTCTTCTGGACCGCCTCGCGACTTTTGTGAGGTCATTGAATTTTTATTTTTTATATCAAAAGCAGCCGTGGACTTCCCTTGTTACTCACAAAGGCTAACCGGGATAACGTGCAATTCCAATTACATCAGTGCCTCACCACTTAGCAGATGCACAGCTGGTAACTGATGACCTCTCTCGAAACACTTGGACACACAGTCATACCCAGACATGAGTTTTAGACTTGTTTGGTTGGACTTTGTCTCAGTTTGACAAAAATGATTCATCTCACATGCGGAAGATAAGATGACCCTGACTCTAACATGACTCCTAGTTTTCCGACACCTGGATTTGGAAGAGAACTTGGGAATGATTCCCCACGACACTTTTAGCAGAAGGTTAGAATAAAACGTTAATCTCACACAGAGACTGTACAGTCGCACTCTTGGAAAGGGTCAGAATTATTCTTTGGCTTTTGTCAGACTGCTTTTTGTGCTCATCTAAATCCTGTGACTCCTCTTGGCTGCTTGACGGATGATTCGTCCCCTGTTCGTTTTTTCCAGGGAAGCTTTTGAACAGTTTTCATTCATCAGGAATTTATTTCCTATGTGGCAACCCTGTCCTTTTAGAAATTACAGCAATATGGCAACAGCAAAACACATTTTCTATTAAAATACTGTTCACTGGCGACATAATTCATTTGTTGAGCGCCAAAATATCTACGTCCGCTCGTAACGTCTGTCACATCATAAGGTTTTTCATGGCTGAGTTTAGGCAACAGCAGCACTTGATTAAACAAAGAAACAGTCTGCAGTGACTTGAAGCATTAGACATGATCTGTTTATTAACATTTAATTGTAACCACAATCTCGACCCTTAACCAAAGTGGTTTTTGTTGCCTAAACCAAACAGACAGGACTCAGGATGAATACACTGACTCCCTGTGACACAGGAACTGCACGTAAAAGTAGTACTTTATTCACTCCAGAAAAACTCTTCTGCACATAATTGTGGCAACATTAGCTACCACAACATGTCTGGTGAAACCAATGAAGGAATGTGCAAATGTAACTTTTAGGAGACACGGTTGCCGAACATGAAGTCTTGTAGGTTGGTTAAACTGACCTACATAAAAACTTTTAGGGTTGACTAACTCAAAAATAGAGTCTGAATACTCTCACTTAATTTATTACCTCAGTAAAAACTTTTCTAATAAGTTTATGGTCTCAATCACTAGTTTTGAGTCTTCTTCAATACAGCATGGTGATCATTCTGTAAAATGTGGCCCCAATTACAGTAAAATAGACGATAAAGCAGGGTATGCCGCTACATGGTGATTGACAAGAAGCTAACATGGGGTGTCCCCAGGTACTCAGTCAGATCCAGTCAGGATATCCTCCCCAGCTCCACCATCTTGTCACTTCTGGCTCCAAGAATCAAAGATGGCAAAGGCCATAATGTCACAGTCAGTCTTTCCATTCAAACAAAACTCCTGATGTTGGGAATACGTCATTGTCAAAGTCTTCAATAATACATTCTCAAATGTAAAATCAGATTTTTTGGCCTCTACGATATATTAATCAAACTTTTCTCTCAGTACTTTGTCCCACCACGACAAACAGCAACCCTTAAGCGAACAGTTATGAAGGTGACTGTAACATTCGCTGACAGGATGCTCTCTTTTTTCCGGGCAGCGTGAGGAGACAGTGTCTTCAGTGAGAGTCAAAGGGAGCAGAAAGCTTAGAGAGGTAAAGATATATTAGTGAGGTCAGAAGGGGAAAAATCTCAGAGCGAGGGCGAGAGAAGAAGAGTAAAAACAGAATAATGAGAGATGAGAAGTTTGCAAAGAGAAGGACTTTGTCAAACTCTCAGTGCTGGTTTCGGTGGAGATCGGGTTGGGGCTGGTGGTGGTGGGGGGCTGTACAATGGGGGCGCTGGCAGGGTTGCCACGGCAGCGTTCCGGATGGGCAGGCGGTCTCCTCTCAGGGGGTGAGGGGGGACGTGGGGCTGTCAGGGAGCCTGGCAGGTAGAGACACAACGCCCTGTGACTGGGGGGGAGCACGGGTCAGTGAGAGAGGACAGGAGCGAGGGGATGAAGGCAGCAGAGGGGTGAGGTGGAGGCCTGTCTGATGAGGTGAGAAGAGAGAGAGTAGAAGGGGAGGGAGACATGAGGGAAGTAAATGAGGGTGGATGAGGAGAAGAGCCCGAGATGATTAGGGGAGAATTATCCAAGTGTGAGTGTGGATGACTGTGAAGTTAGTGAAGGAAATAAGAGGGGAGAAAGAGCAAGAGGATGGGCTCAGGGTGCCGTGATGTAGATGTCTGTGAAATTCCCAGAAACTGCACAAGTCAACAGGCAAGTGATGGAACTCAACCTCTTCTTCATCTGTTTCTTATTCTTCTCCTCTCGCCTCCCACTAGGGTTGAGTACTGTTGAACAACCAGTACTGGTACTCAGCTTTACTGTTCCTGGAATAAGGAAAATGTTTTTGCGGTTACAAAAAATAAGTCCAAACTTTTCGAGCGCAGCCAGTTGGTAAATGGAAGAAAACGCTAGTAAGGCTAACGTCAACTAAGACCAGTTATCTTCAGTTTAATTACCTCAAGATGTCAATGACATTGTTGACGTCGTACTTAAAGTTTCATTGTCCATGAAGCGTTTAACTTCTGCAGGTGTGATAACGTTAGCGGCAGCTGTGCGGAGGACTTGGCTTTCAGGCGATCAAACGCGGCACACTCTCCAGCTGACTCACTGTGACTTGAACAAGCTGCAGATGTGACATAGACTAGCTATTTCTTTTTCCCTCTGTACTACTCTCTCAACAACATGTGCTCTCATGTACTGAAATTGGGCACCAGTTGATAGTTTTTCCTGCCATGCTTGAGAAGTTCTTCTAGGATCGGAGAGTAGAACAATTCAGAGATGCACAGATTGTTTTTTTTCCAGCATCCGTCTCAACAGGCGAATTGTCTGCATCATACCATTGGATGTGGATGCACTGTGGATGTTGGTGTGTTTGGAGTTAAGTTAAAATAATTTAAGTCAAAAGTTACATTTGGTGAGCTTCTCCATTATGAACATAACAGCCTTCCTCTGCAAAAGTCCTGTTACTCAAAGTCTTGTGATTCAAAGTCATTCAAGAGAAAAGAAAAAGGAAATCTAAGAGAGTCCAAAATAATTTCGGTGATGTCTCTGTTTGCTTCGTACTATGAATTCTGCCAGTAAAAGTAAATTACTAAAAGGCCCAATATTATTTCACTGGGAAAGACTGATTTCTTGTCATGGTGACTCACAATAAGCTGCAAACGTGTTTTTGTTTTCTTGCAGGCTGTGAATTGAGAAGCTGCTTTCTTTGGGTTTAATTTTTTACTAAATCTGAATATTTGCTGATCTGCTTCTTCTTTTATGAGAGCAAATGTAATGTCTTTGGATTTGGTGATCTCTCCTCGGGCTCTGAGAATTTTATTATTTTTCCGGACATTTTATAAACCAAAAGATTGTTCCAATAATGGTGACAATTATCAGCTGCAACCCGAGTAATGTGTGTAGAAGATGCACCGCAGATATGATACTGTACAGTTTATTCTAGTAAACATGCGTAACATGTGTACTGGATATGAGTGTGTGTGTGTGTGTGTGTGTGTGTGTGTGTGTGCAGTCCCACGTGTGCATCAGTCACTGCGTTGGTGCTGATAAAATTGTAGTTTTGTCTCCTGACCTCACGAGTGGAGTCTTCCCTTCTTGGAAAAACAAATGTAGCACATGGAGCATTTGATAGATAACATGTGTCATCGGGTCTTGAATTGCCAAATAGCCATTAGCAGATTGTGCCCTCAGCCATTAACCTTTCGCCATCCTATGTCACCGCAAATACAGTTGAAAGTCATATATAACTCATAAGACCTGAAGAAGACGCGCCGCTGACGTTGTTTTTTTTTCCCTCTGGTTTTTTCACAAAGGTGCACTTATTACTGGAGGCCGGATTGCAGTGATCAGTGACACAGACAATCATGTGGCTCTCTCTCGTTACCCTCAGACCTTTCAGTGCCCTCGTCTGTGTCTCACTGCGTCTTTCTCCCTGCCTCTGCCTCTTCCAGTTATCACAAGTGAGGGGCTGTTCCTGTCGGTGTCATATGATGTCTTGTGGCCCTGTAGTGGTAGCAGAACAGTGACAGTTCTATCCCTGTGCCATCTGATCGACACGCCATCCCTTGTCACATGCACACACACTGCCTGCTTGAGTGTGTGTGTGAGCATCATAGTATGACCATTAATCAGGTCATCGACAGTACCAGCCTTCAGCCATGTGCTCCTGCTTATGTCTCTAGTTTACTGTACAAAGGCTGCACTCTCTCCTCTGGAAATGCCACTTCCCACCAGTGTTAAATGATGATTATCATTGTTTTGGTCTGTTTATTTGAAATAACTTGACCCTGAATGGTCAAAAAAAAAAAAAAAGAAAAAAGTTTGGATTGCTAAACAGCTGAGAGGATGAACTCCTGTAGCACCCTGAAGTAAACCAGTGCTCTCTCGCTGCGTTTTTCGAGAAGCATCCTCCTCAGCAAAGAGACACTCATCAACCTTTTTCCGACTGGCCTTAACCATTTATTTCTGCGGCAGATAATCACCGTCACTGCGCAAATTATGTTGTTCCACTCTCCTCTCACTCTGCCCTCTGCCTCTGTCCTCCCATTTGCCCTTATTTTAGTGTGTAAAAGGCCAATTTGAGTTTTGCTCAGTTGTGATTTCTTTCCATGAAAATTATCCCACCAAAAAAAAAAAAAAAAAGAAAAAAGAGAGAAAACAAAACACAGAAAAGTAACACAAGTAAGACAAGCATTGTAATTATGATTCGCTGAGGACATCAAACCTCTGTGTTTTCGCACTTTGCATAGAAAATTAAAAGCAACGTACTTTGCCTCTCAAGACTTAAAAGCATGGAAAAGGGAATTGGTTCTCTTGAGACTATTCTAACAACTCACTGCCTGAGCTGTCGCACCCAATTTCTGAGCTATTTGACCCATTAGATGTCAATGTTTGGGAAACAAACAGGCAGCGCTGAGAGGTTTGATGGGTGTAATAATGTGGGCCTCAGTGATAGACGGCACCTCCTGAAACGCACTTGTAGCTCATGGTCAAAGGACAACAGTGCAACAAGAGGTGAGGGATATTTTAAGTCTCCATTTCACTCCCTGCACATATTTTACTCTTTCACCTGAAATGCTCTATGGACATAAAAAACTGTATTTTGTAATTACAACTTTTGACTGGTTCGAATCTTATTTGTTCTTTTCTTAGAGCATCCATCCACAGCAATTACAGAAAACATAATAATTTACATAACTGTATGCCACTGTGAATGTTATTATGTATACCATGTATATTATGAGTTAAGAATCAAAATTCAAAACGTAATAGTCATGTGCACAAACAACAACTCAAGTCACAAGTCACGCTGTGGGCCATGTATGATCTAACTGTATTTTATAATTAAAATCTAGGCCAAATCTGCTGTGCTGTCTGTGTGCTGTCAAAAAAACTATATAAACAATACTTAAAAAAAAAAAAAATTAAAGTTTGAACAGGAGAAAACAAACAGAGGAAAGAAGAAACTGAATTAGTGTAACAATCAATGAGGTGATATAATGGCTATCGCTGTCAAAGTACATAAAAAATACTTTGCTCGCCTAAATCCATCAAGATTTACTCAAGGTGATGTATTGTCAAGGAGAAAACCAAAACAAGGAAGGACTGAGCTTTTTGTTGTTTTGTTTCCCCAAATGCACGATGAAAAATGTGTTAAATTCTTTCATCTAACAAAGGACAGCGTTATAATCAGGTCAGAAGAGCTTCATCCTTCCAATAACATCCGTTTAAGACCATTACATTTGCTTTTTAAAAACTCAAACAGTGAGTGCAGGATGATCCAAATCTTAGGTAGCCGGTCGTTGCAGAATTGATTATTTAACATGCTGTCGGCATTTTTCACAAAGATATCTGAGTTTGGCTGCTATCGAGCAGAGGACTGGACACCTGAGAGCGGGATAATGCTGCATGTTCGCTGCGAATTATGCTGCACAATCTCTACAGACACTTGTTTTGCCCTTACGAAAAACTTATTTATTGAGTTTTCTTTAGTTGAATGCATAACACATTGTTTGTGTTTCATGTTATTTATTGTTTCTAAAATGTAATTCTATCTCACATTTGTTGTCGCTGCATATCTAGATCCCATATTGGATTATTTGTCATTTTAGTTTTCAGTTGTTTTTTCTGTCTGCTGAATATTTAGACAAATGTGTTATTGGTATGTTTCAATTTCGGCATCTTTCCTTCGCATTTTTAGGGATGAGCATATTCCCACAGTTTTTCACTGAAAATCCTTGACAATCCCCTTTCTGACTGCCCTGGTTGTGGGTTTGTGCCCCAGACTGAGCCTGTGAGTGGCTGGGGAGTAAGGATGCTGTGGCAGAGCTTTAACCTCACGCACACACTCGTATTGATCCGTACAAGCCTCAGTGACTGTTGCTACAGAGCCGGCTGCACTCTGTCATACAGGGCTCCCCCTGTCACTGGTCAGTGGCAGCTATGGAGGACTGCAACCCATCACACACCAGTAGCCGACACACACCCATCAGCCTCTGGGTTAACACGCTGCCACCAACCCTCCTGCCTCACCCGACCACCCTCACTCCCCCATCCCCTTTTTTCTTTCCCTCTTTCTCTACCTCACTTTTCCTCTAATGAGTTGCAACACTGATAACGAGCCTGATGATCTTCCATTGATTCGGCTATCACTTGCTTGTCTGGTAATTGATCCGTAGCTGAGCCTCTAGTTAATTATATGGGCTTCGACATGGACCCCTGCCCCGGGGGGAATTCTCAAGTCCTGCACAATAATAGTTTTAATAAAGGAGCCTGAGGATCTCCTGCCTGCCTTTTTCTACCCCTTCCTGCTTCCCAGCATTTTTTCATCTTTTCCATTTCCTTCTTCCTCCCCGTTTCCCTCCCAAATTTCTCCATCTCCGTATTTTTACTCCTGCGTCTCCTCTTCGTTTCCTCTGTCATCACGGCCATTACCATCAGCAGAGCCGAGGGGGAAAAGGAAGGGGGGAAAAAAAAGTGGGAGAGATGCGGAGGGAGAGTGAGCAATATTGGCAGAGTCCACTCCTCCCTCCCACAAATAACAGCCATTAACCAGCCAGGTCAGAAGCTGAGCCACCAGCTTGACTTGAAACACTGAGTGCCACTCGACAAACCCACAGACTTGCACATTTACAGAGGAGAGGGAGAGAGCGAGCGAGAGAGGGAGAGAAGCGGGAGCTGCAGAGCAAAAAGGAACCTCGGCCGCTAAATTGTCACTTAATATAATTAGCCGAAGCCTCGTGCATTACCTTTTCAATAAGTTGTTAAGAGCGGAGCGAGCGGCGGCGTGGACAGGAGGTGACACATTACGCCTTTTACGACAAGGCTGCTTGTGGCTTCTGACAAGGCGCAGGCCACTATGCAAAGATAAATGAAGAAAAGAGTAGAAAGGGTGTAGTAAAAGAAAGACGGAGCAAGGTAAAGAGATCTAGAAGTGGAGAAAAAACATCAGCGGAGACAAAAGCAAAAGGATTAAGATGTAGGCAGGGAAGGAGGAAGGAGTGAAGATGTAAATTGAGCTCAGACAAAAGACACAATTGCACATTTTCAAAGTGGTGAGACACACACTGTACACTTTTCTCTCTGCCAGCAGAAATCCCTTGTACATAACAGTAACGACCGGTGTGATAATCTCAGGAAAGGTTAACAGTATACGGCCATTAGTACATCGTACAAAAGGCTTTTAACAGAGCGACCAAGCACCTGTCTACAGCAATTTACCACAAAATTTGAAGGGACTTTATACATCAGAAGCCATTTAATGTAGCCGAGGAGAGAAGTTCTCTCTCTCTGTCCCTTCCTCTTTTGTTCCTCGGTGGTGGAAAGATCACAGTGATATCTCCCTTTCGCTGCCGACCGAGGCACCTGGTCTGTCATTTCTCTAATGACGGTGGGGTGAAAAGACAGGGTGGAGAAGAGGAGATGGGAGATGTAAAGGGAAAGGGAGGAGGAGGAGTTGAGGAAGGGGTGGGGGTGGGGGGGGGTGTCTTCATTGTTTGAGATGTGTCCTATGCTGTGTCAAAGGAAGCATAGATCTCCCTCCTCTTTTTTCTGTCTTATCCTCCTGTGTGTCTTTTTCTCTGTGTCTGCCTCCCTTTACTCCTCCATCCCTCATTTTATTCCCTTACCTTTGCTGCTGTGGGGACCAATTTGGCTAAAATGGAACCTCTTCCTCATTTTTTTCTTAATTAAAATCTGAGAGCCTCCGCGGGTGGGTGGGCGTGTGTGTGGGGGGGGTTTTCCTGTGTGTGTGTGTGTGTGCGTGTGCTCTTGCGAGCGTGTGTGTTTCGGCGCATGCTGGTGGCAGATTGCCTGCGTTCCATTAGTCTTTCATTAGAGTGGGTGAAAATCAAACAAAGGCACCAGATTTTTTAGAGATATAACAAGTCTATTGATATTTTTCTGTTTATTTTTGCTTGTTTTCTTTTTGTTTTATCGCTGGCCTACAAATCAGAAATAGAACCACTTTCAGCTGTGATCAAAGAGGCTTTTGATTGAATACAATCCTGCCTTTTCAATGTCTCAAAACAAAGAAACAAATACTTCATAACAATCTGTAACGGTGATGCCTGACTTAGGACTGGTTTTTTTTTTTAAGGTAAAACTGAGCTCTTCTGCTAAGCACTGTGTGTGTGCGTGTGTTTATGTGTGTGTGTGTGTGTGTGTGTGTGTGTGTGTGTGTGTGGCGGGATGGTCCCTCAGGGGAACTAAGTTGCTCTGAGACGTGCCGGCCACTCGCAGCGCAAATGGTAATAAGGCAGGGGGACAGACGCCTCCCACCTCTCCTCCTGCTCTGCGATGGCGCTTGCCCCCACCTTCCTCCCCCTAGCAGAGGAGGGGTGTGTGTGTGTGTGTGTGTGTGTGTGAGAGAGAGCGTGCAGCGCGATGTCATTGAACATCTCAGAGTGGAGCGGCACAGTTGACTCAGTTGAGCCTGCACCGGCCGACACACGCACACACACTCACACACGCTCGCTTTACTCTCACAGACACACACACACACACACACACACTCACTCAGACACTCAGACACTCAGAGAGCCACCGTCTCTCTCTCACTTTCACTCGCTCTCACATGCTCTCACTCTATCACACACACACACACACACACACACACACACACACACACACAGAGGCTCAGGCGCTCAGCTCAGTTCCTCAGCGGCTGCAGCGGAGTACAGAGGAGTCAGAGAGAGAGAGAGAGAGAGAGAGAGAGAGAGAGGCAGGGAGAGAGGAAAAGAGAGAGGACAGGCGGCGCGGCACGGACGTCGAGAGAGGGACACAATCACAGAGAGAGAGAGAGAGAGAGAGAGAAAAGGAGAGAGAAAGGGAGAGAGCAAGAGAGAGAGAGAGAAAAGGAGAGAGAAAGGGAGAGAGCAAGAGAGAGAGAGAGAGGAGCGGGAGGCAGGGAGATCTGGATAGCTGGTGGCTCACTCCCACACCTCATCTTCACTTTGCTGGGACAGGCACAGAATTGATGGTAAGAGCAGTTCATGCTTTTTATTGGCCCGACTGTTTCTTTCTGTGGAGCTTTTCACTGGACTTTTTTGTGTTTAGAAATTTTTATTCCTTACTTTTTTTTTTTTTTTTTTTACATTTTTGAAAACAGCTTTTGTTTGCATGACGTTCAGATTTTCTGTGAAACTGTTTATTTGCATTTCACAGTCAGCTGCCTGTTTGCCATTTCTGGTGAAACAATCTAGTTTATGTGTTTTATTGTTTTTGCTTCTTTAAGACTTATTACATTAGAGAAAATATGAATTACACAGAGTGCACTGAATTACATGTGCTGTTCTTATCCTTCTGTGTGCATGTGTTCAGTGTTGAGTGTGCTGAGAGAACTTTTTCTTTCCCACTTTTTCGAATTTTTCTTTTATGTTAGAGCCCGTCATATCCGCGTCTGAGTGTGTGCATGCAGGTAAACGTGTGTTTCATTGCGTGTAAGTGTGTTTGTGTCGAGTCCATGTCCAAGTACAAAATGACTGACAGATGGATTAAAGCGAAAACTGAGGCCACGGGCAACATCACGCACCCCTCCTTGCTAATTCCCATAACCCCCCTCTTTTTTCCCTTTTACTCCATCCTCGCTCACCTTCTCGTCAGCCCCCTCCTCACCTCCATCCTTCTCCCCATCCTTCCTCACCTCCAGTGCTCTCCTCATCTTGCCCTGTCCAAGACGAGGCCCCCGAGGAAATTCACTGCAAGCGCTCTTTTCTCTCTCTTCTCGAGAATTAACTCCACACACACACACACACACTCCTCCGCCACCAGAGCTGCCAAGAAACCTCACACACATCTACTCCCTCAACTCCCCTCTCACTGTTATCCTCCTGCTTGAGACCCGCACGAGACGGGGGGAAAAAAAAGCCAACAAGACCCCAAAAGAACCCACCTTCACTGACTTTTTTTTTTTCTTCTCTCCTCCTTCACACTCCCACATCCCTGCTGCCCTCCCTCTCTGTCTCTCCCTCTCTCTGTCTAAGTCCAAGGAGGCAGAGTTGGATGTGAGAGGCAGTGAGTGCGACACAGTCCCACAAGAGCCCAGCACAGACCCGGAGCCGCCCAGGCCACCCCCAGCCAAGGCTAACGGACCCACCGGCACCGTTGGCGTTTGCACGAGCATCCCCTCCAGTAACCACAGTAGCAGCAGCACCACCAGCAGCAGCAGAAGTGGTCTGGGTGGTGTTAGCATCGTTAGCAGCAGCGCTGAGGGAGCAGGCGAAAGCTCCATGCAGTTCAGCACCAGACCGCCTAGTGCTGAGCAGCCGGGCTTCATGGGGACATGGCAGCAGCAGAGCACTGACAGCAACCTCCTCTACAGAATGTCCCAGCAGGTACGTCAGCTCAGCCTCACCCCCTCATCCTCTCCATCTCCATCTCCTCTCTGCTTCACCCTTTCTCGCCACATTGTCAGTTCAAGGAGCAAACTTTTATTTATCCTCTCCTCGGTGTTTGTTCAGATGTTGGCTGTTGTGATTCTTACAACCTCTTGGTTTGTGTGTGGAAAAACAGAGTGTTTGTATGTGTGTCAGTAGGTGTGTGTATGTAAGTCAGGGGGTAGGGGGGTGGTTGTGGGCAGTGTTGTGTTTGTGATATTTTCAAAATAAGAATCCCGCCTTGCCTTTGCATTTTATTTTTTTTGCCACTTTTTAATCACTTTTGGAGTGTATCAGATTTGATGTTTGATTTGTTGATGTTGTTTTTACACACACCATGCCTGACACTGTTTTCATCCAGTGTGTGTGTGTGTGTGTGTGTGTGTCCCTTTTAAATTTGACAAATTCAGCCATTTTCTGCTCTATGAAAATTAGTAAAAATAGCGTTTTAAAAAAGACACATTTTAATGCAAAATCTGCACACCATCAGATAGTTCATTTATTTCACCGTTTGATGGATTATCCCTTGTCCGGATTCGTTACATACATGCTTAAGTCTCCGTAATTGGGCTGCGAGGCGGTGTGGAGTTTAAAAGCAAGCAATAGCAGTGTTTTGGTAACCTCAGTGCCGATAAAGACTCGGGAAGGGGCACCCCTCTGGGACCGGCTAATTGACTTCATGTGGCCGAGGCAGGAAGCCCCTCGCGCGGCTACAGAACAGCAGAGGAGCCGTGAACGAGCGCAGGCTCGCCTGGAAAAAGTCATGATGATAACGGACAGCCCGCACCGGCTGAGGAAAGACCACATTTCCTCCCGACATGTCTCGCCTCTTATCGCGGATGTTACACTGAATTTCTCTTTTGTTTGGTAGCTTTTTTTTTTTTTTTTTAATAAAGTTAGAACTTGAGGGTTATTTTTTTTAGGGAAATTTGTGGTTTCGTCGGATAAATGTCAGGTAAGGAGAGGGAAGAGGAGGCGAGTTTTGTGTGTGTATGTGTGTGTGTGTATGTGCGTGTGTATGTGTGTGTCCGTTCGCGCGCACGTGTGTGTGTGTGTGCGTGTGTGTGAGGGGGAGACAAGTAAAGATAGAGGATGGTTGTTAGGTTGCAGTTAATCATTGCGGGACCTGCAGGCTCTCCGTACCATGCACATGCTGTTACGCACTCAGGCCACAGCGGCTCTTGCGCAACAGCTCCGCCGCGGTGTTGGAAATGATGAGAAACTTATTCTGTCACCTTGACGGCATTTATAGCCCGGAGAGTTTAAGGTTTGGGGTTTTAATCCCAGAGGTCCAAATCGCGAAGGTGAAACTAAAACGCACCCTGATGCCACTTTTGGGAACATTTACGCACTGTTCTGCTTTTCACTCAGCCTAAACTTTACCTACATTCTTGACCGAGTCGCATCCTTGCATCATCATTTTCTCCCCACACAAGCTCTTGTCCATACATTTCCCCGTAGACACGATCATACAAACTATTGATAAGTGAGCCGGGAGAGAGAGGAGAGCGCGCCCCGGTATGAAGCAGGTGGATGGGCCCCTGCGCTCAGCATCTGCTGGGACCCCACGTTTGCATCCCCAATCCTTTTTACAAATGCGCACCGTTGTTCCAATATAATCAGCTGAGGGACTCGCTGTTATTTATCCTTCCTCGCACCACTTAGAAGACATCTTCCCATGTTTAGTAGGCATGACATAAATTCTCCGAAGGAAGCCTGTTCCTTGACAGACTCGCCTTCTTGGAATCTAACCGATAATGACTTTGTGTTTGCCGAAGCTGGCGCACCCTGGGGTGTTGGAGGAGAGAAATGCGTTCTGGGCTCGTGTTTCAAAAAAGCTTCCCCTCTCTCCCTTAAAGATCAACTGGGTGACACGAGGGATGCGGTATTTTATCGTTGTTAGGCCAAATTATGTTTCCATCTGATCGATGGAGACGCGAAACAGCTCTGCGCAGTGCGTTTAGGACAGATGCGGCTGTGGTGAGGTGCAGGGCATCACCAAGTAAAATTAAAAACAAAAACATGAAGCAGTACCTTTAACACTCCCTGTAAAGCACGAATATGAATGTAGGGATTTATCTGCCCAAAATTGAGATGATATAAATGAGCTCGTTGTTTTGGAGCAGGTGTCTGATCGTCTGCAGTGAGCGATGCAAGTACAGGTTTTTATTCTCAAATTATGAACCAGGAGATCTCGTTGTTTCTCCTCCTCACGGTGTTTTAAAGCACAGCCACCTCATAAAAAGCAGCACCTGCCTGCGTCAGCGTCAAGAAAATGACTTAAACAAAATCAGCTCAACTTAAAAACGAATGTCCCCCTCAGAGTGCACCGATGTCCTTTTTGATTGACACCTGCATTCAAGACATTGTCGTGTATTTTATATTTCGCCTGTAATTATGAATTGTTTCAGAATGAATTAGTTTATTTCCATATTCACTTCGACGTTTGCAAGACAATGAAATCCCCCCAAGAAAAATAAATAAATATATAGTAGAAATGTGAGAAACAGATGAAAAATAAAGGTGAATAAAATCATTCCTCTCATGTTGTATTAAGTTTGTGGTGTTAGGATTGCATATTGATAACGTATCCACAGACAATCGTTTTATTTTTTTTTTATAATTGCGTTTTTTTCCCTCTCTAAAACAAACGAAATTAACAACAGGGGCGATTAAAGCACGACTGCAAGCGAATAATTCACACCTTTCATACCAGGGCCTTAATAGGCTTTTAATCTGCGAGGGAACTTTTATTTTTTTATTTTATTTTGTAGCCTTCATAATCCACGCGAGTGTCAACAGGAAACAACACGAGCAGCATGCAATTTAAATGAAATCAATGAAATGGATTCGATAAATACTGCCTGTTTTCTCAGCAGCCTAATGTCCAGGAATTTTTATTTTTTTTGTACAAAACACTGCAAGAGGGAACTTTCATAATTGTTTTTTTTTTATGGAGGAAAAAATGCAAACATTAATTAGGAGTGGAATTATTTCCCAGGCATTACGGAGTGGTAATATTTGGAGCCTTAATTGACCCGCTGCTGTACATGCGTGGCTATGAATATCGACCCTTGCAAGTTAAAAACCCCGCAGTTAAGTGATACTACGAGCCTAATTGGTTCATCAGGGATAATTCCTCCACAATACAGCAGCCGTAGGCCGCGTCTGCTTTTTTTTTTTTTCCTTCTTCTCCTTTTCTTTCTTTATATTTTCTCCTCCGCTTCAAGTCGGAGGAATGTGGGAACAAGTCATGGTTAGAAAAGCTCGTAAAAAAAAAAGTGCTTTAACCTCCACCTGAGGATCTGTTGCTGCCACCCAGGCTTCCAGCAGACCTCGGAGGTAGAGGAAAAGAAAAGAGAGAAAAAAAAGAAAAGAAATAAATCAGTGCATGTCTTCAATCTAAATCTCTAAAATAGCCTCTTCCTTTTCTTTTTGCAAGGGTGCTGTAACGCGGCTTCCTTCCAAGTGCGACAGGTCGACTATGGGCCGAGACCTGGATGAGGTACAGTGGCATTACAGCTCCTGTCTGCTCTCAGTGCTGCCTGCTGCATCTCACACGGAGACTCTTATATACACACCTCAATACAAGCCTTAATCGTGCAGAAATAGACTAATGTGCAGTAGAAATGCATGTGGAATTTTAGATAATAATAATAATAACAATAACAATAATAATATTTATTTTTTTAGTTTTTGAATTCTCTAAAATTCTCATGCATTTTGCCCCTTTGTAAAATTGTCTTTGTATTTGAGCCCACGAGCTAGCAGCATTTTCTTTTTTTTCCCTAAAATCGTGCATTTGCACATTTTAAAAATCCTGAAAAATTCTGTGAAAACTACACTAAAAAGCAGCGAGGGATTGTAATAAAATCAATATTTATATGTTTTCAGCAGTAATGCAATAAAAAAGAAAAACTGGTGCTTGTCTCAAAATGTCTGATTTGAATACAAATTCTCAAACAGCATGCAGACACTTTGGCATCGAACACACAAATATGTTAGCTCTTTTTAAAAACATGTTAAATATTCCTTGATATCTGCTCTAAATTTCTAAAGTTTGACTTTCATTTCCATCTTTCTTTAATATTTTCCCGTGTTTTCATGTCTTGTCTCGTATGTGATCATTTTGTTTGGATCAATACGACAATCATGGTCGACTCTCCCTTATTCCAGTTATTTCGTTAATGCAGAGCAGCCTTTACAGTCCTGCCTGTGTGCTCTAAACCTTTGCAGAGTGAATGCTGCGAGCTCTCAGGACACGATGACAGACATATTTGTGGAATAACATGCTCTGCTTTGTTTTGTCTGACTGAAGAAATGAGGTTGATATTATCCTCCTCAGTGCAGATCACAGAACGCGCTAATCTGCCCATTAACACACTGATACACTTGGAGTGGTGCGTGTGTGTGCGTGCGTGCCTGCGTGTGTGCGCACGTTGTTTTACACAGTGGGGTACATGTTGCATATGTGGTGCACATGCATTGCTTCTTACCAGTGTGTGGAACTGGGAGGCAGTGATTTGATGCATATGTGTGGAATTATCCACAGTCGGTGAACGTGTGTGTGTGTGTGTGTGTCGTTACACTCAACTGTTATTATTTCCATGTCTGTCTTTGATGGGTCGTTGCACACTGAGCATATGGATGCCTATACGTTCATGTATCTGGTGTCAGGCGTGTGTGTGTGCGCGCGCGTGCTCCGACGCCGAAGTTTACGCATGTGCATGCGTGCGTCGAGGCGTTTGTGTCTGTGCTTTTGCCATTTATTTTTCTGAGTGGGTGGCTAAATACTCATATGCCAGTTGTGTGAGTGTGCGTGAGGAAGCGAGGGAGAGCGCGTGCAGTTTTGTGGGTGTGTGTCCTCTCCCTTTTGAGTGTGTGTGTGTGTGTGTGTGTGTGTGTGTGTGTGTGTTTCTGCGTGTTGGCTCTGGCTCCATGTGTGTGTGGGTGCGAGGTGAAGTGTCTCTTGGCTGGCCTTGGCTGGAGAGCTGGAGGAGAGCAGAGGTGAAAGAGGAGATTTGCAGAAAAGACACGCACCACTTCCCCCATTACTACTTTTTCTTTTTCTTCTTCTACTACGTCTCAGTCTCTCACTGCTTCTTCTTCTTCCCTCACTCGCTTTTGCTCCCTCTCCTTCTTCCCCACACCTCAACCCCTCCTTTTCTCTCTCTTCTTCTCCTCGACTTATCTTTCCCACCTAAAACTCTGTCTCCACCACCAGTCCTCCACATGCAGATTGCTTTATTCTGCAGCTACTGTCTTTTAAGAAAGGGCTCTCGAGATTGAACCTGTGTAACAGAGGAACACTTGTTTCGTTCAGTGCGTTTACAAGATTACCACTCATAATAAGACACAAGGACAAGTGTCAGAAGGGGCGTAATGTTTCTTCAATAAGGCAACGTGATGGGGCTGTTTTGTCCTGCACCTGATCGGAGAAGGTTTAAAGCTTCTTCCCCACCAGCACAGATCCCAGCGATAGCACCTGTCTCAAGCTGTAAAGTTGTGGTTCGCTCTTACGCTCTTTAATGAAATTATTGCAGCGCCACCGGCCAGTTTGGAGGGTGCCAGATAACACGAGCGAGCGCTGAGAAAAGGCCACTGTGGCATTCAGTCAGCGAGCATCTCTCCCAGTCTTTGTGCATATGCAACAATGATGATGTGAGTGTTTCCTGAAGGCAGCATTATTTCTGCAAGAGAGAGCACAGAAATGGGAGAGTCAGATTGAGTGGGAAGGTGGCTGCAGCTGCTTGTATATTTACTGTATGTGTGTGTGTGTGTGTGTGTGAGCACTATTAAGAAGCCATCTAGTTTGACGGAGTGGGAGGATGTACAAGGTCCCATTCATGCTGTGGTCCCCACTATATTTACCCAGGCACCAACCAGGGAGATATGACGTCCGCAACATTTTTACTGGCTTTCTTAAATCTGTTTTTCACCAACATGTCCTTTCATTTTTATTGAAATCTGATGATACATTAAAATAATTTGTTTGCCTGTTATGCCATTTAATTTTTTTTTTTTTTCCTGTTGCGTCTACAGTAGACGTCTACAGTATGCGTTTAAGTGGATAAAATCAATGTCCATAATTTTATTTCCAGCATTTTTCTTTTGCTTTTGCGGAGACTGCTGAGGAAAATCCGTCAATACGTCTCCTCATGCAGACACCTCCAATCTCCTCTCTCCTTAAAAAAAAAAATAATCTAATTTTACTCTCGTCTTTATGTTGCAAGTGCGATCTTTCAAAAAAAAATAAATAAATAAATAAATTCCGCTCCTCACATAGCCATGATCATGTGTGTCCCGGGTCATACAGTAACCTCTGTAGCCGTGCCCTGCAGGACCAGCGTTATGGTTAAGCACCGACCCTGACTCTTGTGTGCGCGACCCGGGGCAACCAGCGATCAATAAGCATCATGTGAGCATCACTCACGGGGTCCGTGTCAGCTGTTTCCTGTTTTTCCTGAGGAGATGGCCGCCTCACCGCCATGGTGAATGCTTGAATAATGGGGAGGATACAGAACGTAGAGACACTATGATGGAAGTCAAAAGGCTCTCTTTATCGTATGTCTGGCAGGGCAGTGTACTGTGCGTTTTGTGTGTGTGTGTGTGTGTTGAGGAACGATAGAAATGCAAAGCCATCTGCTCTGCTCTTATCAGAGGGCTGAGTGGTGAAATCTACTATAGCTGAGTCTTTCCCATGGACTTCTTTAAGTCCTGTGTGGGCATGTGTATGTAAAAGGAGAGAAATACAATATTTCTTTCCTCTTGTAGATCTGTATTTACTGTTATTATACGAGAGGCCTTTCGACAAAATAATCAATACCATACTGGCAATCTGGAGAGAAATCTCAACACGTAGGAATAAGGAGATTCATGTGGTATTTTAGGCTGTTGTGTTGTGGGACCAAAAGGTTTATTTAGCCTTCTGTCGTCTTAAATAAATGCTGTGTTCACTGTGGCAGCCGAGTTTGGAAAACTGATACACGTGTGTCAAATGCGATTAGACCCTCGCCACACTGAGAAAGGAATACATGTCAAATTGTATAAAAAAGTGTAAATTGTCTTTTAATATTTTTGCATATTTTCGTGAGTGTGTGTTTTTTTTTAAAGATTCATTTGATATATTTTAGTTTTGCACTACTTTTTAATGCTGATGGCTCTTTTCACTCTGTTTGTCCTTCGTTCATTTTCGACATTATTTCTTTCAAAAGAGGTGTGTGAGTTATTTGTCTTTGGCCGGTTTCCTGCTGAGGGGAGAAGTCGCCGGTGTGAAGAGGAAGTGTGTGTTTGAAGGGCCAGTCGCTCAGGATGTCACCACCCCACCACTGGCTAATGAGGGGGACATAAGCACAGGGCCAGGGCAGCAAATCATACACACACACACACACACACACACACACACACACACACACACACACACACACACACACACACACGGCAGGAATGCAGCAGCTGTCACCAAGGTCCAGGCAGTTATGAAAGGGTTGAAGTATAATTGTGTCTGTGTGTGTATGTGTGTGTGTGTGAAGTGGCAGCACCGAGGGTCAGGGGGGTGTTGAGAGCTGGGAGGGGCCCGTTTTGGCTTCGGTGACCCAGAGATTTGCCACCGGCAGAGAGGATCATCACACCAAATTGACTTAAGTGAGAAGAGAGTGAGAGGAATGAGAGAGATTCGGTGGCGTGCTGCGGTATTTTAAGACGTGACCATATGGCAGAGACATTGTTGTGAGAGGCCGTTCTTTCCCGTCCTGCGTCCAGAGGAAGGTGACATTAGGTGTGACCTGCGCTAAGTGACAGGAACTCGGGCATACTTTCACCGCGGCTTCTCCCTTTTCCTGTTATTTCTCAACTCCTGTTATTTTGTTTTCCTTGGAGCCGCGCCAGCGCAACGGGCAAATCGACAGCCTACTATTTTTACATCCGTCTTAAGGACCCCTGTCTGCTCGCTCTGCCTGCCAATTTGCCCCATCAGCAGTGGCAGCGAAGAAGAGCTCTCAAGGCACTGAGCCTTTCATTTTTTTTTTCCTGTTGGCGATGTGGCTAATGCTGTCACTGTTATTTGAAAAAGCACTCAGAGTGGATTGCTATTATTATTGTTAAAACCATCATCATCATCATCAGGCTTATTTATGGTTATAGATAATTATGGTAATTTTGTTCAGGGCTCACAGTTGACTCCGTCTCTTTCCCCCTGCTAGTCCGACATGTACTGTTCAGCGTGTGTGTGTGTGTGTTTGTATTGTACATTTTCGATGTGCTGGTAAATTACCAAAGTTGTTGTGCAAAGAAAATGGTTTTCCAACAGGTTACGGTGATTTCACATGTGAGGTGAGGAGAACTTGTTACATCTCTTAATGCATACGTTGAACTCTGTGGCTTATGTGTGTGTGTGTGTGTGTGTGTGTGTGTGTGTGTGTGTGTGTGTGTGTGTGTGTGTGTGTGTGCGAGGTAGAGGAGGAGGAGGAGGAGGAGAGAGGCTTTTCCCCCCTCTTTTTTCTGTTTCATTTCTTTCTCTCAGTCCTTTTTCGCTCCCATGTTTTACTCTCCGTCTATCTCTGCTCTGTTCTGTCTCCAGCTTACAGTGGAGATTTGATTGCTAGAGGCCCAGGGAGGATTTTAGGGAGGTTCTGGAGAAGGGAGGCTAGTGGTACAGGCTGTGGTAGGCTTGTAGCCAACGTACACACACACACACACACACACACACACACACACACACACACACACACACACACACACACACACACACACACAAAGATGTCCTGCAGGCATAGATACCTGCTTTCACTCTCCTATTATGTCCTTTCTCGTGTAAATTGCTTCCTAACAATGTTGTCATTTTAACCCTCCAAAAGAACTCAAGTCTAAACTCATTAGCTACTTTTTCTTGTGAGCAAAGTGTTAAGGCAACATGTGCAAGCATTTGTTTGTGCTCTCTGCTGACTCTGTAAAGATGTTTGCGCTGTTGGATTAATAACATTTAATGGCCACTGTTAAATGCAGCTGCCTTGGCATCCCACAGCTTGTGTTTTTCTGGCAAACTGAGACTCTGGGTGGCTTTTGTTTTTGTGAGTATGTGTGTTGTGTGTCCGTGTGTGAGTGTATACGCAGCGCAATGAAATACCACAGTGTGTGGGCTGGATGGGAGAGGCACTGTGTGTGTTGTCATTGAGCATACCTGTTCATTTAGATGTGACCCCCAACACACACACACACACACACTGCTGAATTGAACCCTGCTGCATGTGAGCTGATCACATATCGAGCAGCATCTCACTTCACTTTCTAACAATCCATAACGTCAATTAACTCACAAATGATCTAGTTAGCCTATTGTGATACACATCAATTGGTCTGACCCTGTATCCGCGGCAACCAGCCTGGGGTGGGAGGTCGCCATGCGTGACCTCTGGCACCGCTCATTGTTGGCCGTCCACCTCTTGTGACATTTATTGTGCGATTGAAGTGACGGCTTCAGTCTTTTAATGCGGGGCAAAGTGAGAATTCTTGTAAAGAAAGCCCTCTGTTTTCCATCATGTGTTAAAGGATTTTGTGTTGTTGACACACGGGTGCAGGCACACACACACATGCATACGCTTGCTTCCTCTTTGTTGATGTTTTCTCTGTAAATGGCCTGGGCTGCCTCTTCCATTGTCGGGAAACACACTCAGCGATAAGTGCTTTGTTGGAGCACGTTCGCTGCATGATGTGTGTGACTCTGACTGGCATTTAATATTTCATGGCATTTAATCCATTTGCTATGTTTCCTCGCAATACAAAGAAAAAAAAAACAAAATCTGGAGCTTTTGTTTCTTTTATCCAGGCCATTACTTCGCAGCTTGTTGATCAGTTTAGATTTGTAAAGGGTGGCAACAAGGGATGTATCGCCGAGATTTACTGCTATTTTCCTGCACGGCCATTAAGCTAATAAATTTCGCATCTTGTTTGTGACTTAAACGGGGCCTCGTGAGGGCAAAGGTGATCCTGTGCGCGACCGGATATAACTCAATAACATAAATAATACAAAAAAAAAAATCACGCGCAAACGGCTGTGAGATTTATTGCAGGGGAAAAAAAGTGTGATGGGAGCACTTAAAGAGCAGTCAGGTTCACAGGATGCAGCAGCAAAGAAAGATAGCGCATTATGACAAAGAAAGAGGAAAAGGATCCGGCAGCTTGTGCATCAGTCAGAAGGTGAGGACGAGGCTCTCTTTGAGATCAATTGGTAATAGGTTGAAGTCACAGAGGCGATTAGAGGCGTCGACTTGCCTGTGTTGTAAATGCTGTCAGATCTGTTAAAGGAAGCCTAATACCTCTCAGGTTGAAAGCTGTAATAACATCAACTGTAACTGGATCCGCGGGGAAGTGCAAGTGAGACTGTGTGTGCGTGAGTGAGTGGAAAAGGAACGGAGGGAAGGAGAGTGTTTGAGGTTCAGCGTGTGTGTGTGTGTGTGTGCGGCGTCTAGGTGCGCGCGTGTTTGTGTGTACGCGGCGCGGTATAAAGCAGCAGCAGCACGCATAAAGGCGAGAGCCGCGGGGTTGCTCCTGGCATTTTTTCGGCCACCAGATGCCTGTCACTGCTTTAAGAAAAAATGTTTAAAAAAAAAAAAAAGAGCAGGGGATGAGGAGGGGAGAAGGACAAAGAGGGGGGAGGGAGAGAGACGGGAGGGGGGGGGGGGGCACCGCTGTTCAAATCATGTCACGTAGCGCTAATTCATCCAGCCTCATTAGAGAGAGGGAAGGGACCAGAGGGCCTCTCTCAGGACAGGGCCCCGGCTCAAACTCGCTAACACACACACAGCCACACGCAGATATATGCATACACACATTGTCTCAGTTTTTCCTCTTGCACATACTTACACACAGATGCAATTTCTCTCTTCCTCACACACACACACACACACACACACACACATAGGCACGTAGACATACATACACAGATGACACTGGCACATGGCGCAGTGCGGGGGCAGTTTGGGGAATAGAAAATTGCCTTCTCAGGAAGGCCCCGGCCAATTAAGGACCTGACCGTATTGAATGTCAAGTGTTAATTTGGGCCCCCCCCCCCCACCCTTCCCTCTCCCTCCTTCCCTCCCTCCATCCCCCACCCTCACCCTTCAATTTCCCAGCAGTGGTGGCTGTGCGTGGGGAGGGGGGGGGGGGGATTGTGTGCGTGTGTGTGTGTCCCAGAGATGAGCAAATACATGTCAAGCAAGAGTTGATTGCCTGCTCCGTATTATGTGTCGCAAGGCAAGTGGCAAATGTGCTCCCTCCTTTTAGCCTTTCGCGTACCCCCTGAGGGACGCCGCGATGGAAGGAGGAGGAGAGAGGGAGGATTAACTGTACCGCAGTGATAAGAATGGGGGGTTTTACACTGGGGAAAGAGGGAGAGAGAGAGAGAGAGAGAGAGAGAGAGAGGAGGGGAGTGAAGGGGACAGACAGAGAGAGAGAGGGCACGGGGTTTGTTTGATCTCATAGGACTGGGTGGTGACTTTGATAGTCTTTTAATTGCCTTCATTTTCGCAGAGGTGACGCTCCTGGCAGACACTCTCCGAGTAAATAGTTTTAAACAGGGACTGAGTAAATTTCCAAAAGTTTAGAGAGCCGTTTATTTCCAAAGAAAAGGAGGCTGCATTAACTTTATGAGAAACTTTAAATGATGTCAACGTGATGGCTGTGTAGCCGTTGGCACGGTCCTGGGGCAGACATGGTTGTTTTTGAGTCGGACTGATGGTAAATGCCCACCTCCTTACCTCCATGATCTAATAGACATCCACTTAGTCTTAATGGGCAGATTCCCTTTCTCCTCTCGTGATGACTGTTGCACTCTTTAAAGGTGGAATTGCCTGCTTGTCTTTCCTACCAAACCACCCCCACCCTCACCCCCGTCCCCACCTCCCCTCCACCTCTCCTTTAGCCTCCGTATCTCATGCTCACTACCTCTCTCCCAGGATAGAGGGGAGTATTTCTAACAAAATAAATATTAATGCATCGCTCGCATTCACACCAAAGCCAATTCTCCTGCTTTCGCCAGCCCTCTGGCTACATCTGTTAGTGAAAGGCCCTTTGTTTTACATTCACGTCGCTGAGCATGTGTGCCCGAGTTTATGCGCCTGTGTGTGTGTGTGTGTGTGTGTGTGTGTGAGCGTGTGTTTGTGTGTGCCCGGTGATAGTAGTGATGTTGTGAAATTGAATAGAGAGGGTGAGTATTGATCATTTCCCCCTGTGTGTTATTAGTGCCTGCTGCTACTGACAAAGAGAGCATGAGCCACCCGCACAAACACGAACTGACAAACACACACACACACACTAACACACACACTAACACACACAGAGCCATGTTTACTCAAGAAATACAGTATGTTATTTGCATGTTTTGACAAGCGTAATACATTGCGTCAACAGGAAAAAAGTATACTTTCCTGCTACATAATATTTTATGGAAATATCAACATTATTGCCCAGAAGTGGTGGTGGAGACCTGTAAAACTGCAGCTCCCGTAGTGTTATGACAGACCGGGTTATGTGTCGCTGACTTATACGCGTCAAGGGTCTTTTCAAACGAGAGCCAATTTTTGCAGACACACACACATTTACGTTCTATATTATTACAATCTGTTTTGTCAATCTGCCGTGAGTGATAACACGTTTTGAGTTCACAAAGGTCACGGCGAAGTGTAATTCAATCACTGATCACTGATATCCAAACAGCCATCTCTACAGGCCTCCAGGGCCAGGGGAGCAGGAGGGTGTTAGAACCCAGTTTAAGTGTTCCGTCTTTGGGTAGATAGTGATGTCTGCGGGGCCTCTGGAGCTCCAGTGGTCAGCGAGGACTGTCAAGCCCTAATTGATCACCCTGACCTGGGGTGCTGAGGACAAAGGGATTGGGATGCAATAGATAAGGCTAAAGGGAAAAGAAAGAAGAGGGGGGGAAAAAAGAAGAAATTGTGCGACCGGTGGCTTAATCTCTCCAGACTGGCCATTTTTCCCTTCTGGATGATAGATATAGTAGGCCTAGCGTGTGACACAGATGGATAATGCAGGCGTCTGGGGTGATAGAGTTATAAATTAACACATTACTGGACCTTAATGTGGACTACTGTGCACGACCACACACCAACATCATCAACCCTCCAGGCGCACACACACACAAACACGCCTACAGTCTCACTGATGCGTCTAGCTGAGCTCAGGGTGCGGATTGTACTCCTCAAGTGGCATTGATTTGTTAAAGTGCTGAATTAGCAGGAGAAGTCCAGCTGCTGGCGCTTCTCTACTTTCTTTCTTTCTTGCCTTTTTTTCTTGCCTTTTTTTCTGTATTTTACAGTTTTGCTCTCTTAACTTCTCCTCTTTCACTCCTTTCTTGTTGCTTCACTCGACTTGCTCAAACACTGATTTTTCCTCTCCAGCTCACATGAACTTTCTTGTCTTCTTTCTCTCTTTATTGACTCGCTCCCCTTTTACCCGACACACCTTTTGCTCGGTCACAAGTGCTCCTTTCCAGCAGCTCTGCTCTCCTTGGTTGTCCTGGCAAATGCCTGTGTCTATTTTCCCCCCTCTGCTGTCTCCAGCTGGAAGGTTTCACCTAAAAGAACAGTTGGTTTTTCTCTCCTTCTTCTTGTGGCCCACACACTACTGCCAGCCAAAACTGTTATGTCCCTGACTCTGAGACTGAAAGGGAAGTGGTCTGTGTGTATGTGTGGCTGGGGATTGGTATTTAATAGCCAGACATACAGAAGAGCTAATATCCAGAGCAGCAGTAGCCTGCACATTGTAAGGCCACACACAGTGACAAGGTCCCGCTCAGCTCGCTGTATTTAAAACTCGCCCAACTCCTGCAGTGCAAAGCAATGGCTCACACATCGACAAGCTGACCGCAGTGAATTCCACTGGTGTAAATGTCATTTAACAACAAATGAGTGCCTCTGGAAACTGAGCGCTGTACAGTAAGGGTCACTGGTCCCTCTGTCTGCTGAGTATGTAGTGGTGTGTTGTACTTGGGCTTATGAGTTGGACAGACTGTCTGCTTTCTGAGTCCCAGTCAAGGCCCCAAGCCAAGAGGTGCAGATTTGTTAGTGTCTGCTCCATTATCACCCATCACTCTCATGGTTTGTTGTATGTGTGTGAGTGTGTGAGGAAGAGAGAGAGAGAGGGAGTAAAGAGACTGTCCCCCTCTCCCTTGCTTGCTGTGGTCCAGCCCAAACAGTTACCATCTGGTGACCAGTGACTGACCCTTTTCTTGTCTCACACACACGCATAGACGTACACTCGCACACAGAGTGCCGGACTGCGTCCAAGTGATGAGTGAGTGACCACTCGTCTCCCCCCCTCCTCCCTCCCCTGCCGAGTGTCCGTCTCTGCCAGACCTCCCAGGTCCCTCCCCTCGCCGCACATGATTGGTCGATGAAAGGTTGATGGGCGACCGATCTGTCCACAGCTCCAATAAAATGCTCAATAAAGCAGCGATCCCGGCCCTGACAGGGCTAATAGAAAAACACCTAAGAGGAAAAGGCACCCAAACACACGAACAGTACACATGGGTGCACACACACACACACACACACATCACTTAGGCCCAAAATAAGCACATATCTCCATGCTAGTTTAAACCACACTGCTGTTTTTGCCTTTCTTGCGTTTGCTTGATTTAGTTAGGGCCCCTCGTTCTACAGTCAGAGTGACATTTAGCATTTTTAGATTATGTTACTGTTTTCTTAATATGCATATTCTTAGTTCTGGTTAGAGTCCATTGTGTCCATATTCAAGCTTAAAAGATTAGCCGATCTCTCAATTAGTTAAACAGAAAATTAATATGCAACTAATTTGATGATGAATTAATTTTTTTAATCAAAAATGTTAAAAAAAAAAAAAAAAATAGTATTGAATGACAGTAAAGAGAATATCTTTTGGTTCCTGATGGTTGGTCTGACAAAATAAATGGGTTTAAGAAACTGTGATTCAGCATTTTTCACTTCTTTCTGACATTTTCAGATCAAAATACAATTGTTACAAATACATACAAATGTAATTGTCAGTTGCAGCCTGAGTCCACACATGTAATACAGTGACCATCAAACAACAAACTTTGAACTGGGAGTATATTTGGTTGACAGGAAAGACCAGTCATGTGTTTTTTTTTTTGTTTTTTTTGTGTAGTGAGGCGCAACAAGAGAAAACTGGTGTGTGTGTGTGTGTGTGTCTAGTGTGCTCGGGTGACACAGGCGTGAGCGCCAAGGTCAGAGGCAGAGAAGAAGTGACACATGCATCACAGGGTTGTGACATGCCGGGGTCACGTCAAAGGTCACGTCGGCTGTCCAGAGAACACACACACTCCTTTAGCTCCTCTTCTTGGTGTGTGTTTTTGTGTGCGAAAGTATGTCAAGGAGTGACCGTCCCTTCAAAGAAAACGGGAAGCAGAATCGACCTCCGCTTTCTCTGGAGAACAAGGATTGAGCGGAGAGCAGGTCACAGGCAGGGCCTGCAATGGCAGTGTGACGTTGTGACTACAGCTCTCCCTTCAGGTTAAATGCAGTGTGGGGACAGAGAGAGAGAGGGAGAAAGAGAGGAGTGCGTCGGGAGGGTGACTTCATGAAAAAAAAATAGACAGAGCGACGGAGAAAAATGGAGTGAAAGCACAAGTGGAGCATCTCGGCAAGAAAAACACTTAAAGTGAGGGATAGTGAGCAGGGATGGAGGTGGGGGGCAGCCAGGGGACTGAAGGAAGGAGGGGGAGTGATCGGGCGTGCGTCCCCTCGCCTGAGGCTGATGCATTGTGACAGTCACTTAGAAGGATTTCACTTCCCCTAAACTGTGGCTAGCAGGAAGAAACACCATAAGTTGGGACAATTATGGGCTGAAGGAGATATGACGGGACGCATGCAGAGCGAGCCGCTGAGGGAGGGAGGAAGGGAGGGAGGAAGTGAAGCAAGGGGGGTGTGAAGCAGAGACTGCGTGTGTGTACACTCAGGAGAAAACACTCATATCATCCGCTTGTGTTTGGCAGATTGGTCTGCATATGTACGGTACATATGCTGTCCAAATATTGTGTGCGTGTGTGTGTTTGTGTGTGCTTGCCTGCGGGGGCCAGGGAGGGGTTCTCGCTCCGTGCACGCCATGTCAGGGAGGGCTGGCGTCTCGCTCCTCATGGTACCGTGTGTTACCACTCTGCCTCCCTCATTCCTTCGCCTCATGTCTGTAACTTAACCTGGTGAGTTAGGGTAGGAGGGAGAGAAAGAATGAAAGAAGGCAAAAAACAAAACTTGGATTTGAATGCTGCCAAGAAAACAGGCCCTATGTTTTTTTTTTTCATTCTTCGTTTGATTTGATTTCTTCCTGCGATTTTTCTTTTTGCATGTTAATAGTTTAGTCTTTCGTGTCACAGCCCTGATAAGTGTCCCAAAAAGTTATTTTTTCTGCTACGGCACATTGTATTAGCCCTGCGCTGCGAGCTCTGCCAAGAATGTCACTGTAATTTGAGTGTAAGTGGATTCCAAGAAATACACTTTTCCTGTTTCATTGAGTCGTTTTGCTTTCAGCGCTATTATGTCCTTCGTGCGAGTGAGGTGCTGGTGAAATTGCCTCTGTTTTTTCTCCGGCTTGTGTCTTTCCGAATGCCACCTACGGTTATAGTTCACCTACAGTTCTCTTTATTCTGTTTACATCTGAGTGTGTTTCCGTGCGCGCCGTAAATAATGACAGCAGCAAAAAGAGCTTTCATTTTGATAAATATACCACACTTGACCGCGCTGTGATACCGTCTATTCAAACATAAACAGATAGATGTGTCTCTCTTCCTCTGTCTTTGTCTCTATCCCTCCTCCTCACTTTTTTTCACGTCTCCTTAATGTTTTTTTCTTGTTTGTTCTACAGACAAAACGGCACAATGCTATACACACAGCACTATGTGTCACTGTGTAAGGCTGAATTAAATGTACCTATTCTGGCTCCTGTATGGGTGTAAACACTGTGTTTCTCATGTGTAGGTTTGATTTTTTATACATGCGTTATTACTGGCATTTTAGGTATTTGGGATGTTACATTTTTGGCATCCGTCCACTTTGTGAGCAGGAACACGGTGAGCAGATTCCTGAAATTCATATTGATTTATGGTTTCCTCAAATGCAGGTTTACATTTCTAAAAGAGCACTTCACTTCACATAGTAACCACCCACAGTGGTTAGTCACCGCCTGCGCCTGTGATCTATTAGACTTTTTTAAGATACGGATGTAGATATTTTTGATTCACTGTAACCTACTGCAGCCACAAAGACACAGTTTTCCCTGAAGTGATGTATGAACTAAGCTTCTTCCGTCCTCACCACGTTTCCCTCCCTGCTCCGCTCCTTCCTCCTCATCAGTATGGCAGTTGTGTTTGCTGAGCTGGCTTTTGATAGACTTTCGTTTGGTTCGGTCATCTGAGATTTGGCATTAGCTCTCCCTCTCTTCTTTTCCCTCCCTCTCTCCTCATCTCTCTCCTGTGGGTATTATTCAGATGCACCTTCAGACTGGCTGTGCGAGGGAGTGATGGAGGGACGGATGGATGGATGGAGGGAGGAAGGAGGGGCAGACTGGGACAGAGGTTGAGGGGTATTAGACCCCTGAACACAGCTGGGACCCCAACTATCAAAGAGATGGTAATGACCGTCTGCTAGCATTAGAGAAGCAGGGATGAAAGAATGGCCAACAAACCCGCTGAGAGAGGAGAGTTTGGCACTGTGGTCGAGCCTGAGCGCATAACCACCACTGCCACCTCTGCCTGCCACGGAACTAATGAGTAAGACTCATACCATATATACAGAAAAATGCAGTTATATCCACAAAAAATCTGCGATTGAATCCTTTCAGGGTTTTTTTCTGTCACGTTCGACGTCACAAATGCGCCAGAAAACAGAGAACAATAGAAAGCGTCATGATGGTCAGTAACAATGTTGGGATTGTTATTTTTGAGTATCTTTTACTTTAGTCTCTCTCTTTCAAATTCAACAGCGACTGAGCGAAAGCTATTAGTGCATCATCGTCCTTAACTTCAATGTATCGCATCGCGATGGAAAAGGGGCTAAAATTAGCATGTCCACCTGGCTATCATGTTTCCATCACTGCTGATCAGAGCCGATAAAAACCTGTGACTACAACAGAGTCATTTGACCCGAGAATGAATGTCGATTGTACCGTTTCCCATCAAAGACAAAATCCAGATGTTGGTGGTTGTTGGTTTTATGTCCAATGTGAAACGGGAATATATGTTGATAGCATTTATTTTGCAAACAATTTAATAGTAAAAGGTCCGATATAAAACTCAAGTACATTATGGCAGAGACATAATTAGCATAATGAATAATGTTAATTTCTACATATTTGATTGTCATATTCTGTTGTCACTGCGATAACCGCGTTGTGCGTCTGCTCAGCCTTCAAAGTCGAATCGGACTTCCTGGATCGCATTTCATTTTCTCACCAGTACCCATAGCAACACGTCCACACCGACACAGTGCCTTGCCTTTTTTTAAACACGGCGCTATTCTTGGTCTGAACGCCTGCTAAGAACTTTCTTAAGCAAACAAACAGACGGTAGAAGATCCCAGAAGTTGTGCAAGTAGTTATGTTTATGTTTAATCACGGGGGGTGTGGACCCAACTCTGCTGAGCTGAAGCGACGTTATGAGCCTATAGGTGAAAAAAAGGAGAAGGGCTGCTCCCCGCTCCTTAGTGCCTATTACCAGCACCCACTTGCAGCAGTCATTACCCGTGACAGGGGTCAAGAAGGGTTGTGGGCTAAGCACTTCATCGTCTATAGAGTCAATAAAGGACTCGTGTCTGTCCACAATGACCCTTAAAGTGATCTATTTAAGTGGGAACGCAATGTGCATCCGTACATTGGTGGTGTTTGGGAGGAGATTACTCGTCAGCAGATTATGATCCATGTTGTGACTTGCTGAAGCTTCTCCCAAAGTGCCTTCTTTGAAGAACACTAAGATCTCTTTACAGTGCAGAAAAAGGCCTTTGTTTGCAAAGGTGCAACAGTGGACTGAAGAACACATTTTTCTGGCCTTAAGTCCATTTTCACCACTGGTAGCTGCGGCTCTCCATACAGTCCACACGGGCTTAAATAATTTATCTCCTCTCGCTCTCCCTCGATCTTGTGCTCTCTCTTCATGTCGCTCTCTGTTGCTCCCTCCGTTCTCCCCCCTCATTCCTCTTAGCACTTGCTTCATTTGTTTGCTTTGAGGAGCTAAATCTTGTTTGCGCGTATTAATAAGTCAAGGCGGATTATCCCCCCCCTCTACCACGGCCCCCGTAGCGTCCTAGCCCCTCTCTGCTTACACTGTATTTGCGGCCGGGTGGCTCTGTTTGCAGAATGCTCCCCCCCCCGCGCCTCCATACCAGAGAGGCCTAGTGTGCCGGGCTAATTAGATTAATTCCGATGCCTGTAATGATTGCTCGCCATCTATTTTTAATGACTGGTGCATATCAAAGAGTAGTAAAGCATGCTACCAGCGAAGCCTGCTCACAGTCCCCCAGTGTGTCAGGCACTGTTGGGGGGCACTGGCTTAGTGTTAGAGTGTTAGCATATTGCCATTGTGTGTGTGTCTATGCGTGTGTGTCACTGCAGGCTAAGAAGGAACATGTGTTCAGCTTGGCCTCTGCTTGGCCTCTTTAAAAAAAAGAGAAATAAAACACAAATAAATAAATCAGCATCCACTCGATGACATGACATTGTGATTTTTTCTGTGGTTGTGATATACGTACTTCCAGCTGTTGTTGTTTCCGAGTGCTGCTCAAACAGTTTAATTTTGGAGGGACTGGAAAATATAATAGACTACCAAGGTTAGGTTATGCCGCGAAACAGATGCTGAACTAATTTAAAATCTGCATAAAGTAAACAGTATTAGTATTACCTTTTTTTGCTCTATTACTTCCATCTGATGTTTAATTTCTGTTTCAAAACACACCCTGTTTTCCCAGCTCCCTCTTGCTTGTAGGAAATCAAAAAGTAAACCTTCTTCTTAGTGTGTCGCCAAGCATTAAGCCCCGGCTTACACCTTTCCATCCCCGAACATGTGTGTTCATCACCCCTCTTTATGCATTTGAGATGTTGCTCATCTTTAATAGATGGATCTGAGTCTCTTCCCTCTTTCTTCACCCCTCTGCCTCTTGGCCCCGTAAAAGCGAGTATAAATATTTGAGAGGCGAGCAGTTCAAAAGTGGGGGAAAAAGGGGCGTTTAGCGAAGCCATTTGGAAACACAAATCTGAAATGAGAGACTGTGAAGAGTAAAGGAGCGACGGGAGGAAGAGCGCAAGATCATGAGACAAGAACCAGAAGTCATTCAGACGAAGCCCTCCAAGTACATGTCTCTTTCTCTCTCCTGATTTTCTTCTTCTGTTTCTCTCTCTCATGCTGAATAAATACGTACAACTCACAACACACACACACACACACACACACACTCACAGGGTAGATTTCCATAAAATATTAAAGGAGGTGTTTCCTGTAATTATAGCACTGTTTGCCTCTGCCTCAAAGCCTGATCTGTAATTAAACAGGATTGCACACGCATATGCCAAAGTAAAGCACGCACAAACACACCTCCACGCCCCCAGACACACACACACCCAGCCGCACGCGCACACACGCACACACTGAGCGAGGTGCAGATTTGTGAGTAGATCGCTGTAATTCAAACTCTCTCATAACACATGCTCAAATTTGTACACACACACACTCAATGGACTCATTCATAGACAAGTGCGCATACACATCAAGGCTTGAGCAAACACACACCATCCACCTCCTCTCACGCACACACCCACAACCACACACACGCACATAAACACACATCTTTACCTCATTCCCACAAGGAAAAAAAAAAAAATCTGGAGTCTGTAATACGCTTTCCTTCCTAGACACCCTATTGTGATGTTATCTCCATAACTATCCATATATTGATCCACCTCCCTCCTTCCTCCTCTTTAATTCTCTCTCCATCTGCCCCGCTCCTTCCCACCCCTCACCCGCCCAGCCCTTATCTAATCTGGCTTTGCCACTAATGGCAGCCATTCCCAGCCATGAACAAGTGCCATAATGTGCTCTGGTAAGCCGTTATGATGTGAAATGACCCTATTGATTGGCTTGCATCCCCACTGACAAAAAAGAAGTGGCGGCAGTCACTTATTACTGTTAATGAGCTGTGGGATGGGCCCTAAGTGGCACGGCACACGTGCACACTCGCGCACGCACGCAAACACCTGCATGTACGTACAAATGCAGACCCGTGCACTTTGCATAATTGTGTAGGCATCACTCCTACCTGTCTGTGTCCCGCCACATTTCGGCTCGTTAGCGACGGGAGGTCCCACCGTGTGGGCGAGTGACGAGCTTTTAATGGCTGCCACTTGGCATTGTCATGTCGCTTTTTTGATGACTGTTGCATCTGTTTCTATTTTTGCGTCTGTTGTACACACCTGGTGTGTGAGTGTAATGAACAAAGCATAAGACTGCCACTTAGTCTGACAAATGGTACAAGCCTTTGCTTTTTGAGTAAAGCGTGTTATAGCACAGGAGCCCAGATGTGAGCTGATTCAGGCAGTGTAATGGGAGCAGCAGTAAGTGTAATGATGGCCAAAACAAAACTGGGAGGTTTGGTAAGATACCAGCGTGTCTAGGCCACAGGCGTAGATCTGGCTCCGACACTGCAGACAGAGGAATGGTGTGTATGCCAAGCTGTCGTATGAATGAGAGGAATCTTCTTCTTGCTTGCTGTGTATGTGTGTGCGCGAACGCAGCCGCCGCGTGTTTTCCGTGCTGGCAGTGCCTCCCGGGGATAATCCATGGGACACATCCAATCAGCCGCAGTGCATGTGCGACACATGTTTTTTTATTCAATCTTCTTGTCTTTTCATCTTCCGCCACCACCAGAACGCTTCCTGCTATTTTCTTCCCAGCTCGGGACAAACGAATACCAGATGTGAGAGGTTGGAACGTACCCTTCCCTCCACCTCACCCCTTCCCCTCCTCCTGTGCTGTGACTAGTCTGCGACAACCTTTGCACTCTCACTCTCTCCTCTCTCCCTCGTTCCCGCTCTTTTGTTCCCCCGAAGCCTGCCCATCCCTCGTCCGCTATGTGGGGACATTAAGCTGCGCCCATCTCCCACCCGCTCCCACTGGATGACTCTGTGTCTGTGCACGACCTGGATAATTTTAGTGTCCATGTGCAGACGGGTCCGGGTCCTCAGGGTCCCCTCCCGTCTACACGGTGAATCAGAGATTCGTTTAATTTACGGGAATGACAAGTCAGCATGGATTGGAAGAATAACTGTGTCATGCAGTTGTTTTCCAATTTTACTGAGACACTCAGTGTAGAGATAACTCAGTCTATTTCACTGGAACTCAGAAGGGGAATACTGACAGGAAGTTCTCTGGAAAGTACAGCACTTTGGAGGAGAAGTCGAGTCACCTTGAAATGAGATGTAATTTGACTGCTGACCAACAGTTTAGAAATAGAAACCCTTATAGTGAGATTGTCTGCTATATGACCCGTACAACACTTGAACGCTCCCATACAAATCAATCAAGAACTTTAGTAATTAAACTATAATTCAATACATTTGCTTATTTATTAGATCCCCAAACGCATAAATCAAAGGTGTATCAATGTTGCATACTTGAAAAGATTTATTTATGCAAGGCCGCGGCGGCAGGAACAGAGGATATAGTGGGGTGTCTGGGAAGAGTCAATATTTTCATATGTAAGCCTGTGAAATTAATGACCTAATATCTGCAATGAGAAAGCTCGTTTTAAAGGCATAATCCTCTCGCTGTTCCTTGGGAAGACAAGAGCAACTGAATCAATGAAGGTTTAGGCTCTGGGAAATTATAACTGCGCACACACACGCACATGCATGGACTCACAAACATGCATGTTTATATCTGAGATAACATTTTATCAGGTAGGCCGCAGAAAGAGAGAGCGTACGGACCTGTGACAATAAGCACTATTTAATCGGTAGTAATGTTCCTTTATATAAGGTGATTGAGGCTGATTAAATAAAATTTTACCTACAGCTTTATGTCTCTGTGGAACAAAAAGCAGCACACGACATTTGGCAGATCTTAAAAGTAGCAATCAGTTACTGTTATTAAATTCAAATACAAGGGGAAACTGTACCTGCACTTTACATAGTGAAACCACATGTTGAAGGAGTGATTTCTAATTTTGCTGTAATACGCTCCAGTTCACAGACTGTACACTCTGAGACTTCATTCTCAGATTGTGTGGCGGGCCCTGCTGAAGCTTATCAGTTACAATGCCAGGAAAGACACAGGCTCTCATGCATTCATAAAAGAGCGGTAGCTTCCTGCACACACACGTTCACACACATGTAGGAATTAAAATGCCATTACTTAGCTGGAAGCTTGGAGCTCAACAAGACAGAGGAGAAAGGGAAAGGGAGAAAAAGAGACCAAAATGGTTCTTAATTCTTTCATTATCCAAATGAATGAAAATCACATCAATGCGTCAAGACAGGGCCGTGCATCTGTCTCAAAATTAGCCCACCAATTATGTGAGGAAGCTAATGAAGGCAGGGGCTCAGTGTGGCGATAGCTCGCAGCCGTCAAAAAGGCTTTTGATTCCATTTGGAGGAAAGACCTCTGAGGGCAGACTGGTCCGGTGCCAGCTGACCTTCTTTATCTGACCTCTGACCCCCGTAGTGGCTCGGGAACTGGGCTGATAGCTGATTTGTTGGCTCGCCCGATAGCCCAGAGAAAGATTGTGTGCTCTTGGAAATCTTGTTTTCACTGAACTTCTCAGTACTTGGTATAGATATTCATAACAATTACACACTGGTTGGACGACTTGTTAACAGAGTTGCAGCCTTGCAGCACACACTGACCCTGCACTCACGCTATGTGACTGCCAACATCGTGTCTCTACACCATGTTTTAGTATCCATAGGAGGCCACAGCGGCTGAGGAAAATAGAAGGAATACGATGGTAGGGGGCATGTAGAGGACAATCATTAGACTGCACAGAAGGAGGGATGAGGAGAGGCGGCTGGGTGTGAGAGGAAAGGAGCGGGAAGCTCAGCGCGGTCCCCGAGCATCTGGCAACGCGTCGCGGGGAGCCACGGTCCCTGTCATTAATAGTGATGAAATCATTTAAGCCATCAGGACTAAACGAGCCAGTTAAGAGACACTCAACGCTACACTTCTGTCTTGAGACGGAGAGGCATCGCCTGCGTGCGCTGCCAGCATTGACACGCAGAGAGGGGAAATAGATGTGTGTGCATGCGTGGAAGCTGACAGGGTGTAGAAACTATATTATCTATGTACACTCCTGTGCGTTTCCTTTTACACACATGGTGGTTCCCCAGCTTAACATTTGTGCTACTTTCAAAATTTTAAATTAAAATCATGTGTTCTTAGTTTGAGTTGTGTGCGCATAAAGGAAACAAAATTCATTCAGAAGTCATTTGTGTGTATTTTAAGATGACGTCTTATGGTGAGAAATAAATATATTTTTTAAAATGCCGAAATGAAGTATCAGATTTATCTTCATATCTTACAGCAATAGAAATTCAAGTACTACACAAGTTTGCAGAAAAGTTTTAGTTTTTGGCAACGTCTGGCCACCGGGAATGGCAGTACACAGAAAAACTTTCACAATAAGCAGCGATAAGAAGTTAAACAATTCAACATAATTATTAAGAATAACACGAATTCAAAGACGCTATAGTTCAAATTCAGAACACACACTGCCACAACTGTTAAAACCTGTGGTGTTTTTTGATAAAAAAATGTGTCTGTTGGTTTAATGGAGACCCATTGTGTTGACATGAGGACCACAGGGCTGAAAAGAATTATAAGCTCACCACTAAATGAGCAGAACATTAAATGTGGTCCTTTTTATATCAAGTTCCAGCCTCAGCAGCAGCTCCGCCGCTACAGTTTGAACAACAAACAGGTCAATTATCTAGTCCGGGCACTACCTGTACATTAACTCAATGCACTCCACTGTATGAGCAGCATGTCAGGGAATACTCTGCATTCATTTTATTTTTTGTCAGGGAGAGGAACATCAAGTGTGCATGTCTCTGTACGATAAAAGCTGGTGGAATCAAGAATCAAACTGTGTTACTGGTGTGCCACAATTTACAAGAGATGTGCCATCATTAGAGCTGTAGCGAGTGAAGAACCAAACCACTGGCTAAATCTGCCATGAAATACTAGACTGCTGCAATAAAACCTGAGCATCTGCACCAAACTGGAAACAGATGAACCCCGTCAAGGATACATTGTAGTTTCTTCCCCTCCTTGTTTCCTACGAGGCTGTGGGTCTTCTCTGGATGAGTGGTGAGAATTGTGATTTTGTGCATAATTACATGTGTCGGTGTGTGTGCGCACAGTGCACGGCATATGCCGATCATGTGTGAGAGTGAGAGTGTGCACACACTGGTGTACTCTTGTCGGCCTTTGTGTGTATCATGTTATGGCCTACACAAGTACTGAGGCCACAAAGGAAATCCATTGCCAACAACAGCACAGCTACTGGCAAGGAGCCATACCACCCCAGAGGCTTATGGGATAGGGTTTACAACCAGAGACGCAGTGTAGGAGGGTGAAATCTGTAAAGGTCACCCTGTGTTATACCGTATATAGTGTCCAGTTCTTCCTCACTGTCAAATGCTTTCCTAGAATCCTGTAATTCTCACATTACTCAATAACGACTGTTTTCATCTCGTACATGTGGAGATGAAAAAGCAACGCTCGGCCTATAGGCAGCTCCGCACTCCATGTACAAATCAGGCTATTAATTCCAAGTATTACACTGATGTAGAGCAGAGTACCAGAGATTTATAGACTACATTAGGAGTCAGACGAGAACATTACGGTGCTTATCGTGAATTAGGGCATGGGCTCTCTGCCTTGTTTGCTCCTGGGGAGAGGTCGTGATATCCTGTTACTTCCTCAAACCCCTCACTCAGAGGGGACAAGTGTGCTTTTTCCATCTCGGTCCCAGACAACTTATTTCCAGTGTGTTGGCTTTGCGTTATATAATGATATTCGATCGTTGGACGGCCATGCTGGACGGCTGGTTACACTATACAGATGTACGATGGTGATTGGTTTATTAGCCTTATAAACATGATGATGCGGTGTGTTTGCCTCTTTGGAAAAGTGGACTTGAGTAACTGTAAGATGGCCGGTGTGTGCCTCTTTTTTATTCTCGTGGCGGCTCAGTCAGATGATGTGTTATGTTTGTGGTAATTCATCTGAGTGAGTGTTAATGCTCGGCACACATTTTCTAATGGCACGATGCAGGATTTTTGAACCCGGAGCCAGAAACCACCACGCTCACCACCGAGCTAGCCTCTCTCCCTCTCCTTTGTCTTGTCATCCTTTTCTTCCCCTCCTCTCCAGTGAGCACGAGCGCTGCCTCTCCGTCAGTGCCGTGCCGTCTATTGACAGAGCACTACATTCTAGACATATCTGGGGGATTAAGTTGCAAATTTAAGCAATGGGAAAATCAATGGGTTCCTCTTTTAATTCATGAGAAAGGCTGTCACTGTGAAAAAACAGTAGGGAGATGTGGCTGTTTGGCTCACATTCATCCAGGGAGAAGTAGAGGAGGAAGAGGAGGAGGAGGAGAGAGTGAGGACAGCCTCCTTTAAATCTCTCCATCAAATGGGGGCAAGGCTGATGGTGGCCTGCCAGAGATAAAACCACCGGAGATAAAACAGACGCTTTGTTTCCACCTTTATCTGCCGCCATTTGTTTGACTGGTCTTTAATGGACTAACTGCTCAATATTTGAATGTAATAGAGTGTCCATTTTTCTTTCTCTGGTTTGGGAGCAAGAGTGTGTTTCTTGTCCATGTCCACAGAAACACTAGTAGTCAGCAGTGTAGGGAGAGGCTGCTTGCAAAGGTTTTAAGTACTACCTGGACTCTCAGCCAATAAAAACAGATATCTGCCTGCGCAGATGTATATTTTCACTCTGGGATTTTTTTTCACATAAAGCTGAGAAGTCACCCAGCCCTTTTGTTTTTGACTGCAGGATTTCCAATCACAGATCTCGCTGTTGTTTAAACTTTAGCCGCAAGGAAGTAAAAGCACAACAAGCTATTTGTATGAGAGGTGACAGAGGAGAGGGCTGTGAGGGGGAAAACCTTGCCAAGAGTGCAGAAAAAAAAAAAAAAAAAAGAGTTTTCTCGAACTACACGTCACCCTGATTCCTGGACATTAGACACTTCTGGCGAACATTCAGTAAAGTCATCACATCCTTGTGTTTTACGACTCCTCTAAACAAGTCGCGTTCATCCCCAGGTTACACTCCAGAACTGTGTATCCCCCTGCTGACTTCAGGGAATTTGATTTTTTTTAATGAACAGCTCAATATCTAATTCATTAAAGTGGCTGTTTTATTTGATGCATTCTCCTTACTCCAGCTGAACCGAGGGAGCAAGCCAGGGGCTGAGGAGAGGCGGCCCCTGTTGATGGACGTCCAGTCGCGCACACACAGAGCGCTCTGAGTGTGTGCATGCATGTGTCCCTTGGAGAGACTCGGGGGGCTCCGGTCGATTGTGGCTCCTTCTCCACAGGGGCCCAGAGCGCGAGTTTTACTCGGTCTGACTGCTGAAGGACAGGAGCTGTAATTGGCCTCGCACACACTCTCTCTCGTCATTAGAAGCGGGCCGAGGGGAGGGCTTAACAATCGGTGCGGGGCGCGCAGCGAGTGCTTTCTCGGCAGAGAAAAAGCATAAGGATGCACGTTAGGCTTTAGTAGCTGTATTGAAAATGTCGCCCATGGCTCCGCTTTGTGCGATTGAGCAACATGTACATTTTCCATTAACACCAGTAAGGGGGAGAGATCTCACGGTTCATAGGCCTCTGCTCACTCTTACTCCAGAGGCTTCTCAGTCATTGGTTGGACTGGATGAGGGAGGGTTGGGTTTGTGCCTCAGGAGAACTAAAAACACCTGTGGCTTCAGAGACGCGCGACAAACTCATGTCGCATGTCTGATCTCCTTTTGTTATGGTTTGTTGGTTTTCGCCTGTTTAGAGGAAAAGCCTAGTCACAAACCTGTGGCAAAGCAGTCTCATGCTTGGCCCAGGTGTTCTCGGATATTAACGACACCCTGGCAAGCCCACATACCCTCCCTGCAATTTGCTCCAGCCAAATACAAACAAGCTACCTTCCACCACATCTCATATTTGTAGGTCCACGTAATAATATATATCGTGATCCTGACTACTCTGTAATTAGCACGTCTCTCATTTAGCAGCTCCTCTGTGGCCCCCTCTGATCAACTCTCTTATCTCTGCATAGATCACACTCTATACAAACTCCCAACTCCCTCTCCAAGACACATGTACAGCAGCAACAGAGGCACAGCTCATCCAGAGGTATAATAAAAACATGCATTGCATAATACAAAAAAAGTGAAAATCTGATATACACTTGGTTGGAGGCCCTGAAGAGAAAAAAAAAAAAGTATAGAGAGAAAAGGTGTATTAAAGTGAAACAGAGGGCCTTGGTGGAAATATGAAGGGGTCAGATTGAGAGTGGAAGGGGCTCCCTGGCGAGGGCCTGGGGGGGCCGGCTGGGGATGTGTCAGGTGCATGAGCCGCGCTCTGCGCTGGGCAGTGTTGTTGTTACACCAAGGGCAGCGCCACAAGTCCGAAAGTATTGATTTCCCGCCTTGTCGAGAGGCAGAGAACTGTCATGTGGAGAGCACTGACCTTGGTACACACACTAAGACAACTATTCCCCGCGGCCCCCCACGGCACAGTGAGGAGAGAAGAGAGGAGCAGATGCAAGACACAGCAGCGGCAAAGAAGCAACAAACAACAACGAGCTAACCGAGTCTCCTGCGCAGGAGGGGTGGAGGAGGAGGACGAGGAAGAAGAGAGGAGGTGAGCTTGAGAGGAAGAGAGGAAAGAGAGAGAGAGAGAGAGAGAGAGAGAGCGCTTTCAGAAAAAAAGTAGGAGCAGGAAGAAAGAGAGAGAGAAAAAAAAGAGAGAGAGAGAAAGAGAGAGAGAGGGGAGCTAACAGTCAAAGCCAGGGCCAGTTCCCCTGAGTTGTCAGTGGGCAGCCCAGTGTCTGGTTATCACGCTGTTTGAAATGACAATGGCTTGACTTGTATTTTCCTCCTGAGACCCAACTCAGATCTATAAGCCAGAGGGAGGGAGGGAGGGGAGGGTTAGAGGAGCAGAGAAAAGAAAAGGCTGGTCATAAAAGGAGACGATAGAAGAGCAGGAGGAAGGTAGGAAATAGTACGAGAGAGAGCATGACAAAAAGAAAAGTGGAGGGGGGGGGGGGGGGGGGGGGGGGCGGAGGGGGTAAGAGATTGACTCCTTCTGTCTCTGTATCACTGCTGTAGTTGTAGCCTTTGACATCTACAGAGAGAGACAGAGGAAGGAAACGAAAGACGGCAGCAGCAGCGGCAGCAGCAGCAGCAGCTCAAGTGAAATGTTTTTCATGTGGAAGCTCCATCAGGATTTGACAACAAAAAGGGCTCCCTGTCACCTGCAGCTACACGGCGGGGCTCATCCCCAGTCACAGCGCGGCGCGGCGCGCAAGAGACAGACAGAGAAAACACAGCCTACAAAGAGCTCTCCTCGGGTTAGATCACGGTGACAGACACTTAAGAGACCCAGCTTTAGTCACACATCTCTCGCCTCAGATCAGGGTGTTTTGCTAACAAGCTCAGCAAGTTCCCCCCTCGCTGGCACGCTGAAGCTTCAGAATAAAGGCCACTTTTTTTTTCTCATGATGAAGAGTTCTGTGTAGAGTTGTGAGGGAATCTACTCTCAAAGTCTCTTTTTCGGGGGAGTCTCAAAGATGTGGAGCCCTAATTGAATTAGCTGGCTTATTAGTGTTTGACATTGTAAGCTTGGCTATAAGTAAGGAAGTGGGGACTTGGGAAGTGGATTTAAAGAGCAGTGTTGGTTTTGGTTCTAATTTTACACTCTCCTGACACACATTATTCCCCTCAGCTGCAGTTAGGCCCAGATATGGTAATGCTAATAATATGTGTGCAAGGGGGTTTAAGTGGCTAGCTCACCTAAATTGCCAAGCCTGGGAAACACAGTGGTCAAAACCTGGTGGCTAAAGCCTTGTCAGCTTTGCAAACTCCTCGTTTATGCACGGATATCAAAATTATAAACAGAATATTCATATAAAAATAGAGAGACTGAGTAAAGAACAAGCTTTCCTCGTCTTTGTCTGCTCACAATCCTCTTATTTCAACATGTCTTCAAGGGAGTGAAATAAAAGGCTAAGCGCACCTTCGGCTGTATTACTGTTTGGTGGCCTTGATGCTGAGGTTCGCCTCTGTTAGTCCGCCTTAATTTGGTCAAATCTAATTGCTAATTACACTTGCTTTCATTATCTCTGCGTGTTAAATCCAAGGGCTTTACGAGTATTATCTTCACTCAACGAAAGAAAGGAGGAACCTTTGATCAAGATTAAGCACATATACTCTCCTTCGGTCAATGCAGAAACACACACACACGCGCGAATGCATGCACATACTGCACAAACTTAATGAATCTGTTTCATCTGTCCTCTCGACTTTCTCTCTCTGTGCTGTCGATATTCACCTCCCCATACCCTGAGAGCACGATTTCTGAAAAAGTACAACTTCATGCTTGTGGAAAAAGTGCATTTAAATAATAACATGCACTCACACTGAATCCTTATTATTCTACTCTTGATACACCCCACCCGGTCGCTAAAGTGTTAAAAATGACTGGGGCAGTGATTAACATCTTAATCTTTTGCCTCATGCTGATTGTCAGCTTCCTTTGGGAGCGCAGAAGGAACTTTGTGGCTTTCACCACGAGTGCTCTGACCATTTAAAAACACAGAAACACAAACATTGGCGTTTATTGCACCCCCCCCCCACCGAAAATAAAGTGGAACAACTGGCAGCAAACAAATGAATAAATGTAAGCCTCCACAATTAGCCCCTGCTCTCGGTGGATGCATAATGGATCTCGCTGCACAAAACGATTACATGCCACTTGAGATAATGACAGATTGTGCTAAAAGGAGCTACTTTACCCACTCATTCAGCTCTCTTTGGGGGTATCACGCCATGTGTGTCTATGCGGCAAGTGAGGCCTGTGGGCCCCCCTCAGCCTCCCTGGTTGCCAGAGGGCGTAATGCCAAGCGAATGCCCGGCCTGACACATGATAAACTTGGGGACAGGTGACCAAAGCGAAGCAGGCCATTCCTCGCATTCCAGACAAGTTTGGATATGCCAGCTAAGAGCCTACATGTCACTTTCACCTCTCATCAATCCGGCGAGGAAAACAGGTCACCGCTCTCGCTGGTGTCAACAGGTATGATGAAGCGTGGGAGCATCAGGGTTAGACATTTTGACGGTGTAATGGCAACTCTTTTTTTCTCAGAGAGGGCTTCATTGTGCTCATTCCAACATCAAATATGGCGTGTTGTCAGCAGCCATCAAATACAGTGTTGAGTGCAAATGCCAGTTTACTGCATAGCAACTTCAACGGCAGAGGGTGGCGTTTACGAGTCGCGTGGAAACAAAACCAGACGGCGATGTCCAAATTTGGTTCAACTCTTTCTTTGCGTTTATTTAAAGTCTGTCGTCTGCTTCTGGATCTATTCATCCAGAAGCGGCAGACGCTTTAAAAAAGAGAGTGAGAAACATAATCACCACAGCACACAACACTACCGCATTTTATTTCCATCCTTGTTTGTCTCCGTGCTTTTTTTCTGCCCTGGTCTTGTATCTATCCCACGTATTCCCCACTGCCCATGACATACTGGAAATGCCTGGTTAAGTGCTGTTCTGACATTAGCTGAGTGTAGTCACAGCATTTGGCCTGGGGACAAATGCTAGAAAGGCCCTATAAATATGGATGCCACCCACCCCTCCTCTTTCCTCCCGCTCTCCCTCGGCTCCCTGATGAGCTTGCATGTGTCTGTGTGCGTATGTGTGAGTGTGTGTTTGTGTGGCACGCCGTTTGCTCTGTCACACCATGTCCCCACTGTTTGTTTACTCACACTGACAGAGATACACTCGCTTGCCGTCGGTGCTCGCCACCTACGCCTGCTAACCGAGTGCCAAAGAGCTCGCTAATGCTCCAGCTCATCCTGTAAATAATGCATCCGCCAATGCCAGGCAGCTAGCATAGCGGCCCCAGCTGTCTGAGCTATTTCATAGGCTGATGGGTCTGTTAGCCTGCACGTCACTCTCAGGTCGGGTGTTAGCGAGTGTCACTGTCGCCTGCTGTTACATCGCAGAGCATCACACCCCGGAGAGCTCAGTGCTGCGTGAAAGCGATGCCACTTCGAGCCAGCCGTCTTCCTGTGTGCCCACCTCTGCCCCCGGCACAGTGGCGGCCCTGTGGGTGCCCCGTGGCTGCACTGATGCCAGCACGTGTGGAGCTGCAGGGAGGGTCCCCGTGGGGAGGAAGTGGGCCATTAGTACGGTCCTTGCCCTGGCGTTTTACTCCACTTCAGTACACATCACAGAGGGCCGCCCTCTCACTAACTAGCTAACACATGCTAATTAGTCTGGCGACAGAGCCAGTGCCGCCTTGCTTTGGGAGCATATGTGTAGCTCCGGAGCAAAGCTGGCTGAGAGGACCTGGCCAGGGACTGATGCTGCTTCATTAAGTTTTCTTTAATGTGCTTCAAATAAATGCAGCGCAGCAGCTTAGTGCTTTAAAGCAGCCTCAAAAATATGAATGATGGAGCCAGAGTTCAGTCTTATCTTTGGTAACAACTCACAGCTTCAATCAAGCATACACATAAATGCTTTCCCTACCTTCCAGATTAGTGTGGCGTGCCGTCTGCTCTCCAACCAACTTGCCTTTCCTGCAACGTCTTCATTTTCTGGAAACAAGAACAACCACAGCCCTAATGAAACTTAATGATGATAGTCATAACACAACAATAATCCAGTGGTCTGGAAAACTAATCAATGCGTCTTCTCTCCTTCCCCTAATGACCTGTGAAAACAAAGCAATAAAAAGGCGGCGCGTGTTTATTTTGGCCAAAGCAACAGGCTGATAAGAGCGGCGGGCTGATTAGCAAAGCCGAGACGGTCACAAAGATTAGGACACCACACAAAGCTAATGTCGCCGCACGAGGTGAAGGTGCGTGCGTGTGCATTTCTGAAACTCTCCTCTCGATGGAAAGTTTGCAGGCCCATTTGCTAAAACGCATTCATTCTACCACAGTAGGCTTGTTATCCATGTGTTAAATAGATGAGGATTTCCTGTTTCGTGTCCATACACTATGATTTTCCTGTTACTGTAACTCCAGTCAGTGGTAGTAGTTTGTCATCCCAGTAATGCGATGATAAACACATGTTGTTTCCCTTGTCTGCTGTGTGAAGTGGCTGACTGGCGTGGCTCTAGTTTTAACATGCTTCTTGTCTTCTGGTCTCTGGTTGATTCCTCCCAGACTCTGGCCCTTCACCACAAATCATTGTGGTGCGCTGTGTGCAGCTTTGGGACACAAATGTGCCCCCGAAGTGGTGCAAAAGCACCGTTGCTCATATTCATCTTTTCCCTTTTCAGGGAGAAATCCAAAACCAGGGGATCGTTTTTCTTAAACAGGCTTGTAATTTCCACAGTTTCTTTACAGCATGATGGAAAGTGTTGGTTTGAGTGACTGCTTTTAATTAGTTAGGTTCAGATAGGGGGAAGAGGGAAAAATAATATTTTGCTTTACGGTGTAGAGGGGATTGTAAAAAAGCAAAACAAAAAGGTGGAAAGGAAAAAAAAATAGATTGTCACATGTTAGCGCTTGTGCAAAAACACACAAGCACGCTCCTTGATCACCAGCAGTAACATTTTATGTCACCATGTACTACACATTAGCAAGTTATTTGCATTTTGCCACTTAAGGACCAGTCGGCACACAATCTACATCAGTGGAAATTATATGTACATGTGCTACACAAACACGCGGAGGGAAAGACCACCTCAACACGGTCCTCGAGGGTCCAAACCAAATATAAGTCATGCATACTGTATTAGGACACACAGAGTCTCTGAAATTCTCAGAATTAAAATGATTTAACAAGCCCTGTAATAAATGTATTTCTTATTCCCTGGTCAGATCATATGAATTCCTAAACACACAACACATTTCACATGACAACATGGGAGATCAGTGTCAGGTGGATTACATGGAATGATGGGGTGATGTGTCTCTTTTTTTCCTGCTTGCTGGAGAGCCTGGTGTCCTGATTAAAAATTTCAGCTCCACTGCCTTTCTAATTAATTAGCGAGGCCACTCAGAGGAGCGCTGTGGACCAATTAGTCTCTAGCAAGCCGATGATGCCTATCGCTACAGCATCACCGTACAGCTGTCGCTCCCCGCTCCGAGGACGGCTGGGGATGGACCCTCAGGTGCTCGCACAGGTTCAAACAGCGGCGTGCGTGCGTGCACACTACACCCGACGCATACACACAGCGTAATAATAAAAGTATTGATAATAGCAGAAAAAGGACAGATTTTCAAAATATACATAAAGACAGGATTATAGAATTATTTCCAGACTAAGCTTATCTTTCAATAAATAAACATTATTATAAACAACATTATCATATGTGAGTTTAATGAAAAATAAGTGTTCTAAGCCTGGATTACATAGAAACAGCTCATGTAATGTCTCAGTGAGTCTAAAGGAAACTGTCACGGGAGTTTGGCTGCAGACAGTGACGGAAAAATTAGGTGATTATTAATAATAAATCCACGACAGTTTTGAAAATCATTTAGGTAATTTAATCAAGTGAAAATACGGAATATTTTCTGGTTACAGCTTCTCAAATCCAACAATTTGTCTCCTTTAATTAATGTTAAATCTTTGGCTGTTGGTCAGACAAAATAATAATTTCGAAGACATCACTTTCTTTGAACATCTGGCATGAATGAATTTAGAAATCAAACAAAAGATGATTGAGAAATATAAGAGTCATTTCGACCGATATCGACAAAAAACAGCCATAATTTGAGAAAATAATAATGCTGGAAATTTGAATCGTTTTGTGCACCTCTATAAAAATCTAATATAAAAATACTGGAAGGCATTGACATTATGTTGTAATACCATAAATTTGCTTTGCCTATCCGACACTGTGAGCTGCAAGGCTGCGAAAATCAAGGACAAAAGCCACTTAAAGACACTGAAGCTGAACCTTTTCCAGCCTGATCCCCTCCATACTAAGGCAGATGAAATAAGACGGACCTGTTTCTGTTTCTTTGGTCTTGATGGTGAATTCATCCTGCATGCTGACCACAGGGCTGGGTGGGGAGGTTGGAGGGTGGGGAGGTGTCTGCATTTCCTTGGAGGGGTGGCGGAGTTTGCTGACTTTGTGAGAATGGACTAGTTAGAAGACCGAGGAAGCTCATTTCCACTTCAAGGGGTCGCCTGAAACATGGCATCAGCAGGCCTTTCTGTTAGCTCTCGCTCGCTGCATACGCTCGCACGTGTGTGCGCGTGTGCACTAACGCATGTATGAGCATGTGCGCACACACACACACACACACATCATCAGATCGTCTCACATTCACAGACATTAATAAAGCCTCCCCATCGCCTCCTCTCCCGAAGTCTAATGTTTATTCGTACTTGAGGAAAATGCGCTGATACAGATTTTTTTTTCCTCAAGACTGAAAAACAGCCAAAAGCTAACAGAAATGTGGAACTTCAAAGCCCCCGATGGTGGTGGGTACACATTAATGAACACATCACACACGAACACACGTAACGTCCTGCAAGTAATTCAGTATCGCTTACAAGTTTGATTGCAAAGTGTGGACTGGCACATTTGAGCATTAAAAGTGTGCGTGTCTGCGTGTGTGTGTGTGTTTTTGTGCAGCGCAGACACACAGCAACATGCGTCACTCTGCAAGCACAAACAGTCGATACTGTAGTGGCTGATTAGTATGAGAAGAGGGGATGAATATTGGAGAAGGACTCTCAAGAGCCACCCATGAAACATGGAGTGGATGTCAAAGCATTTTGTTCCCATCTCGTTCATTAGGTCTAACTCCGGCTAGTGGACGCTCAGAGTGTTTTAAGTTCATTCACAAACACACACAAACACAAAAAGGCACACACTGGAAACAACACTGTTGGAAACAGTTGTAGTTATTAGATCGGCGTGTCTGACATTTTGTCGACATAAGTAATTAATTTATCCTTTCTATTGGGAAAGTCCAAAGAGCCCAATTAACATGGCTAATATTGCTGCATCGTGTAAAAACATCAGTTTTTTTAATACAGAGGGAATATTCAAATGACTTGCCTTCATTATTCAAATGTATAAGCAAAGTCATCACTGGGGAAAGAGACACGATGGGATTCACACTCGTAGGAACAAGAAAATGATAATCAATCTTTTATTTCTGCAAAGCAATCAAATATTCAGCATATGTGCTTTTCCTTTATCTTGCTTTTCTTTATTTGTGTCATCTGAAATTTGAGGCTTTCTTACGTTCGCCTCATTATCTTTCACTTGAAATTTAAAGGCTTATTTTTTGTGTGCGTTGACGAGCGCGCCATGTTGCAGCGATGATCGTTAATTATTTAATTTTGGAAAATCTTGGCAGCGTGTTTGCGCGAGCCTAGCAGCAGCGTGGTATTTAATTGAAATTATACAGTAAGTCAAGGCTTGAGAGGAAGAGGATTTTTGACTTTTACAGTCGGTCCAGTACACATGCTCAGACAGGAAGCCAGGCCAAGACACACTCAGTTGCCAAATCCCACGGCTTTGTAAGCAACATGCTGCAATAATGGAATCAGACAAATAATATTCCTAATTTAGAGAGTGAAAATGTAAAGGTCAGAGGCAGCAATGAGGGACGTTTCAGAGTTTATTTGAATCTGTTTTTACAGATTGCTATTGTGGTACTGTGTTTTCTGTTTTCACGGCTCGTTCGGGTATTTGTTTTCGAGCGAACTCGGGGGCCCCACTACTGCACGGCCCGGGCTCTTGGCTCCACTCTCCCACTCGTATAGCTATAACAAAGTCAATATTACAAAGAGGTAACACATGTCGAGGTATGCTTCAGGCCTGCCCTGGTGCTGTGATCCTGGATTGGGACACACACACACGCACGCACGCACACACACACACACACACACACAAACACACACACACACACACACACTGTGTAAAAGAATGCATGCCTTCAATAGTAGGCTGCCTACCTCCATGAAGAAAAATGTATCCTGATTTTTTTTCATCTCTGTGCAAATTTGTTCTCTGGTTGAAGCCGGTGTTTCGGCTTTCACACATGAAATTGGTCACGTATGTGCGTGTGTTGGAGTGTGTGTGAACTTCTCTTCCTACCATGTCCAAGTACTTGTTGGTGTCTGTGTGTTCACATAAATTTTGAGTGTGTGATGTGTGTGTGTGTGTGTGTGTGTGTGTGTGTGAGGGCCAGTTTGTTTTGTTTTTCCCTTACTTCAGCACATCTGAGAGAGCTTTTCTGGAACTCCTGAGCCCTGTCCAAACAAAGATGGCCGAATGTGAGGGATGGAGGGGAGGTGGATCAGGGCGTACGTGCGTGTGTGTGTCTATGTGTGTGTGTTTGTGATTTTTCAAGTAAGCTGGGACCAGAAGGGCCTTGCGAAAAAACCAAGAGGAGGGAGAGAAAACCGAGCCCCTGAGAAAGGCAGCTGGAAACACGGAGACTTGCGGTCTTTCTCCCCCCCCCCCCCACACACTTCTCCTCCCCTGGTCCAGCTGCACTCAGATGTGTCTGCCTGCCCCCCCCCCCTACCTCACCCCTGCACTCCCAAACTCAATGCCACTGCCAAGGAGAGAGAGAGAGAAAGAGGGAGAGTGAGGGAGAGTGTCGCAGCTGGTAATACTTACTGGCCATTTTACCGCGGTAAAGGCATGAGATTCATTAGGCCAGGGCCCGCGTGTTTTGTGCTGAGTACCGGCCGTGTTATTGTTAGGATGTGGTAAAATTATAAATATGGAGGGGTGGGGGGGATTCGGGGCGGGGGGGGTGGGGTGCAGGGATCTAAGTGGAAGGGGTTGGAGAGGAGGCGAGAGCGAGGTGGTGGAGGCGGGGAGGGCGAGGAAGAGGAGAAACACGCCACTCATTAACTCCTCTGCCACAACCTTGTTTCTCATGATTGGGTGGCAATAAAAAAGTCTGTCACAATTTGTCAAAGTTAATGACTCAATGGCACACCAGCTCTCAAGGGCTGGAAGACACGCTAACATATGTCGAATTAGTCAATAGCTTTATAATTGCAGAAATAAGGATTCTGGCTTTAGCCAAATGAAGCGGACTTAGAGGGTCCTGAGAGGGAATTTGCAATTTGGTCAGGTCGATTGCAGAATGGCAATCACGGAGGCTTGGCACTGCTCTCCGCACACAATCGTCGGGCTGCTTTCTTTTTGCTTTCCTCCCCTCCCACCTGTCTGAGCGTGTCTTCTTTGTGACCTGTGACTCTGGAACAGCGTCTAGCCTCCACTTCAGCCCCTCTATCTGTGAACTTTGTAAGACAGATAAAGACTCAGACACTCCGATGGACTTTCCTTTGGTCTGCCGTCTCGTCCCGCCACGCACACATGCACACACTGGGAGTCACGCAAAGACACTCCTCGTGTCTCTCCCTCATTGTGTGGCTTTGGGAGTGACACGCTTGTCATTGCAGTAATGTAGCCATTGGTCGAATCCTCTCTGTGTCTCTCCCTCCCCTCTCCGTCTGTATCTCGGTCTTGTGTCCTATTTTTCTGTGTCATTTGCTGACATAACACTAATAAAAGGCACAGCTTTTTCTTGGAGTGTTTTATCTAAAGAGGGAACTACAACTGACACTGATTCAGGAGCAGGCTCCTCGCTATGCTGGCTAAGGTAAATAATCGCACAAATCTGTAAATAATAACAATCTGGCCCTTTTTTGGGAGTATTTCTTGATGTGGTGTTTTATAGACACAACAAATAAGTAAGATGCGAGGAGATGTTACACCGGGTTGCAAATAATCTGAATAGAGCAATTATCCCCGGTTCGACGTAGCTTATACGTAGTTTTGTATTTCCACAGCTGTTGGGTGTGCAAGGCCCAGGTGTTTACAAGTGAACCACCGTGCTGACACACTGTTTGAACAAAACTCTGAGGAAAGAAACAAATATTATTGCCCAGTCGTGTGTCTTGAAAACCAGCCAATCCGTCTACAGTAGTGTTCGGTTTAGTTGAAAAAACACATATACATAATTTGGAGATTGCATACACACAATTAGTGCGGGCTTTTTTACATTAAAAAATGGTCAAAGAAAATAAAGAGCTATTGGCGAGATTAAATCTAGGAACCCTTCCAGGATTTCTCTGGCTGGGAGCGACTTTGAGTAGGGGAATTCACTGAGTGTGGGTGTTTGTGTGTGCGTATGTGTGCACATGTTTGCATGAGAGGGAATGTGGGAGAGTGTGTGTGGGCGCGCGTGTGTGTGTGTGTGTAGTTGAGGAGGTATACAGTCCCACCCTGTAGACTAGTGTGATGACTAAATGTCAATTTGGGGGAGTCTCAGCAGTGCTGGCCTCCTGTCGTCACGCCTGCGCTGTGTGTGTGTGTCCCGCCGCCCACGCCAACCAATGATTGCCATGGAGATGTCCCCTCGCAGAGAGGGGTCGGCAATATGTCTGGGCTCTGACTAATACTTTCTGTTTGTGTTAGGGTGTAGATGGGGAGGGAAGTAAAGAGCAGACGATGTTGGTCATCTTCTCTCCCCTCTGTCTATTCCCACCAACGCCGACCCCCCCATCACCCCTCTCATTTTTTCTGTCCCCTTTTCCTTCCTACTCCCACTCTCCTCTCTCTTTTCTCTCCTTTCCCCTCTCTCAAACATGAGTCTGGTCGCACTGTGTGGTCATGTCACTCCCTCAAATCTCCAGACAGAAGCCTAGTGCGTTGTTGCAGTGCCGGCTGTCACTGCGATATTTGCATTCGTCGGGGGCGATCGGCGGGCCAGCGAGTGCAGGTGTCAAGTCTGTCAGGGAGTTGTCCTTATCTGCGGCAGGTCGCTCCCTCTGATAGGCTGAAGGTCAGAGCAGATCTAGTATATATTGACGACAGTGTTTTATTTTCTTTCCTTTTCCTGTCCACACAATGGCCAGTGAGTGATAAGGACGCGTGTCTCTGAACAATGCAGTCTAACAACTTGCAGAGTGATTTCTGGCTTTTATTCGATTTCATTGCTGAAATAATGAGTTCGCCAACATGAAATAAACTGACAATTTGGATTATTGATTAATCTTTCGAGTCATTTATCAAGCAAAGTTAGCAAACATTTGCTGGTTTCAGCTGAGGATTTCCTGCTTTTCCTTGTTTAATATCCCTTTAAATTGGACGTGTTTGGTTTTCAGACTTTCGGGTGGCATTGAAGATGTCATGTCAATTGTAAAAAGTTAAAGCCTGATGGGAAAAAATGATGGCAATATACAAACAAGTTTTAACATAAATGTATTACAAACAAAAATGTTTGATGAAGAGCACTCAGACCTGTTTAATGAAGACCAAATATAGAGGAAGCCATTGAATAAGATGGTATTTGTTGGAAAAATTTCTTCTCTAGTGAACAAACTATGAACCACTGCCGACATGTTTGGAGTTTCTGTACAGCAATTTGTTATTTACTGACTGTACATATATACACTTGAACCAAAAGTTGCGTCATACAGGAGAAATTTGGGAGATCTAGCCTGACATCTTTCGCACAGCACCTTCTCAACCTTGCCTACCTCCCCACATCAGCTTTCCTCTGCCTCCTCCACCTTTGCTGCAACACCTCTTCCCCACCTTTCCGATACACCAGCTTGCCTGACTCCCCCCCTCAAACCCACCCTCTTGCTCTCTCACCTCTCTTCCTTTCCGCCAACGCTCCCTTCGTACTCTCTCTTTCTCTCCCTCCACTCCCTCCCTGCCTCCCCGAGCACCCTGCTTTGAACCTGGCCTTGAATCCGTGCACCCAGAGGTCTGTCACTGGGCAGATGTTTTGATCTCTGGCTGGGGAAATGCTTTGAGGCTCGCTGAGAGGGGCCAGGGGCCTGGACTGGGGTCCTCTGCCTGGACCTGCTGTCTACACAAAAGATGGAGAAACTGGTGCTCCCTTGATGCTCAGGTATTTGAACTGACAGTGTAGTTTCAGTGTGGTACAGCTCTCCATCTATACAGGCTACACCGACTGAGAGCATGGCATATGATAGCGAGATCACAGGGTTGTGTTCCTGGTCCAGTATTGTGATATTACGCTCCCTCTCCCTCTCCCTCTCTGTTTCACAATATCAAAGCCAGCTGGGTCCTTTAGCCGTCCACTTCATAAACAAGCATGACTGTCCTGAAGTACACGCACAGCTATTCATCATGCGAGTGAGCCAGGCTGAAAGTTTCGTCATTGATCCGATTCTACATTTCTTGGGGTGGTGCTCATCACGGAGAGATTTACTTTCTGTGACCGCGTCAAGCCACACAGAGGAAGCAGGAATGTTGGACGCAGGAGTTCAGTTGAATTGTGTGCTTGATGTTTGATGGTGGAGTAATAACATGGGTGTTGCGTCTGTGTGTGTGAAGGAGTGCAGAGCGTGAGTCACACCTGACAGCTGACAAACTAGTAGAGATAGGACCGAAAAAGTCTGATCAGAGTTTAAACTGGACGTCATCTGGGATGACAGTGGATGACAGATATCATCACTCACAATTCCACTGTTTAGATTGTCCACTTATGAACTCCAGATTTATGGTCCTTATTAGTGATTGGAAATTCATTGCTAGCAGACAGCAGACCCATGTTTCGCAAATGTCCTCACGAAAGATTGAAAGAAGTATTTAACCAGACAGATGATCGTGATCCCTGCCGAACGAGGCTTCAGACTCACGGCGTCCCATCGTTGGGGGGACTAAAACGTGTTTGGGGGGACTGGGAGATCTTCCCTGGGACACCTCTAGGACAAAAACGACAAACTGATCTGAGCGAGATTACAGCTGAACGCGTCTTCTCATGCTATTACTGGCTGGCTACTCAGCACGAGACCTATGGAGAAACACGATGCCTTGAAATCAAAAAGGACGCAGTAAACTCACTATCGACAGGGAACGCACCCTTTATTTGCCCCGTTAACGCTACAAATCCACGATGGCTAGTTAGCTCGTTAGCAGTTAGCAGCTGATGGGCATCAAAGGCAATGGGTTCGGCCAAAAGAGCTCACAGCTGACAGCTAAACGCAGCAGGAGTGAGAGTTGCTGTTCAGAGGAACATGAAGAGTTTAACAGTAAACTGCAGTTTAATGTGACAACATATCAAGTTCAATAAAAAAGTAGACACAAGGTTTTAATTCAGTTTAAATTCACTCTGGGTCAGTTAAAATTGTTTTTCGGGATGGTTCAGGGACAGTGGTGAAAAAATTCAGTCTAGAGCAATGGTGCCAAACTATGACTTTGTCTCTTAACAGTAATGCAGTTACATCTAAACCAGACTTGATGTTTTTTTCTGCTGCATCTGTCACTTCTGCCCCATTGTCCCCTGCACGTTTTAGGCTATGACACTACTATACATCATACTTTGGGTCAGCAAGATCTCACGTTGCTGTGTGAAGGCACAGTTGTGTTGCAGTAAGTGCAACAAGACTGAGAGGCACTGCCAAACATCTGAAACCTATGTGTCGGACACAATATGTTCACAGATGAATTTTATTGGTCCCAGTTTTTTGTTAAATGTTTATTTACTGCGCTCACTTCATTTCCAAACTTTATTTTCAAGCTTTGTCCGTAGTTTACAGCAAGTCACTTTAAAAAGGGCTAAGTCCAAACACTGTAATAGCTTTTTGTGTACTTTTTTTTTAAAATCAGATTTGTGATACATTAACTAATTGACAATGAATCTCCAAATCTGTCAAGTCACAAGCAGCTTTAATTAAAGGTGCGTGCAAAAAACAGACATAGCCGCCTGTATTTGTTTGAGTTAAAGAAAGAAAAGGAAGAAAAGAGAGGGGTCCCAGGTCTCCGTATGAATACATGAAAACACATGCTTCTCTTCTCCTTCTGTAATCCACCGGGGACTCACGCCCCATTTGGTTCCCATTAGCATAGCTCTGGTCGCTCTGCCCCGTGTCAAAGCCCAGACGCACAGCTGCACAAAGGACAGGGACCTCTGGCATCGTGACTGCCAGCCGCGGGGCTCAAAACCAGAACTGACATGGAGGACGGGGCCTTACACTGTGGGGATTTCAGAGGGAAGACACCAGTTTTTCTGTCGACTACAGTTTCCCTTTTCTGAAGCCGGTGCGCATGTGATTAATCGTTGTTTATTTTGTACCACTTTGTAAGGCAAGAAAACTCTGTTTCAAGTCACATCCAATGTACAAAATCAAACAAGCAAAAATTAGCCTTGGCATGAGGTATTTGCTCCCCTGTATTTTGTGGCGTGCTGTGTCCGACTACAAAGACTTTCTTTATTCGGCGTGTTTTATTTGTCACCTGTTTCCAATATGGACACTGTGAAGTCCTGATCTATCTGTCGGAGCCAGGGCCCGGTTTTATGACACGCAAAGCTTGCTGTGCCTCTTTTCCTACACACGTTGGCCGCACATTTCTGGCAGGAAATTGACAGCATTTCAGCAGCTAACTCATGGATGAGATAATATCTTGTGGGTGGAAGAGAGGACAAGATGCTCCCAGTGTTTTACAGTGACCCTAAGCAGAGACAAATTTAAATCCGAAGCTGCTGCTGCGAAGATCAGGCGCACACATGCACACACATGCGCACGTACACACGGGGTTTTCATTTAAACCTCGGCTTTGCTTAACTCACCAAAACAAGAAATGTGGTCTGTGGCTGTGTGTTGAACATGGTAAAGGTTTCAATTAAAGTAGGAGGAACAATACCCACCCAGCATCCAGCAGCTGTCTGGGTTGGCTTTCCATTGTGCGCTGTCGAGGGAGGATACAGAGAGGCTGGAGGGGACTAGCGGTGTTTTAGTGGTGTTTTTCGATGGCATATGGTTACAACATCAACCTTGAAAAATGACAGGGTAGTAATACAGTTGTACAGGATATTAGTTTAGGATCACCCTCACTTCTAAGGTTTCATAGGACTTGTAGCAGCCAAGGCAGTGTCTGTGTTGATCTCCGCATATGCTGCTTGGTTTAGTGTTGGACTCATTTGCATGTATCGGTATTGATCCTGGGCCATGTTTCTCCCAATCCGCCTAAAATCCTCTTGGACCTGACCAGTCCAGGCCGAAGCCATCTTGTTCTGCCGCTCCTCTTCCCTGCATTTCTTCAGTCCATCTGTCCCACTAACAGTCTTTTAATTGAGAGTCCTCCCCGGTCTGATGCTGGCCATTGCTGACTGTCAGTGTTTATACAATTGGGCTGGGACAGGGACTGCGAGCCAAGCAAAACATCCATGAAACATCAAGCCTCCAGCTAAACAAAACCCAGCAGTGAGACACACACGCACACACTTGAGCCAGATAAGGGCTGAAAATGATGCTTTCTGAACGCGGCTAGGTTAAGTTGTTGACCATCGCGGCAACACGGCAGCTGTGAGAGAGTGTCGACTGTTGTCTGGGTCTAATTGCTACAGCATTGTGGGATTTTCTTCACTTGCTAACAGCTTTCACTTTCTAGCTGCTCATTTTTCTAGTGATTTACGAAGTCTCACACACACTCGCTCACACACACCCCTCTGTCCTTTTCCTCACCGTCGTCCTCTTTAGTTGCGAGCCAAAGAGGAAACCCTGGCGAGACGCTAGCACAGTGACTAATGCTGTGTATCTGGCCGGGGCCTCAGATAACACAGCCTCCTCCCCCGGCCTGCTGTGACAAATATGTGCGAGTGCAGCGCTGGGATCCGGGCCCAAGCTTGTCCCTGACCCAGCCCAGGCCAGACGCAGGTTAAACCACGGCCAAATGCAACCCAGATCCACATTGGCCACAGAAGCAGAGTTTTGAGTATGTGAGAATCATGAGAAGAAGCCTTCATAATTTTGTCTTTCTTGCTTCCCCTGACAAGCCACACACGCAGGCGAACTCACATCCTTGACGATGTTGTTTTTGATGGCGATTTATGACACATCTGTCTTCTGTTGCCTCTGCAATCAGTCTGTAATCTTTCATATTGTTGCGTATGATCAATTTTGATGCCGTCATATCACAAACATCTCCCGTGTTACTCTTCTCTTACACCCTCCGAACTGAATTTGCAACAACGCACAAATTAATCCCAAGAAATAACTGGCACAGTACGTCCCCTCCCTTCCCTTTTCTCCCGTCAGTGCCTTCTCAGTTGAGGGGGCTTGCTGCTTTAATGCTTCTTAATGCTGCTGTCTGCTTAATGGGCCAGATATGAGAGGTGCTGCTAGCCAGCGTAATAAGTCAGTGATTAGAGGGCGCCTTGTCACAGCAGCAGCCTCGCAGACAGTGGCACGCTCTAATTGCCGTATTAGACGCCCCTTAACTATCTTGTCAGCTGTCAGACCCCGGCTCGTAAACAGAAGAGGTGCATTTGATATTTGCAATTGTTTATTTCCGCCTGCCGCTGTTAGCACTGCTGCATGGAGAGGTAATTAGGAAGGGGTTGTGTTTGTGTGACATCACTGTGCTAAATTTGGGTACTGTAAATTAGAGTTTGTGCAAGGAGAGTTATATAAAAAGAAAAGTATTCAGTGGCAAAGTATCTAACAAAATAACTAAAAGTTGGGGTGGGGTGACAGACAAAGAATTGGACAAATGTGCAACATGATCAGGGCAGCAACTAAAGAATATTTTCTACAAAAAATGAATCTTAAAAGATAAACTCTTTTTGGTCTATACGATGTCAGCCAATAGTAGTGTCAATTGCAATTTCCAGAAGTTGAAAGGGAAGTCTTTTATATTGCAAAACATTGCTTTTTTGTCCAGCCACTAGTCTACTAATAGCAGCTTTTCACATTTAAGAACCTAGAACCAGTGAATTTGTAGCATTTTTGCTTAGAAAATAACTTTCACGATGATCAAAATTGCATCAACTGACATAAATTAATCACCATTCTTTCAGCTCCTAACATTACTGGAGAATTGTATTTTTAGAGCAGAAGCAAAAGCAGTTTTCTGTCAATCCAGTGTTGTTTTAGTGGTATTTTAAGTTAAATACAGAAAACAATATTAGAACAAATTGGAGAAGAATATGTAGGCTAGGTTGTGGGTATCATACGTTACGACTGAATGTGACTTTATGGAAACAGATGTTGCTCCAAAGACGTAGACCTTCTGAGTCTATCCTGTATCTGAAAGGTCACAGGTTTGACCCCAGCCACGGCCTTGAATGAGCGTTCGCGAACAGCCGTGTCTGCCGCATAATGGTCCTTGAAGGGAACGCTGAACTCACTTACTGCACGTTCCTCCGGATAAGGACGTCTGCTAAGTGTGTAATGTATGTACACTCCAACTGACACATGGCGTATAATCCTCACACACGGTGAGGATTGCCGCGGCTGCACCTGGAGAGCTTAAAAATGGTGTAAAGTCAAATAATCTGTCTCCTGTCTCGTTCGGTGTCAAACAGTGAGGTGACATGGTTAGAAGTGGCGTCATTTTGTGTTTAATCTTGGATTAGCCCATGTTCACTCTGACACCTCCGGTTACTAATCTGGTTTACAACACCTTAGGGCGAGCAAGGGGGGATTCTGATAGATTTTATGGTCCCTTAGTAGATTATGAGTGAGCTGAGTTTTATATCCTGAATAACAGGATATTGGTCTAATCCACAGACTAGGTTATGCTATTTGCTGTTAAACACCAGAATGTGCACTTGGGTCAATACTGGTGGGTTGGTGTGTGTCTTTACTGATCATGCATTGACCTCAGTTGTTTGACGTGAAGGCTGATCTGCGCTGCTGATCTTTTTCTATCTGTGAGGGCCGATTGACTGTGTCTGACATTGTGAAATAAAGGTTGCTGGACTCCAACCTACGACCCATTGTGTGCACGTCTGATGTCACATTATTGTCACACAGTGAGACAATATGAGATAACATATTTAGTGCCGATCGTAAATTCATAAAGTCCGACGCCTTGATAGTTTCTATGTCGCCGTCGTCCTCTTCTTGTCTGCCCTCGCATTTTCTCTGACACATTTCCTGAATTTAGGATTTTCCTGTCAAAATAAATAGGCAGCTACACACGGCAGTCACCTTGCACACTACACCCGATTTCCTGCCTCGAGCATTCCTGGAATTTTTGCTCTGCAATTTTAGTGATTACAGATTTTTTTTTTTCTTTTCTCTTTACAGCCTAAAGAATTAACACATAGGAAAAACCATCAGTCATTCAGCACTGACTCAACACCACATGTGCCAAATGTGAAATACTTTACCCTCATCATGTGGATTCACCGTTTATTTTGCCAAGTTATTAACTTTTTTCTTTCAGCCAGCACACTTAGATTACACGCTAATGTAAAGGAAATACAACATTTGATTTGAGAAAAGATCCAAGTGATTTTTTTTCCCTTGCACTAGTCCTCCTACAGCTGCACGGTCCCTTTAGGCAGTTTAGGTTGCAGAAGTGTTACTATCTTTACTCCCCAATTCATCTTGATAATGTAAAAAATGTCTGATAAACAAAGACCCGCCAATGCTTATTAAGATTCATGTTTCTCACTTCTTTTTCACTCTTTTCTTCTTCTTTTTCTTCTGTCTTCTTGTTTCTCTATGTCTGTGGGAAATTTACGGCTCCCAGCTGCTGCACTCATTCGGATGATGAAGCTGTACTCATTTGTGTGGATTTCTGTGTATATCATATATTTTATCCGCGCTGTACAATCTCTTTATTGTTTGAAGAACGTGAAACATCTTACAGGATCAAATGACCTCCTGCGAAATGTGCCTGAATTTTTTTGCTAGAGTCTTTAACAGCCCTCTGTGAAGGCTTAAGCCTCGGCAGACGATGCATTGTGCTGTACTGAGTTTCCCTCGTCAAGTCTGGACACTTAACCTCTCACTACTAAAAGCTTTCCGAGGTCAGACTAAGTGCAGCTCCAGTGTTGAGTAATGGAGCCTCAGTCAAAACAAGTTACATTTTTTGTGTTTTCAGGAAGGGAAGTCCTTTGTCGGTTCACATGAACTTACCGTAAAGAGGCAGATTCACACGTTGGAATATAGTAGCAGTTGGGAAATTTGGTGTCTGAGAGTTATTCTTCATGATATGTTTAGTATTACACTTATCACATTCCTACGTAACAGTTTACAGTATTAGGTAAAGATGCAACAATTAGTTGATTAAACAATTGGATGATCAAAATGAATTTAATTTCCAAATATTTTGTTCATCGATTAATAGCTTTAGTCCTTTTTTTTAAGCAAAAATGTAAAAATAAATAAATAGCTGGTTCCAAGGATTTGCAGTTTTTGTCATTTATGATATTAAAGGAAGAGTCTTTGTGCTTTGGACAAAAGAAGTACTTTGAAGACTTTTGCGCTCTAATAGTGAAAATAATCAGCAGATTAATCAACAATAAAATGATGAAATTCATTAGTTGCACCCCTAGTATTATGTAATAACTATGTAATAATATGGCCCCATACTTCTTGCTTGTATTTGTGACTGGAAGTTGATAACTGCTCTTTCCCAGCCTTCGCTTTGTTATCTCTCCTTTGTACTCGAGCTGTTATTGACGTGGATTGGTCTCTGTTTTTTCTCCTGTGTCTCTGCAGGCCATTCGCTGCACACTGGTGAACTGCACATGTGAGTGTTTCCAGCCAGGGAAGATTCACCTACGAACATGTGACCAGTGCAAACACGGCTGGGTAGCTCACGGTAAGCAGATTCATCATTAGACTAACTGTGGTGTATAGTTGTTGTTCTTTATACAACTACCTCCTCTTGCTGTGGAGAAAATACAGGTCCTGACCTACATGTCTGTACTCTCTGCTGTGTACAGAAATGTACCACAGATGTCGCCAGTATGGATGCATCCCACATCTTTCACAATTAGTATGTTTTACATTACTTTTCACTTACTGCAGATAGAAGCTTCTCTCTGTCTGCGGTGGTGAACGCATTCAAATTCAATTTTGACTCATTTTCCAGAGCAGAAGAAACTTTGTTGTTTTTGTTTGCTTCTGTATTTTTATGTTTCTTTCAAAGTCTTGTTTTTGCACCTTAGATCAAAAAAAAAAGGGGGAAAAAAAGATCTCAACCACGAGACAGATAGCGAAGCGAGAGACCACACGTTATGAGTTTTTCACGTGGGTATAAAAAAAATAGGGAGAGGAGGCAAAAAGTACAAAGAGAAGGAGGAGGGGGAAAAGAAAAAAGAAAACACCTGTTTGGCTTGCGTCCGCACAAGAGCGGGCCACGGGCCCTTCAGAGGATCGCACAGGACCCCATTGACTATTTTTTAATCTCTCCCTCTGAACTGTCAGGCACCCATCTCTCCTCTCCCCCCACCTTTCATTTCATGTCGGCATTGGCAGGGACTCTGACAAGTAGTTCTTCATTTTTTATTATGTTCGTGTCTGGCTGCGCTGTGTTGTCAGGCAAAGCCCTCGTCAGCAGGAAAAAGCCGTCCCAGGATCAGAGAGAGACCCAACCAGGTGTCACCCAGACAGGCAGGGAGAGAGGGGAGGGAGAGGGGGAGAGAGGGAGGTATGAGGTAAGGGAAGAGAGAGGGATTGAGACGGGGAGGAAGAATGAGAGAGTGGACCAGGTGTCGCCCAGACTGCCAGAGTAAAGAGAGAGGTGACTGAGGTTGTGATAGAAGGGGCAATAACAAATCCACCTGGCGTTTTTTCCCCCTGAGTTTTGCCTCTCAGGCAGTGCAGATAAAAATACTTCCACTTCCTTTGCATCAAACGATCTTGATAGAAAAAAAGAAAGTGCTGTTACTAGAAGATAAATGAAAATACAACATTATTATTACTTATCATAAACTATCAGGTTTTCATCAAGGAAAGCTAACGTGTTTTAGTGGGGTTACATAGCATTTCTATTTTATTTGTCTTTATAATACTATTATTTGAAAAGCACGATCACTAATTTAATATGTAATTTGCTACAGCTGATAAATATCAACACATATAAATACAGGAAATAGCACTTTTTACTTTTGATCAGCCACGGACAGAAAGAATTAAGAGAAGAGAAGAGGCGAATAAACCTGAAGATGCAAGAGCAGCGCAACTGCGAAAGAGCAAGAGATTAGATTAAATAGAAATAATGGCAGATAATTACATTAATGTCATTGCTTTTATCTGATTGATATGTTGTTATCAGCTAGCGCTGACTGTGCATAAGCTCCTGAAGGAAGATTTGAGATGAGGGAGAAACTTGATAGACATTAACCGTGCCCTTGTGTGCGTGTCTGTGCATTTTCTTTTCTATCTCCCCTTGTCGCACAGCTCTGGACAAGCTCAGCACCCAGCACCTGTACCACCCGACCCAGGTGGAGATCGTTCAGTCCAACGTGGTGTTCGACATCAGCAGCCTGATGCTGTACGGCACCCAGGCCGTACCTGTCAGGCTCAAGATCCTTCTCGACCGCCTCTTCTCCGTGCTGAAGCAGGAAGAGGTGCTACACATCCTGCACGGCCTGGGCTGGACCCTCAGAGACTACGTCAGGGGCTACATACTGCAGGTCAGCGACCAACATGCATGCTACAGAGCCAAACACATGTAAAGCATCATATGGGTTTAGTGTAAATGTCAAGAGCGGGTATTAGCCGCACTTACTCTCTGCTCACACACAAATGCAGCCCTCGCACATGCTTTCATATTTGCCAGCAATTTTTGGTGATTTTTTTGAAAGTGGGGATAACGTCCACAGCGATCACTACCATTACTTTCTCACCAAGTGTGTCTACAAATACCTCAGCCATTGCAGTTATTCTGAGAGGTATTGATCAAAAGCAGAATAGTGACAATCTAAGCCACTTCAGTCCCATTGCCCATCCATTTTCCTCACATTTTCCCTGCTGTTACTTCTACTTCAGTCTGCCCCCTTTTCCTGCCCTGTCAACACTATGCCCCTCTCCGCTGGAAAAAGGAAAGGAATGAAAAAAAAAAAAAAGTGGAGAAAAATGTCACGCCAGCAAACTATAAAACCACTGTAGTGTGTTTCCTCTCTCCATCCATTCTTGCCTCCACCACCACCACCACCACCACCTCCTCCCATATAATTGCAGTCAGACACATTTCTCAATCAAAGGTACAGAGGTTTTGGTGTTGAAACCCAAACCAAAGTGTTCCTGAATGAATTAGTTAAGAGCAAGTGAACATGTGCATGTGGTTAGTAGCTCCGTGTCCGTGTGTGTGCGTGTGTGTGTGTGTCTGTGTATATATGTGTGTGGATCTGTGAACGCTTTACTCACAGAAGCTGTTTCCACATACAAACCACCCTCTCCTCACCATGCTGTTCCACTTACACACTCTTGGATCTCTAAACCATATACGCATACAGATAAGCACACACACATACACACACACACACACACACATACATTCAGACAAGTAACATGGAGCAACAGTTATATACAGTAGTAAACACAGGACAGCTGGTTCAGGATTAATTTAAAATGAAAGATTTTTTGTGTCTATTTTAAAGACAGATTAAAAGTATATGTTAGGAATATAAATATCTGAAAATTTGGTAAATTAAATGAATAAAATATAATAAAACCCCTCTCCAGTTTTATATTATATTCTTAATCCAGTAATATTAACACAATTTGTGAACTTCTTACATTAAAAAATGTTTTTTTTCAATTTCTAATAAAACATGATGTTCCTTTTTACCACATCTGTGTGGTATATTTTTGATTCACCGATTAATGGTTCAAAGTAAAAAAAATAAAAACAAAAATAAAAGCCAAGTTGACATTTTAAAATGTCTTGTTTTAGCCCAATCCCCCCAAAATATTCTATTTAAAATAATACGAATCACAGACAAGCAGCAAATCTGCAGAGGACATTTGCAATTTTTTCCTAATTAAGCAACTGAAATCATCGATTATGGCTCAAATTCTTTACTTATTGATTAATCGAGCTCTCGAAAACGTCCTCACAATTTATTTTGAATATTTTCCCTCGGAAACCAAAGTAAAACGCTCCAAATCTGCGGTGTGAGAAAGCCATGTTTTGAGTAACGGTTGGATCGCTGCGGTTCCCATAGTCGTTGTAGCCTCTGTGTTTATATCAGCTGGTTCTAATAGTCAGCTGGTGGGAGCACCGTTGCTCAACTGCTCAGCCTCATGTCACGCTACTGGCTAAATCCTCTAGATCTCCTCAGAAGGGCTTCAAAGGGGCCGCGGCCGCCGAGAAGCAGCCAGTCACTTAAGGACAGTAAGTAGTCATTGTACGGCCCTATTAGCCTGTAAGTAGCTATGAAATTCAATCATCTTCCCCGAGCCTCCGGGCAACGCTTTGTGTCAGGGGTGTGTTCCCCGCCACTACGCCGCGCTAAATGAGAGATAAAATGAGGAGAACAGTATAGCCGATGATAGGTAATAAGTTGTCTTTTTGATATTGATGTCAGGGGATATTATTTGATGATAATTTACTTTACCGTGATAGGAGCAGTCAGGCTTTCAAATGCTTACGTGTGCTGATTTAGGATTTAAATAAAAGTGTTTAGGCCGCAGGAGTAATCATTTTAATTCCTATTTTAATGACATATGCTATCAATCACTATAATTATCCAGCAAATACATCCACTATTTCTGAATTATGTTCTAATGAAGCGTCTCTTTACCATACATTCACGTACTGGTGAGCACACTATGGCTCTCTTTGGTTTTCTCCCTTACATTCATCTACTTTTTGTGTTTTAGATCGAGAGCAAAACAAATTCATCGAGTGCGTGCGTGTGAGTTTGGTGCATTATTTTTGCTGGGTGTCAGTGTGTTTGGGTGTCAGTGATGCGCCAGAGAACTCAGGACACTGAGCTGACAGAGTATACCTGCAGCTCCTCTGATGCCTGACCAGGGAATGTATGCAGTGCAGGGGGACGGAAAACACACACACTTATATTTCACCAAACGCATAGAGAAAACCCCCGAAAACACAGATGCTTCAATATTCTGTCTTCGCCTACACATCCCCTCTCTATTTAATACTATAAAGAGAACGGTCTGAACCTGCTTTATATAAAAACTGCCATGGTATAACTTCTGTTGGGATTTGGCACAAATAACTAGTGACTTATTAGTGTGCATATTAGTAGCATATTTGCACATATGAGCAAGATATATTAAGGTTGTTTATCAATAAGTAGTAATCAGGAAGTTATTGATGAAAAACTCTTAGTTAATGGCCTGGTTGTAGAATAAGGCATTAATAAGTGCTTTATAATGACTAATAAAGAGCCAATATGCTACTAATATGCACACTAATACAACTAGTTAATGGATAATAAAAAATAAAGAAATATGCCATTTTATTCATATAGTGCCATATCACAACAGACATTATCCGCAGTTTTCCCTCAATAACTTCTTACTTATTGCTTATTGATAATAGCTAAGTACGGTTTTGTAAATGAATCATGATCTTAATATACTCTGCTCAGTATAGGTCTTATATTAGTTGTAGCTCTCTTAGTTAATGGCCCAGTAATTGTACTGTAGGATACAGTCGTGCAGGATAAGGTATTAAAAAGTGCTATATAATAACTAATTAAGAGCCACTGTGCTATTAATATGCATGTTAATAAGCAACAAGTTAATAATTAATATGATTACGGAGCTGTGTAGTGAAGTGAATGCCAGTGTTTGTGGCACCCACTGACCTGCCTCCCATCTGAGGAAATGGTCACCCTAATTCACTCCGCAGCACTTCTCATCGTCATCTCGATTCATCTGGTTTTATTCTTTATTCCTCTTGAGGAGGATATTTAGGATTTCTTGCTCACCTGCTCTTTTTCTGAACGTGTAGACGGAGCGAGCCAACACTTATGTACAATAATAACCAGGAGCAAGTCACTCATGTTGGGTCATCCGTTGACATTTCCACATTAGCACCAGTGCATTATTATCTGCAGAATAGACTCATGTTCATATGTCATCATTGTCTTTCTAGTTCTAATTCACAGACGGAATTAATTCATGTCAACACCCGTGAAAAACTTTGCCCTCCTCTGTCCTCTCTGCCATCCACCGCAACAAAGCGAATACGACGTAGAGGTGTGACTAAACATGCGTACTCTCTGCAATTTACCTTTGTAATAGGCTCCTTAAACCGAAGAAATTAATCGATATTATTAAAAGCTCAGTGGCTCATCTAGTGGTTGGAATTTTGATTTGTAAAGGAGAGGAATTATACATGACATCAATAACCATTAAAATGAACGATTGTCTTTCTCTCGTCTTTCATCCCTCTAATAAACCTTTTGTAGCCTGACCTTCAGTCCACAAACTGCTCTCTTATAGCATTCACACGCCGCGAAGCCGCACATCGTTCCATAAATGTGTGTGTGCAGGTTTATGTGTGAACATAATGAGTCGAGATTTATTTAAGTTCCCAATAAACAAGCTCTCGCTGCCAGGCAAACCAAAGACAAGTAACTCCCTGTCATCACATTTTCAAGAGTTTAAAAGTTATTTAATGATCTTCGCAATGTCTCTTACCTCTAGCTGGCTCGTGTTCGCAAATATGTCATAGATTATTCTGAAAACTCAAAAAGCCCATTTTCTTTGTAGAACATAATATATTGTTGGTTGGATCACTTTTGTTAGCAAAAATGGGATCTTCTGCTTCATTTGTAGGATCAGTTTATCTGTCTTTCTGACCCAGCGCTAAATGTTAAGTACTTCGGTAGGTGCTTCGTTTAATGTAGCTTCTATTGTGTTTCTATGCATCCTAAAAACTCTGCATATGCCCTACCTAAAAAAAAAAAAAAAACTAGCAGTAGCATTTTGATATCTTTTTCTGTAGAAAGTAAGTCAATTTTTCACATTATCTACCAGTTTCAAAAGAGTTGTGTGAGCTCACCTTTTATTCTCAACAAGGTTTTCCGCCTGATAGTGACGACTGAGAGTCATGAGTCTTTTACCCTTTACACCACTTTATTTCTTTGCTGTTTCTCCCCTATCCCCCTGACTTCAACGTCAATCTGCAGCATTATGTGAACAACACAGACACCTTTATTCATCGCCAGAGTTCCTTGCCCTTCACTCTGGCAGGACTTTTTACTTTCTCCCCTCCTCGGCCCTTCATCCCTCCCTCCCTCCCTCCCTCCCTCCCTCTACTCATCCCTCTCTCTTCTCCCATGGTTGTTTCCAGACAGACCCACAGCCAATGTGCACCAGATGCCCCCCCGCCACCCCCACCCCATCCCGGCAGCCTGTCACTGCTCACCCCTCTGTTCGATACAGACAGATGGAATTGCTATCAGTACTGGTTTCTCTCTGCCTGTCTCAGCCTCTGTCTCCCACACTCCACGCTGTCTATTTTGTCTTTCCTTTTTCTTATCCCTTACCAAGTGAAAAATAAGTAGAGAGAGAGAGAATGAGTGGAAAGAGAAAGAGAGAGCGAGAGACACAGGCTTTTCAGCCAACATATGGGCTGAAGCCCAGGGTTTTCCTGAGCGACATTCTCAGTAATGTTCTGTCCTTGTAGAACATTGGGCTGCCTCCACTTTTATGAGATGTGGTTTTCCTGACTCCACACGGCTTCCAGGAGACCCAGATGGAACCGCTAACAACCCCCACCACCGCCACGCAACCACACGCACACACACATACGCACACACACACGCCGTACACACACAAACAGTCTTAACCCTAATTGCGCACACACTCGGAGGAATGCTTATTCAAACTATCAGATGCGCACACACACACGCGGCCACGAAAGCACAGTACCTCGATAACCCTCCAACACGGGCTTTGTTTCAGTGGCAGATGCCTGAGCACGAAACAATCTCCTTTAATTTCTGTTATTTATCTGCTTATTTGGCAAATGTATTCTTTCTCTAATGAGCATGAAGAAGGGAAGTAGTTTTTTAGAGCACTTGGAAGGCCGCAGGAGGGCCACGCTCGTATTTAAAAAAAAACTTGCGACTGTAATGTTGTACATGTGTACTTACACATGTGGAATATGAGATGTAATTACATGGATTAGGGTGCAACAGCGTTTGTGTAAGACAGGAAACCATTTCCAGTTGCAGGTGGGTCCTGAGGCCTTACTGAAGGTACCACTCGGCTCCTCTATAGTGGTTTAGAAAGGTATTTATTGAGTTAGAGTCACATTTCAAAATTTCTTCTTCTTCTTCCTTTGCTGTCCCTCCCCTCTCCCTCTCTTCGTTTTCTGTCTCTCACTCTGTCAACTGTGAAGGGCACCATATCTCTTGATCCTCGCCTGAGAAACTTCCATTTTAGGTAGTCGGGCTCCGTGCAACAAAATTTTTTGGACACAATCCCCTTCTCCAATCTCCTCCATACGGCACACTTGTAACCCCTATTTTCCTCCTGTCCTCCTCCTCCACCCTCCATCACCTCCCAGTGCCTCCCCTTTCTCTCAGAACCTGTTTTCTGTTATCACTACTTAATGCCTCACCCTGGGAGATGGACGGGGGAGAGAGCGTTCTCCTAAGGTGGAAATTCTTACGTTCATATGGTTATGATTTGGTGGGGAGGTCAGGCTCGATTTTTGCTGGAAGGCTTACGGTTGGCTCTGTGCTGGCCGTGCTGGGCTCCAAGCACTTCAAAGAGGGCCGGTGTACTGAATCAAGGTGATTCTCACCCCCCCCACACCACCCTGCACACACATGCACACACATGCACACACATACACACACACTTGTCCTGCCTAGTGCTCTTAAGGGTGTCTTCTCCCTTCTTTTACTCAATCGCTCACTTCGCGGTAAGCTCGAGATAAAAGGATGTGATTTCAGATTAGAGGATCAGTCAGCGAGAGTTGGAGGAGCATTATCAGCAAGGCATTAAAACCATTTGATAACATTTTTTAGAAAAAATGCTGCTTTATCAACATGAAATATTAAATCCAGCATGCTTTTATAACACAATAAACAATCTATAAACCATGTAATGTTTTACAGAAACGGTGCGCCTCTTCACTGTCACTTTTCTCACAGCCTCCCTCCAAAGCTCACAGCCAGCTCCTTACACAAGTGCTGCCCGTGCCAAATCCTCAGTCCCTCGCTTTTGAATCCTGAACCCGAGCCTCAAATGAATTCAAGCTGGAGAAGCGAGGTTACGAGCAGGTTACATTGTATGCAGGAATTTGGGAAATAATTCCCCTTATATTGGATTTGGAAGGTAGTCTGAATTTTACCATAGATTCGACAAGGCCTCACAAGCTGCTGCAAGTATAATAGTGATAAATAATATTATGAAAGCAGTTTGCCTGTTTCGTTTTGTAAACTCATGACACCTTTGCACGTGCTATCACGTGGAGGTTGAGAAGAAAATAGCTCCTCAAAGAGGAGGACTGCAGAGGCAAGACAGAGGTGTGAACCGTTGTGTTTGCGTGCCATGTTTTCACATCTTTTAATCGTGCACCATCTTAGTTTTTAATGTCATCGCCCTCTTCTTTACGATTTCTGTTCTGTCCATGTGTGGTCATTTTCACGCCCTCACAGCTCGACTTGTCTAACGCTTCCACCGCTGCCTCAACTGTCACTTCTGTCTCTCGGTATTAAGGATGTTTTCTCAGTGTGTGTACTCTGGCCTTAGCTGTTATGAACCAGAGTACTGTGCTGTGTTGTGTTCTTTATCTTTACACTGCTCTTTTTTTTTTTTCCTCAAGTGAGACCATTGCTCCAGTAACAACATTCAACACTGTGACGCGCTCTTCCTCCTTCCTCTCGCTCTCTTTCAAATACTCAAATCAAACACTCGCTGTGGTTCAGCTCTTTCCCATCTGCCTCATAAATGTTTAGTGTCACCTGGCTTTTTACGAACTGCACACACACACATGTACACACACACAGCATGCAGTGAAAGACAAGTATGATTTTTCACTCAAAGATGAACATTGAATCATTTTATTTCAGGAGTCATTCACTGTTTAAAAACATATTTTTTCCCTTAAATATTACGACATGCAGAGCAGTTCATATACCGCAGTCTAGGATCATGGATGCTGCATCACAGAATGTGATAAAAAGCCAATACACACGACAATTTCTTCTCAAGAGACACTTAAGTAATTACACCACATTCGGAAATTCCCTTTAATGCATCCATTACATGCTCGGTGGTCACATGTATATTTCAAAATGTTATTTTAACTTACGATGAGTGACCCCCCCATATACCCATATATGGTCAAATTCAAACATCATGAATATATCATGCCATAACGTATGGGAGTGAGGTGTGTGTGAGTGTGTGCGTGTGTGTGTGTGTGTGTGTGTGTGTGTGTGTGCAGGAGGCGTTTTAATAAAATCTGATTGGGGAGTTAACATGCTGTGCAGGGCAAACATGGGAAGTGAAAACGATATGTTTAACATACATGGTCAGGTCTAGGGGCTCCCATGGGATCCTAGTAGGGGTTTGATCAAACTCCACTCCACTGGGCTTCACACACACAGTATATGAGCGCCACCTTCTTACCCATTTCCCTCTTAAATCCCCATGATAAGGCTGACTTCAAAGCCTCGCAGCCAATCCTACAGCTTTAACCCGAGATGCTGGCTTGATTCACCGGCTGCATCTCTTCCCATGGCCCCCACCACACCCCGACACCCTCTCGCACACACAACCTCACTCGCATTCATTCTATATCTGTGAAAAGCTGCCTGCTATCTCTGTCCAGCTCACAGTGTCTCCAAATCTAAGTGCAGAAAAGGAGCCACCGGTGCTTTTCTTCTCTGCCCTAAGTTCCACTGGCATGTCATGATTAGAATAAAAAGGAATATTCTGCCTGTAATAATGGGGTCTCCTCATCCCCCCATCACCCAGTTCCTCTCTCCTCTCCGCCTGCTCCATGTGATATGCATTACACTGATCAGTGTAATGGGATCTCTGGTTCTCTCACTGCACATTTGCCTTTCTCTTTTTACCCAGTGTCCATGCCCCCCGGAGAATTCCCTCAACAGGTCCTCGCTGCCACCCCGGTGTGGCTGAAGCTCCCCAGGAGAGGCTCTCATAGTCAGCCGCGCGCCCTAATTGAAACTGGAAATGTGCCAGCCTGCTTATCAGGAATTTTTATTTACCTCTGCCAGACTCTGCCCTCTTTAACTTTTCAAAGAGGGCTGTGTTATAATTGCCTCCTCAAACAGAATCCCTCTCTTTCTGTCGGCATCCCTCGCTCCATATATCCTTTTTCATAAGTTATAATATCCTGTCTCGCCTGCGCTGGAAGGAGGAAATGGCTTCTGAATTCTGAAGTGCTTTTCAGGGGGCTACGGGGGTTTGTTGCCACGGAGGGAAATTGAATTTTACTTCAAGGTCAGCGACACTAATGACGGTGTGGGAAGGTGTTGATCTCGTACAGCTCTGGTTTGTCTAGCAGCACCCCGCTGTATCGATCGGCACGGGAGATTCTAGTCCTGCATCGATTGTCACACTGAATTGTTTGGGAGTGTTGTGGAAATCACCAGTGTGGTATAAGTGGTGATTTGGGACTGCAGCCACTCTCAGGGGTCAGCGAGTATAGATAGAAAAACAGATGACTGCTTTGAGCAAAAGGAACACTGACAAATGTATAGAGTCTCCCAAATCGGCTGCAGATGATAGTAGATACAGTACATAAATGTCCTGAACTGCTCCCCCACACCATGACTGATGCTTAATATAGCTGTTGGAAGTGCTCATACACTCTAAACACCACTTGAGAATTGTGCGCGCACACACACTTATACACAGGATACCTTCCCAGGCTCAACAAATATAACCACCCATACGTACACACATACGCAGAGAGAGAGAGAATTTTAACCAATCACTTTCATGATTCACTGCTGCTTGTATGCAAGATGGTTAGTTATGGGTCGGTGCCCTGCGGTGTGAGTGAATGTGTGTCACTTCCCCCACAAATGGAAACATTTAGACACTGAAGTGTGTCCTGAGGTGAGAGCTGTAGAAGCTCTCACTCATAAAGTAGCGGGGAGGCAGCCTGTGGAGGAAATGAGCTAGGCAGACCGGTGGAGGGAGAGGAGCGTGACACACACCGAAGGACCTCACACACACACACACACACACACACACACACATGCTGGTGAACCACACACCGGTGACTGCTGCTGTGGTTGTGCTTTGCACCGTGTCTATCACCGTCTCGTTTTTCGCCAGAGCCTCCAGCTGTGTTTGACTTCCTGTTCTTCTACGTGATGTTGTGGTGACATTGGCAGAAAGGACACAGCCGGTACTGTGCCTCCATGTTGTGTGGTAGTGGTTAAAAGGTTCACTGACCCCACCGTGAACCAACACCAGTGCTGAGACACCTGCGAGTCCACCGCAGAATACCAAATAATGTGGGATGGTTGCTGAAACATAATGGAGCTTCTCAGTTTAAGTGACTCCTTATTTTAAATTCCACTTTTTTTTTAGCGATTTCCAAACACGTCAACACCACACCAGCTCACTCACTTGTTGTGTAGCCCCATCTCTTATGCTTCTACTCACTTTTCTTCTCCCTCTCCTCTTTCGTTATCCCCACCCTCCGACGCGTTGTGCATGAGCGCCGTTATTAAGCAGGATGACCTGTCATGCAGGTGTGAGGAGAAGGTGATGACTTCCCCCGCCCCTCCACACATCCTCACGCTCCCTCTCTCTTCCTCTGTCTGTGGTCTAAAGAAAGACGCTGCCTCTCCTCTACCAATTGGTCTGGCTTCACTTCACCTCAGACAGGAGAGGGTAGGTGGACAGAGGGGTTAGGGGAGCGAAGGAGGAGGTGATGAGTAGGAAGGGGGAAGCGGAGTGAAGCCTCAGTGTTCTCCGAGGAGGACCCGAGAAACTTCAAAGTCAGTCGGTTTCCGTGATAGGTCAGCCCGTTTTTTTAATGGTGATTAGTATTAGCATGCGTTGCGAGCTTAAAGACATTTTTTGTTTGTTTGTTTGTTTTCATCCCCGACCATGCCAATAAACAATCAGTGCATTAAGTGGCGAGCAAATGGAATCAATTCATCCAGTTTTGCGCAGATGAGTGCAGAAAACGAGGCGTGAAGCAGCCGCTCTCTGTGTTTGGAGTGGCTAATTAGGAGCCCATTACAGGGCATCTCAGCATGGTGCTACCCTGATTGTTTATTAGAATTTCACTAAGGTGAAGGAGAACGGGAGAGAGAGAGAAAGAAAAGGGGACTAATAGTAGTAATAAATGGATAATAAATGGATACCTAACGGAGACACACACACACACACACACACACACACACACACGCAGCCTTGGTGAATGCCAGCCCCTGGGCCTCCTACAAAAAGGGCTCTTGTAAAAGTGGGGGAAAAAAGAAAAATCTCTACCAGCACCGTGCATATGCTTGGCTCGGTCCTCTTAAAGACTGTCTTATTAAATGGGTAAGTGGCTGAGTGCTGGGACCACCAAGTGCGCCGTGCTGTCACTGGCACACTGCTCTCTGTGGGCTGAGTGCTGAAGGCGTAGACAGGATATGATATAGAGTCACAAGAAATGATGGTTTAACACTCGATGATACATCAGTTCCCAGCACTCGCTGCTCAGCCTGCGAGTGGCATTTCTGAGACTTCTCTCGTCCTGGATTTTGTTGTGGAAGATGCAGAGCTCAGTTACAGCCTCCCACAACACTGCCTTGAACGTGTGTGTATGTGTGTATCTGTGTGTGTTGGAAGGCAAAGGCAGTAATCAACAAAGACAACAGGGCCTTCTGAAGAGCGAAGATCAATAGACTGCTACAGGTGACTGACCTCAGTGAGCACAGACACATGCATGCAGGATAACCACACAAACACACACAATCAGGCGTAGGCACATGCACCAGTAAGTACTTGTGGCATGCTCTCCTCTGTGCCGTCTCCACCTAACCTCTGGTTTACACTGTATGTGTGTACATATACACACACAACCAAGTATTACTCTCATCTTCAGGATCTAAGGCTCAGTGCCAACTGGCGCTTTGGTGCCAGGCACTGCCTTATCACCTCCCCGGCACACGCGCGCATGCACACACACACATACTTGCATTCTTACTCACATGTGCACTTTAAACAACCTTGTTGCCAGTGCTTGTGCACAGGCACTCACACACAGTCGTACATGATGATCTACCCTCCACATAAACAAAGATAAGAGCAGGAACGGTCAGCGCAAGGCCCCAAGAGGTACAAAGCTATTACTGGGAGACCACAGTCGCGTGCCTGCCTGTGTGTGTGTGTGTGTGTGTGTGTGTGTGTGTGTGTGTGTGTGTGTGTGTGTGCGTGCAGTCACATTTGTGTTTATGCAGGGCTAGTTGCAGAGCAGAATTATGTGCGTCACCACCATTTGCCAGCCTCGCAGCACAAACCGCTGCTAAGTGCTTAACGGGAGACTGCCACTGGTAGCGCAAGGTGTTGAACTCCTCGCTGACTTCCTGTCAAAGGCTTTGCCACCAGCCGTCACTGTGTACAGACTCAAAAGTGATCTGACAATATAATCACAGCAAGTCACTGAACAAGGTGCCAAAGTGCCCTGACAATTCGACAATGACTTTGTCAGCTTGCAGTGTCTCACACGGAGCACTGAATCACACCTTTGTTGAGCAGTGCGGCCTGTTTAGGTATGGGGTGTGCTGTCTCCGTCTTGATCCCTGACAAAAATCCAGCCCGTTGAGGTGACACAGTACAAAGCGTTTTCTCACTTTGCCAAGCTGACAAACCTAATTACCGTGGTAAAATTCCTGGGATCAGTCCTAGATCAAGTCTCCTTAGTGCTGTGAGCTACACACCCAGTGTCCCTCAGGAGAGGAATTCCATTGATTTCCCAGATTCCCAGATCTGAACACAGAACTCCAAGCTTTTGTAATTACTCACTGAATTTCCCATAGTGTTACCTTCAGGGTTATAGCAATTATAGGCTAGAAAATATATGTTTTGCTCGTTGAGTGAGGTGAAGTCTCATTACCCATTTATTAGCTTTAAAAACCTTGAGGCAGCAGCACAAACTGCAGTAAAAGTTTGCCCGTGGTGACATCTATGACTCAACTTGCCATTTATTAATGTTTCAAGAGGTTTTTACTGGACCGTATTCTATACAAAAATCAACCTCTTTTCAACACAGTATGATTTGAAAGCTAAAAATAGACAGATTCAGGCACTTTCCTCTGGCGGGGTGACAGAAGTTCGCCTTCGCGTAGCAGTGGAATGAATTCCTCAGCATTATGACCACATCAGTTCCTTCAGCTCTTTGAAATAAATGCAGGACAGAGTGTGTTGTTATCAGAGCGTAGGCTCAGCCACCTTCTCCCTTTATGGGCATGTTTCGCTAATCTTGCTACTGGCCTCTGCTTTTTTTAAGTCGAAACAGGTGTTGCACTTACTAACGCAGCCTCGTATTAGCGCGAGCACCTCAGCTCATACTCCTCCAAGGGTCGTGTTTTCTTTGCAGATTCCTTTCTTGGCTGCAAGACCTACACCTTGTTTGATATGAGTTAGAGACTTGAGGACGAGAGTCATTAAAGCCATTTGGGTACGGGTGTAATTTTGAGATGGACTTGCTAGGGGTCAGATATACTTGTTACAAGCCCTGTCGATGCTTCAAAAGGAAATGACAGATTCATGCGCTGGCACTAAACCCTGACTGGTTTAAGTCACGTCCATCGTGAGTCACAACTCATCAGCTCTGTTTTTGCCATCCACTGTGTGCGTGTCAGTAGGTAGGTGAGTTTTATTGTCTGCCTTAAAATAAAAAAGCGATATAAAGTAAAAATCAATCTGGCACAAGACCGAGCAAAGGTTTCTGCTTTGGTCCCTTCAGCCACCCTCCTCTCTGCCTTTTTCTTCCATTTTCATGTCTAAGGATAGAGAGATTAAAGGGAGGCCATGTCTCAACCCTGAAGAACTGCCATCACTCAAAGATGAGCAGTGCCAAGCTCCTCTCTCTCTCCTGCTCTCTCTCTCTGTCTCTCTATCTGCTGGATACACAACATCCCCTGGTGCTCTTTGGCCCTTCTCTTCATCCTCAACCCACTCGCACACACATCACACCCATGATTTACTGTCATACACTCATATATGTGTGTGCGCCTGAAATGCATGCGTGTGCACACATGTGCTCTGTCTGCATGGCAGCGGCCACATCAAATACACTAAAGCAGCACTCCTCTGAGACATTACCCCATCCATTCTCATTCCCCCATAGTGATTCCAATACAGAAAAAAGTCAACATTTCAAAACCTGAAGAAATTAATAAATAAAAGTAAAGGCAGACTACATCTGGCACAATGTCTGTACTTAAGGTTTCCAAGTATGTGTCTGGGGAGGAGATCTGGTGGGACGGAGCCCGAGTCGGCTTGGAAGCAGTAGAAACGGATGTCACACTGGAAATTTATACGGTGCGGTTCAGGGAGCAACGGCTGTAAATTGACAAGTGATGCTTGTGAGCAGCGTTACCCGTCTGTTTCCCTTTCTCTCATCTTCTATCTTTTTCCGCTCATCTTTTCTTCTCTTAGCGTAGCTGTTACTTCTTACATCTGTGCTCGCCCCGAGCACTATTGTTAACGGGTGAGAGATACAAAAACAAGCCAGGAGACTAAAAGGGGAAAAGGTAGCTGTGCGAACAGAGACATGGGAGAAAATGACTTGTGTTCGCTTTGTAACATGAAATAGTGACAGGCAAAAAATGTACTACATCTGAAGCCAATATATTTAATCTTTAAGCAATGTTTTGCCTGGATGAATATGACCCTTAAGTCCTGTTTTGGCAGTGATGAGGAGGATGAAATGAGGGGGAACTGTACAGCATCAACAGAAAAAACCTGAAAATGTCTGAAAACAGTGCGTTTTTTTTAAATTGTATGCCCTCTTACCAACATTAACGATAATCCCTGTCATTTCTTCCTGGAAAAATGTTTAATATGGCCCAGGCTATTAGCCATAGTATTGAGTTTGTGCATGCGCGCCTCGGTGAACCTGCGTGCACCCCGGCATGTGTGTGTATCTGTGCTGTAGTTTGATCGGGTCATTCTACTGTATAAATGTCTCTAATGGCAGCACTCTTTTTAATAATGCAGGATCCCCTTTTCTCTGTCCCTCCTCCCCATCACATCATGTTTGGAGTGACAGCCACATGAGCCACCATCCCCATCCCACTCTGCCTACAGTAGGTCACCTAGACACAGAGAGAGAGGAGCCCGAGCAAAGATCATAGGACTGGAGTATGATGCTGAAAGAGGTGCACACAAAGAAGAAAGACAATTCACCACATGCAGTAATTTAGCAAATTAAGACATGTTTAGAGTGCAAAGACAGCGTGCACTCTAAAATATCAATTGTGCCAAAATTATTCACCAAATTTAGGAGTTAAAGTTAAGCAAAGGATAAAATCTAGAACAACGAATGACTCAATTTATAGAAGCATGTTTCTAAATACAATTAGATTTTTTCCGACTTTTACAAAAGAAAGCCTTCGACCTGATGTGTGATAAATCATGAAAAAAGCATGTAACAATTATTTTCTGGGTGGACCGGTGCTTAATACGCACACCATAACCTGCAAAGTCTCTTTCTCTTTCTTGCACCTTGCACCCCTTTCTCTCCCCCAGTGTTTTCTGTCTTTGTCGCTACTTTGAACTATCCTGAAAAACAATAAATAATCCTTTACAAGAAGAAAATAATTTTCTAAAACATGCCGTCCTAGTGCAAGGACACGAAAGAAGTGAATAAATAAAAATACAACAAAACAATACAAATTAAGTTGTCCTTTAAACAGCACACAATATGCCAGTGCTCTGCCGGTACATGTGGAGCGCATGTGTCGCTGGAGGACCACAGAGCTGTAGTCAGCCAACGATGCCAAAATCTGACAAAGAAATTTTAGCTCCAGTGGATATTTTTAATAGCTGGAAATTATTTTATTTGATATAAACATCAAAATCATTACCCTCTAAAGTGAATCCCTCTGAGAGGGTGATTTGTCTTGGTGATACGGCCTCGCTGTACGAGTCAGCGCTCACCCTGCAATGTTCAGCAGTGACATCTGGTAGACTGCGCTCTTCTCCCAACAGCATCGCCGCACGCCAATTGAGAACAGACAGATGCCAAGACCACTGTGGCAGCTCTGTCTTGCTCCCTCTCGCACTTTTTTTTTTTCTCTCTCCCGGTGTACCAATTCTCTCTGATATGAGAAACATGCTGTCACATCTGGGCCTTACAGAGAAAGAGACGTGAAGGGAGAGATAATACGAGACAAAGATGGGTAGAAGGATCATCAGGGCGCAGAGAGAGGAACTCTCACACAGCTGTGCGCACACACACACACACACATGTGATATGTCACAGGCCCAAACATCAATGTGGGTGCCGTGAGGATGATGCCCCTTCAGGGTGACAGCGTGATAAGAAGAGTCTATTATACTGTAGCACCAGTGCAGCATGGTGCGCGCTACTTGCCGCACCCCTACCTCTTCTCTTCCGTTCTCCCCCCCTCTCATTAACCTCGGCTCTGATTGCCCCCAGGACTCCCTTGTGCTAATTAGAGGGGGGAAATATGTCTACGATGCATGCACCCCTGTACAAACACACACACACACACACACACACACACACACACAATTTTGCGCAGCTGACAGAGATGCTTCTGTGACTGTAGGTGTGAGAATGAAAGGCTCGTCTGCTATTGTGTTTCATCTGCGTTCTGAATGTGTTGGCAACCGCGGGGTTAACCCCAGCAGGTGATGGTTAGCAGCACTGTTGATTCCTTTTACACAGACAGCCTTCATCTCCGCAGTGCTCACCTTCTTGATTTAGCCGAGCTAAATCAAGAAGTGAGCATTTTGTCTCAACATGACACAATTAGGGCTGAACAGGATCTGAAACTGTGAGTTGATCATTTTGTTTTTTTTCCCCCCTCTTGTCAGTTACTTATTATAATGGGTGTCACCGTAACATTACAAACAATTTAATAACAATTCTTAATGACAAATTCAAATAGGAATATAATATAATATTATGCTATAATTGATGTAATTCCCTCATATTTTAATGAGGATTGACCTCTTGTGGTGAGACGCTTAGGACGATGAAGATTAACTGATTGCCAAGCTGAATCGCTTTACACTCACACACACACACACACACACACACATACACACACACACACGATTACTGTTCTCAGCTCTGTGGCGAAATAAAGCCTATTGACAGAGAAGCTGCACGACCTCTTCCAGCGCAGACTTTTCTAATAGCACTCTGACATCTCCATTCAGGAAGCTTTTGTGTTCTGGGAGGCAATTTGTGAATAAAAGACCCATTTTCTTTTTTTTTTCTTTTTTTTTTTTGTTTAACATGCTGTTAGGGACAAGCACAAGCAGATGCAAACATGTTGTGGGAGTTGTACAGCAAATAGCCATTTGTACCTGGACTGGACCTGGGGAGAAAGACGGAGAGAGGGACGAAGAGAGGGGGTAATAGAAAGATGGAGGCAGTGAGGGGAGAGGCAGAACGAAAGAGAGAGTATTTAAGAGCACTTGAGTGCCAGCATAGATGTAGTCACTTCTCCCAGTGGACGAAACCGGGCCCCTCTGCACCATGGCATGATTTTTCACTTTAGCAAGCACCACTCAGTGCGCCTCCTTCAGTCCCCCTCTCCTTTCTCCTCTCCTCTCAGTCACTGCGTGCTTCAATGATTCCATCATTCCCTTTCATTCACTCTGACTACAACGGGCACAAGTGCGCACACACATATACGCACACACGCACACACAATTTGACCCATTTGCCCCCCTGCCATGGGTAGTAAATAATTCCATTGTGAGGGCCATTAGCGAGCATCTCAAGGGTTAAGAGGGGAAATACACAGGCAGTCAGATGGGTGATTAGACAATAAGAAGATGAAATGTCTACTATTGTTTTGTTGCTTATTGTTTCACAGAGCTCACATTAGACCTGTGGCTAATTCATATGCTTAATGTCCTTTTATTTGCCCTGTTTTTATCTCAAGAGGCAACGTACTGCAGAGATGAAGACATTTACACACACACACACACACACGGACCTATACACGCTTTATTTGTATTGCTAACTCTCTCACATGTGGCAGCAGGTTACTCTGCCAGAGTAATGATCAACAGACCCGGCTCCCATCGCTGTTTAGGATTCAACATCCCTTCAGACTTAAGGAAATGTAGGATGCAATTATGCAAAGTATAGAGAGGGCAGAGCCAAAATTCTTCGCCTGTCCTCCTGCATTCCAACAGCAAAACCAAACTGTTTGTGTTAATGTCCTGGCCTGTGTGTGTATGTGTGAGTGTGTGTGTGTGAGTAGGGCCTAAAGCAATGCAGCTTGCCATCTTAGTTGAGGACTGCACCTTACATGGCCACACTGCCGTCTTGCCAGTGACATAACCTCTCAAGAATTAGTGTCACCAAGCCAGAACCTTACAAAGGAGACTGACTCTTAACACTGCAATGCATCCTAACTGTGTGTGTAGACGTGTGTCAGTGCGTGACTTGTGTTTGTAGCGTGTGTGTATGTGTCTGTATCGCCACATAGCCTGCAGTCAGTCCTGTATGCATGAACCTGTAGACACACTAACGGGTCCTCTGAGCCTTTAGTTCAGCCACTGTCAGAGGGATCCTTGTATTTTTCCACAGGCATGTCAGAGGATTACACAGTCCCTCTGCTGTTTCACTGACCCCCCCACACTCCCCTACAGTACACACACACACACACACACACACACACATACATCAAAGCAGCTCAGCGTAGTGCCCAGCACTGAGCTTGGGGCACACTGGTCTACTCACTCAGCAGGCCGCTGGCACACACTCCACATCTGCCTGCAGGGATTGCCAATGGCAATCATGGCCTCTGTGTGTGTGCATGTGTATGTGTGTGTGTTTTTTTATTAGAAAAAAACAACATATGTTCTTTGTTGGGTGTATGTATGTCTGAAAAAGTGTTTACAAGTAGTTATGTGACACATTTTGTGGCAGTGCTGGTTTAAGAAAAGGCTGCAGTTTCTGTTTTTTATAAGCTCTAAACTGCTTCAATTTAATCTGAAATATCCACGGTCTCCACTTCATTTTAGCCAGCAACTATAAACATAAATTCTAATCACATATCGGTTAGATTCCAGGACCAATCATTTTATTGAACCTTTAGGAAAAACTATACAAAAGGCCGGTACTCTCATCCACTTAATTTTCATATTTTTCTTAAAGAGGAAAATTAAGTTCCCTTCAGAAAGCAGTGCAAGCAAGATAATGACTGGTATGAGATATTTCCCAGCAATCCAATTCATTCACTATCAATCAAACATGTGTTTTCAGTTTACCCAGACATAAAAGTAAAAACTGAATGTTTGAAAGCAGTTTGAAATCAGACAAACAGGTACACGTGAATGAGTAGCAATGTGCAAGACTTATAATGCATTATGAATTATTAAAGCACCTCGGCACATTGGCCGAGGGGGAGATATGGTGTGTGTGGATTATCCCTGATCAATATATAGAGTTTAGTGGTAACATGGCTCCTAATTACGCCCCCGTTTGACCACACGCTCACCTCTTCTCCCACCTTTTTGTTTTCTTCTCCTTCCAAGCTCTGCTCCCATCCCACTCTTCCTCTGTCAGGCGCTTTGGCCTACACACAGGGCAACCATACAAGTGCAATACAAATCAATGGGTTCGCACATTAACACACAGACACACAGCAGACAAGGTAAGGGCTTCGAGACCTCTAACCCAAACAACTCTTGTCCTGCAGGTTGATCAATAGTCAGAAAAATAGCATTAACAGCCCATCGCACTCTTTCCATCTCTTTCTTTCTTTGCTAATCGTTCTTTCGATGTTATCACTCCCCTTTTCTCCTGCGGCAGAGAGGAAAGTTTATTTCCCAGAGCTCCTTAGAAATCCCAGAAGCCTGCATGCCCCCATCTCACCTCCAAGCCACAGCCAGACACCCTGTTAGAGGCTATTACTATCGTCAGCTCCCCCCTCCATCCTAACAAGACTCAGACAGAGGCTGGACATTAGCTAATCCATACTTATTGCATCTGGGTTCCTCTCACAGCCTTGTAATTCACATTGAGAGACATATTAGCGCGACATATTAGGCTGGCAACAGGTCTACGAGGTGAGATGCTACACTGACACTAAATTGACTTAGCCGGAGCCTCGCGGGTCGTTGTCGGGTACTGCTGCTAGCTGACGACTCGGGCCCAGTCTGCCCGTATTGAGTTTCTGTGATGGCTGTTTAGCTTGTAGTGCTACACGGGGGCAGGGGGGTGGGGGTGGGGTGGAGGTGCTCCAGCTCATTGCGTTTACTGACAGGAACCCTGCAGACCACAAGGCTATAGGGATCAATAGCATTGCACTGCACGGCACTGCCAGACCAGGCCATACCCAAACACAGGAAGATTGCATTACACATGGGCTTAAATCAGGCCAAGCCTACAGCCTTATTAGCACAGCACAAACACGCTCCATTTGCACTCGCATTCAAGCAAGAATTTCATTTTCTAATAAATTATCACGTAGACTTTTTAGGCAAACACAAACATGCAATCTTTCCCAACATCTAACAGACACACACACGCACACAGGTTATGTTTTTGTCTGGTGATCCTGGACCTGAGCCTCCAGGTGGCCCTGCATCCCTCCTCTGAACAAACAGACCAGCAGTTTGCTCCACTTCCCCCATGTCACCGAGGCCAAGTCCAGACATTGTGCGGCCCACCGGCCTGCTGACGCGGCCACCCAGCCTGCCAGGGATTTGCGGCTGGGTCAGAGAGTTGACATTTATTAAAGGAAGTTGCATAGAGAGTTACAGGGAGTTGACAGTCCTCTTGTCACGTCGCACTCCAGAATTCAGAAACCTGCGCAGCACACGCCCCTCTCTGTTTCCAACAATAAAAGAAACAATGAAGCTGTTAAGCACCGTATGACCCTCCCAGGGCCCACTACAATGAGAATGACAGCTTTCATATCCCTGCCTAGTACCACTGGAGCTGCAGTTCCTTGCTTTGAACTACAACTTATGACCTATTTGAGGAAGTTATAAATCACAGATTTTTGATTAGGGGCAAATATTAAAATAAAATTTAAAAAAATTAAATCACACGCAGAAACAAAAGCCTATATGTAAAAATTACACTAAGTGATTGTGAATGAATATTTGCGGGCCGCAAGGGGGAATGCAGAGTTTAGTGGACCATGAGGAACAATGAAAAATCTAAAAAGGAGAAGTCGAGTGAAATGGATTGAGTGTGTTGAGGACCAGATGTGCCGTGGATGGATCAAACATCTGCTGGCTCTGCAAGGCCTCAACGGTCTTGAATGACCCCCATCATCCAATCTTTCTCACCATGCGTCCCGGTGAACCTTTTGTTCTTCACTATCTGCCCTCTCATAAAGATCAAGGGTTGTTTTTTTAACTGTGTTTGAAATGACTTTGATTTTTGCTCTAACCGTTCAAAATGAATGTTATTTATCCGAGTTATAAAATGGCATATTCGGGCAAACATGTACAGGGTTACAAAAAAAAATTGCAGTGCAGATTGCATTTTTTTTCTGTTATTGTTCTCAATCCTGTGTGTTTTGATGGTCTAGAGCTTTCCTTGGTGTATAAGTTACAGTACAAAGAGGCAGCACCAGATGGTAACGGTGTTTATTTTTGCAGTAAGTAATCACCATTCTGGAACTTATGACAGTAGACAGGCCCAGAGACCTGGAACCATGCCCCGAGAGACCTGAGCACCACTTCCTGTTGTACCCACATGATCGCAGACACACTATCACACTTTTACACACACATACACATCGATGCACACATAAACACAAGCATCCTCTGGGCTGCTGGCGATGTGAGCCCCTGGGCCACAGGGATAGATGTGTTCTGGCACATAGGTTGGAGTAGTGTAAATTACGCTGCAGCCACACTGGCACCCTCCGCCTCCAAGATGAATGAGCCAGCTTACATGCCAGGTTACAATTCCAGTGAGGCTGGAGTTTAAAAACAGGGATACTGCAGTGGTTGTAATTTGGGACCATTTTACCCACTTGGTGCAATATTTCACTTTGGTATAACAACAAAATTCTTAACACAGCACACTGCACTCTTTTTTGATTAATCCGGCATTAGGTGTCATTTACAATATTTGTATTAGTGTTTGTGACAATAATAAAACAATAACAAATTATTAAAGCCCAAAAAAGCAATTCTAATAATAAGTCTAATAATTCACCTTATTGTTTAATAACAACTACAGCTAATATACGTTTTACAAATACTTTTGACTTGTATTGCGGCCTTAAATCTCATGCAAAAATACTTTTTAAAAATACTTTTCAATACTGTGCTTTTGCATTAAACAACTTTCTATTGCAAATTAAGCAATAAAAATAACTAAAAGTCTTAAAATAAATAGCTGGGTTGATTTTTGACGTTTTATAACGCATTTTATTTTGTACCTTGAGTTTTTTTTTTGCACCTTACATTTTATTGGATGTCCTTCTGAGGTGTCATAATATCAGCCGGTATTTTGCATTATATAAGTAACAGTATGTAATAGAGGGATAAACGCTAATTTAAAACCCAAGAGGTTAAATTTATATGGTAGGCTGCTGAGCCAACAATGTCAGGACACGCAGCATCAAAATGGAGAACACGTCCGGCAGTCAGTCATGTTGTCCAGACACAAACATATTGTTATACTGTATATAACACCATAAATATATCATTTCTAACAGAACACACTGCAATAATGAATGATTTACAATTACAGAGTCTGGAGCGACACATTGTTGCCAATTCGCCAAACAGTCTGTATCACATATTCCTAGTTAACATGACAGACACAGACTCCTTTGGGGCACCCAGACCCCCTAGTGGCCCTTCCTCCATATGTGAGTCAGGCCGGCAGTGAAATACTGTCAGGGAGAGGAGCGGGGTGGAGGGAAGGTACCAGAGAGAGAGGCTCGAGTTAATGGTCTTGCATCTTCCTGGCAGCATGTCAATAATGGCTCTGATCACATTAAGTAAAGAGTCCATTAGCTTATTCTCTTTCCTCCTGCATGCTCCATAGCAAAAGCATAGGAGAAAGCTGAAAAGCTGCTCTAATGCAGTGTGGCTGCGTGTTACAGACACCTCTATCTGTTTCCAGCTAGACCAAAACAAAATGACTCGGGAGGTTTACCTACAGTACAATCCATTATTCATTTACATCAATTTCCTTTTACACAGTAACGTGATGTGTGAATTATTTTTGTTGTGTAGTAATCAATGCTACATTCCAGGTAGTACAGAAGAAGATTCAAGAACAATTTCACACATTTTAACAGTTCTGGTTGCAGAACATACACAATATATTCAGAAACAAGTTGTCATGTATTGGTTTTATGAGCTGTAGCCCTCATGTAAACATTTAATTTGCGACAAATACACGTTTATGCTTTTGGCAGGTTCTAAGTTTCACCTTTTGCAAGCGTGCTCACTTACCAAAGACTCTGTTTTGTGACCCATTACTAGCCTAAGGGTATAATGTGATAAGGGGCGGATATTACACAAAAGAGGGACATCAAGACACAGAAGAAACAAGGAACTACGTGGCCAAAGAGCAAATTGTGAGCATATGTTAATGTACCTTCTCTGCACCGGCCTCTTGCCAAAATAGTAATCAAGACAAAGGAGATGTGATATAAGAGGGAAAGAAAACCAGGTTGTCAGCTCCACCCCCCCCCTCCATCTTTACCAACACACACACATTGGACAGACAGACCATTTCTCAGCCGCCTCACTGCTCTCCATTGGCCCTGGAGGGGGCACAGCGGCCCCCACATCTGTCTCCCAGGCCCACGACAGACCTGGCTGCTTCATCCAGACCCAGCAGATCACACGAATCATCCTCAATTAATGTGAACCATCAGGCGTTCCCTCGCTGCTTCTATCACTCCACCCCTCTTCTCTGAGGCACCCCCTCGAGCTCAGTGCTAGGCCCGCTGAGTTTTACACATTGACCACAGCTACGGTTCCTTAGCACAGTTGGGTGAGGCAAGCCAACGTTATTGTGTATGCTTTGTGAAAACTGACAGGGAATCAATACATCAGTCCAAGCAGACGTTACTCACATGTAAGCGCTGCGAGGCGGTTCTTCAGAGGTTCTGAACTCAGAGAACGGCCGACTTTGCTCTTAAATGGCTTCCATGTGCTGCCCCATCTGCACCTCTGCTGGGCTGTGGCCAAAGGACTGTCCTTTCCACTTTTTTAAGATGCAGGGGGACAGCTTTAAAACAAAAAGAGTGGTGATGGTGGAGGTAGAGGTCGGGGGGTTGTATGAAGCAGAGGTTAGGAGACCTTTTTTAAAATGACAGGTTTGTTTTCAAAAACAGATAATGAAAAAAGACAAGACAGTGGGAGAAGAAATGGAAACTGTTTACTAAAGGCCACCTGGAACATGGGATGTGCCAGATTGTGACTCACCCGTCTATGGTAAAGTCCTCTGTAATAACCCCCCTCGACCCCCCTCCCTATCCTCTCAGTCTGCAACTGCACTATAAATCTCACTCCAGTCGATTAGTGTGCCCTTAGCAACAACTAACACACAGTCATGAAATTTTAACCAATGCCATGAGTTAAATCAGGTTGAGAGGTGAAGGCAGGGTATCTCGCAGCCTGTCTGTTGATCAGTGTGTCTGGCCCGGCGAAATAAGCCCTGTGGCTTCTTCACTTTCAGTTACACCAGAGCTCAGCAAGCTGTCCTCGCTGGCAGTATTGAGCATAATATTGACCAGAGCAATGCCCTTTGCATGGTTAATTAAATGATAAAGACGGAATCAAACTTTAATAGAATGGTCCCAAGTTTAAATCAGGAATATGACAATTTATTGAATCACCTGTATTTCTGTGTCAGCTGTGTTTTAAAGGGGTGAACATCAGATTTAACACAGGTTTCTGGCACGTTTTTGTGTCTATGTAGTACATTTGCTCTTCAGGCTTTCCTCCATCAATGCTGAAATTAGTGGTTGTCATCCTTCAACAATTTAAGATTGAAAAATATTGTATTCGCCATATTTATTAAGTGTAACTGCAGATTGTCACTTATTAAAACCAGACCACTTTCAGGAAGGGATCACGACTGTCTGGTGACTTACAAGATGACTCAATGTTGTTCTTTGCAAACGACTATTCCAGACAGACGGTGTGGGAAAGTTCGGAATAAGACTGCTAATTTGTTTGGCTGCTATTTGTTATTTTTTTACTATCCGGGTGTAAACCACACAATACTAAAAAGCTACCACAGGTTTCAGTTTTTCCTCTTTACATATTTCAAAAAGGTTCATGGCCTCTTTTGTAAAACACTTGTTCCTGTAATAGGCAACCATAGGGTAACATAATTGTGACTGATTGGTCCACAGGGATATTGTCTGTCATTGATGATAGGATGACATGTATTTACTGTTGCCTTGTTAATTATACATTGGTGTCATCTTGTACTTCAGCAGACAGCCGGTGTACAGTTGCTTGTCATCTTGCTATGAAGATACAAGTTAATGTTTCCGCAGTTTAGAAAACATCTAAAGCAGATACACAAGGTAATGTCAAAAGAGTAACACATTCTTTTGATGTGCAGCGCATAAATGAGGATTTTACCACGATCAAAGAGTGCAAATTTCAACCTCTATGATTCTTACAAATGTCCTCCACCCACATCTGGACGTAGCAACTGATTTCCCCTTGGTCCATCACAGGGGAAGAAGTAGAGCTGGTTGTTCACACATGACCTCTGACCTGCCACTGGGGAGCCAATGGGGGAGCAGCCTGTGTCTTGGGAGCTCTTGCCCTCTGATGTGATGGCTCCAGGCAGTGGGCTTTGCGTGAACCCATCCCCCATGGCACCCCTCGCCACTAGATCCTCTGCATTATTCATGCAGCCTGAGATGGGGTCGGGAGAGAAACAGAATATGGAAAAGGAAGCACCAAGGTTCAAGACCTTCTCAGATCACAAGGAACTTCTGCTTAACCTCCCTTGAAGTGGCGAACACAGGGATAGAGCAGTTTTTTTTTAAGGAACTGGATCTGAAAGCAGGAATGGAGATCAATGGGGGTTCCCTCGAGGCTTGGTGGAGATCGCATTCACTGCAAGGTGATTGGTGAATCAATGTGGTTCCCATGGTTCACTTTGCCATTGTGTGAACTGATCCTCCGTATTGCAAGTGATACTGTCTTATGATCGGTTGAGTTGCTCTTATGTTAATGTTGAACCAACGAAGTGTCCCCCTGCAGAGATTGTACATACAACATCATGCCCATTTATATGTAAACATCAAATGCAAATATTGGAGAAGCTACATGACACAAGCTCTATGAGGGTCAGAGATCTCCTATTTGATCTGCTGTTTACAGACACAGGTCAATACGATGTATTTATAGCAACTTTTAGCTTTATTTTGGTGAGTGCCTAGCATGGTATCTCCCTCCATTGCTTTCCAAATACACTCAGACACTAAGTATGATAGGTGATGATTAGTGAAAAGCATATACATGTTAAGCTGTTAATCCCTAATGCACACCATGCAACCTAACAACAGTACACACCCCAGCTCTTAATACAGCCCTGCACATAACCTACTAATTGCATAATTGCCTGATTTGTTTTAACTGACAGTGGTGCCCTGGCCCATGACAGGACCATCATTTGCTCATCCTCATTGTCAGCAATTTGCAAGGTGGATACCCCACTACACACCCACTACACAACATCCAGCGCCACAGTATTAGTGACAGCCATGAATTAAGAATGCATTGCAGAGGCAGAGAGATGAATAAATACAGTCGTTGCTAGGTTAATTCTGAGAGACATGGAGGCAGGCAGATAAAATAAACTAACAGCAGCAGGCTGTCCACCAGATAAAGTGGGTACTCCATCGTCTCTCTGCTGTAATTATTGGCTAATAGTCATTAACCTGGCAAACAGAGGTTTAGCTGTATTGTTTAAAGGACTCTGGGATGCATAATGACAGACTAATATGTCATAGCACTGGGGGAGATGGGGGAGGGGTGGATTAATGAGATTTTACTGGAGGGAGTGTACAAGGAGAGGTGGGGCACGCCTGGAAAATATAGGGGGAAGAGGGCCACATTAAGCTAATTGGAAGATGAGTGCCTACTTGTAAAAGTGCTTCTAATGGCATATTTGTTTCTCTCGCAGCATCACAAGGCTAATGCAGGGGAGTGGAGTTGTGAGACTTACTGTAGTAAGGACTACAGGGGCCTGTGTTTGTCTGCAAATGTGTCAGCTCATACTTTAGAAGGTCATTTGGATACAATGCATGCATATTATTTCTCATCTCTGTTTATTAATTGTTATGGGGGTTATCTGCATTTAATATTTCTGTCTATAAAGTGATATATTGCGAAATATAGTTGTTATAAACAAGATACTGCAGTGGCTTATAAGAAACAGACATGTATTGAAACACTTCTTGGCATGAAAACCAGTAGTAGTTTCCACATGGACTGAACTTTAATCAAGTTTGTCCCCTCACATCTTTTTCTAGATCAATTCACTTCATTTTTGTATTTGAGTTGACTCTGTGCTCCAAGCTCGACCTCAGCCCAAACGCTCGTTGACTGCCCTCCAAAACTCAATTGACCAGTGAACGACGAGTGCTTGGAAAGCCTCCTCTCAGACAGGGTCCAGTGCAAAGCAGAACTGCTGACCTGTTCTGACAACTGGCTGGCCCTTGCTAACACTAATGGGTTACAGTTTGGCCTGTGTCATTGTGTTTTGCCCTTTGTTTGAGTTCATGAGTGGGGAAGTGGAGGCACAGGGTAAGACAAGAAGAGGATAAAATAAAGAGCCAAACGATGTTTGATTCAGTCAGTGATTGACAAAAAGGCTGGATAAACGCATGTGGGTTTGGAGAGCAACTTCAGTCAAGTGATTTTGTTGATGTGTATAAACTTGCAAAGCTTTCATTAGTTTTATTTGATCCTATTACTTATAGCTTGAGACTAATCCCTGTAATTTTATCAATGGAGCTCTTATTAAAATGACCTCGTTTTTGAAGCTTGTGGATCTTATTTCAATCTCAATTTGACTGACAAACATCAAAGTGAGGCAGTTAGGAAACTGATATTAGGATGTCTTGAACTGGATGAAATGTAATTTAATCTAGCCAATCATCCAAAAAAATGCAAGTTCTTTCTACTACTGTTTAGTGCTTATGAAACACAGACATTAGAATAATACACTTTGACTGCATTTAATATTTTTCATGCTTCTAATCAGAGTTCTGTACGAATGGACGTCAAGCTGATTTTTTTTTTTTTTTGTCACTAGATAATATTAAAAGATGGATCCACTTCTTAGAACTACAGTTTCTTAAGAAATGTGGTTGTGGAACTATTTAAAGATTCACTTTCTAATTTGCTTTCATTTTTTTGTTTCAATTAAATCAAATGGAAATACTAATGCCCAGATGGCCATGCTGTATGAAATAATAGTGCCCAGGCTAGAATTTAAAGTCATACCTCCAGGCAAAAGCTCCAGAGCACACACAGAATGAAAGTGTAAAATGTTTTTTAATGTATATTTAACAACAAATACCCCAGTGACTATTGATGTTTCGTCTCAGAAGAATCTGTTTCTCCAGTATATCTGAGGGCATGATATGAAACCACTCGCACTTTTATTTTTCTCTGTTTTTCTGCTCTTCTTCCTCTGTGTCTCTCCCGTACTATCTCTCTTTCGCTGTCTCTCTTTAAACATTTATCTTCTGTTTTCTCCTTACAGGCCCTTTGTGCTTTGTGATGTTGGTTTTTACAGCTTTTTACTCGCCAGAGTTGCCATTTATCTTTTATAGATGCCAGCAGCTAGGAGCACATACGAAATGTTACCATTTCACTGTGACTAATTGTCATCGCTTGTGTTTCTCCCTTGATGTAACTTGCGCCTGGTCCCTCAGGAACCTGTGTGCGAAATGAAGTATTTACACTCCGTCTCTCTCTCTATCTACTTCTATCTCATTCACGAAAGCGTTCATAACACACCATCTTATGAAACAACAGCAGTGCCAGCAGTTACTGGATCAGGATAATTTTGTTGAGAGTTCTGTCATCAGTGCTATTAAGCTGGAAGAGATGTGGGTTCATATAAGAGGACAAGAGCATTGGGTCAGACGGTCATTGCCTCAAACTCAGTATCTCAACCACAAAGTCAATTTTTAGGCTTTGCCAAAATTCTTTTTCACAGAATCCCTTGCCATCTCTTGATGTTTTTAAATGTTCACATTTGCAAGGAGTCTAAGTTTTTTTAAAATTTTTCAGCCATTAATGACACATCTCCAAAAGACGCTAGCCAAGTAAAGTTCTCTATTTGGAATAACGCCCAAGTCCCATCGGAGTACTTCTGTACTCTTAGAGTGGAAACTTTCTCAACATTCCCAAGACTCCAAAAATACAGGAACTTGAACTGCCAAGGGTTATTATAAATTATCTGTTGTTAATATTTATATAATAAAATGGATAGTGTCCCAAACAACATTGTTGTTTATTACAAAGTATTTCATATTAATATTTAAGGTGGAACAAGTTGTGCATACTAACATATTTATATGATTAATATTTAAAGTAACACACGTAAAACATGTATCCTTTATACCTCACTAACACAGAAGCATGATAAATATGCAGCCTGTCAAATAAAAGGAACACAAGCTCAATGGCACTGTCAAGGCACTCAAACACAACCTTAAATAAACATGAGGTTTTTTTCTTTAAATGTCCAAAGCCATTCCCTGATACGAAGTGTAGCAGTCCCATCCTCCCTCGAGCATTTCACAGGCTTAGGGATGGAACACACTGAGAAAAATACCCGCTAACCAAGGTGCGATTAATGGCTTACATTAATGATTCTATTATTTCTGTGAGACATTTTTTCCCTTGCTCAGACAATAATGTAAATATCTCTAGGTACTGTCTGTGTACAGAGGGAGTCCCAGCAAGAGTTCAAATCTTTTTCAAAGCTGTTTTTTTTTTGTCAGTCTCACTCAATGGAAGTTGCAGAGACCTGCTAATCGCTCCACCTCAGTGCTTTTTATTTGTTTGCTTGAGACTCAATTAAACTCTTGCCTACCCTCATCACTATGTGATTAAAGATCACATTTGCAGGGCTGATTTATAGGAAAAAATAAACGAGTGAAAAGTGGCTGCCAAAGAGGGATAGTGGAGGGGGGTGGTTCAACAAAGCTCTGTTAGTTACTTGTCGCTCCAGGAGCCTCTGAATTTCATGAGCAGAAAAGCTTGCCCTCACAAACTAACCCCTGCTCTATGTTCTCCTTTGACCACACTGATTATGCACAATCAATAACGGTTTGTATTTCTGTCTTCTCTTTTGTCTCTTCTGGGGCATCTAGGATGCTGCAGGCAAGGTGCTGGACCGCTGGACCATCATGTCCCGAGAAGAAGAGATCATCACCCTGCAGCAGTTCCTACGCTTTGGTGAGACCAAGTCCATCGTGGAGCTGATGGCCATTCAGGAGAAGGAAGGTCAGGCAGTTACAGTTCCCTCCTCCAAGACAGACTCCGGGATTAGGACATTCATTGAAAGCAACAACAGGACCCGCAGCCCGGGGCTCCTGACACATCTGGAAAACAGTAGCCCATCCAGCATTCACCATTTTGAGAATATTCCCAACAGCTTAGCCTTTCTCCTGCCCTTCCAGTACATCAACCCAGTGTCTGCCCCCATGCTAGGCTTGCCCCCCAATGGCCTGCCTATGGAACAGTCTGCTCTGCGGCTCCGGGAGCCCAGCCTGCCAAACCAAGGTGAACAAATGGACACCAGTGACTCAGAAGTGTCCCTGTCACCATTTCGTACAGGCCAGAGCCCGAGTCGTGGAGCCCTGGGAGCCCTGAACAACAACATTGAACCTAAAACAGAGCCCAACAACAGGGCATCACCCATCTCACCAACCCCTTCAACCCAGCAGGCGCAACAACAGCAGCAACAGCAGACACAGCTCCAGCAGCAACAGCAGGCAGGCCAACAGCAGTCCCAAAATCAATCTCAGCAATCCAACAGCTTGAATGAACACCAGGTCCACCACCACTTCGTAAAGGACGAGCATTCTAAAACCATCAGTCATGCTTCCTTTAACTCCAAGATGCATCGCATGCGCCGCATGGGATCCACCTCACGCAAAGGCCGTGTGTGCTGCAACTCTTGTGGCAAAACCTTTTATGACAAAGGTACACTTAAGATACATTATAATGCTGTACACTTGAAGATTAAACACCGTTGCACCATTGAAGGCTGCAATATGGTCTTCAGCTCACTACGCAGCCGCAACCGCCACAGTGCCAATCCCAATCCACGGTTGCACATGCCGATGCTGCGTAATAACCGCGACAAGGACCTCATTCGTGCCAATTCAGCGCCTGGTACACCTGTCATCTCAAGCACCAAGAATGGTGGCTTCACACTCACCAGCCCTGGAAGGCCACCACTGGGCTTCACTACTCCTCCAGTGGACCCTATGCTTCAGTCACCCCTGCAAAGCCCACTGGTGTTCCCCACCCTGAAGTCAGTGCAGCCGGTCCAGCCAGTGCCCCCATTCTACCGTACACTACTGTCCCCTGCGGACCTCTGCAGTCCTCCAGTGTCACTGCCCACCAGCCCCATCCTGCCCACCACCACCAACAGTACCACCCTGATGGACCAACAACAGCAGATGCTGGCTGCAGCTGTGGCTTCAAACAATAATGTTCATATGTCAGAGGCAGGACCCATGTCTCATCGCTTACATACACATAGTGCCAATCACGACGTCACCACAGGAAACACAGACCCCACGCCTAAAAAGAAGCCTCGTAAATCTAGCATGCCAGTGAAGATTGAGAAGGAAGTAATTGATGTGGCAGATGAATACGACGACAAAGATGATGACGACGATGATAACCTCCATCATAATCACCACCATCACCAGTCATCTCTTCTTCACAACAATATCAAAATGAATGGTAATTGTAACAGCAACAACAATGGTGGCAGTGGTACTGGGAACCACAGTGGTGGAAGTGGGCAGCAATCTCCTTCCCAAGATGAAATGAGCCCCGGCCTAGCTCTGAGAGGCATGATGAGACAGAGCGAAGATGAATGCCGGGAAGGGACTGGCAGTGACAGCAGGGGTGGAAACGATCTTCAAGGCTCAGGCGATCTACGTTGTATGGACAGCTTCACCTCTGAGGACCAGGACCATGAGAGAGACTTTGAGAATGAATCTGAAACCTCTGATTCCAAGATGTTCTACCGTGATGAGCTGATAGATGTGGAGGAACAGCAAAAACACATGAGTGGCGGAAGGGGTCTGGACAAGGAACAGAATGATGAGGGTGGTGAGGAAGTTGATCTGAGAAAGGAAATGGAGGGCAAGGGTCATTCCTCACCCTCGCCTCATCAGCCCCCTATCAAGATCAAGGAAGAACTCAACGATCCTACTTACGACATGTTCTGCATGGGCCAGTATGGCCTCTATAATGGAGGCATGGCCGCGGCCGCTGCCGCTGCTGCAAGCATGGCTGCTCTGCATGAGAGCTTCATCTCTTCAATGGGCTACGGTGCCAGTCCACCCAAATTCCCTTCTTCTCATTCACCAGAGGGAGACCCATGCTCAAGTCCTGACCCCAAGATCTGCTATGTGTGTAAGAAGAGCTTCAAGAGCTCCTATAGCATGAAACTGCACTACAAGAATGTGCACCTCAAAGAGATGCATGTGTGCACTGTGGCTGGCTGCAACGCTGCCTTCCCTTCCCGGAGGAGCCGAGACAGGTTAGTGCTACAGATTGGTCATGCAATCATTTTATTTCAATGTAATTGCAACAGTTACAGGTAGGTTCAATGGAAATGTTTAATTTGGTCTATTAAGATTGAAGGAATTGCACTACATAAATCTACATAATATAATACTTTTTTGGAAGGATATAGCAGTTTTAGAAATGTTAAAACACAGATTAACAGATAATAGCATTTTTGTAAGAGTTATGCCTTTTCATTTCATGTTAATGAAACAAGATTTAGCTGCAGTATTGCATTACTGTATGACATTTACCTGGATAGCTTTCACTTCACATCTTTCAACTAATTCAACAGTAAATTGATTCAGGGACATCTGCTCCTTGTCAAGTCAAAGTTCAGAAGAGTAGGGTGTCAGGATGCGAAACCCATACACACACATTCAAACAAGCACTAGGCCGTACACATCCATGCAGCTGCAGTGTGTTGTTTACCTGCCCTCAGTACCTCACCTTGTCACAGGGAGGTGAGGGCGCATATATTAACATTGACAGCGGTTTGTCAAACCACTGCATTTATTAGCGCATTAGGAGGTGAGGCCAGCCATACTCACCTGGGCTTGTTAGCACATATCAGTCCCACACACTCACTCTGCAGAATATATATACTGTAACAGCAGTGGCAGCAGATTGATGCCATAACACATGCTTGAGGTACATAAGATCACTTGTGCCCTGGGCTAGCACAGGCTCTCTAAGGGATTACAAACAACAATTACTTGCATCATGGTATGAGTATTCTGAAGTTAAATTGGCCAGCATTCAATCATGGTTAAAGGTAGAACTTCTCTTTCACAATCCTTTATACATAGCTAGTGATCATATAATAATATATAAAGGCAATCGAATAAATTACAGCTGTATGGAAATTCAAATTTAGGCTTTTGTAATGCACAAAATCATATTCCCTTGCTAATCATGTAAACAACGTTGGTCGATTGTTCAAGCTATCCAGTCACTCACAAAGCAGGGACATGTAAAATGGCCCTTGGCACAAACTATACATTCCCTCACTCTCTCATGCTCATACTCCTTTTCTCTTTAATAGAAGTCAGGGGCATAACCGAACAGCTCATTCTATTCTTTAGGGGGAATATAAATACTATACATATACAGAATATATATTTATCTTGTACCATCCATGACAAGTGACACTTTTATTTAAATAAAGGGCAAGTTGCAACACACTGCATGTTTCCAATTGGCAAACAAATCTTCCCAGAGGGGGCTGTATATTTTTACTCAGTGTTTTGTCTCACCCACACACTGGCTCTGCCCCTCCTCATCTCTTCCTCCACCACTGCTACCTCTCTCCGCAGTAATTCACTGCTCCTTTCCAACCCCAAGTCTTTTATTACATTTGTTGTTTTGGTGGCATCTGTTCCTACAACTGTTTTTTTTATTAGCAGCACGTAAATAGAGCAGGTGATCCTGGGACTCTATCGGAAAGGATGTGGGAGGGGGACAACAAGTTAACAGTAGTGAAGGTGCAACCCTGCTGCTTACTTGACACAGCTGTGCCAACAACAGCAGCAAGATGACCAGTGCTAACTGTTACAATAGCATGCATTGGTCAGTTTATTATCTCACCTCTATTGATAAAATTTTAGAAAAAGAGAATGCCCAAGGCATGACCGGCCTGCAGCGCAACATGTTCATGTATGCGCACTCACTTGTGCACACAGAAACACACAGATGCAAACACACAGGATATGTGCAAATAGATAACAGAGAAAACTATTTGTATACACCTTATCTCTTTGTAATTAGTCTCATAATGCTGTGAAACTGTTGTTGGATATCAACAATTACCTGCCTTATCTGAACTTTTAAATAGCAACAGGAGAGCTCCACTGTGCATTAATAGGGCAATCCAACATGATAAAAGAGTTCAGTAGTAGATAGGAATTACACCTAAGAGTAAAGTGACATTAGTAATCAGCGGATATTTCTCAGATTTTAATTGGTGCTGAGATAGATACTGTGAATCAGACTGTTTAAATTTCTACAGCTGCTCCACTTTTTTGTCAGTTATCTAATTTTGATCCCTCATACTAGAATCTGCTGTCATGATCCCACGATGGTTAATGGAAAACTAAATGAGGCAACAACAAAATATAATAATCAGAACAGAAGAGATGGAAAAGCTGTATTTTCACAAATATGCAGCCAGGTGTTTAGTATCAAAGCCAGGGCTGAGTGGAGTGCTTTAGACAGGCGCATGGGGATCAAAGATTCGACCGTATTGCATATAGAAAAGGTAACACCTCAACATGAACTCTTCCTATGCTCAGTCTCTTCCTGTGTCAGCTTGGATGTGTGAGTGTGTGATAGCTTGACTCCTTGATGGGAAAAACACCAGCATATAAATGCCATTTAAACACGTAAAGTGGCAGAACATATAGGAGATGGGGATAACTTTGTTGCAATGAGGGACAATTGCTGCTGTGAACATAATGCATCTTTGATACAGTATAGCTCTGGGTGGGTGAGACCTAAGCACACTATTGTTTCCATACTTTTTCTTTGGGGGGATAAATTCCTGATAGCATATGGGACGTATTACTCTGCCGCTGGTTCAAACAGGGAACAAAACAACAGAAAGAAGGGCACTGCATAGCTGGAGGAATCCTGGGGCTTTGAGGCGAGTCAGTGCACGAGATGGGCTCTCATCAAATCTGTCCCTGGATAATCCTCTAATGACATAATGTATGTTTGAGTGTAATGGTTGCAATAAAATGGGAATATAATTTAGTTGTTTTCATAAGAGCGTTTGCTCTGATAAGATTAAGAAACTGCACATGCGAAGATATTTGCACAAAACAATGTTGAGAATGTTTATTACAAGTAAATTAGATAATCAAGTCTTTCTCCAAATTAGATTTTTTTGCCGTCAGTTACTAGAGTAGCGATTATTTGGTTTACTTCAGACATAAAGACATAACCCTTAATAATAAAAAAAAGAACTCTTTGAATAATAACCACATTGAATATTAATAAGCGGAAGGTAAACCAGTGGTTATTTGTTTTTGTTTTTACAGCTGAATAATATATTCCAAAGCAGCCTTTTAATATGGCGCCCTGCCTGGTTTCGTCTTCTCAAAACCTCCCAAACAGCTGTTGACATCCATCAATAGGGAGGTACCTCTGCATATCTGATTAGTCCATTGACCGAGTGAAAAGCCAAAGGCACATAAACACACCATCAGACACCAGCATCAAAAGCTCCCGTATCAAAGTGAAGAAGAAAACGGAGGAGAGGTCATTTGATCTACAGAGAAAAACAACCAAGAGCCAATGACATTGTCAGAAAATGTGCAGCCACGGAAAAAAGTATCACTAGTGTTTGTTCAGTTTGGCTCCCTGCCCTTTTTATAAGACCGTAGGACTTTATACACACAAACATTAGTGCACAGGAAAACTGCACATGCACACACTCAGGAATACAGGAAGGGATAATTTAATGTGCCCTTGAGCAAGCATGTAATGTGTGTGTTTTTGAGTGTAAAACAGATACCAACACTAAGAGTGTGTGTATGTGTGGTTTTACAGCGGGGTGTTTTCTCCCAGCCTCCCAGCCGCCTGCTGCACGGAGGTAAATGATTGCATATTTATTGGGGGGAGCGAGCAGCGTCGGCAGAAGTGTTGAAGAAGCTGCATGATTAACTGCTGGAAAGACGCGCGTACCAGTAATCATCACCATTATTGGCCTCGTTAATCATATTTTTTAAACCGTTGACAAGACTCGCCTTACTTATCTCATTTTTATCAGCCTACCACGCTTCTCTTTTTTTTTAACCTTCACTCAAACATTTTAACCTGCTCCTATGTCGCTACAGCAAGTACAGTAGGTGTCCTCCCTCTTCCACATTCCCATGGTGCAGCGGTGCGCAGCCCGTGGTCCCTGCACGGGCCACTGCAAACGGAGAGAGTGAAGGTTAATTATGTTGGAGAGTCTCTTTCCTCCCTTCTCCTTCCTCTCTCCGTCTTCCTCGCTTTCCCTCGGTCCCCTCACGGCATGTGGGCCCAGCTCCGCTGCTTCACAATCAGCTCTCTGTTTGTCTCTTATAAACAAAGGGCATGCTGCTTATAGAGAGAATATATTAGCAAAAGCCACTCACCCCTGTTCAAAATATCTTCTGATTAAAACACAGAAACTTGAAGTATTAGCTCCCTTTGGTTTATCGTTGGCAGTTTTGTTGTGATGAATTTTGCAGAGTGTAAGGGTAATTATTTTTATTCTTAGATACACCCATGCAGGCACACTTCAAGTCTTCTGCAAGTCTCCAATACAATTGTAGTTGTAAAACTGCAAGAAATTTTGTACATAGAAAATGTTTTTCATGTTACATTTAATGTCTATGAACTCATTTACTTGAGGATCCTCAGATCTTTGTTGTTGAAACAATGCAAAGTAGATATAACAGTGACAAAGAGTGATAAATGCTACAAACACTCTTGTCCTCCCACTTACACCTAAAACCTCATAATACACCCCGAATGACAGGAAAGACAAAGAACCACTCGTGTCAGTTTAATACCACTCAGCCTTCCATCTCATTTACACATTATGAGTCATTTAGACAACATACACACGCGTATACACACACGCACGCACACACCCGCACTGACACAAAAACAAGGGCAAGGGCCATCAGATGAACCTAAAGATGATTAACGCCGTATGGGACAGGCACACTCTCGCTCTGCCTCCTCTGCACAGTCAAAAATGGGCTCTCTAGAGGCCTCCCCCATCTTTTGGGCAAAGATGAGACTGTCAAATTGGTTTGCCAGCCACATTACTGGCCAACAGGGAGGTAGAGATGGTGGAAGGAGGGGGTGTGGGGGGGGCACACTAAGGAGTTGGGTTTGGGGGTGGAAAGATAGAGCGTACTGATGTGGAGTGATGGAGGTGGAGGGATGGAGAGGAGTGGGAAATGGGGCAGAAAGTCTAAATTTGATAAATGAAGGGATAAGTGCATTATGCCCACTGTGTGTAGATCCAGCTGACTTATTTTGATTATTTAGGGCAAGGAGGCAATGCCAACACACGAGTTAAATAATTATGTTTATGCAAATGATCATAAACTGGGCTCTTTTTCTCCTCTTTAGCTGTTGAGATTAAATCCTTTCCAAATGATTAGAAATGATATGCCATAAAGTGACTTTTTTCTTCCCTTTTTTCATTTTACATATCTGTCACATAGATTTTAAAGAGAGACTGCAGTATTAAATGTGAATATTTTTCATCAGATTTTGTTGTTGTAATATTCTAACAATGTGGTGTGCATTTTGAGTATTTAAAATGGCTACTGTAGCTCTAGCGCAGACTACTTACTGCATGATATTTAGCATGTTTGACTTTAATATCTACAACTGAGATAGCCATGGTTAACTTAGAGCTTATTAGCAGTGAGAAGGTGTTGTTATAGAGATGGAGACATGTTGCAAAGGACCTGCCTACCTGAGCATCATCAACAGCATCCTGAACTTCAGGTTTAATTGAGCAAATGTGGCCCCTTTTTTACGTCAAAGCCTGTCGGCTGGTATCCCTGCAAAATTGCTGCAATATTGATCCCTGATTGACGCATATTTCAGACCATCTTAAAACACTCTTTCCTCTCACAGCAAAGCGTCCACACATGTATTTGGCTAGACAGGGATACAGCACCACAGACATTGAATCATGACTCCCATATTTTAGCCATAAGCTAACACCATATGGGTGCAACTGTTATATCAAAGGATAAAAAAGAACAAAGGATTTATATAGTCCTTTTGATCGAAGTCCGACTATATGGAAGTAGTATATTTTCTGTTGTACACTCAAACAGACAAAAGCACGTGCAAACACACACACGCACACACACATGCAGTGACAGCCACGGCCAATCGATTTGCCACGCTCTCTCTCCTCAATGCTGACGATGCTTGAGTGGACGGGCTCCTGGTTGCCTGGTTCACAGAAAAGGGTCCCTCAAATGAATGTATTTTTACCTCTTGCAGGACAATGTCGGATAGGGAAGTAAATAATTAAAGGAAAGGGACCCTTTTTGACTGCATCAACCCTGCCACTGCTGGTAAGCTCTACTATCCATTGTGACTCCATTTTTGCCCGTCCTGCTTAGGATGACCGTTTTCTTTTCTTTTTTTTCTTTTTTTTAATTTAATTTACACACATGTGCCCTCCCTGCATGGAAACCCCTCACATTAAAAGGCACTGAGTGTTTGCATATTATTCTTATTTGATGTAAGTGCTGACCTGATATGAGAGGAATGGGCCGTGTGTATGTCGTATTTGACATCGGTCATTAGTTGCTTAAGTTTCCTTTCTGTGTTATGCAGTTTTGGTGTGACGTGTGTGCAGTGGGTCCCTTTGTTTTCCAACTTGGCAGCTGTGAAATTGGAGCGAAAAAGCATTGAATTAGATTCTCCAAGCCCATTTCACCTTGCATCCTTTAGCATGGCTTTGTGTGCTAACTGAAATCCTCACTAATCTTATCTTAGCTTAAGCATGGCACTTTTACTTAGTTTCCTTCATCGGCTGTAGCACACTGTGTGATACAGTTTGCCTTGTGTTTGGGGAAAAATGCCCATCTTAATTAAATCCAGGGCTACATAAAGACATGTTCATTGAGGTGCTCGATTAAGCCACCTCCAATAGGGAACGAATGCGATAATGCTGTCAGGGCCTAGTGCTAATATGCTATCCAGTTCCCCTCGATTATCACATTACCACAGCTCGAATCAATTGATAAACTCCCATTCAATATGGTGGAGTATTTAATTGAGTCAGAGTCTATTGGATTTGAGGGCTGTGCAGTGCAGACATGCTGACAGCGGTAAACACTAGCAGGATGCTCTCTCTCTCTGTGCAATCTTCGAGCACTTTTCTGTGGAGAGCTGCAGGGGGAATTTCTATCTCTGCGTGACTGTCTGTGTACCCCGACTGAGAGTAACAATAATTACACATGTAGTGGCTCTTCTATCGAGTATCTGTAGCCTGGTACCATTTAAAAGAATTAAGACAATATGAAAAATATATTTTAAGTAAAAATATTTTGTATTTGAGAGGTTATCTAAATTCTTAACACACTGGCAGCATTGTGATTTACAACTCTGATTGTCTCCTCACATTAGGCACAGCTCCAACATCAACCTGCACCGCAAACTGCTGACCAAAGAGCTGGACGACATTGTCCTGGACCCCCAACTCACGCCACTGCCCAAGGACCTGCGAGCCGAGATACTGGCCAAGATCTACGCCGGGCACCACATGGGCTTGGACCCTATGGCCGGGATGGGCTTCGGAGGCGCCAGCCTCGGGCCCACTGGCCTGAACCACAGTGTCCGTTCCCCCATGAGCATCGAGTATCCCCACCACCCTCTCAACCAAACCCTTAAAAACCACCACACCAACGGCTTCTCCCGGGGCCAGCCAGAGGACTACATGGTGTTGGACCTGAGCACCACATCCAGTGTTCAATCCAGCAGCAGTGTCCATTCTTCACACGAGTCAGATGAGGGCAGCGATGAAGGCATCCTATTGGATGACCTGGAGGAGGAGGAGGGAGAAGAGGATGAGGAAGAGGGCAACAGCGAGGGGGAGGACTGCTCCCAGCGTGCCGAGGGGCGGGTTGAAAGGGGGCATCGGGTTGAGACTGGAGAACTAAGAGGAGAAGGACATGGCGAGAGGTTGGAATCTTCCTCCTCACCATTCCTCCTTTCGTCCACCGGGGGCAGTAACTGTGGCAGCAGCGGGATCCTTTGCAACATCTGCCACAAAATGTACAGCAACAAAGGGACCCTGCGTGTGCACTACAAGACTGTGCACCTGCGCGAGATGCACAAGTGCAAAATCCCCGGTTGCAACATGGTGTTCAGCTCTGTGCGCAGCCGTAACCGACACTCTCAGAACCCCAACCTCCATAAAAACATGCCCTTCTCTACAATAATAGACTAAAGAATGACTTGCTACTCTACCCTGCTGTCAGTCTGCCCGCTCCTCCCTTCATTCCTCATCCTTATTCCTCCTCAAATTCGCTTTTAACCCCAGCCCAGGGCCATCAAATACAAGCTAGATGCCTGTATGCCTCCTGCCCATCCTCTGTAAGTCATTGCAAGACATTTAAGTCCCTCTATAAAATTCATTGACTCTAAATACAGTTTATTATTGTGATCTTTGACTTTTCCTTCTTTGGAAGAACAGGATGACGCTCTTGAGCATGGAGTTTGCTTTATAACAAAACTCCGGTTCTTTTTTTTCATAAGCCCCTCCATCTTTCCTTTCAAACGTGTCCCCACTTTGTTTTTATGTCCGTCTCCAAAGAATCTATTCAAACTCTTATTTGTGACTTTGCCTGCAGAAATGATAGTATTGAAGAAAAAAAAGAAAATCTTCTTGTTGTATTTGTGTAATGATAGCTTTTAAATGAACCCCTTACAAAAGCATGACAGCTTCATTTGTAAATAATGTCCCAAGAGGCTTTTGGTGTAAAAGAGTTGTGTTGATGGTTGTTTGCTTCTTTTTTTCTCTCTCTTTATGGTTTTATGTTACAGTCCAGTACAATACTTCCAGCTATAGGCAAGACAGAGGTAGCATCTTACTAGCTTGACTCATTTATGTTAGCTTCAAAGACACATTTTAAACTGAGTCCTAGGAAAAAAAGAATATCATGTGGCTTGTTTTATCTACTTGTTAGATATTCAGAGGTTGCCGGCATGCTTTTTTAGGCTCCTACACTGATATCATTCTCTGTATTTCTATTGATTTTTTTTTTGTCTGTTATGTTTATGAGCTTTAGTATACCAATTCAGTTTTTGCACTTTGCATCTATACAAGGGGATGTGTAATATTATTATAATGAGGACTTTTGCAATGGTAAGTTTAGGTGTTGTTTGGGGTCATTGATGGCTACAGTGCCAAGGGAAATGACAGTACCTTCAAAAAATACTTGTGCCAGTTTCTTTTTGCACGTGCTCATTTTCAAAACACAGTCTGACGACAGAAAACATCTCGTCCCCCCTGAACAAAACCTGAGATCTTCCCCCATCGCTAAACAACGCATTCGGAGAGTGTCTACAAAGTGTCTTGCTTCAAAACGAATCCAGATGTGACTGAATATAAACTGCTGTTTCACAAACAAAGAGGTGTTAAATATTGGTAAAGTCTCTCCTCCTCTTTTTGTTTAAGGAGTTATTTATGTATGGTTGCCATAATGATCACAATAATTACGTCAGAGGTTTAGTGGGGTAGTCTGTGCAAAGCATGGCATTATTGTGACATTGTCAAACAAAGTTATCAATGAAAAGATTCATGTTTGTTCTCTCAAAAGGCATTTTAATGAAAAATGACTGCCCCGTAGTATTGAAAAAAGAAGAAAATAGTCCTTCAACTGTGACCAAAACAAAACCGTTTGCTTAAGAAAAAAAACCTTTTCAGTGTGACATTGTACTTAAATCATGCCCCATTGGATTAATATGATGCACTTGAGTCTTAATTGTTTTGCTGTGATATTTTTGGTATTGGTTTCCATTGCTGAGTGTCCGCAACAAATGTACCATACCATTTTTCTGGCTGTTGGTTGCAGCCGTTTTTAACATGTCCACGACTGTCTCACGGTACAAATATTTCCAGTAACTGGGCAAAAGTAGCCAAGGGAAGGGGTATTTATTGGTGGGTGATGTATCTTCATGGAAATGTTTTTGTCCAGTATAAGAATATTTTTTTGTAAAAAGACAAAAAATAGAGATTGTTCCTCAGTTTGACTTCTTTATCAGTGTATTAGCATTGCCATGTGTTACTATACAACAAGATCTTCTCTTACTTGACTGGTGCTACACACAGAGGGAAAAATATGCAGTGTTATGTGGTGTGCTGTACAGTATTCACAACACCCTACATCCATAACAGTGTTGAGTTCCATTTGTTTCATACTCAAGCCATTTTGCAATATAGACATGACCTGTTCTCCTGAAATATTTCATGTCCCTTTTTTTAAGACTCCACCTATATGACACATGCAGTTTTCAGTCCTCTCTTCTCAGAGATAAAGAGAGCGAGACGGAGAGCTGAGGCTGATGGAAAGGTTGCGGAGGTGGAAGGCTGACTAGGGAGGAAAGGATGACAGCAACGATCATTAAAAATGTGCTGCTTCTCCGTTACCTGGAGGCGTCCCTGCCATTCCAGCTTCTTCTGTCTAATAACTCACTTGTCACTTCGTTACACTGCCAGACGCCAAGGTTGCTGACGAGACTGTGACACTGACAGAAAGAGGAAAAGAAGGAATGAGACGGTGTGCTCCGAACAATTCAATTTGACTCATTCAATTTGGCTGAATTCAATTCATCTTTTCATTTTCTAGGTGCGCTTATTCTTATTCAGGGTCGCTGATAATTCAATTCAATTCAGTTCCTTTTTCTCATTCAGTTTTTCTCTTTGTCTGTCAGAGCACAGTCATTTAACAACCGCCTTACCCATTTCTTCAACCCGCCACTCACTTACCACCTCCACACCCCACAGCGCAGGTCCTACAGGGACACACGCTAATAGTGTATGCTTAAGTTCACCGGACGGCCATGGCATAGGAAAAAGGGATGGGTAATTGCCTGTTTATCCCAAGTGAAGGGAAAATTGAGTACAGGAACCCCTGCCTTCTCCCAGGAGTGGGTTTCACTGAGGCGCTCGCTGCCTCATTCACTCATTCAATCCCCCCGGCCCTCGCTCTGGCAGAAATAAAAAAGTGCTACTCTAGGAACCCTGCTGACAGCTGTCTCTCCAACACACAACCATACAAAAGCACACACACACGGAGGAGAGTGCCGCAGACTCACATATGCTTTCTACTTACAGGCCAGGAAGATGACAAGAACTAGATGACTTGTTAACCTCTAGTGATGGAGGAGATGGGGGCAGAGAAAAGAGTATTCTCAGCACAGGAAATGAAACTCTCCATCTAGCATTAACATCATAGCTGCTGCCACAACACAGAAAGCTAACATTCCATTATGGAGAGTGGTGTGAGCGCGTACTGAGTCAGGCATGGGAAGTCCAAAGGATTTTTATTGTTATCATCGAGACATTTTACACAAAGAGAGCAATGGCTAATTAGGAAAACCCTTGAAAAAAGACCAGCGAGCTTACAAATTGATTTGAACCCTTCAGAATTAAGAGAGCTTTACATACATATCAAAAGTTATCTTAATATAAATGTTCTCTGCCCAAATAACCTCAACTTCTATGCCCTTCGTGATCTGAGAAAAACAAGTTTTCAGACTTGTTTTTTGTAGACTCTAACAATTTCTTCATGTCCTGTTCCTTGCTGTCCGTTTCTCAAGCAGCAGCTACAGTGCATGACCTCTCTAGAAGTGCACTGAATATCACAGAACAGATTCTCTCACAACACCCTTCTCCTACCTCCTACGGGCTGCTTCTGAGTCCTGCACGGTGCTGGTCATGCCAGCAGAGCTCAGAGCTGCGAGACGCTGGAAACAGAGCTGAGAAAACATGCAAACGACTGTCCAACATAGCCAGGCAGACAGACGGCGAGAAACAGAGAGGGAAGGGAGAGATGGCTTAGAAAGTGGTCTGGCCGGAGCCTTGCGGCAGTCACTTAACAAGGCAGGGGAGAAAGCGAGGAACACAGGGAGAGGAGAGAGCAAGAGAGCAGCAGGGCCAGGACTCCCCAGGACTCATCGCCAGCTTCTTCTTGATTGCCTGCTGGAGAGCGATCGAGCTACCCCTCACATTTCCACCCCTCTCCCCTACACTCTCCTCTCCTTTGAGAAATGACCACCAATTTCCCCGTCTCCTCTGAGAAAGCCCCCAATCCAATCTTTGTCCTGTTTTTTTTTTTACTTCTCCAACCACATGGGCCCAGGTGCATTCTGCTACCTAGTGACCAGAGTTGTGGATGCGCAGGAACACGTCACTTAGAGAACCTCTTTGGCCCAGACCACTGGAGTGAATCTTTAATATTTGATTAGACGAGCTTCAAGCATCAATTATTCTGTAATTCAACATAGCGCGCGGAGGGTGAAGGCAAACGGTTGAAGCCTCTGACCTGTTAATCACTGTCCATTTTGTTCACGTCACAGAGTGAGTGAGTGAGTGAGTGAGTACAATAGGTGTAAGCGGAGAGGATGAGAGGTGACACCGCATGCAAACTTGTCCAGTTAATGTAGCTCATGGAACAAAGTGGGATTCAAATGTGTTGGTGGGACATCATAAGAAATATGCAGATAGAAGAAAAACACACACACGCGTGGGTTTGTATAGATGCTTCAGTCTCATGTGTTACATTCTAAAAAATACCCTCATTAATTTGAACTGGAACCTGTGAAATGTCAAAAAAAAACAAAAAAAATACTGTAAATCCATATAATGTTTTCCATTGTGCCAATTATATTTTACAGTCTTAAAATATAAATAAGCTTGAAGACCTGGTGAATTTAGATTTTTTTTGTTCTCACACTTGTTTTTGTGTATCCAATGCATTTGTGTCCGTGTCTTAAAAAGCCTGTGTTATGGCACTGGCACTCGACGGCGTTGCATGGCTACACAGTCGCACTGCAAATAACACATTGGTGTCAAAATGGTGATTTGGAAGCCTCATGAATACTGTATGTTACCTAAACAGGTGTTTCCCATTTGCAGACAGGAGGAAAAAAAATGGTCCTCTTTTTAAAAGACTCTTGTTTCTTTTTTTTTTTTTCTCCTTTTTTTTTTTGCCTTTCTTGTATTTGTTTCTGTATCATAACTGTCTATGGTTTTTGCATAAAATGCATAAGGGTTTTGGGATGTAAATGGAATTTTATTCATATTTTGTCCAAATACCTCTTGTAATTTGTATCAGAATTCTTGTACAATTTTTATATTAAAGATTTATCAGTCACTGGCATTTTGTCATCGCATTTTATTCAAACGTGAAGGAGCCGCACTTATAAATAATCGCTGAATTGTGTTATTGTGAACATCTTATTAAAGAAAAGTAGCTTGACAAGACACCGTTCTCTATAATGTATAAAAAAAAAATACAGAGCCCTGAGACAATGTGTCAATCAAGCCATTTTAACAAGACACTGTGATTTCAGCAGGTTTTACCGGGCTCTTTAATTACCCTTTGATAAAAATCACAAGGGAAAAGGCTATCTTGACCAATTAGTGGACGATTAGATTAATAGAGTTATTAAAAGATGTAATGGCATGAGGAGAAGGTGCTGCTGGTCTTGGCAAATTAGTGAGATGGTCACTGAAGGAGGGAAACAAAGGACACAGAGCACCTTTGTCTGATCATATGCTGCTGAAATTAAATTAAATGCACTTGTCAAAGCTCTATGTTGGGGGGATAATATATATTAACATGTACTTAAAATATGGCATTTAGTACAATTATGGAAAAACACAAAATGTGCTGAAAAACTGGCATGCCTTTTTCTTTTTAAAATGAGAAAGCTTTTTCATTTCCTCTAGAAAAGCAGCGCTAGCAAAGCATCAATATTTTGATATATGTGTGCACATAAAATAAGAATATTAACTTCTATGAATATTGACATCAGTCAAAGAAAAAAAGCTTCAAAACAGAACAGCGATGTGACACTGAAGACAGATATTGACAACGACAACGGACAAATGCAGGGTCATTTTTGCAAAAGCGACCTGTGCTGACATCATTTGCTGTGACTGGAGGTCAAATTACAAATTGATATGAGCTCCAGCAGGGATGTCATGTTTGCTCTGGTAGCCAACAGGAACATAACGCCTCCGCCCTCCCCTCTGCGAAAGTGAAGGAGTGACACAGGCCTTATTGACCTTGAATTGGACACCATTCCTCTTTGTCACACACCAGTTCCTTGATCCCCTGTCATTGTTGATAACTGCACAACATGCGCACACGCATACACACATGCACACCATTTCAGAATAATAGCGCTGGATGGTATTGATTATATGCAGGGTTAGTAAAAGATCCTCCCCCACTTTTCACAGATATCCTCAGCCACCCATATTAAACACACACACACACACACACTCACACATACACTCCCTTCCACCCGGGAGGCGGTGGGCGCTGTCCGCCACTAGCTTGACCTCCCCGCTACATAACTGAGCGTGTTTCTGACGGCGGCAGGTCATCGATTGGCCTGACAAACACACTGGCCCTCCGCTGACCTTTGAGAAGCAGAAGCTCTGTGCTGTCGGAGAACACGGAGAGACAAACGGACAGAGAGAGAGACAGCCAGGGCGAGCTTTGTTGTGACTGAACTGGAAAAGGGTGCTGGCATGGGTGGAGAGCCTGACAGGGCAAGATGTCCATCAGTCCGTCTGTCTGTCTGTCCGACTTGGAGTCCGTCAATGACGTGCCGCTTCCGTTTTTAAGCGTTTAAGTTAAAATGTTGTTATGTTATGTGGAAATTTCAACAGTGGTCATTATAATAACATATCAAATTGGTTATTAAAACATTGTATATTTGTGCAGGTCAGTACCTCCCAGATAAAAATGACTAATCACCACCTCACATTCACCTTCACATTTAGGGGCAAGTGCAATATATAGGACAAATAAATGGGGCACAGCTCTCTTTTCCAGCCACAAGCGGCAGTGAAACTCAAGCGACTAAGACATGGCAGCATGTTCCAGAGGTTATTTTAAAAATTCACTGAAAGTCAATAGTGCCTGCAAAGTGTTTCAGCTGCAAACGTCTACAGGTAGCATGTACTGTCTCCAGTTCAACAGACCTGCATGCCTGTTCACTGTGGAGAGAAGCGAGTGCTGTCAGAACGGATTTCAATGCAAAGAGAACATGCAAATGTTCTACGACGGACGGCTTAAGAAGCTGTAACGACACAGCAGACCAACTTACAAGACTGTAAAGTAATACACACAGTGTATATATGCAGTCAAAAAACCTATATTGTTATTAGTAAATCACTTTGGGAGCTAAATCAGCTGCTGTCCTTCTCTGAGCTAGACAGAATCTACAGATATTAGTTAATGCTATTGTTAGCCAGTTAAAGAAGACAGACTCACTATCCATTTTAGCACCTAAAGATTGATGCCGTTTTAAAATTACACTCTCTGCTGGCTAAAAGGGCCTTGACCTCACCAACAGTGTCTGACTTTCCCAAAAAAGTACAGTAATTAAACTTTGTTTTCTGAGTTACAGTAAGCTTTTTTTCAAAGAAGAATACCCGGGGGACATCGCTGACCAAACAAGAAGGCTGAAGCATAAAAGCAGCATAATATAACATAATATAATATAATATAATGTTTCAGTCTGCTGCTAAATACCCATTGCTTAAGTGATTTTTAATGCAAATTCGTATGGGTGCACTATATGGCTTTTTGTTTGCCGATACCGTTAACCGATAATTACCTGCTTATCATGGCTGATATCTACAAGATAACCGATAATTTCACTGTTTTTTATTATGAAAAAATATATCAGACGTTCCTAACCTGTTTATGCATACCTGCAGCCATGTTATATAATAGCAGTTAGTTTTAATAAGAGTTGTCGTTTACCCTCCTCTCTGAACTCTTGCAGAACAGTTATTTTGGAAAATTGAAACCATGTTGTCGTCCTCTGAGACTGTAAAAAACACCAGAGAACACATGTATGGCTCTTGAGTCTACATTGTGCGGCTCTACCAGGTGCAGCAGTTTGACGTAAGGAGAGTGACAACAGAGCATTGCGCTTCTTCTTTATCTTTTTCTCCTCGCAAACCAGCCTCAAAGGTGCATACTGCCACCTACTGCAGTAGATGTTTTAATTTGGCTTTTTATTATCGGCTCTATTTATCGGCTGTGATTTCAATAATAATATCATTTTTTCTCATTGCATATGTCATGCATCCCCACAAATTAGAGATTGGAAGGTACAGATGATGAACGAAGAAAGCCATCTACTGAACAGAGAGACCTAACACACAAACATGGTTCCTAAGTTTTCTTCACTTTGAGAAAAACTTCTTTACATCTATAAGCCATATCAATAGACGATCAGTCAGTGAAGGTAGCCTGAAGTAGTGACCAGTAACATCAAGCAGCCGGCATTGCAGCACTCTGCAATACCCCACTGCGTGAACCTCTTGAGTCTCATGGACGTCGTTATATGTTTCTGTATGAAAACAGAAACAGACAAATCATTGGGTAGGTAAACTACTGTATGTATACTCAAATTTTTACATGTGATTCCTGATTTTTGTTTCTTCCAACATGTGAGACTCATCTTCAAAAAATGCGCTCACACACACACTTAGACACACACCGTCCAGCTACTGCACTGAGGGCAGAAATCAATTTTCATTGAGGACTAACTGATTGTAATTGCACACTATAATTAGAAGGTAAATTACCAGAATTTAGAGGAAAAGGAGCAGAAAAGATTTGATATGTCACTGCTATTTATCCAGGGCGGCTAAATTTAAATCTCCATATTTAATGTAACACTGAACAGAGACATTTCTTTCAAATTTCTGATGGATTCAATACATAATTATACTAAAAGAGACGGGAAGACTGCGAGCAAAAGCACTTATGAATGTTAGTGAATTGCTGAGGAAATGTAGAATTAAAGGGAATAAAATAGATGGTGACTCCTGAATTCTTATAAAAACTCATCTGTGGTAACATGAGCCTTCGCTGGGATGGACCGCATACACGTATAAGACTTTTTACTGGGCCTTATTGATTTGGTTCTACACCAGTGAGGCCTGCAATGCTGGCTAATGCTATTGACGAGCCATCAGTCTTGTCCAGAAGTGTGGAGGCATGCAGCTCTTTTTCCAAGACCAACCAAGGAAGGAGAGAGGAAGAGGAGAAAAGAAAGAGAGGGGAAAAACATCAATGGACAGTGATGGAGAGCGGGGAGGAGGGCGAAGATGCAAGCACAGCAGACAGACTCAGACCCCTGTCCATGGTTTGGGAACACTAAATTAGAAAAAAGACAAAAGGGATGAGAGAGGGAGAAACTGTAAACAGCCGCATCGATCCAACTAGTGTTGGGCAAATCAAACCATTACAGCCAGAGTCTCATGCCCCGGAGTTGAGGGAGATAGTGTGAATATCTATACACTTCCCCAGTGAAGGGAAAAGTTTGCACCAGTACACACTGGATCTCTTCTCGAATTGTTCGACTCACTAACTCTTTAGTCTGCTTCACCCGCTAAATAACGAGGTGGAAGTGCAGCAGGACAGGAAGGGGTTAACTCAGAAGAGGGTGGAAGGGAGGATGAAAAAAGCCCTCTGGCAACCCAGGGACAGAGGGAACGCTGAACTCATCACAAACCCCTCTCCTGGCGTCCGCCAGCACATAATGACCCCAACAAGACGGGAATCCCTTTTAATTAAAGTGAAGGGAGATCAGTTAAGCAGATGGTTGCCGACAAATATTAGGGGAAATAGAATGTTTAATGGTCTGTGCACTTATCGCAGGCTATTTTCCACACCCAGCCCCAAACTGATAAACAGGACAGAGCCTTGTTAATCAACCTTACAACCTTTAAAGCCCAAGATAAGAGAATAATTCGGGATCTTTGTAAATTAGCTTGAGATGTGGCTAAGACTCTGGCCCCTTGCGTACTCAGGGCCAGACTGTCGAGGAGGGAGAAGAATTTCTATCAGTGTAATAGCCTTGCGCCATGGTGAAGAAGTTTGGGGTAAAAGTACTTTTTTTCCAGGGGATAAAGATATTTTTTCCAGCATTTTCCTGAGTTTTTTATTCCCCTTGTGGTTTGACCCTCTTGCCACCACCCTACTGCGCTCTTATCAGCGACACAAGAGAGTCACCCGCCTCCGTGGAAATAATCTAAACAGAGAGGCGGGGAATCTGCAGCCCGAGCCGGTGGCCTGTGTGAGCAGGTTAACGGGCCCTCACCCCTCCAAGTCAGACACAGGTGGGGGTGGCCTGTGTTTATTTTGCAGATGATGGATTGAAGAGGAAGGGATTATCGACAACAGTAGCAGCCCTGTGAGAACAGTAGCAGGTACTATTTTGCTATAAAAAGCTTTACACGGGAAAAGTTTTTCTTTCGATTGCACACTGCGGTTATTTTTTAAAACTAAAACCTTCAACTGACTGAAGGCTTGTGACATAATCTTGTTATTCCAACTAATTCTATCAGCGTACATTAATTTAAAGCAACAAGGTGCAACACCTCTCTGCAGTTTTACTATACTACTCCAAAATCCCTGAATGAAATTCTGAAAAAAAAATTTTAAACAAAATTATTAGATTACACACAATTGGTCAAAGATGGTGCAGTGTGCTTTTCCAACAGTGTTTTTATGTTTTGAATTAGACATTTTAAGAGGCTTGCATACCCACTTTTAGAGAGTCAGAGTCGTGGAACATGACTGGCTATTTTTATAGTGACCTTTAATAAGAATATGTCGTCACATATGTACTATAACAGCTTTGCAGTATTTATGTCAAATAGAGCTGCAACTGCTAATAAGTTGATTCTTCGATAATCGATGGAAAGAAAAATAATGGCCAACTCTTTTGATTTAAGCAAAAATGTCAAAAAATATGCTGGCTCCAGCTTCTTGATGTATTTTTAAGTGTATCTTTGTCAATAATGATGGTACGGTCTTTTGGGTCTTTTGGTTTTAAGGAAAGAAGCTTTGTGGGACATTGTGGTGAGCATTGACGGTTTATCGATTAATTGCGAAAAATAATCTGCAGATAGGTCATTAATGAAACACACATGTTGTTATGCTCTCATTTTATATGCTTATTGACTTCATGTGAGAGCGATAACAAAACAAAACCATCCACTGGTTTTCTGCAGACATCGTGGATCTTGTTTTTCATTGTTGTTTGTTTTGTTCATGTGAGGTCATTATGACATGACCCTGATATAGACAAAAAGGCGCAAACCTGCAATGAACTTAGACAACCGACATTCAATGTATACTGTCCTCAGTGACTGTCGACTTTCAGCCAATGCAAATTTCCCCTCTAGTATATTTTACCTTTACTTAAATGAAAAACACATTGGCTGAACTCAGCTCCACCTCTTCCCACCTCCTCCCAAACCCATTTTTTTTTAAATCACACACAGCAGAACCATACTTCATTTAGCCAGCATTCAGAGCGTTTCTGTTTTTTGTTTTTTTTTCCCTCTCTCTGTTGCTGTTCTAAGCTCTGTTGTTTCCTTCCTGGCCTCTTGGAAAAGGGACACCGGATTGAAGGTAATTACATAGAGAAATGCAGACATTTATCAGTGCTTGTGGTTTGGGACCTTAAATGGTCCTGCTGACAATTTTCCCTTACAGTAGGCCACTGTGGAGCTGGCAGGTTCTGTTCAGAGCCCCAAAGCTGGGCTTGAAGGCTCAGAGTGCTGCCATATGTCGGACCTCACTGGTGCCAGCAGCAAATGTGCTGAACAACGCGACTCAGACCATGAACTCCGTGCCTTGGCAGAGGGTGTGTGCACGGGCTACTTGCAGGAGTGAAGAAGTATGCAGTTGCAGTATGCAAAAAAACACCAAAAAGCTGTGTATTAAAGTATAAGTCCTTATGTGTGTCCACAATCCTGTCTACCTGTCTGTTTGTCTGTCCAATGTCAGATTGAGAACACATTTCATCCCCCTGTTTCTCCAGCGCACGCACACACATGCATACTCATATTAGTCTGAATATCCATGGAGAACATCCCAGATTGCAATGGGTCACACCTGGTTATGCTTCTTCCCTGTCTCCCCTCTCGCTCTACTCCCCGGTTCCCACACCGGCGGCATCTGGAACCTATTGGCGGCAGAGTCACACCGAGCCATAAAGCCCTCAAAGGCTCACAAACGCACTCGGGGTAGAACGTCAAACAATGTTGGCCCAACACGCTGCCAACAGACACAATGCATCTTGAACCTGAACAAACCCCAGTGCTCATTTTTTATCCTGTCCGTCTCTCTGTATGTCTCTCTGAACTATTCCTCTCTTTCTCTCTCTCTCACAAACACCACCTGGGAATGAGTCAAGGGAGAATTTTTACATTTTTACCCCTAAATGGAATTGGTACTGATGCTGAGGGAGCTAAATGCGGCTCATGCGACTGAGACCGTGGAGAAACAGATACTGATGAGGCCAGAAACTTGCTGTCAAAATAACTTGTAACAGAAACACAACACACCGGTGCATTCGCGTCTTTAAACGTGCACTGGCTGGATCTGTTTAAGGTTTATTAATCAAGCGTCCTCTTCGGTCACCATGCTCGGCCCGGAGTGTCACCAAAGGGTTAATGTCCGATTATGCCACCAAACAGATAATGTGATCTGTCCCGGATAGGATCTCTGGAGTGTGAGCGAGGCCTATTGTCACACAGCCATCCTTTTAGACGTGAGAGGAGCGGGGGTGGGGGCCATTCTGTCACAGTCTTGTAATGCTCTTATCGATTCTCCATATCTGTTACGGAGGCTGGGAAGCACGTCCCAAATTCGATATGCTTTTAATAGGGGCCAAGTTCTCCAAACAATACAGCGCCGATCAAAATGGAAAAATAACTGAAAAGATGACAGCAGCAAGAACAAAGCCTCTGCAATCGAGCAATTAAATAAAACTGAAGAATGTTTTGTGTAGTTTATCTGGCAGTTCCCTTACACGTTTTATGTATTGCCTTCTCTCTCCCAGCCGTTTCTCCCCTTTTTGATTTTTGTGGCATAAAAAAATGTTGGCCGGTATTTGAGCACAGAAATCTGTGTTGGAGCCATTTCAAACCAGCATTTTATTGTTAACAAATGCTGCCTTTGATACATGGCTACAATAGGTGATACTTCACTGTTTGTTTGTGCTGGAGGTGAAAATGAGTTGCTAACATTTGGAAGGGAAAGCTTGTGAAATACAACGCAGCACAAAAAAAAAAAAAAATGGCACTCTTTAATGTCGTGCAGGAGCCGGCAATGTTTTTCCACTCATTAGAGGGACTTTGAAGTGTGTGTCTGAAACTTAAGCTTGGGAAATCTGACAGAGACAAGATTGCGGTGCACACTTTCTACTCCAAGAACACCACGATTCAAGGTAACATATCCACATCCTATTAGTTTGTGGTAAGCTTACCAATTGGATGCAGACGGACTGCGGTATTAGGCAGCACAGAATTTGATCATGTTGCCCGTTGTATAAAATACAGTAGGTCTACATGGTGAGATAAATACAGCTCTGTCAAATTTAATATCACCTCCCGACTATGACCACAACAGTATTATTAAAAAGGAAGAAAAAGGTGGATTTTGTGTGTGAGAAGCTACAGAAGTGCTTCGCTGGGCTCAAGTCCTGAGGACTCCAGCGAGGGGTGGTGCAAAGTCTTCCCTCTTCACTGTCAGACCCCAGGGTGCTGTCTAAATTAACTGGGACGAGTGGATTGTTAGAGGGATGACCCTTTCCCTATTCACCCGGTTCTACCTCCACACACACACACTTCATCACACATACACTCTCTGAACGTCAACCGCTAAGCCTCAATAAATCTGATAAGCCACCCTGGTGGCTTCTGTGGCCAATCCACGCAGAGAACAACATGGTCGGTATCAGGCTGCTGCAAAGCCCTCGTCAAGCGGGACTCCAAAGTACTCTGAAGGGCCGCGCTTGCACCCCTGAAAGCTGGCCTGTCTCTCAGCTCTCCCTTACCCCCCCGCCCCAACTCCTATCCTCTACCCCCATGCCTGGGTGATGTCATTATTGAAGTCTTTGGCGTGCTATCCGAGGAGTAAGTTACCATTGACAGGTTCAGAGCCTGGCTGGCTCACCCATGAGGATTCATGACTTTGAAGCTATTGGCCTTAAGCTGCAAATTATTCTTTTCAGGCTCTCTCTGCTCTACCTACAGCTTTAATCCACACCCTCCTTTTTCTCAGTACACTAGAGCTCCACCAGGCAGCACCCACTAGCCTGCGCACGCACACACACACACACACACACACACACACACACACACACACACACACACACACACACACACATTACAGATAGAGGTAAAGAGATACAGACACACAGGGGCTCACAGAGAGAGCAAAGGCAAACACGCTCAGACACTTTCCTAGATATCTAGAAACACATACTTTATTGAATAGCCTCATTGCCCCCCTCCTCAGTACAGTAAAGTTAATAACACCAGCGGGGCAGAGCAGTACCAGGCTCCAGCAGCACCAGCAAAGATCCTCTTAGCCCCAGCCCATCCATTCCTCACTCCCTTCATCAGCACTTAGTGGACATCTGTGCAGTGCCAGCCCTCTCCATATGCCACGGCGGTCAGAAGACAAACGACCATGTCAGTGCAGTGGCACGCCTGTATGTCTGATGCCACACAGGGCTGCGGGGTGGGTGTGGTGAGGGACAGACACAGGAAGAAGGCCAGGGCTGGTTAGGAATGGGCTGGGCGTGCGAAGCTGCCAGCACACAGAGAAAGGGGCAATAAGTTATCTAAACTGTAGACACATGAAATACCAAAACTAAGTAATGGGTTATGTGGTTAATAAGGCTTGTGTGGAAAACAAAGAAAAACACTTTAAAGACTTGCAGAGTGCGGGCCATAGAGGTGGTTTTGCTTGTTACGGCCCATTAACTAAGCTTATACGTTATTTTACTGCAGGCAGACCACTTTCAAAAGCACACCATAATTTCTTTGATTAATTTTCTCCCTTTTGGGTAGCCATAGTTTTTCATTCATTTTGCTATGGTGTTAAATAAACTTGCCACCTATACATCATTTTTTCATATGTGGGCTGAGCCTATTCCAGCACACAGTGAGCAACTCTTGGTTTCCATGCATTATGCTGTGTTGATAAAATGAACTACTACAGACTTAAGTCGGAGGGAAATTCTGGCATTTTTAAACTTGGGCCCTATTTTTTTCATACTTTGGTGTTTAAATTACTAATAGGTACGATAAGTTTTGGAACTGGTCCAGAAGTTTTTCTCAGCCATTGTTCAGCTGTAATTTCCAATATAGTCTTAAAATAGTCTTTAAAAAAAAACATTAACACGGGTCCCAACACAGTAGATTTTAGATTTGGCCTTCAATCAACAACTTTTGTAATAAAGCCCAAATGCTACTGGATTTCTGAGGTTGATACGGATATCCATATCTGGGAGTTATTGGAATAAATTTGTGGTTAATCACTCTAGCTCTACTTTGTAATGCAAGGAGCAGCTTAATTCATGTTCTTACCATTTGTTCTGCAGCTGGCGTGGCTATAGTTTTTTTATAACATCACATATAGATGTAAATCTCTTCTACACGTCTCTCAAATACATGGACGTTGGTGCATCAATGAACACATTATCAAGAGAGGTTTCCTCGTGCACTACTGCTGTACATTACAACAGAAAGATAATTTCGCCTTGCCAAAAAACATAAAGGGCCAAATTGTTGTGCACTGTGATGGATTAGCTGTCCCAAGTCTCTGTAAGTTGATTCTCACATTGTATTGTAATGAGTGAAAACCAACCAGTCTGCCTGGAGAGTAGGAAATCGATGTCTAATCAGGAGGTGTGGTACTGTACTATTGATGTGAAACAGTGAACCCCACTGGCACTGGCAATACCACTGGTATGTTTCTTAACATTAAAATGACCTTGAAACCAAAGTGTTATATAATGCATACAATCAAAACATGTTTCTAAGGAGGAGTTCTTCTCAAACAATAATGTGGAGCTGACAACACTTGACTACATTTGGTCGACTACGGTATACAGCACGTATTGGTCAGCGTGCTTTTACGATCAATCAGCAAAGTTGTCTGAATGATTTCATAGTGCGAAGAATGATCAACATTCTTGATGAAACGAATGTGACTGAAAGGTGACTATAACAACTCAGAAACACGCAAGGTTGAACTTGTCATACTGGAAACCCTACGCTTGGGTAAAGCTATGACTCACGTATCACCCTCATGCTCATGCTCCAAAAACAAAAATCTGTGTCCAGCTGAAGAGAGAGGGATTGGAGGTGGGGGGGCGGCAGGGGGATGTGAGATGAGAGAAGGTGTGTGTAGAAAAGTAGGGGAGGAATAGCAGTATTCCCTGGGTAACGGGCTCTGGCGAAGGAACTGAGAGGTGTTTTGGCTTGTGTTGCATTCGGGGAGAGTGCAGCGTCTCCCAGAAGGAGGCTATAAAAAGACAAAGGAGGCAGGAGGCCATGTGGAGAGACTGTTGAAAGGGAGCAAACACCCACTCCATAATCCCACCACTGCCACCATCACCACCACTGGGGAAGAGAAAGAAACGCACACTGAGATTGAGATCACATAAACGCTACATTAAATTGCTCTTAAAAACTCAGAACCAGACATTCACACAAATACAGTGCGAGCTAAAGTTCAAGCTTAAACTTTATTGGTCCTAGTGGCCAGTTGGTTTTGCAGTATTAAACACTGCATTGTATCAACTACATAAGACTGACAGCCCCAACAAACAAATGACAGACATCCACCAATGCTGATGGAGAGCTATGGGCAAGCAGCATTAAACAAATGTAGTCGCATGTGCACACAGCTGGAACTGAACAGCCATTAGGGCCGGTTACATATGTAAAAGATGAAAATAGAGATCAGTATCTCAAAGGGGAACTGGAGATATGACTACACAATGGTCTCAAGAGGCAACGAGGCTTGAACACATACACAAAATGGAACAGGGCCTTAGGCCTTAAGTCACAACTGACAGTTCGATAGACTTATGCACTAATATAGAAAAACAAATACATACGGAACACATGGCTTCACAGAGGGAGTGTTGAACATGCACTCCTCCTGCCTATCCCCAAATATCTGAACCATGAGGTAAACTTGGCTGTCTTTTGTGAACAACAGGCATGAAATGTAAGTCTGAATTCCTGACGCAATACAAATCAAAATCAAATGAATCCAAAGCCCCTTCCCTGCCTTTGCTCTACTCCTGTCTTGGCCACCGTGGCAAACACGGTCAGTCAAAACATGTAAGCCTGATTTGAGTGAAGGGGATGAGACATGAGAAACGGGGAAGGGAAAAAAACGGACAAAGAAAAAAAGAGAGAGGATGTGCCACATCCAATTCTGAGTATTTACGTGTAAAATGTGCTCTGCAGTTCTTTCCCCTAGCAGGTCCATGGGAATGCAATGCTCTGGCCCTCTGCCTGGGTAAATGTGTTCCCTATGTGTGGGCTCGCTATCCCTCTGTGTTGTCTTCACCAGAAAGGGGAGCAACTGGGCAAGGTGCAAGAGAAAAGGTGCCTCTGGTTAAAGAGCTTTTTTTCCACACTGACACATATGGTCGGGGAGAGGGAAAGAAAGAGAGAGAGAGAAATAGAGAGAGAGAGAGAGAGGGGCAAAGATGGGGTGGGGCGAAACAGAAAAGCCATGGCTCTGTGGTTGAACCTGAGTGTGGGAGGTCCAGAAATCCCCCCCCCCACCACACACACACCTCCACCACCAGTACTATTAAATACCTTTGGAACATCCCGACTGGCTTTTAAACAGAGCTGCAGAGGGTAACTGGTGGATATGGGGGAAACTAAGCATGCCCAGAAGGGGGGGATGTTGTGAATCGCTGGGTGTCCATGACCTGGCACTGCTCTAGCCCTGCAGCTCATTGTTCTGGGCCCAAGAAATCCTTTATAAGCCCATTAGAGTGTGAATTTTACCAATCAAATTGGAGTGTCTAGTACTAACAAATGCTAGCACTGGATTTTATTGCAGTTTGAGCCCTCCTGGTGCAGGCCTTATGGACTATGCGGTCAAGCTGTTAGCCATTACATTGACAGGCATGCACACCTTTCTACATCTGGCCTTCTGCAGCTCTAACACAGCAAGCCAATTACATGTTGTTGTTCTTTTTGACATATAATGTTTTTCGTAATCAGATAATTGCGCTACCCTTCAAACTTCCCCTTTTGCATGTTTTTTCTCTCTGTGCACATGTGTTGCCGCTGAAATACGGTGCCAAAACGGCTCCATCAAAACATGTTAGGAAGAAAGGAAAGGAGGTTTTTGTGTATGTGAGAGTGAGCTGCCTTTGAGCAAGATGTCTTTCAGGGCAGTATTCAAGACTTTGCGAGGCCTGCAAGTTAATCGATGAGAGACAGGGAAAAAAAATAATTACTGGAAACTCTCAACTCAAAATTTGTACATGATTCCCACTTTCAGAAGTGTGCACTCATGCAGAGGAGACTTCCTGAAACAGGTTCTCTATGACAAGAATCTGTCAGTTATTAAATGCTTGCATGTGAAAACGGCCACAAAGTATGCTGAATGTGTCAAAACCTTGATGAAGGGAGGAGATCTCCTGATTGAGTCATGTGGTTGCATATTATCCCTCAAATCAAGCAGCATGTGCTCTGCGCTCACATCTGCACGGCACTCGAATCTACAGCACACCGCAGCTCTGCCATTTAGCCCAAAATACTTCACACCCTCTTAAGGATATAAACATTATTGTTGGAGGACGTATAAATGAAATGTAATCTAATGGTCAGGGTGAAACCATGATCTGTCTTTAACAACAGACCTTCCTTCTTCGTGGAGTTTTTACAGTCTGAAACATTATGCATTTATGGGGAGTTTTTTGCAGAAACCTCAGGAATCTGCCCTTCTATGATTAAGACATTTCCATAAAATCACATCTCATGCCATCTCTGGGTGGGTGTAGCTGCAATGTAAATGCAGAAATTAAATGCATAAATACTGAATCCTAAGTAAAAAAAAAAAATGTATACAAAAGCAATTTTATATGAACCCCTCTATATCATATGCATATCTTGTGCTTTATCGAAGTCCTCTCATTAGGAGCAACTGCCATCTGCACATAGAGCTACCCAGTGGCTGGGATAATTGTACTGCTAATTGTCATGTGGTGTCTGCTGGTTGCCAAGAATAGACAGTGCCATGTGGCCCGGTGTCTTGGGGTTTGTTTCTGGCCTTGATAACTTGATAGGGAAGATGGGAGGGCATTGGTCTCCCAGAATTGAATTAAACAGTAAATAATGTTTGTGTTTTTGTCACGATTTCCTGTTTGTTAGTAGTCCCATTAGGGGTTTATCTTGGAGCGTTTTCTCTCTCACACACCCTACCGCTTGGGCTCTCTTTGCACTCTCTCTCTCTCCCTCATACACACACACAGGAAACAGTGTCTATTTTATGCTCTACAGATGAAACGCATTAGTGAATGCATGGCAAGGGACACTGAGGGAGGGGCAAAAAAAGCCCTCTTCAGTTCCAACGACATCAGCATTTTTTCGCAAATTTGCAATTAGTCTTAAGGGCCAGTGTAAATTAGGTCTCCTGACAAATGAGCTACCGGGACAGGACATGAAGTTTCAATAAATCTGAGAGGCTGCTCAGGGCATTGGTGTCCTCTTACTCTACAGCATCAAGAGAGAGTCCCAACAGACAGCAGGGGGAGATCTACGGAATAAGCCCAGAGAGCAGCACTCACCACGGGGATTCATACGCCTGAGCTCCTGCCTCTCCCCTCTCAAAGCTCCACGGGGGAGACCACTTCGTAGGAAAGAAAAGTATTTCATGATGGAGATGTGAGAAGGGGATGGGTCTCGAAAGCCCTGATAAGGGCCCTCTAATGTGGGTAAACTAGCACCGGTGTCTGTGTCTACGCTCATAACTTCATGGATGAGACCACTTTACGCTGAGACACTGAGAAGTGAGAGTGCCGTGGTCCCATTCAGGGGAGTCTAGAGTTGCGTCTCATCAGTGTTTAAACATATTAGAGCGGGGCCTGCGCTGTTGCTGATTTGATCTGCTGCCTCAGTGGAAAGACGTAAAATATAAGGTTTTACTTTTTACATTCTCTCTGCATGGTTATTGATGATGCATCAACTTACACATTTGGCCATTGCACAGGAGGCCTTCTGGACAAGTATGACAGTTAATGGAGTTGGCTGAGGAAGCCTGAGCAAGGATCAGGTTCAAATGGATTCCTAGTTACTGTCTATTTAATCCAATTGGACAAAATAACACGCCACAATAAAGTGCTGCTTAAGGTCGAGAAATGCGTTTAAAGGGGAGGCAAACTGATGACAAAGCGAGGGAATGTAGGATGGGACTGTGAATAGCATTAAAGCCCCATTTGTCTGCATTACCTGTATGGAAGGGAGTTGAAACTTCCAGGAGAAGGAACAGTGATGGGAGAGAACAATAATGTGGTGGCAGGAGGGACTGCTTACTAGGTTACACGCAGATGTAGCCCAAGATTGAATTGCTAGCAATTGGGATACTTGGAAAGTACAGATTGAGACATCTGCCTCATGTTACAGCGTGATGCGTACAGTATCACATTATGTGACCATGTACTGGCTATTTGATCGGTTTCATGGTGCTGGATTAGGAGCTGCAGCAGCGCCTTAAGCACTGGGGCCACTGAACAACAACATACTCGTGGTTTTGCTGAGCATTTTCAGCAACACCTTTTTTAAGTCATTGCTTAGAATTGTAGATCAATCAATGTTTCAATATATTGAATTCACTTCAATTCAGCACACTTCACTTCAGGTCAATTCAATCACTATCGCTCCATCTGCCAAGTGCCGCGTAAAATGAAAAACTTGTGGGCATAATCCCATTCTGGCAACTTAGCCTCACCCTACACACTCTGCCTGTGTTTGCACATTTGCTTGGATGGTTTTGGCATATTAAGTCCTACATCAGTTTCTGGGTAATGAAAGTGAACTATAAAATCTTCCAACAACTGGTCTGCTCCAGTGCTTACTTATGATATCCCACTACCCTTAAACAGAAGCAGAAGTGTCGGCGAATCAAGGCAACACCATATAAATGTAAGTTCTGTCTTGCTTGCTTTATTTGTTAAATATTGTTTTAGTACGCTTGATGTGAAATCATCAGGTTTTTCCCCTAAATTCATTTCACTTGTCTTGTCATGTGTCGATTTTATAGATTGCTTTTTGTCTTGGTATTGTTAGGCCTTAACCTGAAAACACCAAAATATAACACAAAAGCAGAGCATGCATTGCTTCTGTCAGTATCCATGGAAAAAGCTGTTTCCTTGGAAGCAATGGAAAAGAGTGTCCAGAGTTTACCTCTTCATTTATACTGTAACCTCTCCCACAGTTTTAACATCGCCAGACCCATCTCTACACTTCGATTAAGCACCGTGCCAATGCTGGAGAAAGGTCTATCATTCTGGTATAGGAGGAAAAAAAAGCTTGTATTTCTTTAAACCTGGAACCTGTTTTAGCAGAGATTTCAATGCGGGGAGGCCATTTTCAATGTGTAGGTTGTTGTTTCAGTTAGTGAGAGCGGCTTTGTAACACTCAGCGGAAATGGAAGGAGAAGGCAGACTTAAATTGTCACCCAATGGCAGGTTTATACTGTGCCGACAGCCTACTTCCTCTGAGTCAGACTACCTCCCCCATAATGCAAAGAGCCCACCATGACTGTGAGTGTGACTTGCAGAGTGCAGAGTGGCACTGTACTGAAGAGCTAGTAGATGATGTATCATAGCTGTGCTACACTACATGGCCTAAAGCGTTCCATTAATACATGTTTGAGCCATTCACTTCAGTGCCCGTGATTCATCTGACAACTTCCCTCCAGTTCTGGGAATAGTTCAAGAGAAGATTTGAAGATTATTTTAAGATTCGGTCTAGATATCATCAGCCAGGCAATATCTGAGCCAAGTACACCAGTTAGCTGACACACATGGCCCAAAAGTACATGCTATCAAGCCGCCTTGTGCTCCATAATGAACACCAACCGCAACATGACAATAAAGTACGACAATGCGGCAGTAGATTGAGTCATATTCAGAGCAGAATTGGGGCAAGTTAAGATCGGTATCTGAACAAAGGGAAGCAACTGGGGAGGCAGGTAGCGGGATGAGAGGAAACATGGGGACAATATGTTGAATCAAAGATAAGTACGTTCTTCCTCCCCAGAGAAAACTATCTGCAGCCGTGCACTTCTTGGCTGCTGCTGAGCCGCTTGTGTTTTGCAGACACTATTGACACAAAGTAAAGCTGATAATTAAATTACATGTGTTGTGGCAGTCCTGAGATACTCTGAATCATTAGCACATGTAGGGAGAGGAAGGGGGCCATCGTTTGAGACAGCGTGTATGCTCAGATCACGTTAGAAGCTTTCCGTGTTTCTGTCGTGGGCTACGTAATAAAGCTTAACGATAAACAAATCGTTAATGACGGCGGTGTAAAACTGAAAGAAAGCCAGTGATTCCAGTAAGCCTGGCCACTGATTCGCTGACATTCTTCCTGGACTTGGTCCCTCATTTTCAGGAGGGAGAAATAAAAGAGCGATGGGAAAACATCAAGAGTTTTCCAGTTTGGCGTCTGCCCATCCATTATAACTATAAAGGCTTTCACACAATTCCTTTGATGCGCATCACTGATACGTGCTTCGGGGGCTTGTACTGCTTGCATGGGAACAGTCTATCTAAGTGACAGCTCCACAAGCTCTCTACAAACACCCCCCCGCACACACATGCATGCTCACACATACATACGCACTGCGTAGAGCAGCTGCTTAAAACCATTACATCTTGTTTAGTGCGGAGACAGAAAAATGTTACCAGATAATAAATGTCTCCACTGGATCTGTATGATGCCATGTCCCCTTAACTTACAAAAGACATTTAAATGCAACTAACAGTCCATTTCTGCAGCACATTAACCTGCAGTTTAGGGATGAAATTTCTCTCTATCTCCCTCTCTGACTCCCGCTCACCAGTCCAGTCCCTGTCCTAATTGAGTCAGCGCTCCTCTGCTGCTTGGACCTTATCGTATCACGCTTTCTAATTGACCTGCGCTGCTTCATAAGACAATGCGCCAGGAGCTTGACAAAAGTTATTAATTTTCACTTTGTCCAAGGCTCTGTCCCAATTAGGTCCCCTGGCTGGGGCCGACAGGGCGGCTAACGTGATTACAGGACAAGCTTATTAGTCTGCAGCAGCATGGAGGAGCGGGAGGAAGACCCTAAATGAGAACACACAATATAGTGGGTGATTACTAGAAGTCAGAAGCATACTGGGATTGTTCTGTTTTGATCTAAAACCCGCATACATACTCTCCATATTCAATGATTTTGAGATGTATCCTGTTAATAAAATTAAAGATCAGTAATCGATATTTCGGTATGATCATAACATGAACCTAAAAATGTTAGACGTTTCCTTCGCTACTCCTTTAAACCACCCTGTCCTTTCCAAAGGTACGCAGCTGTGACTGCCAACTAGGCAGCATTAAGGCAGTAGTCACAATGAGTCGGGGCGTTGGTTGAGGAGAAACGATGCGAGTCGGTGCTCAGTGAAAGTTCACCAGATGCCAGGAGCAATGGCATCACTCCAGTCCTGACTCCCAGCCAAGTCACTCTCAACTGGGAAGTGAGTGGACAACCTTAAAGGGAACCAATCGGACCAAATTAAGTATAATTGCCCCAAGTCCATCACAGCTTGGTCTGAAGCTTCTACTTTTGTTTTCTCCACCATTTTAAAAACAAGGTACCGAATGAAAACCGTAGCTACTAAATTCCACAAAAAAACTGAACAAAATGGTGGCCCCTTGCTGTTCTGTTCTGATCTGCTTGATACACTAAATCGTGTGAGCCATCCGTTTCAGCATTAAGCGTGCGATAGAAGAATAGATTTCAGCAAATTTTGGTTCCTCAAACCTCCTGAAAAGTAGCTGATGCTACTTCTAAAGAAAGTCACAACAGCAGCATGTATTCTGAGCGCCCTTTCAAGTTTAGTTACAGCGCTGTCATGTTCAATCAAACACTGTTTCCGAGGATTAAGATGGGAGAGATTTGAAGCCGGCTTGTTGAAAAGAGAGGGGGAGAAAAAAAGGAGTTATTCTTTAGATGGCGACTTCAATAGCCCTGAGTGCAAAATTACTACTGCACTACCGTGCCCGTGGGGGCCGTTTTAATGACAGCTCACAAAGATTGGCTTCACCCACCACGATTAAGGTTACCCTTCATGATCAGAGGCAGAGCAATACAAACAGTTAGTCCAGGAAAACAAGTGAGAGGTTTCACACAAAGACACCTGCCCACTCAGCAACTCCTTGTACAGTTTCAGCCATGGGGCCTCGCCTGTAGCTACCTGGCTAACAAGTCCAAAGTCCTGTGGATGATAGGAGAGTGACAGCAGCCTGGCAAGCTACCTCTCTCTGATTAATATTTCATCTTGGAACTTTGGCCCTAAGATGTATCATACTTGTCTGAATCTTAGATGACTTAGTGCTGAGACTACAAAACTAGGGACTTCAACACTATTTAAAATCTGTCTCTTGCAACTTTTTCGACAGCTTGTCAAATATTTTCACCAACAAAGAAAACTGCTTTTGCTGCTGTGGCTTGTCACCGGATGGTCAAAACTCATTTTCATATTATGTTTATATAATCATAGGTACAATCTTAATCTGAGGTATGTTCATATTATTAATTTAACAACACAGTTTCGTGTAGATAGGATGACATACATACACCATTTCAAATTTGTGCAGAAATATAGACAAAAAAAAAATTTCATTGTACATTCTGGGTCCAAAATTGTGGTGTCTGGCAAATTAATGTTTAGTTCTGTCCTTTGCTCATCCATCACGGATGGTTTACTGGCAGAACTCTGCGGGTAAATATTTCTCTTATCAGATTTTCCTGGCAAGCGTGCCTGGTATAGAGCACAATTTATCATATCCACTTACAGCACAACATAATGAGGCATAATAAACAAATCCAACCTTCATCTGATTATTTTCATTTTGTGGAAAAATACATTTCTGGGGGTTCGAAAATATGTCCTGTGCAGGGACCCAGCGGTGAGAACCGTGTCTGTTTAATGTCCTGGCCTGGTTTGAATGAAATACGATTAAATGAGTGTGGAATCAAAAGCACTGACACATACCCGGGTTCTGCAGTGTGTATGCCATCACTTCGTGGTCTCTCATTGTGTTTCTCGTTTGGAGACACGGGACATGTCTTGCTGAAGTGTCAAGCTTTTTTTCCCCCAAATGGTTTATTAAAATATTTACCCATGCTGCTCTGTCACTTGGAGAAAATGAGGAGACGAGGATGCACAATCAATAAGCAGCAAAGGCAAAGTCCAATTATGTAAAAGTGTAAATTATAGATTTGGTGTGATGCCAAGGACATGGACACTCTATTGCTCTCTTGCTTTTACACACTCTCCTTCTCTCTCTCTCTCTCTCCCTCTCTCTCGCATGCACACGCAAAAGCAACCAAGAAGGAAATATGAAATTCTAATGTTTTGAGCCACAAGCTATTTCAAGTGCAGTGTGACTACATCGTGTACATGTGAGACCATATTCAAATTTGGACTCTTCAGCATCGGGGCGCACATTTTTGCTGAAGGTTTATGAAAAATGCATCTATTAATTCATTATTTCGATTGAACCTGTATTATAAAACCCGACACTGAAACACAACAGTGATTCTGTCTGCCTCAAGTTTCTATTTCCATAATTTAATTGAGGTCACAAAAGCAGCTTTGAAGAAAGTCAAAAGTTATGGGGCATAAGCTTCGCCACATGTTTGCATTGACCTTTAATTTTGTGAAATATGTGTTACACAATCCTCAGCTTCTATGGGTCAACCTCAGTGATTATTCATAGCGAAAAACTAGCAGCTGTTGACTCTGACAGCCACATTCCTCTCTAGCCTCCTGCGTTTCAATTTGTCTTACAGCAAAAAGCCCTTCCGTTTTTAAATACCAAGCAGGGCTTTTTCCCACACAGGTCCTGCTGAGGTGAAGAATCCCACTCCTGCCACCACAACAGCAGATACGCCAGGGTCTTCTGAGAGGTTAAAACATTCTGCCGATGTTGGAGGAGGAGAGATGAAGAGAAGGGGGAGGGAGGAGAAGAGGGTCTCTCTGACAGTCAGAAAACAGTCCCTCACAGCGTTCGCCCCAGCCTCTGCTGCAAAAACAACACTTGAATTCCTAACAGCGAGTGCCAGGTGGTCACAAGATGAATTCATCAGGGCAATGCATAACGCAAAAGGCAGAGATTATCACATTGCAGCAGCCCTAGGGCCATGGCAGCGCAAGCTGATTGGAGACATAGAAGGAGGCCCAGGAGAGGCGCTGGTCTTCCCTCTGGCCAGCGGAGAGGTGTCGGTCCACTCCTGGGAGAGATGGAGGAGTAAGGGAGAGAGAAGGGAGGGGGTGGGTGGTTCAGAGTGATGGTTCACCTCGCTACAGGCAGCCCTCCCATTGGGGCAGGAGCAGGCTAGGAGAGGCCTGAAGGCCACACACACACACAAATACACACTTGCATTCTGCTTTTCAAAAGACACAAACACACAATGATCTTTTCTACCAGATCCTTGGCAACATTTTTTCTTGTCATGGGACTTGCAGTCCCAACAAGATAAGGGTTAATATCAAACAAGAGTGCTCGTATGCTTTGCCACTGTAACCCTGCATTGTTGAATAGTTTAGTCTGAGGAGCTGTGCTGGTAACTGTGTGTGTGTGTGTGTGTGTGTGTGTGTGTGTGTGTGTGTGTGTGTGTGTGTGTGTGTGTGTGTGTGTGTGTTTGCTTTTCAAAGGTGATGGAAATCAAGAATCATCTGCACTGTCCAACAACGCTATGTAAAAACAGATACTACTGTCATTCAAGAGCTCATCAAAATGGCCATATGGGAAATATGTAAAACCTGAGGGGCATCAACACTGAATATTTGTAGAAACTATGTCAGAGTGAGGGTAATATATTCGCTTATCTGCAAGAAACAAGCGTATGTGGAAGGAGTCAAACTCTTCCACATTCACATCAAATACATGTCAGTCCGTGCTTAATGGATGCATTTCAGTCATTTTAAATTATCATTGTATGATTTGTTTGTTGGCATTAGACTGTCAGCAGTCAGAAACAGTATCTCAGGCCAATTCTACTATTGTAAACTGTGTATGAGCAATGTGTATATTACACAGGTTGAATTGCTTTTATTTATTTATTTTCAGTCTCACTGATAAATTTCCCTTGACAATCATCACTAAGCTATTAACTAACCTGTAGGTTTCAGTCCACTGCCGTAGTTTAACCATTCTAACCAAGAGAGAAATACATACCAAATTAATCAATTCTCCAATAATCTTTCTAATTTTATGTTTAAAACTAATAATCATGGATGTCATAAAGAAAAAAAACCCTAAACATAGAAATGTAAAAGGTACAAAAAACACTTGGTGTCACCTGTGAATGCTCCGTTAGGAGAGCTGGTTGGTAATCCTCGTGTCTTTGAATAAGAAACAGAACCCCAAATTACTCCTAAAATTGCAAGATCTGTACGGAGAGAAATGTATTTCATTTTGGACATGCGTGTCTGGCCTTTGAATTTAATGATTAAAGCAAAAATATGTTTGAGGTCATATTTGATGAAATGCAAAAACACAGCTGCATTATGAATGTAGAAAGAATTTGAAATATTATATTTACACATCTGCACCCTACTATTCCTCCCTTACCTCTATGTGTAAGTAAGCAATGTTATATCATTGTGAAGACAAGTTTATTCGGAACCAGCCAAAAAAACGGAAACTGAAAATGTGGATTTTTGTTTTGATATCATCTTTGAATTTATTTAGTAGAAAGTTTTAGTAGAAAAGTGACACAATAGACAAGGTGAATATTCAGTTTAATAAAAAGAAGAGGGTGTTATCTGAAGCAACGGTTGTGAATTTAATTTTGACATGATATGTTATGTGACAGCAACAAGAAAGAGAGTTTTGAAGGTGAAATACCATCATCTTGGCGCATGCACTTATGTAACCTCTGGATGTACTTTCTCAAGCCTGACAATAATTGTACTTTGACAGTGCCAAAGATCAGTATTGCCACATACTAAAGCCTTTGTTTCAGCGTGGTAAATTTAAAAACTATAATTTGCTCTTCACTTTCCACAACTGTTCGAAAACATTTTTAAGATTTGACTGAAGAAATTAAACATCATATCATGGTTCTCAAACTGGTTGATTTCTAATGAGCTGTTATTTGATACAGATGAAGCAACGATTAAGCCATTTGGTTACGATCACGACATAATAGTTGAGTTGAACACAAAAGTCTGATTATAAAAAAGGCTTGGGCTATAAATAGGAATTAGATTTTATGACCTACATTTTTCCTTCTCTAATTTTTTGGGTTTTGTTTTCATTTAAGGTAATCAAATCCCAAAACATACGCCCATGCACAGTTTAAGCACAACAGTAACCAAACAATGTGTCATTTTTGCCTCTTAAATGTCTTATTCATGGAAAGGCGTGTACATCTTTCACGTTCAAATTGTTTTTTTTAACAAGCTCCTAATGGATGGAGGGAAAGAATACAAAGTAGATAAAGAATAAACAGGAACCTAAGCGACTGACCTTTTAAAGCAACAATCCAATCCACTTGTAATTTGTATGTCGCTGCCATTTCCACACTGTGTTGTTCACTTTTCTGTCAGTGTTTCTTTCTCTTTGCTTATTCTACATAAATTATTGACTGGCTAATTTGGTCTGCTGGCCCTGTGAGACACTGCAGCATCGGCATGACAGCTTTATCTATTAGACTGAGCCCAATGACAGCCTTGTTCCGGCTGCGTGTGTGCTTCTGTTGGTGCATGTGTGTTGTGCCTGTTCATGCATGTACGTGTGTGTGTGTGTGTGTGTGTGTGTGTGTGTGTGTGTCATATGTCTGTGTGTCAGTGTTGCAAGTGGGGTTGGAGGGGGTCAGGCTCATTCTCAGTTGCATTAGCACAGGAGCAGGACTGGGACACATCAACATCTTAATCAATATGCGAGAGTCAATTACTGAGGAAGCGCGTGCTTAAGCAAGATCTGATTATTGGGTTCATGTTCAGTCCACCAAATGGACCGAATCAATGCGATGCGATATGTGCTATATACACCCCCTGACACACACACGCTCACTCATCCCTCCTTCTTTCGCCTCCTGTCACCTCACCCCCGTGCTCCCTCTCCTCCCACTGTCCCCCGCCCTCTCACATTCCTCATGGACACTTGAGGAAAGGAAGGGAGGCTGATCAAAGTGACAAAGAGGAAGGATTTATGCTCTGGTGCGGCAACTAACAGGACTGCGCTGAACTTGTCCAGACAGCACAAGTGTATTAAGATGAAAAGGCTGGAGGAGCTTCAAGCTCTCAACGAACCTTTAAATAAGTCATATTTGGGCAGGATTTATGAAGATATAAGAAGGTTGGGAAAGAAAAAAAAACAGAAACGATAGAGGACTTGGAGGATATCTGAACGTGCTCACTACACCGCTAAACCAAAACACCACTCAGACGCTCGCTTTAATAAGCCCTGTTTTGTCTCTGGCATACTGCAAACTTAACCACAATTTGTATGTATTTTTTCAAATGTGGATTTGAATGTAGTTTCAACTGTGGATTTGAATTTGTGCTTGCTGCTGATTTTTGGGAGTGCAGTGGGTGCTGGTTGCTTTTCATCATGTCATTCCAGCGGTGTGTAATGATATCCAACATTCTGCGCCTCTTCTCAACCACCCCGGTTCAATAACGAGTGAAACACCAGTGCAAGCAGATCTGCCTTTCACTGTTGTATTTTCAAGGGCTTTGTCTTTGTGTTTTAGATATCGGTGGGTGTGTTGTTTTTTTTTCTTCTCTTTTCAACGTTTGGCTGTCATATTTGCTGTTATTGAGGATTCCGTTTGGTGTGCTGCTCCTGTCTATAGCCCGTCAACGTATCAACATGGATCACAGGGTGGGTTTTGCAGCGCTTCCTCACAGAGAAACCCCGCCACACCTCAGGCCCCTCCTTGGCACGGAACCCCACCTCACTGTCGGACCACTTCTTTATTTACCTGACTGAAAAATTACACCTGGAACACGGAGGACACAACAAAGGAGAGAGGGAGGAAAAAGAGGCCGATGAGAAGCCGGGTGGTACGGAGAGGACCAACAAGGCAAGAAATCAATAGCCCACAGATTTTTAACTAAGGGTTTTTTTTCCTCTCACTCTCTGTCTTTTTTTATCTCGTAAGCTGCCAAACATCACCAGTGAAACTTGCACGAGGCAGTCGTTGCCAGAGGGTGAATCATAGCAATATTGATTTGATTATGTAAAAGCTCGGTGGAACCTCAAGCCAGATGCAGAAATAACTCCTCACCTAGGTCCTGCGGGAGAGTACACACACTGGTTTGGAGGAGAAAGAGAGAGACCGAGAGAAAGACAGAGACGAGAGAATGAGAAAAGAAAAAAATATTGTTGAGGATAAAAGCATAATTACTTCCCTCACAGCTAAAATACATTTTTCTTATTTTCCGAATAGCTCTTCCTTTTGTGGCCCCCTGCCTCCCTTTTCTCCAGCCTTGCTGGATGATAATTAACACTGCTCTACTGTACTGAATTAGGAGCTGACAGTTATGAACTCTGAAGAAGAATAGGCAGCTACCGAGGAGCGTGCTACTCTACTTGATCAGATCTGTGTGCGAGTGTGTATGTGTGCTACCAGACGGCACCACGGCAGATAGAAAAAGGCAAAAGAAAAGGCAGAGCGTGCCTGGATTCTGATCTATGGCACCCTCTTCTGGACCCACTATCTCTGACTATCCTCTCCACAGAGAACACAAAGAAAAACTATGATTTGCATTGCTTTTATTATTCACCAGGAAAGACGTTTTAATGCAGGAACAAGAAGTATATTTCTCTGTTTTTCATACGAGAGCATCTAAAATTCTGTAAAATGTCCAGACCTAGGCACACATGAAATCTTATTATATAATGTGCAGCGTGGTCTGTCGGTATAACAAGAACTTTATAATCATGACCATGTATTTGCTGCTACAGGAAAAGACAAGAAAATAACATTTAAGAGAGACTTTTTAGATGTGCAACTCGAAGCAATCACTCTCTAAAATTACAAATTGAGTTGTAAAGGGCAATAAAAGATTAAGAAATTCCCGTATAGGATTTGGCGACTTATCATTTCGCAAAGCCAGGTTATACTAAAACGCTTCTGGGTAGGCACTAATTGGGCCACCTTTTTCTATGGTGCATTATGGGAGCCACTGATCCAGGGGTCTGTCTTTAACTGCCCTAAATTATGATTCCACCTCACTGAATCTCCACCCCATCGAATGACTGGAACATTGTGGTCAGCTCTCATAATTGGCCTGGGCTGGTATCTCATGTAAAATACTAATCAGATCACATGAGTGGTGGGAGTGTCTTCAAAGGGAGATGGGGTTTCACAGAATCTATTTGAGCGTGTGATTAGGTGGGTATAAAATGGGCCAGAATAACAGATCTCATTAGACTGGACTGTATGCCTACCCTCGCTTTTTTCCCCCCTCTTCCTGAGCATTCTGCTCGTCTGGACTTCCTGTGAATTTTAAAAGGCATCTGTGCTTATTGGTACAGTAATGCAAAGCAGATAGGTCTGAAATGCTATTGTACGCTGTTCTCCTGCGCTTTCTGCAGGGCTCGTATAGCAAAAGATATAAAAAAAAAACTAGGCACAAGCACAAAAGATGTGCTGCTGCTGCTGCTGCTGTTAAAGAACAATAACTGTGTCTTCGCTCGGATTTAATGGATATTTTAAAAATGTGATGAACTGATTATTTCAGACTTTTTTATGAGTTGACTTTAACATTGAATCCTGAATTAATTGGAATAAGTCGTTGACAATACATTTTCTCCACAGTTGTTTTACACATTCTTATCTTTAGAAAAAAATAGCAAGTGTAAAGACACGCACTCTCAAAAGGAAAACCGAGATATTTTGTTGAAGCAGAAAATGATATTTTTGTTAGTGGTTTGACTCATTTTTCTTTGCAATGACTGTAAACAGAACAATTCCAACAAAGATCTTCCTCTATATACTAAAAATACCAAGGTGAGTTCAAAATGGTATTTAGTTTTTAAAGAAAATTGGAAAAACAACCGTTAATTTAAAGTGAGTTTGTCACCAATTGAATTTCTCCCTCATTCTTGATGATTAGGTATTAATGTGATTTAGTGTGAAGGAATGCATGGTTTCATACCTAACTGGCATTGACTGGTTTAAGAGTAAACATCAATTCCAGATGCACATAATCATATTACCTGGCTAATCAGCATTGATTTTCACTCGGATCAAGACAATAGAAAGGGTTGCATGCAAATACGATAAAAAGCCTTTTAACCATGAAAGGACAGATTGCACTTGAGGTATGAAGTTTGGAAATAAAAAAATATAAAGATCTCCTTTGTTCAAACTGATAATAACACCCAAACCCCTTCTTACGTGGCAAAAAATGTTATCTATTACTGTATCCAGGTAACTTCAGTTAGAGAGGAATCCTCCTGTAGCAAAGACTCTTTATTATTGCTTGATAATAACATCGGAGCTCTTAATTAAGGTCTGTTTCAGTGAGAAGCCCTCACTCCTGTAAGCCCCCTCTTCAGAATAAGGATAATTCCCATTCATTTGGAGGATCTCTTAATGATCACTCCCACACTGGACTCAACCTCCAAATAATACCATGCCTCAATCAGCATATTCCACAATCAATTCTGAATGGATTTCCTTTGCAGCTGATTACTTTAATAACTTCAACATATCTATTAGCAAATGTGCATGTGAATCTTTGTGATGATTATCATTTAGCTATGAAAGAGGAGGGGTGTAATTTAATTAGGGTCCAATATTGCTTTGCTCAATTATCGTCCAGCAATTCATGTTCCTTTTTATTATCTAAATTGTTGTTTTAATACAGTCAAATGTTGTGGACAAAAAAAAAACATAGGAGTAAAATCACTTAGATTATAATGTCAGATGAAGTTGTTTTTGCTGCTTTGCCCACAAAGGAAAGACCACTATAATGTGCTGTGTGAACCAATCTCTAATTACATCAGCGGTGCTCCAAAGATTTGAGCTCTGCGAGGGCTCGCACACTCCAGTGGGTACAAACTCTTCTAATGAGTTCCGAGCACAGGATATAGACATATTTTACAAGGAACTGAAACCTTGGAGGGAGGAATTTCTTGGATATAATCCCACCAAACGTAGATTTGTTTCAAGCTCTGCATACCTGTGCGAGATATCAACCGGAAAAAAAGGTTCTCAGTGTTTTCAAAACTTAGAATTCAGCGTCAGGCTGTTTACAGCAAAGCTTTACATGAAATTATTCTATTAAAGTAAAATAATAATTTCAGAAATATAACAGGTACAAGTGTCACTGATATTGATTATTATTGGTGTAACATTTAAATGACAGCTATGCATAATTTGCATATAATGATAACGACAAAAGGTCACAAAGGTTTCAGGTGGAGGCCTCAAAACCTTCACAAAAATGTGAAAACATTTTTTATGATCATAACTTTAGATATTACATATCTTTACAGGACACTGTGACACCAGCCTGAAAGAATGAGCTATCATGTAAAAGTAAATTAACACTTTTTATCCTCTTCTGCTCAAATCTGACATTGATTTTTTTTGTTGTCATTGTTACTAGCAACACTATCACATTACAATTTAAACAAACATGCCAAATTACCAGGAAAAGGACAGTTACTGAGGACTTCACTCAACGTTCATGCATCAACCTCGCCACACACAAACACAATAGCTACATTTGTCATCCCCGCTGACAGAAGCAACTGGAGAGTGTCATAAAATGTGCATTTGTCATGGCACGTACTGATTTGTCAGGAGACCATCATTCATAGTTGATAATGCTCTCCCTCTCTCTGCCTATCCAGCAACGTTAATGTTGTTTAAATGCCCAACGGAGTTGCGCTAAACCAGATAGCATCCATCTCCACCAATCAGTCAATCAGTACCTGGGAGAGCCCCAGAGAGCCTCTGGATTAGGCCAGTTAGGGTGCTCTCTGGTCTAGTTAGTGGATTAAGCCCTTCTCTCAAAAGGCTCAATAGAGCAAGCCACACAAGGAAAAGGTAGCATGTCTGAAAAGTAGTATTTCCTCTGAAACGCGTTTTGTGGCTTGTGGTCTCAAATGTGTTCTTAATTCCTGGGACAGATGTAATTGTTGTACTGTTGGCCGAATGTGGTCTGGTCCTGTGTGCAGCGAGTCTGTGTTTTGTTATACTTCATCACAGAAAAGCTGGGAGAAATAAGCTGTATTTAAAATGTAGCACTGCTGCGCTTGGATGTAATCACATAAAGGCAATGTGAGGAATTCCAATCATTCTCCATAAATCGTACAAATAAACCAAAGAAAATACAAATATTCTGGTCTGACCCTTCAACCTGAACTGTTATCATTTCTGATCCAGAGATCTTTATCATATCAACTCACTATCTACCCTGTGTGCTGCACTTAACTGCGGAATAAACAATTCATGTCTTACTCCAAAGGAAAAAAAGACACTTAAAGAAAGACTCGCCTTTCTTTTAAGGGTCAGCAAGTGAACACATTCAGACTACCCCCGGTTGAAATTAGTACCAATTATGAGTATAAAATTTTCAAGAACCTTATTTTCTACTGCCTCTTTCTTGCCCTGAGCTTAGTGGAGAATCCCAGAAGCAGAGGGTTTAAGATAGGACACATTATTCTGTTGGGGGAACTCATGGGGTCATTGAAGGTACGCAGGCTTTTTTTCCCCCCCCCGACGCACACGAGCATTCAGAAATTAAAAAACACTGCAAGGAAAAACAAGCAAACGCTGCAATTAAAGGCCAATCCTCCTCATATAAAGCAAAATAAAAGCACTGTACAAATGGCAATAAACTGCGGATAATGACCTCAGGATGCCAAAGTAATATTTTTTCCCCCCTTTTTAATTGTAGTTGTATTCGCCCTCACCGTTTCATGTTATGGGGTCGGGCTTTTTAAACTTTTCACAGCTGTGTGGAAGGGAAGGGGACAGCATCCTGAGGCTCTTTCAGGCCCTGCTGAGGGGAGTCGCTGTGCCAGCTCCCAAGACTTGGATTCATTAGCCGCTTTAGCAGTGCAAACATTACCTTAAATGGTGAGGCCATGTGCTGGCAAGGACCCACTCTCGCCTTGTTTCAATTACATGGAATCAAACATTGCAGGTATGCTAGGCACAGGGTCTTTATTGAAAGAGGGAAAGGGAGGGAGAAAGTGGTTTACAAAGCCCTTGCCCTCCCTCGCCTGTGAAAGCCGGCCTTGTTTTATTTGAAAACTATTGTAAAACAAAAGAAAGTGGTAGTTTGGCAAACAGTTGTGTTTTCAGTAACAATGTGATTTCTTTTCTTTTATCTTTCACAAAGCTGTGCTAACTATTATATGCAGAATTTTATAGCGAGGTTCCTTTGATTTTATGTGACTTGTCAGCCTTGTTAAAACGTCTGAAATGATTAGAGCTGGATTATACGTGTCACTCCCCACATGTATGTGTTTCATTACGAACCTTGGACTGATCCTCAATATGCAGAGCAGCATTCCGACTGTTTGCATTGTTCTTCGGACTCCTGGAGTGCCCGCAGCTGGTGCCAAAATAAGGCCTTGTACCTCATTGCCCCTACACCACTAAACAGCTCTAATGTGCTCACACATCTACAAGGAGTCTTTACAGGTAATGAGGTCACTGAATTGGAACGGGATCATGAACACATTTCTATAATGCGACCCAACTGGACGGAATTACATGGTATGGCAAGTCGGTACGCTGAAAAACAAGAAAACTAACACTCACATAGAGGGCAAGGTGCAAAGCTAAGGAGTTCAGAAAATATAAAAATGGCAGCCAGGTTTATGATAAGGTGCTGAGATCGACTACAGCACATACAGTTAAGAATAATATGTGTTTGTACAGCCAATTTAATCTAATAACTTGAGAAACAAAGCACTCTGTTGGTCTGAAAAGAGCAGAGGTAACTGATATTTGCCCTATGTAGCAAGATGAAATCAAAAAATGAAAGTGTTCTCTATTAATTCTTTCTGCATTAACTTGGACTGTCTTAGGAATGATCTAGTCCATGACCATGCCAAAGTCAAGATCCCTACTGAGCAAACGTAACTCTCCATTTCCCAGTTGTGTAAACCTGCATCACCTCTAATAAGCAGACCCAAAGGAGACTGAAACCAACTTGATGAAACATTCGCAAATAGCTGCATTTATCCTTACCACTGTGTAGCAATACTCTGCTGACAGTCAATTCCAACATGGTATCACTGTAACTCATTGACTTTGATAGACTAAAAAAATACCCAAGGCCCAAATGAAGAATGAAAAGTTAGTACTCTTCATTGAAATCAGTGTGCTCTCTAACGTGGCTTTAGCAAAAATGGCTGAATTGTTTTGATCCATGGGGAAAACCATTTGTTTTGGTCAGTGGGTGGGAAACCAAAATAACTTTTCAGGCATTTGGATGAGCCTTTCACCACTTATAAGGGGCATACTTTTTATAAATAATGACTTACTACGTCATTCACTCACTGGGCTGTGACTGGTACTTTAAATAGATTTGAAAACCCTGTTGAATTGCTCTCTGTTTTTTTCTGGCCATGAACAGAATATCGTGACAATAGGCAAACAACATATAAATTTGCTGAATTGCTGTGAAGACTAGAAAGGATTAAGTCTGGCAGCAGTACTAAAGATTCACATTTGTAATTGCCTGCAATGCAGTCATTCTCTGTCACACATTATGTTCAGATGTGTTAATTTTATTTGAGCAAAGTACGACTATGACACTATTATAAAAGTTTATAGTGTCTTGTCAGCTCTTTAGCAACATCACTTATACCTCACCATGCCATCCAAAATCAATACAATATTTTTCTCCCAATAAATAATGTAGGCCTGAAAAAGGTCCAAATGCACGCATCGACAGTTGGCTGCAATTAGGGGGCGGCGGCAGCAGTAACTGATGACAGTCCCTCCCTCCCTCTGGCTCACACGGGATCAGCAGAAAATGAAGACGCGGAGACCACTTTGTCACCGGCTGAGGGTGGACCTGGAAATGACTCCTAATGGAAAAAGGGCTCCCTGAGCCGCCACTGCATCTGCTGCTCCAAGCACTTTCTCCGGGCCGATGGGCCAGCCCCAACCAGTTTCCAGCTCCCTTTATCTAAGCCTTTAATATGCTCTGGGCAGCCAGCAGCGACCGCAAGCTGAGGTCAGGAGGCATCGGTGGCTGAGTGTATTTGTGTGTCTGGTCTCTCTACACGTGTGTGTGTGTTGTGAGAGTGGATGACGGCAGAAAATACAATTGATACCAGGCTAGCAGACGTGGTGAGTGATAAAAGTATACTGCTGTGATGTCAACACCGAACAACACAAATGAAAAAACAGATGTGCAAGATAGTAGATCAATTAAAAAACATCAATACTAAAAGACTAACCATGTTACAGTCCCTGTGAGGCTGCAATGATCATTACACACCAGAAAACAAAAGAAAAACTTTGTTTTCGTGTATTCTGACTACTAGTTGGACAACAAAATGTAAAGTTTGGTATTAGGACTGTGTTAGAAAATATAATTGGAAATCAAAGGGATTTACCCTCTGTACAGTCTACATATTGGGTGTTCACAAGTGTAATCCCACCATAACATCACCCACTGGTTTGTGGACGACTATTTTAGAGTCACCAGTTGGCATTACGGCCACCGCTATCTTGTCTTTTGGAGCCAGAAGTGACCATATTTGGACAAGAGGGTGGTGCTGGAGAAGATGGACATGTTGTGGTAATGACTTGTCAATCTCAAGGTAACAACGCCTTAAAGCAAACCCTGCTTTCTCATCTATTTTACATTAAATGGGACCATAATTTACAAAATGAACATCATGCTGTATTGAAGCTAGACATTGAGATCATAAAGTCATTAGAAAACTGCTACTGAGGTAATAAATCAAGTGAGAAGTAGGGTCATTATCTCAAAAGCTTACTCACAAAAGGATTTCTTTTTAAAATCAGTGGAGTCGCGCACTGCTGGCCATTAGAAAGAATGTAGTTTTAGGGCACTTTCCTGTTGATATCAGCTCATACAGCTGTGAATTGATCCCGATGTGTATAGTCTCTTCTTTATCTGGAGAGCTGGCTTCCCAAATAATATTATATTGAGAATAATATTATACACTGTTAGCTTTTTCATGTCAGGGCTAAACTTTCAGCCAGCCCATACCTCTACTCCACCACAATCATGAAGCTGGAGTGTTAAGGTTGGCATATCAGCCTGATATGTTGGCTTTAAGTACAATCGATTCTGACAGAAAATCAGTCATTAGTAGAAGCTATTAGTAAAAGGTGAAAACTCTGACTTGCTGGTGGTGCTACATTAAAAGTCAGGGATCATCAAAGTTATTAGGATACAGCCTCTGTGGACCATGAATGTCTGTACCATATTTCATGACAATCCATAGGGACATTTTAATCTGAACCAATGGACCGACCAATGTACCAATCAACAGACCTACATTCCCATCCCCAGAGCCATGCCACTAGCTTGGCCAAAAATGAGGGTACTGCTGGATAAAACTGCTCCTGCCACTTGGGATGTTGTGTATACATTTTCAGTTTTCAAGACATTTTATCTAACTCCTGTGGCTCCCCAGCATATTACCCTCAAAGGACTTTTTTTAGCTCTTCAATTACTTCAGGAAATTCAGCGAGAGATAAAAGTAAGTACCAAAGCAGTCAGAGATTACAAGCCGTACTTGCAGAACTGTACACTCTACATTCTGGGACGAACTTTCTAAACAGGCTGCTCTGAGGGGGTGACAGAGACGGTAGAATAGAGCCTCCCTTTGTGTCACTGTGCCCTGGCCTGCAGGTGTCTCCAAGTGATGGAGAGGGCTCTGGGAAACATTTATATCTCAAATCCACTTTATCGACCGTGCCCCTGTCAGAGCGGAGTTAGCAGTGGATGGTGGGGGGGGGGGTTGGAGGAGAGCAAGTGGCTCTTAGCACACACGCTGACACCGAAGGAGCCTCCTGCACTCACTCTTCAGCTGTGAGTCTGGAACTCTTTATGGTGATTGTTTTATCAGCGTTCCTGTCCATCCCCTGGGAGGCTGGGGCCCAAGGAGGATGACCCTCATTTTCTGAAAGCAAAGTGTTCAGTATTGATCAGTAGGAATGAGCAGCCCGTGACATGGGTTAATTTACTGGACCTAGGAAGGTTCATTGTTTCCTGTCATTCCTGAACTCATCGCGCTGACCTTTACCACCCTGTCCTGCCACGCTCTGTGTGTACATGGACTTGTGAACACACACACACAAAACTACAAATGCGTACTGCTTAAATGACTCCACTGCTCACTACCTAACTTAAAAAAGAGAAAAAGCGAGTCAGACACGTTGAAAAACAGATGGACAGATAAAGAAAAAGAGCAACCACCCCTTCTGCTGTGCAAAAGTGACTATGAATTCAAGAAAGTTTCTGAACATCTTTAAGACAAGATATAATCAATACTCAATTCACAACCTGCGCTCGGAGTATTGAGAATGACAGAGGTCAAAGGTGAATGTCCGTGGGTGAAAAGGCCAGTTTAGTTACATTGAAAGGTCAAAGCCTTAATGTGAGGCTCAATTACAAAACTTATTAGGGGCATGGCCTAACAACCAAACTACACAGTGTGGGGTTATACCACTTTGGATAATGCAAACTTAACATAAACAGCAGAACAAACGAGGGAAGATGTTTTTGTCTAATAGCTCCAGGGTTGTAATTTTCTCACAAACAGGAACATTTAAATTCCCTCTAATTTTTTCCATATGACTTTTAAACTGTGTGTATTGTATGTCAGTATGCATCCAGCAATTTTCAAAATCACTTGATAGCAAATATAATTACTTCACAGCTGAAACAGTTTGTGCATTATTAATTGATTGATCATCTGAGAATTGTCAGCCATACTGATAATGAGCTAAACAAATACCAAATATTTCCAGCTTCTCGGCTGTTGAGATTTGCCTCTTTTTTCTCGTCTTATGTAATCGTAACATAACATTTTTTTAATTTGAACGCTTCATCCAACAAAACTTAATTTCTTTAAGATTTTCAGACATTTTACAGACAAAATGATTAATACATTGATTGAGAAGGTAAATTGCAGATTCACCATCAATGAAAATAATCGTAATAACCCAATATACTGTACACACAGTTTAAACTTACATTCCTGTGCTATATCATTTACTCTATTATGGCCAAGGGGAAACAAAGTAATCACATTTGTGACTGTGCACACAGGAAGCTCAGTAGAGAAGATCAAAATGATGAAGAAGTAGTAACAATGAATTGAGGATTATAATTCATGTATGCAAAGCAGTAAAATACAAACAGCTTCAGCACAAAGGCAAAACTCAAGAGATGTCTCCTGATTCAGAATTTCCACACTCACATTTGCCATGTTCGGTTAACATGGTGGTTAGCTTTATTTATTTTGCCCCTTTTATGCAGGATTCTCCCAGCTCCGGATGGAGATTGGGAGGTAATAAATCCGTGAGGTGTCATCTCGCTCCCCTCCCCTTAGCCTGGCATCTACGAGTGCTACGCCACTTCTGATTAGTGCCGCCTTTCCCTCCCAGAAAGCCAGCAGACAGGAACAAACTGATTACTGCCCATCTTCAGGGGATTGGAGACACCTAACAGGAGGATTACATTAACATATTAACGGACGCCCCTCACCTGCAAACCTCCTAATATCAGTTCCATGCTCTTTTATTTTTTGGGGAGGGGGTGTGGTATACGTGTGGTGTATTTCATCTTCAGATAGAAAGCAAATAAATAAAGAAGGATAGTGATTCCCTCTTTCTCCCCGGGTGCACAATCTGTCATTGATGATAGGTGAAGAGGAGAGGGGCGCCTTTGAAGTTTTTCGACATAAAAGGCGCAAATAAACGCAAACACATCCTTTCAGCTACTCACATGAAATTAGGACCTGCTGAAGACGGGGGTAGGAAGCTGGCCTCCGCAGCCACACCTAATCACTCTGACGGCAGCAAAGACTTCAGTCTCTGCTCTACTGGGAACATCGGAATTAAGAATGAGAAAAAAAAGTTTTAAAAAAAAAAAAGAGTGCTTTAATCTGCCTCAGCTTCTTTTCCACTGTTTTTAACAATGTTCTGTTGAAACAAAACAACAAACAACGAGCAGAAAAAGAGAAAAGTTTTGCCGCCCTCTGAAATAAATATGAGGAAACTTTGAGTTGGTTGACAGAAGTGTGGATGAAGTTGACTCTGGCTGTGATATCTTTAGTCTTTGATATTTTCACTGTGGAAAAATCATAGCATGAGCCCATGAATCAATTACAAGGGTGGACGGGATAGTCCCTCCTATGAACTACCTCAGAGTACAGAGTAACAGCACAGACAGTGATAGTTATCAGAACTGTAAGTGTGAGGGGGCTCTTTTCACATTATTATTTGAAGCACAGCTCCAGACAAAATGAGCTAACTGCCAAAGGAGATAAAGGGATTTAGAGATTCAAAAGAATAGAGATTTAAAAATTAATGGTGGAAAGGATTTGCCTTCATGTTTCTACAACTTGTAAGCGGAACATGACTTATAAAGAGTCAAGGAGACAAATTGCTTTTTAGAATAAAGTGATGGTGAAAGGGAAAAAACAAGCGGTGAATATTTAATGGCACCGCAGCCTCTTCACAAACAAATCAATATGGTGATAGTAAACATAAGGAGACTCATACTGTGGCATGCGGGCCGAGATAGGAGGGAGGACAGGTGTCAGCGGGCCCCGCCACAGAGTTTAGGTTTATCTTGACATTTCTGAAGGTTAAAAGATTGTAACTGTCTATCTGTGTCAATCATTTTGCTCAAAGGTCACAGCAAGTCTATTTTTCATTAATTATACCCTCAGATGTCTTCAGAATGCACGGACACCTAACAATCCCAACTCCCTAAACAACGGCCGCTGAAAGGTTGTAAGAGAGGAATACATACATAAATTTATAATTCAACATTTAAACTGAAGCCTTGGTCACATCTGATTTCAGCCAATGATTTATATTTGCTGTCTGCAATTAACGACGACATCCTTGCAACTGTATCTATATTACTGAACAGAAGTAAATAATTCCTTAATTTAATATTATTCTGTTTTGCATCAGCTGAGCAAAGCTGCCCAGGAAGCTGAATAATACAAAATATGATGATTCATCTTTCACATTCTTATACATCTGGATTAATACAAAGGATGTCTGCAAACTTAAACATGACAGTGGTTCTATAATGATATCATCTGCCATTTACTAGGGACCATTAGCCCTTAGGATCAGTTACACCTCACGATGCTATTTTCCCTCAGACCATCCACACATTCCAGGAAGTCAATTACAAAGGTCGTCTAATGACCAGAATGCCTTCTGTAGCTTGCCAAGTATTCAGAAGTAAACATCAATAAAGTTTTGATGTTCGGACGCTCTGGAGCACGGGCACTGCATAGAAGAAATGAAAATGAAAACATTTAAATCCCCCAATTGAATTCTAAAAGGGAAACTGTTTTCTGACTTCTGAAAGCTGGTTTAGGCCATGGGTTCAACAGAATTTGACTTTAACAGATAGATTGATCTTGTCTAAACTTCTAGGCCTCTGAAGAAAAGGCAGGAAAGCTATATTTGGGTCCACCTGCCTCTATGGTCTCACTTTGGGTGTGAGGCAGCAGGCAAGCTGAACTCAACTGCTACCAGCTGCTGCACCAAAACACTATCCAAACCAGCAGTTCTCCAATGTGTTAATGAGGATTTCCATTGGTCTGCTGTATTCTCTGAAGTGCACCAACCTCCTCGCGAAAAAGTGACGCCAGGGCCTCTTGATGACAAAGAAGGAATGCTTAATCTTGACCAAATCAGAAGGATGACTGAGGACAGAACAAGCTTGAGGTGTTGTAGTTAACTTGGGACATTTTTATTTGTATAGAAGTCTTGCCTCCTGGCTTTCATTGCATTCTGTGTTTCCTGACTCAGTCTTTGAGGATGTGATTTATCTGCCAGTTGTATGTTTGTATGTAGACAGTCACATACATTAATGTATTGGATGTATTTTTGTCAGTGGCCTCATAACACTCAAACAAAACACTGTTGACTGGTAATCAGATTAATGTACCGACCAGAATCTAAAGGTCTTTGTGTAATTAGGCCTCTGTGTACTGGGACCGAGGAAACTAAATTAATACTGCTTCAACTGTTTTGTGAGGACCCTTGCATTTTGCTGTCTCAGTCCTTGGTCCCTCCCTTCAGTCACACTGTCTCATTCAGTCAACAGCCTTGTTCTCTCTCTCTCTCTCTCTCTCTCTATCTATCTGTCCCTGTCTTCATCCACTGCTCACTTCACCCAGGCCATAGGGTGCTTTTTCATTATCATTAACATGTTTTCTCACTTCCCTCATTTGTGTCTCCTCCTCACTCGAAGCTCCTCTAGAAGCCTCGTCTTTCCTAATCACCTCAAGATTTATTTAAGGGGACTGGAAGATCTTCCATAACAGGTCACGGGAGGAGAGAAGACACAGTGAAGCATAAGTTTTTCATAATGAAAAGCACCTAGTTCTACCTCTAACTCCTCTAATGCCCTTTGACTTTTTCTCCTTTCCCACTTCTAGCCACTTCATCCTGTCCTGAAGTCAACTGACATCCCACGACCTCCCCTGCATTTAATTTCCTTGTTAACCCTGCAGATATACCCATTCCTACTCATCCTCTGACAGTTTGTCCCCAGTTGCTATGCTAGTTCTTTGTTTGAACTTTAACCTGGACCTGGACCTGACTGCCTGTATCAATACCTGCCTGCTTGCACCTGTCTGTATTCCTTCTCTATCAAGCCTCCTCTGTCTGCATTTGGATCCTACTGTATCTTTGTTGCCCTAAATCCACCCTGTTGCACAAGGGCTCTGGCCGTTGTAATACTTTAAAGCGTGTAAACACAGTTGTAAAATGCACATTTAAGTACTTACAGTTTCATATTGCTGCTGTAATTTAAGTAGGTAGGCCTTGCGAACAGGATTTTACAGTTTGCTTGTCCAATACGCTGCCTGTCACCTCTGACCTCCACTGGAGCACTAAATGCTTTTCTTGTCTTACCATGCGAAACAAGGCTGAAATAACAACGCGTCTCTTCCGCTCAGGGGGCATGTAAGAAAATGGCACACAACCTGAAATGAACAATAGTATGTGCACTCAGAGCACCTCTCAGAGCAATCCCTGAGCAGGATGCTCCACCGCTGTGACCAAGCCCTAAAGTGAGCGCTGGACTCTTCTGAGGCATGAAATAATAATAACATCCCACTTCCGTCTCCCTGCTAGAGAGGTGGGGAGGGAAGTATATGAGGGCCTTCTATTGTCACCATTCACTAGAGAGATACCAGTATCCCCGAGACTTTAATGGGAAAGACAATAGGGCTGGCCTAAAAAGGCTTGCCCATTAAAATTTAATCAGAGACTTTTGTCTCTCACTATATGTGACGATGTGTGTGTGTGTGTGTGTGCCCGTGTGTGCGTATGTGAGTGTAAACGACTACAGGGACAGGTAACAGCACTCACAGCCCATCTTCATCCCCTCTCGTGTTGTTTGTTTCAAGTTCATCCCTCTCCTGTACCTTGGGAGAGTTATTTCATTTTCTCCCAGGTGTGTCACTATCCTCCTTTAACCACCCAACCACATGGCAACTGCTCGAAAAAATGTTAAGGGCAAATTGGATTAACACCACGGTCTATGGTCTGGGCACTTAACAAACACAGATGCACTTAAGGGAGCCCACAGAATGATTTGTGACTGAACAAAGAACTGGAGAGATGGAGCCTGGGCATGACCACAGGACTGGTGTAATATGTCATCTACCGGAAGAGCTATCAGCTCAGCCTACTGGAAAAGGAGTAAACTCCCAAGTGCTAAAGGTAAATTATAAAGTGTCAAGCGCTTCTGTCCTACTTTTTGTGGCTGAGACAAACTGATTTTTTGTCATCATATCACAGGGCTTTCGCCTAGTTAGAGGCAACATTTTTGTTTGCAGTTTTGTGTAGTGCAATTTCTATGGAAGAGTGTGTCTCAGTTAATTATTAAGGTGGACTGGGACAGAAACTTGTTTATTTGTGCTTCAAAAGTTGCCTCATCCTTGAAACCGGCATTGGTGGTTTTCAGATCATTTGATCACCAGCTAAAACATTTTATTTTTACATTTCAGATTTTTATCATCCATTTTCTTCTGGGGCAACCGGTGCAACAAATCAATAGTGGAGGTTAACATATTAGTATGATGAACGTGTTGACTTACAGTAGGGAGGCCTGACCCCAATAAACCTTGAATAAATTCTAACATTATGCAGCTGTGGCCTGTTGCATTGGAAGGATTCAGAAAAAAAGCGAGCTCATTACTCTCGCTGTCTCTCTCTCTCCTGGCCTATCTACCAAGTTGTAGGTGTGTTTAGAGAATGCATAATTGCATATGATTGTCAGCCGGTTCTATTACCATTCTAATATTTTAAATAGATGATTAGAGGAAACATCGTTTTAACAGTGGAAGGTTAAAGGGTGAAAAACAAAGTGCTGTAAGACACCAGCTGCAAATGGAATTAATGATTCATAAACCAAGATTCTGCACACAAATGAGGTTTAATTTATATTCATATATATTATTTTAGCTTATGTGGAATGTGCTACTCTTCACTGACATTAGCGCTGTCCTAAACTGCACTTTACTTCCGTCATACCTTGGAAAACAGCCATTAATGAATGCTTATACTACAGGGCCATATCAGTTTCATCTGGTGACATTTCATGGCGAGGCTTAGCCATTGATTACCTCTCTATGCTTTGTAATTGTTTCTTCAAGGTACTGTGATCCTGTGTGCAAGTGAAGTTCCATGTATGGATTTCTATCCAATTAAGGTTGGAATTATTCACAGGGGGCTCACCCTTGACGGCCTGCAAACAATGACATAACATTGGAAAAACATTTTTGAACCAATCGATGAGAAACAACCAAATGATGTTGGCTGAATGATAAACAGCTCTTCTCCCTGGACCTACACCATCAGGCTCTTAAGAGGTCTGATGTCAAGTGGAGTGACACACACACACGCAGACACATAAACACACTTCGAACAGGCCTGATCTTGTAGTCTCAGAGGCAGCTCGTTCTGCAAGGATTCTGCACCACCTGGAGATGGGGAATAAGCAGGTAGGGAGTCGAGACCTTCGGGGAACACTGTTCCAAAGGAATGGCTTTATGGAAATGAGGGTTAAAGGGAGCATCGTCCGTCCTCTGATAGGGAGCCTATGAAGCGCTGACACATGCCCCCCCGCCACTCTCCAACATGAAACCATGTTATATGAGAGGGGGTCACCGTTCACCCTAATCACGGCCGTGACATGACATGCTGTAGGTTGCCCCTCAGTGTTAAATATTTATGTCAGCACCGCCGTATTGCCGTGATGGCTGTCAAGACTTTGACACATGCTCTCTCTCTTTCGCTATCTCTCTCTCTCTTTCTCTCTTTCCGTTTCCATTAAAATTCAACAAAAACAGAAAAACAGCAGAAAAACACAAAAACACAAAGGCATAAGCTAAAGGTAGAGGCTTTTATGTATTTCTAACAGCAAATCTGGCCGTTGGAATTGACACCGTACTGTATATGCAAAGGCATGCACTATTTTCAGGTGGTTCTTTGTTTAATTCAAAACTGTATGCATCAGCGTGCATGGATGACATAAGACTAATTGGAAACTGTCCCAAAGACTTTGGATGAAAATTATCCATCTAGCCATTTCTATGCACAATTTGCCAGACTCCTTTTAAGTTTGTATTCAAATTAATGTTGTCCCAGTTAAATAAACTATAATAAACTAAACCGTGTATGCAACATACACTTGGCTTTATGTCCTCTCTTGATTAAGTTCCATTGTTGTGATTTCACTCATATGACCCAATCTGAAAGATTTTGGGGGTGACTGAGATCACTGGAGACAGTGTTCTCCTCTAGCCTTGCTGGCTCCCCCATGATAGGTGTCAAAGATATTCTAATGAATGTCAGAGTACATTTCAGGGGGCCATGCTCCGTACAAACCACTGGAGTGGCCCATCTTATGGGGCTGCCAAACCCCCTCCACCCCAAGCTCCCCACCACTCTCTTCATGTTCAAGAGGGTTAAGAAGATTAATCAATGTCAATGTCTTTTCCCTTTTGAAGCCAATAAGGTGCACACTGTCTGGCCATGCCCAACAGAACATCACTTTGTTCCGTCGCACAGCCGCCCCTTCGCTGCCCTCACTGACCCCCCAGCAGTCCCACTTGTCAAAGTCAAGGGGGCGTTTGGCGTTTGGTAGAGACTGGCCTTCCGGATAGCACTCAGCTCCGCCCTGCTTGACCTATTCTCTGATATTTGACCACTCGGTTGCAAGACACTTGCTCTTTCGAGCTGAAATGTCACTGGGGCATCTTGTCAGCTCACAGACACCTCGGCCTGACAAGCGATTTTACTTTGGTGTGCTACAAGGCAGAAAATACAGGGCCGTGGCCTTGACGCACACAAACTGTCAGCTAGCCAGCAGGGCTACTTGATACTGGCTTACTGGCCCAGTGTTAAGACACAGGAAAAGCTTGAAAAAAGTGTGGCTGGGGCATTATATCAATATCTGGGGAAATGACGCCGGGTCATGCGTGAGAAATGAAAGCTGAGTAGCATGAGTTGAGAGCGTATACAGTCTTAATTGGTGTGTTTGGTTTAATTAATATGATGACACAAACCTAACAAAGCAGGCATCCTGGTAGCGAGACATGTGGCACAAAAGGTCAACTGATAACCTTTGACTTCCTCTGCACTGAGGTTCTACCTCCTCTTACCTCCTGTGCTTTCATCCTCTCCTCCCCATCCTCTCTTTTCTTGTCATCTCAACCCCCCTCGAGTCTATTCACCTTTAAGGTTTTTACTAAATCAGCATGTTCTTCAGTTAAATGAGGGAAAGCACACTCCTCTCCCCTCTCTTTGACCGCCAGTGGCATTGCAGCATGAAAGAGAAGGATGGGGATTGGAAGTAGCAGTCACATCATTTCTGGTTTGCGCAACCTGCTCAAAGTTTGCAACTAAATGCTTGTCTTCAGTCGAGCTGACAGGGGAGAAGTGGGCGCTCAGTGAACCATGGCCGGGCTGCCATGAAATGACAGGAATCATTGGCATACATTTCAAACAGCCTCGCGCTATCCTATTAAAGTGCCACATCCCCACTTTAAAACAGACAAGAAGGAATCCGCTTTGATAGATAGAGACTAAAATGGCTTATTGATTTTCTCACCCCTTTTTCTTTGTTAGGAACTTTTAAAAATTAGACCCCAAACTTATCCTTTTTTTTTTTTTTTTTTTTTTAATTACAACAGATTGAGAAAATGAGAAAAGTGGTCTCTTGCGACATCACAGCTTCTGTATAATCACATTCACTGAAATGCTTAAATTGTTATGTAATTAAAGAAACACCACACCGCAGGGTTCTAAAAATGGATTGTGCTTTAATTATATCATAAACATGAAATCAAATGCTGGGCAGTGGGATAAAATTACACAGTACAGCCTCATTATTAATAATGATGGTGTGTTAAAAAAGCAATTTAACATTGTTAAAGTGAAATGGTGGTGACCTAAATGTTACATTTTAATTGTTTGTCCTTTGAATTTGTTATGTGGTACTTTTTAGTTCCAGTGGTAGGTTGGCTTCAGCTCCTGTCAAATTAGAGTAGATAATGACGCTTTTTAGTATGCCACAATTTGTTAACTCACCTAAAGACAAGGCCTGATCCAGTCTGTCATAACTAGTAATAAAATTAGATAATGAGTAACTGAGCAACAAGGCCAATAGCTGATTACAATAACACTCAAAAATATCTAGTTTTATGTGATAATTATCACTAACAATGAGCTTTATCAGGTAATGTCAATGGCTCATCTGATTATAATTATCTCCATCTGTGCAAATATGAATGTAAATACTACTATTGTTGGTGACTAAAATATACCATGCACAGTACAAATAGATATTCTGCATACTGAGGTGAATATACTTGTTCATAACTATGTTAGGTGCACTATGTAGTTTTGGTGAAGACATTTGTTAATCAGAAAAGAAAGATCTTCATTGACTGGTTTTTTTTATGACTAAACAAACTAAATAAACAAACCCACTTCGTTTAATGACTGAATAAACAAACTGATCTTAAAGGACAACACAATTTCATACTGTTTAACTTTGTCTGTATTTGGCGGACCCCGCCACCTTTCTAGCTTCAAACAGTGTTCTGGGGACCTTATTTTCCTCTGAGAACAGCTTGTTTATACAGTCATGGAAAAAATAAATATTTATGAGTTTGTATTATTACCTCATTAATATTGTGAATATTTAAATTCAGAGGTTGAATTTCTTCTCCTAAATGACATAGTGCCCCTTATATCTGGATTATAAAAATGAGTAGAATATAGAGCTCGCAATGAAAAAGTATTTTATCACAGAGGTACTATTCACGACTTGACTGCTGATAGCCTTTTAACTTAACTGCTTGACTTGACTCCTTATAGTACATTTAACTCATTATGACAGAGGAAGCAAGGAGACGTAATGGTCCTTTAAGCAGTTTACAAAGCTGTTAGTAGAGGAGTAGGGAGTCATGAAGAAGAATCAGACAGTGGGCGAACACTTGGACAATGGTAGCAATGTTTGAAGAATTAGATTTTATGAGTGTATCTGATTGCATTAAGCTGATGCTCAGGTTTTAGGTGATACTCGTGAGGTTAAGGCTGTAAGGATAACTGCACGGTTTATATGAAACGCTCAGTAAGTGCTAAAGACCAATTAGAGGACTTCTCCAACGAAGCCTATCCAACTGTTTGGTTTCAAAGAATATTTTTACGATTGCTCTTACCTTTAAAATGCAGCAATGTGCTTCACTGAGATGTGTGGCTTCCTAAATATTGTACTGTTCGCAGGATAATCAAATTAACATAATTATTTCAGAGCTGCCTGAGGCAAGTGGTGATTCATTCAGTGTCAAAGGGCTAGTGTCTAGCTGCAGGGTTGGATCTGATCAGTAATATCCCAAACATCCTTATACTAAAATCAACCACCTAAATTTTGCTAAAAAATACATTCAAATAATTAATTCATTATTTTTTTGAATAAATTGAAAATGTAGGAACACCTTGACACAGAGCATGCAGATTTAAACTTGGGGGCAGAGCTCTGAATGTCTCCTCTATGCACTGCTTGATACAACCACGTATCCACAGGATTAGCCTAATCGGTGACTGTGGCCGGACAAAGTCCTAACAACCTTGTCAAATGCTTTGTGCCTTTCAGAATAGAGACTGTGTTCTGGCCCATCAGTTTCATAAGGCCTACATTATGGATCGTTGAGTATGTTGAGACACCCATAGCAGGGGATCTGCTGCCATGCTTGATTCCCACACTGCTCAGTAAATATTACAGCCATAGACATAACATGGTGTAAAACACAATGATCTCGGGGCCACGGCCATATTCCCCTCATCTATCATTCAATCTTCTCTAATTAGGGTCTTTTTTTGTCATACTGAGAGAGGGGTATGGAGTAGCACTTCTAGGGGTGTGAATGGTACGAAAGAGAGGGTCTCATTTCCATCTGACAGTGTGATGGAGATTGAATGTGAGCTTTAGGAAGATAAATGGGCATCCCGCAACCCTACGACACTATCTGCTAAGCTGCTCTATAACCCTCCCCGGGGAATCGCTTAACGGTGAGTATTTGGGGCCTCTTTCGTTAAGTTCTGCTTAGGTTTGTCAATAACTTGTCAGGTCCCCCACTCATTGTCTTTAAATTAGTGAATACATTGAGAGGAAAAGCGGTGAAAATGTGAATAATACAGTCAGTCTTCATATAGTATTCAAAAGGGTTTTGGACTTATGGACAGAAGTTTGTGGCGTTTGCCACCAAAAGTGTTTGGCAGTTATATTGTACAATAAAACCACAACGACAATGATTTTAATTGATCAGTTTGCTGCATAAAACTGTAATTTGAGTCATCAAAGTTTTGACTGTTTGTATGTGTTAATAGTAATATAATAATAATAATAATAATAATAATAATAAGGATGATGATGATGATGATGATATTAATAATGAATAATAAACAAATAATAAAAGCAAATAGACTCAGAACATAAAATATAAACAGCATAAAAAGTTTAAATAATAACAATAATAACATCAGCTAGTTAAAGGCCATAACATAAAGTTTAACGACTGGTGTGTAGAATTCTTGTATTCTTGTAAAAGGGATTCAAATCAATTAACAAAAAAAGACATGCTGACATATCATGCTGATATCTTTTCTTTTTCTATTTATTGTGCGCCATTAACTACACAAGGCACACATTTTCTTAGACATGTTGTTTTTAAAGAAATCTAAACTTAGCAAGAGAAATTCATTATGAAAAATAATGGATCTGCATTCGTTATTACAAATATACTTTTATTATCAATTGCAATTTCTTATAACTTAAAAAAATTAAGGTAATTCTTTCACTTAGGGAAAGGTAGCTATTTAACTCTCAATAAAATAATCTTCATTTGTGACAGAGTGTGGGCGTGCACCAGAGGACATGAGTGAATGTAATTGGGTGTACGTGTCAATGTGTGTAGTGTGTGCGTGTGTGTGTGTGTGCGTGTGCAGGGAGGGGTCAGTCTCTTCCTAACAGCCCCAGCGGCCCTGCTTTAGGCCCGGTGACAGGGCTCTGTCTCTCAGCCACACTTGACTGGGTCCCGCTGACACTCAACTGTCAAGCCGGCAAGCCCTCAACCACCGCCCTAACATGCTCTACAGCTTCACCCAATTAACTTGCTTTCACTTGACATCGCGGCAAAGAGCTTCATAATAGGTGGTCAAGGTGCAGTGTGTCTGCTTTCGCCCCTCTCTGACGACTAGCAGTGCGCATACACACACATTCAAGCGTTGCCCCCACCATCCACCCCCCCTCTACTACCTCTCAATGCTTTTGTGCCTCTGTAGGTCCAGCAGGCCTCCCTTGGCTGCCTCTGCCTGCTCACTGCACTGTGACAGCAGGAGAGCATTGATCCAGGAGAGGGGGCTGCAGTGGGGTACAAACAGTCTTGCACTAATCCTACTGGACACAACTCAGTCCTTTCACTATAGAATACAAAACTACATATGCAGATATGCACATCCGTGTGCATCTTTGCTTGCATGAACGCTTGCGAGCACGTGTTAACATGCGTCCATGCATGCTTTGCAGTTTGGTACGCATAAGTGCGTGATATCAGTGTGTACTTCCAAATGCGACTACGTGGTGGTGTGTGTATTTGTGAGGCATTGTGTGGCTATCTCCAGCTCTCTCTCTATTAGACATTCAGCAAGTTGGACACCAAGCCAGACTGGGCGAAGGAAGGAAAGCGATTTGACCCCCGACTGCGCGTTTTGGGAGGAGGGTCTTGAAGCATGTCAGCTCCGCTCAGGCTCCACTTCCCCTCTGTGTCCTTCCTATTTTTTCCCTAGTGCCAGGCCCAAACTTTGAAAACATCCACCTTAATAGGACCTAGTCAGCGAGAGCTACTCTTCCGTCTATCAAACTGTGATCCGAGGTGTCAGCCTGGGCCGGCTTTGACAGAATGTCTCCAAACGAACAGTACAATGGTGTTTCCCTCCCCAGCACTCGGCTACTCTAGTGTAGCCCCTTGGCTGCCTGGCCTCTCCATCTCACTACACCAACTCTCCCCTAGTTCGCCTGCTTGATTTCACCTCATAGAACACCTTGCAACAGTGGGTTGACTGACAGCCACAAGCCAGCCTAATTGTCTTCTTTTCCAATTAAGCGCACATTTGAACGCTTCGTTCTTATTTCCCTTCTTAAGGAGATTAACTTTTTCCTGTTGATGGAAGAAATATAATGTATCTCATCATTATTCAATCAAACGTGTTCGGTAGTTTTGCCAGAAAGTGCAATTATAAAACAAAAGGAGAACCGTCATGAAGCCAACACTGTATGTTTCTAAATTGCATGTGGAGTTGTTGTAGAATTTAGGAGCTAAAGTTTTATGCGCCTGCAGTGATTTGACCCCAAAAAAATTCCTCATAACCCAAACTCCAAATTGTGTAGGTACAGAAAATAAATATTGGGCTTAAATTCCCACAACATAACAATCCCACTCCATCCATTCTTCACTCTGCCCAAAATAATACAATTCATAGCTGTCAGGCCCTATGGCATCCCAAATTTGAACAGCATCGATCGAGGATATTGACCATTCGCCAGATGCAACTCCCTGTGTCTTAACACAGTGTGCTGAAATTATATCTGCCCTTCCTATTAAACAATGGGCTCCCCAGTGGTCCACATTACTGCATGATAAGTAAAAACAAATATGAGAGGTGAAAATTAACATTGTTAACTGTGAGACATGCATAAATTTGTACCGCTTGCAATACCCTAATGGAAATTAACTAAAATGTTAATGAAGATAAGTATGCCATGCAATTACACCACCTCGTTGTGTTTGGATTTTGTAACACTTCACACTCCTGAAACCTTTACATCTTCAATGCTGCACCTCGAGGCATCCGGCTCACTGCAGACATCCACTGAAAAGACTGAGAGAGTAGAGGAAGAGACTCGGAGAGCTGACTGTTACTGAGGCCTAAGTGTTGTTTGGTTTGGTGATCTGATTGTGCTGTCAAGTTTTAACTATTAATACAAAGTCCGGGCTGCATTAGAGTACACTTGAACCGCCAGAATCTCTCTGATGACTTCCACAGCTGAGGCTTTGTCCAATAAATTAAAAATAACACAGCCAGCTATGTGTGAATCAGAGCTTCTTTTGCACCCCAGACCATTTTAGGTAAGGGAAAATAAAGTCCTTTCTCAAGGCCCAGAGTCGACGAGAGCAACTGGAGGATAGGCATGTGGTTTCATCCAGAGTTTCGCAGCATACCTGAGCTGCAGTATAGTGCTGGTCCCAGTCCCTCTCCTCTCCTCCACCAAATGCGCTCCTTTGGCCCTTTTGGCCCTTTTAGCTGTCAGTGTAGTTTGTCATTCAAATTGTATGAAACTACTGTGGATTACCATGAGGAGGAGGCAAACTGCACACCAGCTATATACTGTAGCCTCTTAAAAGTACTATTTGATGTTGTTTTCTCAGTGTGTGTGTGTGTGTGTGTGTGTGTGCCTGTCTCCCACTAGGCTATGCTGGTGTTAAGATGGCAACACTTGCCCCTCTAACCATCACTGAGTCAACAAATGAGTCCACACTAGGTACTATTGGAAGAGCTCCCAGTGGTTTCCCAAGTTCCTGCCAGAGCTGGTCGAGACACACATACACATACTTACACACACACACTTACCCAGACATACACACACACACACACACACACACACTGCAGAACTAGCCGGTCCCAAGGACACTCATGTGGTTTCACATCCAGTCAACCACCCAAACAGACCATTTTGGTCTTCCAGTTCACTTTAAGTTCCATTTCCACAAAGAGAGCACTGGCACAATATTATTAACACTTAATCATTTCCTCTGACCTAAATGATTTCTTTATGGTGCTGTGGAAACAGCAGCCAGAGTCATGAATTGGGTTCTAATCTGGCTGAATGTCAGAGGTGTCTTCAGCGAGTACATGAACACACACATGCATATGCAATGGCACATACAGTAGCAGCATAATGAAATATGCTCCTGACGGGCTACGCGTTCGAGTTTTGACTGCATTTTCCCTCTAGCTTTTCTCAGAATCAAACATGTAATATGAGTGAACCTTGCTCAGACGAACATTAATAATAAAGCTGGAACTTAGTGTAAATATTTCTGCATCACCCCCCTCAAGTATTACTCCCCCGTTTTATGTTTTATGTTTCAAATTTCATGCCATGGCTGCTTCCTTTAGTGAATTTTCAATTCATATCAGGATAAGCGGTCTGTTCTCAGGAGTACCATTAGAATAAGATAAGTATTTAGCTTCAAGGAAAAAGCCTTTGAAATGAAGCCCTCGCTGTAATGGTAGAAGCAGCAACATATCTGAGAGGGAAAGACTCATTATTTGTTGGAGCGAGATGTGGCCCGCATATGTTCATTGTCCCAGTGTTGCTGATGAATCACATTGTTCACTTCATCCATTCAATTAAATGTAATTGTAGTCCAGCTGATATATTATTTAATTCTACCTTTAAGAAAGAAACGAGCAAATCCAGTATATAGCTTCACCGTGACTTGGCTGTAACCCTGTTTTCAAGGAAGAAGTGGTCTGGAAAAGAATTAAGCGAGAGAGGGAGTAAGGAACAGAGACAGACGGGTGTGAACGGGGAAAGAGGAGGAGGGGGGGCAGTATTTTAATGCCTGTTGTCACCACGTAATGTCCTCAGCACGACAAAATGCTGAACCAGAGAAACCGGAGAGGACTTTTATAAAATCCCCCTGCTGCCTCCAACATATCTCTGGGATATTCCAAGAGCAAAACGTATAAATCTGGGTCTTTCCACCTCCAAGTCCCTCTCCTGAACACTACTCTCACACACATACACACACACACACACACACTGAGACGGACAAAGTCCCTCAGGACCTATGACTGCAAGTTATAATACTTACTGCGCACTACCAGGCCCTTGTCGAAGCCAATGTTGGCTGGGTTATACTGAGACTATAATAATGTGCTCTGAGCAAGACAAGGTGTTGGTTCTCTTTAGATTGTCCTGTTACCAAGTAAAATTAAGAATATCATGTCTTCTTAAATACTGTAGCTGTGTTGACATGAACTTTAATATCCATAAATAATAGTAATAATAATAGCCCATTATAATAATGTAAACAAAAACGAAAAATGAAACCACCTGAATCAGAGGAGACTAGCCTGATTGGGAGTAATTTCCGATTAAGTTGAGAAGGGTGGCGCTTATAGGAAAATAGAAGCAGCTAATAACCATGTAAACACTCACAACCATTTCTCTTTGGCTGGGATAAATATTTTCTTTCTGCATGTTTACCCCATGTGGGGGTTACATTAGGCGATGTAAAGCTTCCAGGAGGTGAAAAAAATATGGCTGTAGAAAAATAAAATGTTTCTGTGGCTGTGCCTTTTGTTGGAGACATTAAAAGATTTAAGAATTTTTGAATGCATATGAAAAATAATAATAAATAAATCTGTGTTGCTGCCAGGACACGGTGCAGGTGTATCTTGAAAATATCTTCTTCTAAAACGGGTGGAACCACTTTCCACAGTGAAAAAAATCATATTCTGATTAAATGCTTTGGGGCACGTTAAGACACTTCATTTTGGATCACTTTATTTAGCCCCTGTAAACAGTTGAGTTCGAATCTTTAATCAGAACGATCTCAATTGGGTTGAAGAAATACTATCCATGTAACCGCAGCCTGTGAGTCTCAGCAGAATAGGTCACATGTCTCAGTTATTTGCAGGAAGGTTAAATCTGGACTATTCCTGATTATTGTTTAACACAGATGGGGGAGCCAGAGAATCCCATGGCCGTTGTTTAGTGAGTTGTCTCCGCCGTCCGCCAGTTGCATTCCACGGTCATGCCATGATTTGTTTTTAATTTACTTTCTCTTCCCACAGCTTACATTTTCTCTCCATCTCTCATCTTGTTATGCGCTTGTGGGGCGTGCGCAGACTGTTTGTGAATGAATGTGTGTTCTCGTGGATTTATTTATTTGTTTCGGTCAACCACAAGCCGGCCAGCTGAGGAGGAACCGTCATTTTGCGTAAACAGTCGTGAAACGCGAGGGAGGGGAGCGGGGAAAAGACAGAGGGAGAGGAGGGATAAAAAAGACTTTCAGGAACAAAAGGAAGACAGAGGTGTAGCAAGTCAGCGACTCCCCTGCAGGGCCTGGGGGCACAGCGACGGCAAACGTGGCTTCCCCCACCTGGAGCTTGTCGACAGGAATTTAATGCCGGCTCTAATGTCTGAACCGCACAGCAGGAAAGGGAGGAGGAGGGAGTGGTGGCAGAGGAAATACTCTCCCCACCTTCTTCATGTCAAACACAAGTCTGTGTGTGACTGTGCTGTTGCTGCCACCTGAGGGACACATTAACATCCTCCCCACTCCCTGCCAGCCTCCTCAAGTCACACTCGCACACATACAGAGACACCATTACGAAAACATAAACAGACTCTCGTTCACATACTCACTGACTGTCTTTGTTGCCTGCCCCCGGGGTCAATTAGGTCGCAGGACCAGGCCTGTCCCCATATGGAGGCCTTTGGTCCCACGCCCAGTTTGATTTCCCCTCTGCCTCCCTGATTAAATCAAGCTGGACATTTCTGTGGAGGTGGGAGAGAAGGAGGGAGAAAAACAAGGGAGGGAGAGAGGAGCTACTGCCAAACTTTAGGAGAGCAGCGACACACTGTTCCAGACAAGTCACACAAACTTGTCTTCCTCTTTCCCTCCCTTGGCTCTATCCTTTCTTTCATTTCCTCAAAGCATTCCAGGCTTGAAAAATGAATCAACGTATATACTATATGACTCAGAGGAGCAAAAATGTCGTCTGTAGGGGAAGGGAATGGCAAAGTCTTTAAAAAGGACATAAATCTAAATTAGCCTGAAGGACGTGGTGAAAGGACTCAGTAGTTGCTAACACATTCATGGTCACCAAGCTGGGCGACGCAGCAGGGGTGCAAGAATGTGGGACAAAATCTGCCAGCTGGCTACAGACTGCAGGACGTTCAGCAAACTCTGCTCAAGTGTCCAGTCCAACATACTGACTTTAGCAGCTTGTCATTTTAGGTATGTTTTCTGATGCCAAGATATTTTTGCACGGACATCTGTAATGCTGCCACATAGGCACTGATGTTGATAATCAATACAAGCACCCCAGCAAAATGGATCCATCCATCTAGGTTTGTTTCTCTGCACAGTCCATCAGACAAGCCCAATGTAATGTCAGTGAGTGATGAGTCAGAAAGCTGTGGTTTTTGCGGGGATGTAGAAAACAACAACAAACTGGGCTAGCCCAGTGTCTCAGGATGATGACATCATGACACAGTGAGTAGGAGGTAAAGAGGAGAACAATAATCATTCATCCCCATCAACCTCTAGCTCTGTTACACAAACCTCATTGATCTTCCTTCCCACTTTCTGACAGCCACACTGGAATAAACAACTAGATAATACTGTTAATGCATAGATACAGTGAAATATCACACCACAATGTCCTGTTCGCAAACATACACACATCAAGAAAAGTCCACACAAAGAAATTATGAGATTTGTGATATTTTAGGGTTGTTTACAATTGCATGCATGGGGATGTACTTGCATACAAATCTATGTGCACTTGCAGAGATAAGATGAAACTCTAAACAGCCTCCCATTGTCTGGCTTTTTTTTTACTCCGGAGGCCTTAAACCAATTTACACACCAACTCCTTCCACCTCCTCACATACAGCCCCATGATGTTTAAATTAAAGAGGGAGGGATGGAGGGGGGGGCGGTGTAAAGGAGAGAAAGAAAAAAAAGTTTCCTGAACATAGTAGAAAATTATTTTCTCTGGACAGTTTTAAGAGTCGACATCCTGTGCTGGAGTTCTCTAATCATCACCAGCGCAATTTACAATCAGAACACACAGCAAGCCAGTTCAGACCAGCTCATCTGTTGACTTTGGCCCCAGCTGAGCTCCGCGTCCTGCTCTGTATGTGTGTCTGTGTGGGCCTGTCTGTGTGCTGTTGCCATTTGAGACTTGGGTGACTCGGCACTGGGCCTTGACAAGGGTGGGGTGAACCTCTGTGGGGCTGAGGCGACCGCACACATGCACATGTTCCCTCGCTCTTTCAGACACACATTTGCACGCTGTTCTTTTTTGTGCAGAGGCACACACCATAAAATGTCCACTGAACAAACATGGAAATGCACTTGAGCACACATGCGTGCATAAGTAAGATTTGGGCATAATTGAGCACTTGATAAACACAGATATGCACGCCATCAGGAGACTGTTGCAACACACAGAGCCTCAAACACAATTTCAACAGATGTACCACAAAAATTCCCACACACACATATACAGTTCTATACATATATGCAGAAAAAATCTGCTCCCTTGACATATCTATAATCATTCAGTGTGGCCCTGGTTCACAATGCACAGCCCTTGTGTACATATGTGTGTATGTGTGTGTCACACTCAGGATGCTCTCCCACCCACAGTTCCCTTTGGCTGGCCTCCACCAAGCCCAAGCCCAGTGCGGTGCTGCTGCCTTGCCGCAGGGCTGAACACAGCTCACTGTGTGTCTGCCCCCTCGCAGCCCCAGACTGTCCCGACCAATGTGCTTCTGATTAGGTGGCTTAATTACAGCTGTAAAAACAATGTTGATATAAGCCTCAAAATTGCAGTGTGTCAGATACTATTAGCCAACCTTGGACTCCAGCCATTGTTATCCAACTCCTCCAGTGACCCTCCCCACCTCTCCCTCCCTCCCTCTGGCTCCTCCCATACTTTTCCTCACCCATATGATTTTCCTCTCCCCCTCACATTTTCTTCACTCTTTCATGTCACAAGCTGCAGCACAGGCAGACTCCAAGAGGCCAAATGGCCCGCAAATAAACAGCAGTGGTATGCCCATTGACCTTGACACAGCCAGGAAAGTCCGAGGAACCTGTCTGGAATATCAACATGCTCGAAACACATGACTAATAAAGCATAAAGAGAGAAAAAAAAGAAAATAATAGCTATTCTCTTTAGCTGATCAGGTGTGAATTACACTTCATTGCTTAATCTCAGGCTTCGCGTGCTTGACCTTTCATAGTGGTCTGTGGTCATTCAAAATAAGGGCTCTGGCTCTGCGGTAGAGTAAGACGATATTCTATTAGCAAACACTGCAAGGCGGTGAAGGCTTCCAGAGAGGGAGGTCAGACAGTCTGGGACAGGACACAAGGCTGTGTTGGGTTCTTTGTGTTTCGGTGACAGTGACTAAGGAGCGGGAGTGCAAAGTATGCCAAAAGTCTGGTCCAGGGAAAACTCAGCAACACCGTTGAGTGGAGGCAAGGAAGAAAAGCAAAGTAAAAACCTCAAGTATGCAAATCCTGGGTGGTCCAATCTTTGGACTGGTCTAAGAGAAAGTCCCCTTTTTTCCTCTGTCTCCATCCTTGCAGCAACTTCAACATCGATTCTCCTGAGAACCAGGTGTTGTGGATGAACCGCGGACATTCATCAGGCTCACTTTCAGCTAATCAGCAGAGTTAGGACAACAAGCAGTGGAGGGACCAACGGGAGTGGGTAGAATTTGACAAAAAGGTGGCGGAGTGAACTGAGGGACATGCCAAGGGCGTGTTTCCAAACCCCGCAGTCCTCCATGGTGGCCTGCCTTAGCAGCTGGCACTTCAAGGTTTACCAAATTTGTAATGCCAAAGTCCTAAATTCACATTGGTAAGAAGAGCGAGACAGACTGAAACGAAAGTGAGGAAGCTAACTACCCGGGCCTGTATTGATTCTTGCGGACTGGGCAGGGTGTGTCTCTGCACTTCCCAGCCTTGAAAGGCCGTCTTGTCACTAAAGGTGGAGGCAATACAGTATGCCATCATTTGAATAATTGATGACTGATTCCTAAGTAATCAGTGTCCTCACAAGACAATGCATTCTCTCTCTCTCCCTGGTGGAGAGAAAGAGCTCGGCCTGTTTTTGTCCCGATGCCTTTAGAAGCAAAAGGTAAAAGCTTTAATGCACTGAAGCCACTGGAAGTGCTGCCTCTGAAGGACTCCCCCTGGAATCAGCTGGGATGGTGTGTCTCTCCTTATGAAGGGGCCTATCAGAGTGGCCTTCCAGTAAAGGGAGTGAGTGAGAAAGAGAGAGAGAGAGACAAAGTAGGAGAGGAAGATGGAGTCATTGAGTGAGCGAGTGTGTCGGGGCAGGAAGGAATGTGCACGCATTTAGATGTGGGAGTGCACGCTCATGCATATGTGCTGTAAAATATATACTGAGTATAAAGTTTGTTTAGGTGGTGCACATGAAAGACTTTGTGCTCAATACAAGAATGTCTTCACAAGTGCCCATGTGCGAGTGTGTCCTGGAATGTACAACCCCTTCCTCTAAACAGGAAAGGAGTACAGTTAATAGCATCACCACCCTTTCCCCTCGTACAGAACGGTGGCCATACCAGATGAACTTCAACTGTGAGCCAATCTGATCCCGTCCTTAACCCTTTTCACAACACAAACACGCGTCTTGAAATTTCCCCAAAATTTACCGTCTACAAAGCACCTGGCAGGAGACGTGAAAATATGCCTATCAATCTCTTTGCTAACGATTTGCCTGCTATCTACAAGATATGTGAACAAGGACACAGAAAACCGAAGAAGCACACACCCGTGAGAAGGACGAGCCAATAACTCTACTACGGCTTATCTAGACAATAGCAGGTAATTAGTGAGTCGGTGTTTTGTTTCTTGAGGGTAGTCGGGCCGTGAGGTTGCGGCTGCTGTGTCTGTTGCACTGGGACTCTCCCTGGGCCTGTGTGCATTTACCATGCGGGCTCCTTGTAATACAAAGACACTTTTATCCACACACACACTGTCCTGTTATCACCTCATAGAGCAACCCCGAGGGTCACGCAGCACAGTGTCCTCAAAAGACACGTGGCGTTAAAAAGCATACAACGCAGTGACTCCTGGGGACCGCACATTATAACATCTACAACGAAATCACTGTGTTTGTCATGTTTCAGCATATAACCACACAAGAAATATTATTGAATTCATGCTTTTACAAACACAAATCAGCTTCACTGCATATTTTTTTAGGACTGACAGTTATTGAACCTCAGTACCTTGTCAGTACCAAAATGCATGCGAATACTGAACTGACTAGTTTCTGATTAAAAAAGGATTCTGTAGAAAAAGATATTGATTTTGCTCAAATGTATGGATCAAAAAGTATTGTTTAAAAGCTGAATCATAATAATTTATGTAATTTTTGAAGCACTAATGGCATTAATTTAATTGTCCTGGCTTCTCAAATGTGAGAGTTTGTTGTTTTTTCGTTTCGTATACTATAGTGAACGAGTGTTGGACTGTTGCCTTGGGCTCTGAGAAATTGTGATTGGCATCTTACTATTTTCTTTATTTTATATGTTATGACAATAATTATTAACTGCAGCCTTACATTTTTTGGTATCAGTGCTTATACACTACCCCACCTTAGTCACTTTTCTGTTTTTTTATTCAAACTGTTACATTTTCATAGACTGCGAGTGAACTTGTCCCAAACTTGTTTTAACATTTCACAAACAAAAAAGGGGGGTTACTCTGTTTTTTAGATGATTTGTATCTATAATCTTTATTGTTTTTAACAAACAAAACATTAACTCTGGGTCCCAGTGAAGCTTGTGGCCATGGTGAGGTAAACGTAACGAGTAAGAAAAGTGCACACACAGTTTCCTCTACTGAGATGTTTGTAGGAAAGCAGTAAGATCATTTCAATATCAAAGGCATATATTCACTTAATTTGCATTAAACAGGGGAGGGTGGATGCACATTTGCAACTAAGAGGAGGTCCTTATCCCAATCAATCAAGACATGTTACTTGCGCAAAATCACATAATTAAAAAATGCACAAATATCATAACTTCTCAAAAATATCCAATTATGATTCCTTTTTATCCCTGAGCACATGCCTCTCCTGTTTTCATTATGTTGTGACAGTAAAGTGAAACATTATTTAATATTTAGTGATGAAACAGGCAAGAAACTCTCTCCTCCAACTTGTGCTCGAGAAATAAAATTGAAGAGACAGTGAGACTCTCAGAGAAATATGCTGAAAGTGTCAATGCTGCTGCTTGAATATGGCAAAATTGCTTATTTTCAGATTCAGCCACATCAAGCAGTTTTTTTTTCTGGCTGTTTGTGGAAGAGCTTGCATATTCATGGCCCGCCTGTTTTGAGAACCTGTCACTGAGCCTGTTATATAGCTCTCTCTGCCTTTCTGTTCAGGATGGCTTCGGAGGCAAAAACACTCCATCAGACTTAACACTGTCCGGCTGACACAGTCGGGCAGTAAAACTGACAGCCAAAGGAGTCTGGCCTAGCAAATGAACTGGACATAATAAACCACTGACACAGGGGTCACCTTCTGTCACTGCCTATGTATCCACCCATTCATATACGCACATAGAAAGACACATATACACATCAAAAGGACAATGTGCCCCACATCATATTGCGATTAAATACCCATACACTCACACACACACAGCCACAGATCATCACTTGCATCCTCCCACTTCTCTCCTTTGGCTGGGTTAAATCCAGCAAAAACCCCAGCCTTGTATTTGACCTGCCTCCCACCTCAGCTGTAAAAGAGCGAGTGCAGGAAGGAGGAGCTGGTGAGCACCGGGCTGCCCACTTCTCAGACAAGAGCAACTATGGATTTATGACTTAAACTTGGCTAGTTATAAGGTCAATATAATATTGAAATGCATGGGAATAATTCCCCTTCTGTGTGGACAGCTACCTTCATAAGTCTGAAGGATTAATAAAACAACTGGGTGAGTGTGTTTTTTTGCTGCTATGAAAGTTCTCACTGACAGCGTATCCCCCTGTGGCTCTGAGAAACAGAATAGGTGTTCGATGGGAGATTTATCAGCGTGGCTAACGCACTCAGGTCAGCAGCCTTTCATGTTGAAACCATTCACTGGCAACACTGTATGTGCATACGTGTTTGCGTTCCTGTGCATATATATTTGTTTTCCATGTGAAGATAGCATTGTGTAAGTCATGTGTGTTATCAATCCTGCTTCCTCCTCCCACGCTATATGACTGCTGTGTCCCCCCCTCTCCTCCCAACCCTTCCCTCTGCTGCACAGCCTCTGTACACGGAGAGCTCTGCACGGTCCCCGTGGAATCTCCCGTGTCAGTACATTACCTTATAAGTGGAGGCATTGACTGTGGGGACTCTTTGATACACATTCACATACAGTACAAACACAATTGATCTACAGCGGAGCACCGAGAGGAGGGGGATGCTGGAGAAAGATCTACACACATATAACAGATCACAGGCCTTCTTGTGGAATAAGAACTGTGTGCAAGAAGGAACAAAACGCTCCTTTGATAAGGATGTGACAAGGAGCAATCTTTCCCTGGAGCCAGCCGCTGAGCACCGAACACTATCAGCAATCTAGTAAAGACTCCACAGCAAAAATGTAATATTATCCTATCTGTACAGCCTCACATCGGGCATAATGCAACTGGCTGTTTTAATTATACATTTCTTTTTCTTTTTTGCATGAGCAGTTTTTCCCCTTAGGGATGATAAAATAATGACTCCATCTTTTTGACAACATTTGCAGCTCAATTAAAAAGTGTTTATGTCAATCTTCCCCTGTGTGGGCGCTGCCGGTTCACCATGTACACGCCGGTAGTAGTGGGATGTTGTCATCTGCAAGCCATGACAATACACAGGGGTCAAACCTCAGCACTGACTTTCTCTCAAGGCAGAAAACATATTCCATCCAATCTCCACACTTATTGGTAAAAGGAATTATTTACTCGCTTTATGTTTTCTCAGCGATAAGGGAAAAACATACAAAAATCAGCGGGTGACTAATCGATCCCTCCTCCATTTATATTTAAAACTGTTGAAGAGAGGGGCGTTTGTTAGGTTCAAATAAATACTTTCTCTTAGATGTGGATGCAAGCTCAGACAGCAGTCAATGATATGTTTGAAATAAAAATAAATGAATTGGAGTGTTTTTGCTCTCAGTGAGAGGAGAGCCCTAATGAGAGTGATCACAGATGCCAAGACCAAACACTTCAAACAAAGGCAGCTTGTTCTTTCATACATGAACTGAAAAAACCTTTAAAGATATTCTCTTTAAAGAAAAACAAAACAAAGAGAGTGACAGAGAGAGAGATAGTGGAATTATATTGTCTGGTAGGGAGAGTCTGAACTGAAGAATCACAACCTATTTGCTGTCTTTCTGGGAAGTGGTCATAATTGCATAATTTGTACGTGTAAAAGCAGAGGAATTTAGAAAATTACGAACAATAATTTGCTGTAATTATGGGTCTCCCCTCGCACTACTTACTCTGCACCCTCACACTGCTGCGTGCAATGCACACTATATTCTAAATGCTTCTGCTGTCCATATTCAGATGAGTTGTGCATATAAACAAGTGAGTGAGTGAAAAGTCCTTCTTGGTCTATTTAAACCCTCCCCCGCAGGCAACAGTATTTACAAGGAAACGGTTATCATTTAGTCTCTGTTGCGGATCAAAATGTCAAGCTCCACAGAGAATCTGAGCAGTGCTGTTAGGGCCAAAAGTGCAGTTTTAGAGCCCCAGGATCTGAGAGAAAAAAATGATTTGCAAATGCCCAAATATGTCTAATTGACCTGAAATATAGCCTGTGTGCAGGAACTGTTTGAAATCAATACGGAGAGCGAAAAAAATATCCTTGAAGGAACATTTCAGAAGATCACACCGCATGTCTTTCGAAGCAGCATTATGAAGTATGCAAGAATTATGAAAACAATCAAGAAGTCATGAAAGGTCATGTGAATTAAAACTACAGCGGTTGCGGCAAATTAACGAGGAGTGCGGAACAGCTGTTTTTCACCAGTATAATAGCAGTACACTGAGCACTGCTGCAGATTATATGAATATTCTGTGGACATGGATGCCATTTGTGAGTGAATTCACACATAATGTATTCCCCCTGTATTTATTTATTGTGTGTGTTTAGTGAGGTAAATCAATAAGCAGTATTCCCAGCCTTGATTGGATTCACAATTAGCTCTAGTAAGAGACTCCCTGACAGTAGGCATGTTAGATTCAGCACAACCAACCTGATTGTCTTTCCCTCACATCAACTGCCACTCCACGCCATCCGCTCTGCTGTCCAGGTGCCTTGTGGGTAACGGCGAGGACTGGAGTGAAGTTCCTCCCGTGTGGCAGGTGGGCCGTGACAGCTCCAAGATGCTCTTTGACCTGAGAGGAAGGGAAAACAACATCAATGGTAATTCCCCTTCAAACACATTAACTGGGATGAACTGGGTCCCACCGAGCCCCTCTGAGTGGACTTGCATTGATCGCAGAAATCCATGAATAAATTTAGCACTAATTGATTTTTTTTTTTCCTCCTCAGAAAATAAATCTCTAATTCTGAGTAGAGGCAGTGAATGTAGCAGATTGTGCAACCGCCTTCCTTTTTCTTTTAAATCTGCAGGAAATACATTTTGAGAAGTAACTTAATAAGCTACAAAAATATTCAGCGTCCTCTCATACCATCCGATCCAGGACGCCTGTTGTTTTCGGTGAAGCCACAAAGTTTGATAATTTTTGCAACTTGACAAGAGTCAATAAAAAACTCCACCTTGAGCTCAGTGGCTAAACAAACAAAGAGAATTCATTGTGTTGCGATTGCCGACACGACAAGCCCAGAAATTAACCCATTAGGCCCTCTGGATTTAAGCTACCATTTAATTGCTTTCAGTGGGGATTGAAGTAATAGTTGGAGGGGAAATGGTGTCACATATGCATTTACAAGCGCTCCCTATTCCTCCACCCCGCCAGTTGGAAGAATGATACCGTCAATATCGGAAGAAGGCATTTACAAAAGATTCCAAGCAATAAGAGTGGTGTAAATGCTGCACTGTTGTTACAAAGTGGAAGAAGATGTTGAAAATATGCCTTCATGAAGGTGAACTGCGCGGCAGTTTTATTCAAATTGAAAGAGGGAAAATGGTTTGAGATCAGTGAGCATTTCTTTATATTTACAAAGCATCAGAAAATGTTTCTTAATATTTCTGACCAAAAAGAAAAATAAATAAAACAAAATGTGTCAAACAAAAAGATTTTTTTCTAATTGCGGCTTTATTAAGAAAGTATTCTATGTATGTTAAACTATAAGTATCTCATTACAATATATTTAAACAACAAACTATGTAGTCTAAACAGAGGTGTGGTTCTAAAGCAGAGCACTTGTTTTTGTCATTCAATATAAAGCTGATTGGAAACACTCTGGAGCATGCCGTTCACAGTTTAATCATCGGATCCTGAAGTTCAGGCTGTTTTTTCACTCAGATTCTACAGTATTTTATTTTATGTTTTTTGTTCTCTTTGCTTTTCAAATTCATTGCTACAGCTGAAATCACTGCACAGTAAAATATCACAGCTTTGTGGATGGAAAGTGCATGCTTTTACTCTATGCTGCGATAAAAACGCCAAATCAGACTTTGCGTTTGAATATGGATGTTTGATCTGTAACAGAATATAGTAATAATGGTTAAATATACAACTTTGTATATAATAACTTCAGCCGATGTTATTGTTTATTTCAAGTTGTCAATTGAAAGAGTCAGGGTGCTTATTCTTAGTAATGATTGAGGAGTCTTGATTTGGGAAGTCGTAGATTCAGGTATCATACTGCCACCTACTGGTGGAGACTTTTCTCAAAGATGTTCAGTCTGTCAGAGTGCACTCAGATGAGTTCCTCATGATTAAAAATATTCAGTGATTTCATATAGGACAGCTTCTACTTAAATGACATCTATGGAAATTAATGATTACATTTAGTTTTACTTCAAATGATAGATAGTATCCTCAGACATCTGCTTTAACTAGGAGAGGAAATGTCCCATGGGTGCCCTGAATAAACACCGTGCCCTGGGCCCTTTAAAGCACACGTAGCTGAAGATGTGGTTATGGTCTATCAAGACTCCCTTCACTGACAAACCTCAATTGCTCAGTCGTGCAAAGAGAAAAGCGTTCTCCTGAAATGTTCCTTTTTGTTTGATGGATGAGTTGTACATATAATGGCTGGGCATTACCTCTGCAAATAAACCAGTCTTGACATTGCCCTGCGCTGGAACATCTGGGACGCCCCAGAGACAGGATCAAAGGCCCTGCGCGTCCTTGGACTCTATCTGTGCCAAACATGCACAGCAAGCTCAAGAACGGCTATCCAGCGCATTTCAGTCATCATCATCTGCCCTGGCTGTGTTTGTTAGTCATCAGCTATTTCTGTTTAATTTGTTACAGTCATATTCCTTAGTGTTTTCGTCATGGTAACAGCAGGGCTGAGTGCGGTGCAGCCAGACAATACAGTAAATCAATTTACGAGCTTATTATCCCACAACAAAATTATATCTTTAGCTAAGTGGAAACATGAGTCTGATGTTGAAAATCAAGTGCTAGACTGATTGATCTTTGTAGCTCTTTTCCAACTGACACGTCAGACTGAACAGCATATCAACTCGACTCTCATCTGTACTATACTATGGGGGCTGTGCTACAACACAATCCACATTACTTGGGATTTGTTTGGAGAGAGCCAGCCAACTGCATAACCTTAATTAGTCAAGCTGTATTCATTCAAGTGATTACAATGCCCTGCACAGTAGTGAAGAGAAGCATCTGTCACTTAAACTCAAATGATTTCTCAATCTTTCCACTCAGTGGAATAAATTTCTTGTGTGTGTTTTAGTAGAAAATACAATATGTTGATGATTTTGTGCCAAAATGTAATACGATCTTGTCCAGGACAGCTACGAAAAAATATGTTTACTATTTATTAGACTGTCAATTATTTTTCTGATTAATCGATTGTCTTTCCAAGAAAATGTTATAAGAGAGAGCAACAGCCATTGCAAGCTCTGAAATTGCTTGTTATGGTCCTACCAACAGCCCCAAACCCAAAGATATTCATCTTACAATGATATAAAAGGCAAAAGCTGCACATTTGAGAGGCTTGAACCAGCAAATATTAGATTTTTTTAAATGACTTACACAGTTATTAAAGTTAACGATTTATTTTATGTGGTTTAACTATTTATCATTTGAGTTAAATACACTCAAAATGCAAAAAGCATTGCATATCTTTAGCATTATGTTAATTCTGCCGCGGCAAAAAAGGACAAACGGAGGTTTATCTGGGATCGCTTTTTTTCCCAGGTTCTTGAGTTTCATTGTGTTTGCCATTTCTAAATCTCCCCAAGGCTAAGCATCTGCTGTTCTCCAGCGTGCACAACTGGGGGAAAAAAGCAGGATGTCACTTTTGTGAACTAGCCGCGGTGGAGAGGAGAGAAAATGACGCAATCATCAGAAAAGTGGTTTGGGTGGTGAAGCCGGGGCCTTACGAGGGGCAGGTTGCAGGGATCGCCTGCACCTCGGCAGATGTGCCGTGGTGTCACTCCACATCCGCAGCCGAATGAATCACCCAACAGATGTTTAACGTCAAGGCCAGGCTGTCACGCCAGCCAAACACACACATGCACGCACCAGCCATGCAAAGAGATATGCATACACACTGTACAATTTATTACTACATTAGGGAGAGTGGCTCCACACGGGGTCAGACCAAGGCGCTGACGTTCACCTTGGTGTGACTTTGGCCAAAAATAACAAAACAGAGATTTCACCAAACCTATAGAGATGTGTTTGTAGGGCGGGAAAAAAATCCTGTGATGTGCACTTAATACACACAACGGACTGACTGAAGTGTAGTTCTGCTCAAACTCGCTGAGTCTCATGAAATGTTTCTACAGCATAACGTATTTTCAGACACTCTTTTTGATCTCTGGCTTGTACTATCTGAAAACAACCCGTCAATATTGAAAGACAGAAGATATTTTAGATAACTCCACACCAGCATCCCTGATTCTGTTTTGTGTGGGACGTCAAAACCTTTACTACCAAAAAACTAATATGGCTTCTTACCACAGATGTAATTTTTATCGCCTCTTTGTTTTAAGGTGTTTTTTTTTTTTTTAGAAGTTGTTGTGGGGTGGGGATGACGAAATGCAACGCTGCTACAATAAACTGCCAATGCTATAAAACAGATGTTCTCAACATTGGTAATGTCACACTAGCATGCTGTACACTACACATTTCCACATGTGAGAGTTAATTGACACAAGGAGAGTTATGATTAAACAAAACTGAGGAATTTAATTTCAAACATTTTTTCTCTGTACCCACTGTCATTTAAGGTGAAGCGCCACTCAAGGATCTGACTGATCTTCTCATAGAATCAATCATTTTGTGTGCCGTGGGTGTATTTTTTCGAAAGTGTGCCTTGGTACTGAGAACACTGAGAATCACTGTGTTAGAAAAGAGCAATTGAAGGTAAGGAGCTTTTAAGAAAGAGTTGCTGGATCTTTGAGAACATTCTTGAGGCCCTTTTCCCCTCTTTTGGAGAAACCCAGGCAGATAAAAGGAAACACTCGGGTGGATTAAAGTGTTCAGAATGTATCAGCATCAAACCACTAGAGTTTTTGCCCTCTACATTTTTCAAACACAGTCAATAGATCTAAATATTTTACTGTGCCCTGGCCGATTTATTGTTTGATGTTTAAAAACTTGTGTGGAATGAAAGAAAATTCATTAAAGAAGATGGCCCCAGAACGAGGCCTTACGATCAGCTTTGAAAGTCTAGTTTAACTGGGATATTGATCATTCTCTTTCTTCTGTGACAAAGGCCACCAGGGACGCTGGAGGTGTCGGTGGATGAAGGCGCGCTGCCAATAACACCAGACATGTGTGTATACACTGTAGGTGAGGCTGGGAATTGCACTACTGACACTGAAAAATCCAATAACTCAAAAATGACCAAACAAACATCACATTCTTGATTCCACGCTGGTCAAAAGAAGATGCAGTCTATATTCTGGTTTAGATGAAGCAATGTGCACTTCTGATTTTTAAGATGCATGACGGATAAGACTGCGATATTTGTGGACTTAATTATAGAGCTTTGTGAGTCAACTGTGCCTCTTTTTCATTGAGCATCCATACAGGAATTTGATCTGATCACACTTACAGCTCTTAATCAGGAGCTGTTCCACTACTGACAATGATTACCGACACTGATTCGAATTCACAAATCAGAGCCATCATAAAAGAAATGTCCTGTACTCAGGTTCTATTCTAGTGGATATGCCCTTTCAGTTGTCCAACGTCAGTTTGCCTGAGGGTAAACTTTAAAACATTCAGGCTTTTCTGCAGGTATAGCTATACCCTTCATGGTCGACAAAATCGACACTGTACCAAAAAAGTCCTCCGCACAAGCTGGAAACACAACATAGATTTCTGACAGAGGAGAAAATCTTTTCTTAAATGTATATTAGAGAAATTCTGCACAGTAAAGCAAAACTTGATATGCTTAAGTAATTTCAGCTTAGATTGCCATCAAAGATAACTCCTAAATTTCTGGCAACTTTCTTGACATCAGGAGACAGACTAACCACAGCATAATTAATTAAATCTTTGGAACATGCGGGGCAAAGAGTTCTTTTCCCTGAGCTACAAAAATATTAGACAGGCGGGACTTGATAACTGTCAGTAGTACTTTGAAGATGGCCAGGCTATTTAGACTGATACTTTAAAGACAGATATAACGACATATCATCGGTGCATCAGTGTCAGTTGAAAATCTGCAGGTTGTGCAATTTGTAGACGTTCTGAAAATGGAAATTGCATTCCCCATATCCCTGTATAACATAATCAAAACATGAAATTAAATTTTGACCATGAAGCTAATCATAGCAAAGTGATGTTTGTGTGAGAATGTAAATAAATGTAAGCAATGTAAATAACAAATTACATGATTACAGTACATTCATCATCCTTCCTACAGGCCTGCACACAGAGGTGATTAAGCTGGTTTCCCCTTGACACTGCCACAGTGGGGAGATGGCAGTATCCTAAAAAAAGTTCAGCTTTCATTTTTAGATTACTATATCTGCCTTTTAAAGTGTTTCCTTAATTTGATCAGGCCAACCAAAAATAGTTTGGAAGAGCTCACAGAGATAACAGAGGATAAGATTATTTGGATAATATTGTCTTTACTTAATGACTTATAATTAACATTACAAGCAAATTGTGATACAAAATTTTGAAGCAAATGATGTTTTTTTTTTTTCTAGACTTCACATTTCAGTGTATGGAGAAAGGGACTGAATTTCACACATATCAGTGCCAGCTCCTGATCCAACTCCAAATAGCAAAATACCTTGACTAGAGATGTGTGGGCAGAGTGCTTACACAAGCTATGTATTGTGAAACTGAATTGTGAGATGCTGTTAATAGGACAGCCCTTTAATTTTTTACAATGTTTGCATTTGTTTTTCACTGCATAAATACATTGTTGTTGTGATAATGCCTCTATAATGTATAATGCAACATAAAACTTCTCTGCTTTTCTGATTAGGTACATGAAAAACAATCTTGTTTGCCTCATGTTTTGCAAAAAAATGACCCTCCTTTAAAAATTGAATCAGTTTTTGGCACAGCCGTGACTATGCAACTCGGCCAGTTTACATAAAAATGCACCTCTTCTCTTTCCAAGCATCAGTTACTGATTTCCATATTTTCCTGCTCCAACCATGACTCTAATCTCAAGGTCTGTGTGTTTCAGTATGGCAGCAATTGCTATAAGACTAGATCTCCCACAATATTCTGAAATGGACTAAACCACTGATGGACAATGGTTAATGGATAAACGCTCCCGTTTTCCAACCACTGTGTTCTACAGCGGCTATTTCATGTGTCTCTGTTTTCAAGAATCTCTTGAATATCCGTCCCCTCCTCTGCCTTATCTACCATAAAGTAAGTGAGTGCAATTCACATTCTGCAGCCAAATGCAACTCAGTAAATATGGAGTAAATAAATACATTGACCAGAGGTGAAACAGGTCCTTACATTCAAATGCAGGCAGGCCTGCTCGGCCATCGTCTCCCTGGACCAAGTCAAACTGCTCACTCACTGGATACACTTGTTTTTTCCATGGCACGTATAGAGGCTGAATAAAGAGAGGAGTTTGAGTCAGTATCTCTGTCATTAGCAACATGTTTGTCCCAGCAAAATCAGGTAATAAGGTGCATGAAATATGGCACTGCCTCTTAACAATATCATGACCTACTGAGCTGCTGGCTAATCTGATGACACCTACAGGGAGATAAATACTAATAAACTATCCTACTGCACTCCTGCTACTGACCACACAGCACATTGACAATATTAGCATCATGAAAACAGACATTTATGAGAGCTTTCACCAGCAACTCAGAACTGTAAATTACTGGACAATTCACAGCTGTTTCAAGGTACAGTATGTCCTTTTTTCTACATTGTGCCTGTGGATGATCTGTGTGAAGATGCTACCTGCACCAGATATACTGTAGCACTTTGATTGAAGTTTGATTGAAATCTGTCAAGAACCTTTGGTTGAAAAAATAGGAGCTCGTTTCCAAGGCAACATATACACCAAGTTGTATTATTAGATCATCGGGAGCAGTGCTTGTGTCCTTTCATTGCCAAGTTCACAAAAGTCTCTAATTAGTTGACAATGCTGGCTGGTAATTACTTGTACCCGCTGTTCCACTCATATATGGACTATCCATATTTTATAGGTTTTATCAGAGGCTCACGTCACAAACTGAAGTCTGCTTTGAGGTCGTAAAAAGTGGTTGGGGGGAAAAAATGGTAATTATTATGCTGTTTACAGCGGAACCATACATAATAAAATGCATAGGTTTGGAGTAGGAGAGCATTAATACAAAAACTACAAACATGTAGGCAGAATTAGCACTGCATAGTACCAATTTAAACAACAACAATAAATAATAAATAATTCAGATCACATGAAGTAGCTTTAAAGATGTACAAACTGTGCAGCCAATTTTCACATAAAACTAGTCTAACTGGTTGTCAGTGAATATAATTTAATGTGTTAATGTCCTCGGTGCAGCAGTGAAAATGCCTGACAGCACTCTGTCCTTCTTTCCAAGTGTGTAAGTCTCCTCTGAAAAGACACACAGGACACAGCAGGAGGGGAGGTGTGATGTTCTCTCTTTTTATTGACTGACATGGCTGATGAGGGCCCATCCTGCACTTTGGCAGGAGGGTAGGCCAGCATGCGGAGGTGGCGCCCGCCAGGGTACGAGGAGGGGACGACATGGTCGTCCTTCATAGATATTCCATGCGTGGCTTTACCCTCAGCTGCCCTGTCAAGGTCTGTGTATGCCCCTCCAAGGGGGCTGAGACAGGGTCATGGATGACACCCGCCTCTATGCCAGACGTGACAGCACAGCTGGGCCGCTTAATGACAGAGGGGCCTGGCCCAGCACACACCTGCCCATCCTGGGCAGGGCAGGCGACCTCACGGGGAGAAAGAGGAGCCGTTGCCACGTTCGATGGACAGATGTTCTGGAGAGGAGACAGCAGAGACAGCTGCACTACAGGGACCCCTCCGTTTCTCTCCTCTCTCCAGTAATTGAAAATCATGTAAAAGGTCAATTGTGTGATACTGGCTGTCCCTCTCTGCAAGTTGTTCCTTTCAGCCAGAACATGACAAAAACAACACTGACTGGATGACAGCTTTTGCTGCAATTACCGCCTATTTAACTATGGATGTCCATGTAATGACGATATCTGTAAACATTCCCAGTGAATAAATCTGCATATAAAAAGAGGTGTGGGCCATCTGTTGGGGGCCATGAATAGGGGTCCCTGAGAGAAACCTAATCATTGGGTACATTTCACAGACACTGTTATGACATTTGGACTCCAAATGAAGGAGGACTGTAAGTGTGGATGCAAATAACACTAATTCCAAACTCTGTCAACAATTATTAGTAGCAGGCCTGGGGTAAAGAGTCCGCTGTGGTACATGGGGGTCAGCGCCTGTCCTAAATACTGACAGGGAGTGACCCGCCTTCTGGGATTCACTCTGATGAGAAGTGGCAAGGTTCTAACCTCCACAGAATTGCTCTCGATTTGCGGTTGTCTTAAACAGAACCAGCTACAGAACTGTCACACACCATCAGCTTCTCTGGAATCCAGCAGAGATTTCTAGACCTTCACAGACAAATTAACGATCGTAATAGACAATGAGCACTCATCAAGAAACAACAAACAGAAATTAGATAAACTTCAGCCATTTTTGTGAGACATTTGGTTGTTGACTTTCATGTACTCGAACCTTGGCAATGTGTTTGAAAAGTTTTTTTTGCTTGACCTAGATAAATGCCAGTTTTATGGGAACTAGAACCGGTACAAAAGGTTTAGATGCTCAAACTGTGAAATACAGTATTTAAAAAGATTGTGGACAAAGAATGGCCTGCATTAATGTGACATCGCATCAAACATTTATTTCAATGATCTTAAAGTTAGAAAAAGTTGTTCCTTTTTAATGAGGAACATCTTCGGGCAAACCCACAAACATGTGGTTTTGAGCAAATGCTTTAAAAATTTAACAAAAACAAGTGCTGTGACTTGAGTACCAGCACAAACAGGAAGGAAACAATATATTCCATAAACTCCTCCAAATGAGAATGTTATCAATTACACTCGTGTCTGCAGGAAAAACAAAATGAAGCTCTTCAAGATGCATGTTTCTGGTTTGACTGACTGTAACCCTTTGCCAATAACAATGTTACCCGCAATCACGATCCAAACCACACACCCTTGGAACGGCATGCTGTCACAAATTATGTTTTGATTCTGGCCAAACGTAACAGCTTCCTGACTAGTGCTGTTTTCTCTTCCTGTCAGTTTTATCATCTTGAACCAAATGCAAACTAGAGGAGGCTGTTTTCACTGCAAAGAGGACATTTAGTAACATATGAAAATGCTGGCTGCAGCACATGACAAACTTTTTCAATTTATGTTTTTGTAATGCTGGTTAACCTGCTAAAAGTAGACAGTTGACTCTTTTTCCATTGTTGGTAGATGTCTTTTTCCTTTTAGTACTTTTTCAGGTATGTCACGTTTGACATCACAAACGGGCCAGAAAACAGGGAATGGTAGAAAACAGTATGGAAGATAAAGTCAGTGTTTTTTTGTTTTTTTAAACCTTTTACTTCAGTCTATCTTTCAAACTAAATGCTGACTGAACAATGTTAGAGAGCTGCTAAAAAAAGAGACGGATGCAAAAGCATTTACGCGCCAATGTTCGGACCTGCAACAAGCGTGAGGGGAAGGGGAGAAAATGTCATTTTTTATCATTGCCAATTGGAGCTGGATTCAGTAAATACCCAAGACAACTGCAGAGTCATTTGACCTGGGAATGAGTGACAATTGTACCTTTTCCCACTGAAAACAAAAGCCAGATACTGGTGAGATCTAGTGTGACAATTGTCCTCATCAAGGAAACAATGTTATAATGAATTTCAAAGAAAAAAAAAATATCTGCACTCATTAAAACCAAAAAAAAATATTTTGACATCATTGTTCCATATTTGTCTTTACTCCTAATTGTCTCTCATGTCTAGAAAACAAACACATATCACTTGTTTCCAATCACTCCTAAAACCACTTGGCCCCTTAATTTAAATGTGTGAGCGTGATTGTGCGTATGCCACTTGTATGAGATTGTAACTGTGCAGCTGCATGTGTGTAGCACACCAGAATGCACATTTCAAAGGCAAGACAGCTCCTGGGCTTGCTGAACTTTGCTTGTTATCAGGAGCTGAGAGTGAAATGGAGAGAATTGATCTTTTGTCTACTGGAGGTGCACTCCCTTGGGCCGGGCCGCTCGCTTGCTCACTCGCTTGGCTGCCATGCAGAGGGCTCCCTTTCTCATCTTACCCCCCACCACCACCACCATCCCTTCACCCACCCCTCGTTCACTCACTCTCTCTCTCTCTCTCTGCGTGGCGGCTGCCTCTCCTCCAGCTGACACTTGTCCTGCCGTTACTGGGAGAGATGTGCGCTGAGCTGCTGACACCAGGATTGATCTTCCTCCTTTTCCCCATAAGCTCCATATCAAGCTCCTGGAGACTCTGGAGGAGACAAAGAATGGGCGGAGGGGTGGGGATAAGGGTTTGGGGGGGCGGCCAGCGTGGAAGGAGGGAGAATATTGTCAACTCACATCACCTCTTCAAACTAACAATGTTTGTTGCAGCAAAGGAATAGAGAAGACAAAGTTGACAGTTTTATTGGTGATGGTAAAGGGAAGTTTGCTCTTTTTACTAAATTGTTGCTCACAGTTACACCACAAGACCAACAACTAGATATCCTAATGCTACTAAGAGCACTTATGTTTCATGGACAGGTCTCAAATGATAAACCATTAACTAAGGTACAGAGGATGTGGTATTAAAAGTAAATCAGCAGGTGCATGGTACGCAGTCAGCTGGTAGAGTGTGGACCATCATTAGTATTAACGGGTTATTCTGTTATTTTTAACCTGTGACTGATGATTTAACCGAACTTACACCAAATTTACACAAAAACACAAAGAAACTAGTACTAGTAACTAGTAGAAACTAAGTAGATAAGCAATTCCAGTGTTCTGCGAGGTAAAATTACTATTTTGTCAATGGAGTCTGGTGGATTTGGCGAGAGCATTGCAGTTGTTTCTCATTAAACAAAAGGGATCTTACTCTTCAATGAAAGGTTTATCTCTGTAGGCATCATCTCCAAAACATTGTGAATAATAATCAAGTAATAAGTATTACATTGCAGCCGTTGTAGCCTGTTTGGCAGCTGCCAGCTGAGGCGCTCTGCTGGGCCACTTTCAAAACCTCTTGTACCTATTTGTCTTTTAGACTAAACCCTTTAAGGCTAAGCCCTTACCACAGTGGCCAGTGTTTGACTCCTCGGCTCCTTTCCTTTGCTGCATCCCCTCTCTTTCCCCTGCCATTCCTGTCTCTCTCCAGCTTGCACCCTCCTTAAAAAAAACAGAAATGCCAAAATAAATAAATAAATCAATGGCTCCATTCTGAGAATAAAACCTCAAAACTTGCTTGATTCAGTTATGCTCCACCAGTACCACACCACATTTTTATGGCTTGTAGATAACTAGATCATTTTGAGGTCAAACTTAACAACACAAATGAAAGTTGTGACTACTGCCAAACGTAGCTTTACTTTCAGTACTTACTTGCCAATAATACTTACTTGTCAAAAAATGCCGGCTGCGCACCTGGAACTGGAATTCCATCAAATATTGATCACTTCTTCCCTGGCTCATGGCCTAACCTTCCTCCAAATATCATTTATATATGTAAATTAGGTTTGGCGATGTGGTGTTGATACAACAAAACAGACCTTTCAATAGCTGTCAAGCTCTACTTGCAGGATTTTTGGCTCCCCTCACTCAACTAAGTCCTTCTGCTTCAGGTGGTGTAATAAATTTGTTGAAGTGCCTTTTTGTTGTTACAATCTATATGCACTTCTTAGATATTACTGTGGTTTGTTGTATATTTGATCTTTTATAACCAAACCACTTTTAGATTTCAAGCTGCTCCACTTTTTAGAACAAAATCCTCCACCCTGGAGTTGGTAGCAATGTCAAGCCTGGATTATACTGTCAAACAGACAGCTGCGGACACCATGGTTGCATACTGTAGATGTATTCCATAGCTTGTTGCGGAGTACTGGCCAACAAATTTGGAGTACTCAGATGTCGGCACAGAGCCTACGTGTATAAAATTTACGTCAGGCTGACCCTAGGGGACCCTCATTTACTCACAGACGCAGACAGTATAATTTCAGTATTACTTTTGCTTTCAGCCATACTTGTTGTTGTTGTTGTTGTTGTTGTTGTTGTTGTTGTGCGTAATTGTTTGGCGTGATTACATCAACGTGATTATAATGGTATAATCATAAATAATAATTTATGGCACACCCCGACTGTAAACAGATTTTTCCAGTACCTCACAACCAACAAACCAACCAGGCAAAATACAAAACACAACACCCTTGGCAGCTGTCAAAATCACAGTATCTACAACTGAATAAACTGGTTTAAAATTAATCTGGACTCATAATTAGAATAACACGATCAAACATTAAACACGTTCATCAAACAACGCATGCAGTCCAACAGTAAAGGATATATTCTCAGTGGCTCTTGAGGACTTCTGTTGTGATTCGAAGTCCAGGCATCGGAGAGGATTTGACTGGGGATCTTTACAGTTATTACTGTGTGTTATTGGCATCACGAGGAGAGCAGACCTGGGAGGAAGGGTTCAGGCTGGGCGGGAGGATGGGGGGGGCAGACGGGGGAAGTCTAGAAGCAAACATGATAATTTGCGGGTTAGCCAATTTCAGGAGGCTGGATGGCCCGATACCCTTGGTAAGCATCTGAGAGCAGCGGAGACCAGAGCGGAGCAGGGCAGAGCGATGCAGGAGGAAGATGAATCAAGTTTAATAACAAAGGGTTCTAATTGCCCCCCATAACCCCGCACCCCCACCTCAGAGCTGAACTCTAATTACGGTGAGAACACAGTGCACTGTCACCCAATATTAAGTTGTTGAAGAGCGGGACGAGATAATCGATAAACACTTTGGTTGTGGGGGGGGGGGGGGGAGGCGGGGAACAGAGACAAGAGAGAGAATAAAAAAAGTAAGATGCCCCTTCCATTCAGTGGGAACCAGCAGCACCCAAAGCCCTCCTGGCTCATGAGAACACCACTGGGACGGTCCAGGAATGATTGCAGAGCAATAATCCTGAACACACCCCTCAACACCCCCATACAAACACACTCACTCCAATGCACAAACACACACATCCATGTGAGCATGCTGCACAATGTAGAGCCCCTCCTTCCCCACGGGCTGCCTGAGCACCCGTGCGTCTGAGAGGAAAGGTGAACACGGTCACCCTAATTACAGGGGCCCCAGCTCTCTCACACACTAACACACACTCACCAGGCATAACTAAAGACAGGCCAATTAGGGCGAGAGGGAGATAAGGGAAGTTTTATTTGTATACTAATTAAGCCCCTGATGAAATTCAAAAGGGAGGTGGTGAAGGGGATTGGGGGAGGGAGCGGACGGGTAATTGTGTGTTTGAGAAAAGGTTGCTTTAGGTGCGGTTATCTGAGAAGCACAGCCTTGAGATAGTTGCCCCCTAATCCCATGCTGAGCCCCAGCACTGCACTGCAAGGTCTCTCATAATTTTATCTGTTACATATGAAATGGCAGGCTCTGACAGCGAGATCATAAGCAGCGTTTATTGTCTATTTGGTCCTCGTTTCCGCTAAACATAAAAGAAGTTGTCATGCCAAAGAGACTGTCTCCCCCCTGTTTTTGTTTTTTTTTTTGGCTGGAGCTTTAGCTTAAAAAAAATCTCAAGATCTGCCAGCTTATTTGTTAAACAAATTCAGCATTGAGAGAATATTTGGCAATGTGCTTATGCTAATTAATATCTGAGGTTGTGACCTCCGATCACTGAAGTATGGACTAAAGTGGCTAAAAAGTTAATTATCCTGAATAGACCCTTCTTGTGTATTTTGACTTATCTTTGTTACCTTATACTATTTATGCTGGCTCTGTTCTATTCAAACGTCCCAGTAAACAATTACAGTGAACGAGCATGAACAGCTCCAGGACCCTGGAACAGTCTCACCTATATGGAATGCAGCCATCATTAAAGTTTACACCTGTTCTTTCCCTGCGACATAAACTATATTTTGCTCAGCAGGAAGTCTGATCATTAGTGAATGTCAGTAATAAAGTGTTTTAATATCAGCAGCCTATTAATTCTTGATGATGTTGTAAATCAGTGATTCACACATTTTTACCTTGTGACTCTCGGTGCCTTTATCACAAGTTGTGTACGCCCATTGGCTGTGGGCACACATTATTTTATTATGTCACATTATTTCATATCAATAGTTATGTGAGGCCATTATTGTTCTGTCCATTACTGAAATTCACACTATACAGGCAAAGATTACAGAAAAAACTTTTTTTTTTTTTTAAATAACTGGTGGGGTTTTTTTCTATATTGTTTCCTACCTTATTAATAATCTTGCAGCTGCACAGAATTATCTTGCAAGCTGTTGGGGTGATCCTGAGTCACAGGCTGGGAAACACTTCAGATAAATGCCTGCCTGAGAACATGCAGTCACATTGTATTTGTGCATACTTCTTTCTCACATAAAATACTGATACTTGATGTCACAACTAGGGATGGGACAATGGAAGACTTTATCAGGGATCGTGATAAAAATTCACCTCGATAAATTGATCAAGGTGAATTTTCATTATCGGGAAAATCATGAATATCCTCAAATGAAAGACTTGAAAATGCTGTCTAGCTCACTCATGTATAACCGTATGTTGATTTCCTGAGTTATTGTGAATTGCCTAACTCTGTCACCATAGCTGAAGGCATGGCTTGCACATTGTATCCCCCACAAAAACAAACTAAATCCAATGTGTGTAAACATTATGGATTCCAAACTACAACAACAGGAAGATGAAATTGCCAGCATTTGTTTATCCTTTATTTATGCAGCAGGACCTTATTACTTCTGATTACTTATTCAAATTCTTTGCAATGTTTGTCCCATCTGTGATGCAATAAAAAATATTTCCTTCAAGGTTAAGATGAATCAAGCATGATTTAGTGCAATTTTAGCATTCATTTTAAATTTTTGAGAATATTCTCATGATTATCATGATAATGTTGTGAATATCATTATTATCATGTTGGACAGGGTAATCTTGTGATCATGCCTGGTCACAACATTGAAACACTGCATGTTGCCAGTTTATTTAGTACATTTATAGCTCAAACTAATGCAGTCTAATGAAACTGACCTGCAATAAATCTTTCCTGAAAAGCCTGAGCTCACTGAAAACACCTGTCAGTAGACTACAGTGTCATACAATGATGACTGCACCACAAACTACATCTTCCAAAATCATCAGAATCAACACCTCTCTGAAACAAAAACTGAACATCATAACCATCATGAATGTCGGATTTATTGCAGGACTGTCGTGTTAGACTGCAGTAGTTTTAGCTAGGTGATAAACCTGCAACTCATTATAGTGTATGTAGCAGAAACAAGTCTGTTTTAGAGACTTCTGTGGGCTTATACACCTCAAACATTTGTGCTCTTATATTTACAGTTCGCTAGGTGCTATCAGGAAAATAATGGGTGCTTAAAAGACAAAATTAGCACCCAGTAATTTAAAGTTTCCCACCTGTTAGCTACGACCAAAAAAAAAAGTTAGCTAGCTTCGTCTCTAAATTCTGACGTGAACATTAAGCTCGTTTATGTTGCTAACATTGTCTAACGTTTTCTGTAGCTTACCTGTCCAGCAAAGATGCCAACTCCGTTTAAGTTGACCAAAACTGCCTCCTGCAGTTAAATATACCAAATGTAGCTCGTGTTTTAGAGAAATAAAACCAAGTTCATGGTGTTTTCAGTTCCAGGTAAACAGTCAACGTCTGCTTCTGTTTGTATGACGTAAGACCACATTACCCAGAATTCAAATGTGCAGCTCTTCTACTTTATGTGTCTTTTTTTATTATTAGATATTATTTCAATGAAAACTTGTTGTGGCAACCCTGTTTTCCATGGCTCCTACGCATGAATTGCTGATCCAAAGTGTCCACAATTACATAAAAAGATAAATTATTGATTATTATTGAACAAATAATCTTAGGTCATTTCTATTTCATTCCAGTGTTTTGTTTTGTTTTGTTTTGTTTTGTTTTGTTTTGTTTTACAGTTTTGTTCTTCTAAAAGTCTGTTTTTACTTCAAAACACATTTTTTCTGGTATTACATAATGCCACATTTTATTTTTTATATTCTTTGCAAACAGGACAAAGCCAGTAACGTGATTCACTTCCTATTTATTTAGACCAAAACAACAGCCAATACACCATTTGTTTTGTAAGAAATGATTTAATGAATCTTCTACTTAACGTTTTGTTTCATTTATTATTGTTTGTTGGTCACATTTGGTTTCTAAAAGAAAATCAAATAAATGTATAAATACATGTATGGATAAATAAATAAATAAATGCTATATCTCGGTGAACAGGAGCCGATCCAAGAGTGGAGGGTCCGTCATTAATGCTCCTACTTCAACCATCTTAAGACATCATCATTAACAGCCACTCTTTTAAAGCAGTTCTGTAAAGATCAACCTGGCATTCAGCCGCTTCATCAGAAGCAGCGTTTCATCCCTTATTAGAGATTAGCTTCACAGAGACCCCCTGTGACGTGTTGTCACAGTAAGCCATGTTGGGTTGGGTATCAAAGTGGGTGCCCCACAGAGCTTTAGCAGAGCCTCCTCTTTATTGGCCTGAAAAAAGCAGACCACATGTGGCAGGATCTTCAAAAAGTCAAGCAATCTGGATGATTTGACAGTTCACAGCAGGCGACTGCGTTGCTCATTTCTTAGACCAATTCTTCACTGATTCTCCACCATTTTTGCAAAGCTCTCCGCTTCACATTGAATTTGCCGACCGTCAGATGAAAATATTAATGATGTAATAATTCAATCCCAAAGTCTTAGTGTGTGCTATATACTGTGTGATGTTGAGTGATAAAGGGAATACGATATGACCCAAATCAGGGAACTGAAGACGCATTCATTCATATAAATGGAGTTTATTTTACACTTGTGGCTCAGTATATTCGGGTAAACCACATGTGTGAACTACAAAGTTTGGAGATACTATCTCAACGCATTAAAATTCAAAGAGTGAATGTGTATTGAGGTGGACTTTGATGGTTGAAATATTCCCACTGTCACAACCTACCATCACAAAGTGCACTTTTATTCCAAGGCATCATTTAGATTTAACATAACATCCCATTGAGTAAAATACAACAGACTGGATTTCTGTTGACTCTCCATAGGGCATTGCTTAAAAAAAAATCTGGATGAACTTTCAGAAAAAGGATTGCACTGAAAGAAATAACAGACTGATAAAGATTTAGAAGAGTGATAACATTTAGCTATGACCATTTGTGCGTTATGGATTCACTTGCCAGAGAGAGAGGCATTGGGGGAAGATTTGAATAATTCATCCAAGTTAAACCCATTAAGAATATCCATGTGGACACTTTTTTGATGTTAAAGACAGTGTATGATCTCAGGGTGCTTTCAAACTGTATCTGGCCTTACTTGTGGTGTCTGTTTTCCCCCGAAGCGACAAAGATCAACTGGCTCCTGTGTTAATTCTGTAGAAGTGTACAGTACAGAGGTCTTTGCTACAGAGTTGGCAGGCTGGCTCTGCTATCAGCGTTTCGCAGCTCTGCACGCAGCCTGAATAAGGTCTCTCAAAATCTCCAGAATGACAAATTACTCAGTACATCTCTCACAGACTGTATTTCATGAAGAAAATAAGGCACGGAGCAGCTCTTGCTGTCAAATGACTTTGAGCCATCAACTCAAAACTTTGATTAGAAAAAGTTTATCAGCTTGATAAGAGTATCACTTGAAAAAAGGCCATGTGAGAATTGCCACTTCCTACTTTCTTATTAATTCATATGAAATTAATGTTGTTTACTGATTTTCTGCAAACACATCAGTCCAATCTTCATCCATCTGATAGGTTTCCCCTCTTGAATTTCAGAAAAAATATTTGGAGGTGATGCAAACCCCAGCAACAACCACAGGGTCAAAACAGGGTTGTGAGATCTCCGAGAAACATAAATTATCAAAAATCTCTCGGAGTACTCCACCGTGAATACCAGACAAAGAGCGTGCATGTGAGCATTTGAATGAAAGGTAATTCAACACAGCGCTTGTCATGGATCGCAAAGAAAAACAACATCTAGCGATCGCCTCCTACAGCACAAGAGCTGTCAGAGTCTCTTGGTTTTTGCCCAGTGGTCACTTCACTTTTCAAGGCAGAGGGCTCGTCTCAGCCCCCCCACAGTGAGGGTGAGAATCAGAGAGTAGGAGGTTTTGGCATGTGAAGCAGGTGAGGCAGAGGCTCACCTCTGGGGCCTGACTGTTTCACCCATCTTGCTTTGCTCTCAGGCAGGACCTCTGCAGGCCTCAGGCATATCTTGAGTGCACGTTTTGGACGTCCATCTTCCAGTGTGAGCCTCCACAAGCTCCCAAAAAGCCTATGAGCTATAAATTACTGCTTGTCAAGCATGTAGCCGAGCGGCAGAGTCAGTCCTCGTTCACGTATTCCTCGCTGAGCGATGAATCCGACAGGGATTTAAACAGGACAGAGCCGAGGCTTGTGACCTCGTAGTGATTCCTTCAGCGGTTATTAGCCCGAGGCCACTAAAGGAGGGCTCTGGAGAGCTTCCCACACAAGAGCCAGCGACAGGCCGAGCACAGAAAAACTGCCAGGGAAGCACAATAAAGATAATTAGCAATGAGACCACTAGCCGCCCGTAGCCCCACCACCACCACCACCACCAGCCCCGTATCCCCTGGATATCTCACCCCCTTCATCCTAGAACAGTGCTTAACTCATCCTCTTTATCTCCTCCTCTCCATTTAACCATGTTCTCTCCGGTATCTGTCAGACCAATAAGCATCTCAAACAGCTAGTTGATGGTTTACATGTTACTGTGGAAGGAATCCTTGGACATTTTTGGGAAAACATTTAATGTGGCATCTTGCCAAGTATTAGATCAAAGGATAGATAGATAGATACTACTCTCCTTCAGTCAAACAGTTATGTTGTCTTATACCTCTCATACCTCTTAGCTTTTGTCTGTAACATGAATTTCCAGCCAGGATCAGTAAAATCTTAACACATACACGGCCAGTGTGTTGGATTTATGGGGCTCTATTGGCAGAAATGGAATAAAATATTCATTAGTTGTATAATCACCTGAAACTAAGAATCACTGTGAAAAAGTTTCACAATGTTGCTTTAATGTGTTCTTCACCTGCAATTACGTGACAATGCATTTCAGGTGATGCTGCCGAGTAACACAAAAGTAATGTAACAAGTAATGATACGGGTTACTATCCTCTGAGAGCAAATAAGAAATGCATACATTCTTAGAAAAGTACTGAGTAATGTGTAATACAGCTTGGCATAAACACAGGATAACTATAACTTCATATTAGTGCAGATTAAAACTGCCTTAAGCGTTATTTTCTTATTAAAATAAGTATTAAATAGCTCTGTATTCCAACAGTCATCACTGGTATATATAGTGTATGCCTCTCCTCCCCCTGCTCATGCAGTAAAAGATAGAAAAGATTTTCTGTCAATGGCAATGGTGGAACAGGGAAAACCATCAATCCCACGGCTCCTGGTGACGGCTTATACTTCCAAGCAGGACAACTGAAGAGAAACTACTGAAGAAAAGAAAGAGGCAAAGGGAGCTTGAAAAAAGAAAGGAAGTTAGAACGACAACAACGCTTTAAACAAACAAGCTGTAACGTGTTAATTTGTGAGTTTTAGGGGTGATCCCCCCCCTGTTTCCAATCTTAATGCTAAGCTAAGATAACTGGCTGCTGGCTGTAACTTCATATTTACCAGACAGATATGAAAGCAGTATCAATCTTCTCAATCTAGCTCTTGGCAAGATAGTGAATAAGTAAATTTCCCAAAATGTCGAACTGGTGCTCTAAGCTTGAAATAGAAAACAGTGTGCGGGATTGCACATTGAACATTAGCGCTTACTTTCCAGGCCTGAAACTGAGCCTTCACTCTTTGTGAGAAGAGGAGGGTAAAATCAGTTTAAGAAAAAAAAAAAAAGCAAGGTCGTCTGGTGTTTAGCAACCCATTACTGGACCCACGACACTCAACCATTATCCCAGCCCTTCAGCCATGTTACTTCTGTCTGAAAACAAGGTAGTGTAATTTAGAATGCATTTCAGGGCAATTAAAATTTCTCAGGCACAATTACTTATTCCCCCAGTGGGGCTGCCTCAATCAGTCTATGTGTGTAATGGGTTTACGGCCTTGACGCGGCAAACATGTCCTGCCTATCTGCCTCGTGCTCTTCTCAAGGCTGTGGTTATTAATTGTGGCTAAAGTTGATAAATAAAATCACCAGTGCTCTTAATGCTAATTAGTGTTTGAGATAATATTTATGATTTCATAAGCACATATTTCTCCAAAGGCTCAGGCATTGTGCCCCCTATCCATCGGTCATAGGCTGTCTTGGATGTAATCTATCATTGGGGAGAGGAGAGGCCGAAAGAGGGGCCAGAGGAAACACAGGCAGTAAATACTAATAGTACTTAGTGGGTACTTTGGGAGCAGGAGTATTTCAGGCTATTTATTGAGCTGGGCTACTAAAGCAAAGATACAGGGTTTTTATGGAGAGAAATATATGATACATAAGATGGGAAGCGTGCAGCACAGTATTGAGAAATACGGGGGGCCACAGCGAGTTCAAAAATGTCTGCAGTAACAGCAGGACAGAGAGGACTGTAGATGTTTTCAGACGGCGCAGATTACAACTAAATAATTGAAAAAATTACTTCAGTAGAAAGAGTTTGTGAAGATTATAGATATGGCTGAAAACTGCAGCTGCTGACCTGGTAAATTTGTGGGGGTATCTATGTTCTCCTTTTGCATTTTTTTATTTATTTTTTAAAATTTTTGGTTTGGTCACTTCCTGTTTTATTTTGTAGATTATATCCTCAAGCGTCATGTGTTACTTCCACCTCCTGTCTTTGTCTGTTTTCACGCCTTTTTTCCTGCTCACCTGTGTTCCATTAGTTAATCATTCCTGAGTGTTTGTTTCTTTGTTTGTTCGTCCATGTTTCTCGTCTGTTTCCTCATCCTGTCTTCCTGTCGTGTTTAACCTATGTTTGCAGCCTGTATTCTTTTGTTAAACTAGTTTGTACTCAGTTAAGTTTTTGCTCTGCCCCCCTGCCTTGGTTTTCTGAATTTGGGCCCCCTTTTGATAAACTTGACAGGATTCAGGTCAAAACCTTTAACCCAAACCCTGGATTTATTACACTAAGAACGTAGAGCCCTTTGTCATGTGCCATGTAGTGCCATATGGTGAACAAAGGACCCTGGGAACATAGTATATAGGAATGACTTGACTGAATTTTCATAGGAGTTTGTTTTTGTTTTTTGTATGCTCTCTCAGTAATTGTTGATTAACTTTGTTAAAAACACAAAGGTTTCAGTTTATAATAGAGACTGCTGCTGTTCCTTTCATTGTTTCGTAAAATATTGGGATATAATACTGTCGCTATAACTTTCAGAGTCAGAGGAAGGATGTGTGTGAACGTGACTAAACATAATGTGAGTAAAACTTATAATATTACCTCATTAATGAGCATCTCTGAATTTCTGAGTCACATACATACATTTTCATCCGCAGTGGTTGTTGCTTAACAATAAAGAGAGCACCTCCTCGTGATCGCCACTTAAGTCTTTCGTTTTTGTTTTATTTAAGAGTTCCTAAGGCCTAGTGTGCACTGAATGATTAATTATATATCATGTTATGATTTTAAACAAGTGAACAATTGATTTCTTCTACTTTTACATTTTTACAAATGTGACTTCAGCTACTTTTGTCAGTTTTGTATCTGTTTCTCCGTCATTTTCATCCACTTACAGGGCAGCTTTGTATGGCTTGATCCGTTGTGGCTCTCCTGTACTTTGTAGCCTGCAGTGTGCTGCTGAGATGATCTTGACAGGAACCGCTTCCTCTCACTTGCCCGGTGCGCAGGCATTGAGAAGCACTTCAGCTACTTTTTAACATCACAACATGCTGGTGCCAGTGGCTCACTGGTCTGACTATTGATCCAAGTCACCACATCAAGGTGAGCATCAGTGCTGCAGAGTTCATTGTGGGACCTCATCCTGAAAGAGCAGAGCTGTCCACAGCTCTAGGCGATGCCCGGAAGAGTGACAAGTGCTGAAACCACTTCAAGGGGGCTAACAGTGCCCTCAGCCCTTTCTAGTCCCCGCATCAAAGCCGAGAGCAGCCTCTGGCAGTTCACCCCCTCCTCTTTCTCCCTCTCTCTATACGGTCCTCTGGGGTAGCTGGTCCTATTCTCCTCTCCCAGGGCCGTCAATGTCAAAGCATGAGTGAGTCCAGTCAAAGCTACAGTAGTCCCCCCCCTTCAACACACACACACACACACACACACACACATACACACACACTTGTTTTTTTTCCCTTTCTGCCTTTAAGTTTTCTCTTTCCCTCTGATGCATAGGTCCCATCCCCTCTGCATGACTGGCCTTCACTGACAAGTGGAAATCACAGAGATCCTACTGGCAAAAGATGGAGAGTGAAGAAGACTTCAGAAAACGTGTACCCTACAGCTATCACTGTCCTGAACTCAAGGATGAAGACACCAAGAACATCTTCTCTGCTATATACTATAAAAACTAGCGAGCACATGTTCACAAAAAATTTAAAGGAGAGGGGGGGGTTGAGAAAAAAGGAGATTGCTGCATGGTGATTTTTTTTCTGACGTTCTAAGATAAATAAGTGATAGAAAAGAGGGAAGAGAGGGAGCTTTACTTTGCCAAAAGGGACCTTGGGTTTTGCCCTGTGGGCATGGCAGCTTTCATTCTCCTCTTTCCTCCGTTCAAATTCCCTGCCGGTTTCCGGAGTTATGATTGAGTTTCACATATTGGAGTTATATCTAGCAGCCAGACTTGTTTATCTGCTGGGGCTGATAACTGTACCGGCCTGAGTATGAGGCAGAGAGCGAGGGGGAGGGAGGAAGAGAGTGGGAGGGAGATACAGACAGACAGACCACTCATATATTCTCATCTCCTCCAGTCTTTTCTCATTGATTTAGCATGTCTTCATCAACAGTCTGACCCAGGTACGCCTTTTTTTTCTTTATCTCACGCTCCAGCTTAGACCTCTGGTATGGACTTGACAGCAGCACCTGCCAAGCGTGTGTCAGTCAAAACAGCAGAAAATTGACTAAACAAGGCCAAGGACATCATTTATAGGGACATATGGACTCTGTATTAAAACATCTTGATACATTTTTAATCTAAAAGCTCCATTTCAGATGTCATGAGATCGAATCGTTAGACTTAATTTACAACCTATCTCTAATAATCATGTATTTCTTCATTCGTCACAGATTCAATACCAGACATTACCTAAGTTGAGGGGCTCTGCCAGGCCAGCTGGATGAAACCGCAAGTGAGACCAGGTTATGAACGCAAGGGCATTAACTGGAAAATAGAAGTAACGGGTGACGCAGGGCAACACCCAATTTGGCTCAGTAATAATCTCACTAAAACTACAGTGTTACAACATCTCTTAAGACAGAGTCTGTCAAGGACTGACTGTTGAGTCCAGTTGAAAGGAAAGTGAGACAAAGAGACTTAGGGAAGGTTGGCAGAGGGGGAGAAAGAAAAAGGAGGACTGAGGGAAAGTGAAGGAGAGAGAGCAAGCAGTGCTTGGTGGACCCTGACTGCGTGCGAGGCCTCAATTATTCATGCGGCTGTGCACATGTCAAGAGCCCACAGACAAGCACAACAGCAAGGCCGAGCGCAAATCAAACAGCGCATCCATGGGCAATGCCCACAATGCACCTGGAGGAACACACCTCGGCCCATTTCTCTGTTGTTCTCGGATAAACAGAGAACAAGGCTACCTGAGCACTGCCTGATTCTCCTCAAGAGCCAAGAGCTGCTGGAATACTCTTTGTTTGTTTGTTTTTTTTCCCCTTCTCTTTATTTACTCGCTTCTTTTTTTGGCAGAGATGTTGGCGCCAGTGGGTTCCATCTTTTCATGGCTCATTAGCCCACTGTTTCGTTCACTTTATTTCTGTGAACTAGCTATCATGCCCTTAGTGTTGTCCAAGTCCACTGCCTCTCCTTGCCGGTCCCCAACATGTCTACATTAACTACGGCTGAGGTTTGTCTCCTCAATTGCTGGAGGTTAACAGACGGCTCCAGACTTCCATTCTCATCTTGTCTTAGTTTATCGACCACTGCCTCGCTGTCTACTCTTATTTTTTCTCTCCATACACTCCCAAGCCTGCTCCCAACACTCATGTGGACGTTTTTTTAATATTATTATTGTATTGTTCAAGGCTTCAAAACACATGCAGCACCAGGAATCGCAGCTAATCAGTCCAAAAATACTCCTTGCCTTTACTGGCTTTGTTGCCATGTGCAGTGTGCTGCATGTTTAATGATTTGTGTGTAATCATAATACCTTAAAATAGCCTGATAACCTATTTTATGTTTGGGAGGGGTTTTGTGTTGTCACAAGTAATAAATAGTGACTGAACATTCCTCACATCTTCTTAATTTTCTGTCAGTACAGAAGCTGCAGTGACTGTTGATAGAAGTTAAATTAAGACTTGTCATTAAATCAAAGAAATATGCTGATTCAATTCTATAAGTTGACAAATTTCAAAGAGGCTTTTTTTTAAGTTTAAAGATAAGTAAAATAAAAAAACCCTTCTGATATGCGGTATATGAAAAAAAAAATTCTTTGCTTTAAAATGCAAAAACATAAAAATACTCTACATACAATAAATCGGACGATAGCTGACACCCACAGGTTAAAGATATATATATTAAAAAAAACAACAACGAGTAAATATAAATACAAGTTACACATGTTACAGCGATTATCTATAAATTAAATCATAGACTTTTATTTCAGTGTCTCGTGCAGGAAATTCTAAGACATTGTATTTTGAAAATGGCTGCCCTGTAAAATCCCTGCGTGCATACCCTTGTTGAGTATTTCAGTTTCGTGAGCTTTAAATGCCCCATCACATCCCCAACCCAGTGCCTGTGTATAGGATGGGTATTTCAAATTAAATGAAATAAGGCATTGAAACGATAGAGATGAAAAGGCTATGGTGTCTAAATGACAGTTACCACCACCTCAGGGAACACAGCAAAGATTACAGTTACAGGGTCAGGGCTGATTTCCCTGCCGCAAATATAAGAAAATGCTCATCTTAAAATACAGTACAGTAAATGCAATACTCTGACAACTCTTTTATTATCCTGGAAACACTGACAGATAACCAAATCTTCTCTTCACATTGCTTTTGAGGGTTTCTCAGCAACTTCAAAGCCTTGTCCGCTGCCTCTCTTACCCGAGGGTCAGCCTTTTAGTGCCCCCTTTGATTGGCTCCCTGCTGTCACTGACACGGAGCACTGATGGGTCACCTCAGGCCTGCCCCAGGCACATGGCATTCTGGGACAGTTGCCCACATCGTTGGGAGGACTCTGAAGCCACAAAGCCAGCAGTTTTTTTAGCTGCCTCATGTGACTGTGTGTGCAGAGCTGGGCTGTTATGCATGATTAGCTTTGGCCCAAAACATCTCATACCCAGTTTTTAAAGAAAATTGTAGCCATAAATATATACTTTGATAAAAGCTAATGATAAACAATTACAGAGAGTGAAAAAAGACTGATAATTGAAATAGAAACTGTAACTGTAACTGTAAACTAACCACTAAAAGCGCTTTATAACTCGTCACATTCACACACACATCCGTACGCTGATGTCAGAGGCTGCCATGCAATATGCCGACCTCAGTATCTTGCTCAAGGATATGTGACGTGCAGCCGGGGAATTGAACCAACAGCCTTTCTGATCTTTTTACTTTAAAAACATTAGATGTCTGGGCTGCCTTAAAATTTAAAGTTACTAAATTTGAGGAGATAAGTTGGATAATTTTCTAAGGATTCAAAACAAATACACTTTTCTAGTCATATAAACTTGATAGTAATTCAATTGTGTGACAAAGGAAGGCGGCTCCCCTGTTGTCAGCTCAAGACTACTGACTGCAGTTTTATGCACTACTTAAAATACACATTGGTTCAATCTCTCTGTGTTTGTATGCTGAACTGAATTTTCACTGGCCTGACAGACATGTAATGTGCATGGCAACCGTTTAACTGAGGAGCACAGTGGCTCCGGGAAATGAAAAATCACTTCCTTGAGATATCATTTTACCGGTCAGTGAATCCCATTTCTTCCCTTAAAGGTGATCCTAACCTGCAGTAATACAATATTCTAACATGTTTCCTTTGGACCTGCACTGCTTAACATCAATTTAGAAGGTGTTTCAAGGGAGGGCACATAAGCTCTTTGGGCAATTCTGATTTTACTGTGAGTATCTCTTCCCTTTCTTTGTTTGCTTGGTCATGCAACATTAATATATTTTTATGGGTGAAATAGCCTTTTGTTTTGGGAGGGTCAAGTTAAAGAGGAACACGAAGGACATTAGGAAAGAGGACTGTGAGGCTGCAAACACTTGTGCAAACATAACAAAAGAGACTGCGTTTTCTTATATTATATGACATGTTCAAGAGTAAGCCTCACAGGAAATTACCTACAATAGCATGGCTTCAGTGTGTGTGTAATAAACCCACACAGGAACCCTGGCTCCATGTGTCAAGTGTGGACTGTTGTGTTTGCTTACTGGCACAGCAAACATCTGGGTCGGATGGGAAGTTTGTCTTAGCTGAAGGACTTCCTATTGTTGCAATCAAATGTTTGAGAGTCGTCCTCATTCACGTTCCAAGAGTGCGGGCCTCTGCCATTGATTCTGTGTACACAAACACAGATATTCTCACTTCATTTAAGTCCAAGAACATAACTCGCACTTTCCATCTACCTGCAGTAGAAAATGAGGAGGATACGGGGCAAAATAAAAACAAACACTAATACTTTTCTGGATTGGAAAAGCAACAGCAGGTTGATTTTCTCCCCTTAAACCCCAAAGCAGTCAACCTTGGTGTTCTCCATAGAGGCAAATAAGAAAAAGAAACTGTGTGTTGAATATTAGATTGTGTTTTTGTTTTGACATTTATTGTCAGCAGCGCACACCGGTTCGACATCTGCTCGGATAGCTGTTGGTTTTAATAAAGGCTGACAAGCAAAAATGATGTGAAATGTGTGTGGAAATGTGTTATTCTGTGTAAACTTCTGAGAAGTATTAATGCTTCAGCAGGTTAGAAGGCCTTCTTCTATCTTCTATAAGTCTATTTTAAAATAATACTCATGTGTGAACAGAGGGAATTACAGCAACTAAAAATCGTTCTAATGTACCTACAGTGTGGGCAGGTGAATGTTGTTTAACAATGACTTGGAAAAATCAACCTTTCCAACAGCCCAGTCGCCAGCATTAAATGTTGGCAGTTAGGGTTTCTGCAAACCACCGATACGGATATGGAGTTACAGGTGAAAAGGCTGTCAGGTCAGTGATTTTTGACGCAGGACCACAGTGTTTCAACAGTTAGTCCTATTATAAAATAGAAAACAGAACCTGAAGAAATATTATGATGCAACATAATGAAATACGCGTGGCTTGCAGAAGTGAACATAGCCAAAATGTTTTACGCCGATTGAGTTGTTTCCAAACCTCTGGTGCGGAAAAATGAAGCCAAAGCAGAAGTGAACTTTTGGAGGAATAAACGATGGAAAGAGAGATCAGAGATTACTTTTAAACTTTTGGGATTAGAAGGTGGATTTGTCTTCACTCCTGTTTATCAACCTGACTGCAGCAGTGATCCGCGGAGGTATCCTCCATTGTCGGGTGTTTATGTATTGTAATATTGACTGCTGAGCTGGAGCTGGATGAGAAGTGTTACTTTACTTCATGAATGCAACATTGCAGAGAGGAGAGGGGGGAAAGAAGAGCGAGAACCGGAGTCTCTGGTGAGTGCTGAGTTCAGTGATTGACCTGAATGCAGACACACAGCTACACAACGTCTGTGTGTCCTTGCTTGCTAGCTCACGGCTAACGCACAGTAAATTAATCTGGCCGTTATCGGCGAATCAAATGCTCTTGCGAGTAAACACAAAAGATCCCGCAGTCAATCTTGCGTGGGTAATGTGAGGCCAAAACAACCACCATTGCTGATGGAAATCTATCTGACGTGACTGAGGCATTAATTTGCGTAGATTTGTGGATCTCTCTGGGTTTGAACATTGTTGGAAACATTTAGAATAATGTAAATACACAACTCAACAAAATATACAACAAAGCACTAGTCCTTTTTAGACATTTTAATGCAGAACTCTTACATATTATATCTTCATAAAACATGCAAATAGTCTAAATAACAACAAAAATAATCTTAATCTGCTTTCTGTATGATTCAAATTCAAAAGTGACTCTAAAGCGCTTTCCTTGTTGTTTCGCAAAAATAAACGCCCAAACCCCGCTGTAATAATGAAACATTAAAGATGGAAGGATGGAGGGTCTGCAGTGAAATTATTAAAATGTGTGGAACAGTAATTAGCACAGCCTCAGTGAACTGCCAGGCTCGAGTTAATCACACCCTCACTGAGGTGGCATTGGCCAGATATAGAGGAACACACACACACACACACACACACACACACACTCACATACACAGCTCTTTCCCACATCTCTGCAAGCAAGCAAAACAGACTCACTCCACCAAGTAAACACAGTCGGCCACGTCGGTCTGCTGTGTGGACAGTGCGAGCCAGCACAGCGGCGTGCTGCCCTGCGATGGCACCAGTGACTGCTTTATCAGCATCCCATCATTTATGTTGTGTTAATTAGGTCCCTGTGGCTGTGGCTGGCTGGTAGCAGTGGCTGGTCCCGTAAAGGGGGAATGGGAGGATGGCGAGAGAAGGAAAAGGAAGGGGTGGTCCTTGCAGACATAGTCACATTAACATGCCCTCAGCAATGGCACCAAACTGAGATACAGGCATGTCATAATTAATGTTAGTGAATTATTAATGCGGCTGTCCTCGGCCTGTTTGTGTAAGCAGGCTCTTGTGATTTTGCATGTTTACCCGCTGCCTCCCGTGATTTTCACTCCGCGCTGCCTCCTTCGCATTCCTTCAGCGAGGAGGACAAATGTCATCATCTGGAACCCGGAGCAAAGCTCAGCTGCTGAAAGGCCCCAGCTCAGCCATCCTACCTGCTCATTAGCTCAGGCCGAGGTCAGCAGGTCAGACAGGGGAGAGCCGCAGCATGCCAGCACCACAGTGCACAGGGGCCGACACACAGGCAGTCCTGCAGGCCCCGCTGCCGCGTTATTAGCTCGCGGTCACGCTGCCGAGGGCCGGTTCAGGTCGCACACTATGGTCCACTGCAGCTCCTATGAGGATCCTGCGCACACTCAAGTACACAAACATACACGCACGCTAAGCTGTGAACAGTAGAATACAAAATAGAGAACACTCAGAGAGAGAGCTTCCCAGAAAGGGGGAAAAAACTTGCATGCGCACACACTCACTCACTCACACATTGAGCCTACATAAAATGGAAAGGCTGAGTGGTATTAAGATCCATATTGACAGAGTGGAATCCCATAAGCACCCCAGTTCTCTCCGTATGTCAAATATTCCTCTAGGTGCGGATCATTCAGTTTTATTACCTTGCTTTAAAATTCAATTGCACAAGAGATTTAAGTCTTTTGGTGGAATAAAGCACACACACACACATTCTTACACACATTCTCTGGAGGTATTATTACTGACAGAGTGAAATACAGATTAAAGAACAGATCCTTAATTTTTGTGACCATATAAATTTGAGTTAAATCCACAAATATATTTGAGGAGTTTGATAGATAGAGATGAATAAATTTAAGGTACTTGAGTACTTCTTTTTTATGCTAATTTATATGTTTAATCTGCTTCATTTCAGAGGAAATGTTTTACTTCTACATTTATTTAACAGCCAGTTATTGTAAAAATAAAGATTTTACATACTTTAATATCATAAATATATGATAAAAAAAACTCAACCTAACTCTACTTAAGTACAGTACAAATTTGAGTACTCCACTACATTTTGGAGGCAAATATTGTGCTTTTACTCCACTTCTTGTATTTGATGACCTTAGTTACTAGGTACTACGTTTTTAAATTAATTTAACTTATCAGCAGTCAGATTAACTTTTACTCAGGTATGACATTTGTGAACTTTATACAACACTGGGTAAAAAATATTTAGGCCTACAATTAGTTTAGCCCCAACCAGCTACTGCCTCAGTAATAGCTAACCCGTAATACAACATGTGATAATTTCACACTTACAGGCACCATTTTCTGTATTTATCATAACAATTGTATCTTTTTAACTTTCTCTAAATAATTAAAATATTGTTTTAACTTTTAAGTTATTCCATGACACATGCATTTTGAGATGGATATTAAACCTCTTTTAACTTATTTCTGCTGTCACATGAACTTTTCAATGATAAAATAAACACGTTTGTCTCACAGCACAAGTACTCAAGTACACAAGTACTTAAAAAAAACTGAGGAAACTGATTACCTCAAAAATACCAAGTAAAGTAGACTTATCATTTTAAATTGTTAAAACTTTTTAGCTCGTACAAATTTAATTTAATAGTCTTCTTTACCAAACATGTAATGACACTGTAATGACTGTAATAAGGATGACAAAATTACCTTTTGTAGATAAAATAAGACATATTATTCTTGTCTGACATTACTGCACACTACAATACTACCTGTCACATACATAGTTTACATTTCCATTTTCTCAGAGCTCTTTAAGGATTTCTCAACCATCCTTTGTAAAAGAAATCAATCCAACACAAGGTCCATTCAGTTGCTGTGTTGGAGTTTGTCCATATACTAACAATCGCTTTGGGGACCTCACATCGGGTTCATGCCTTTAAAATTACTTGTGGATTTTGGTCTTTAATGCGACGTCAAAGTGAGAACCTGTGAATTTTCTATTATATATTTGTATTATTTATGTAGACTATGAATTTATGTTGCTGGTCAGTTGGAAAAAAACACACAACTTATATCTAAACATGTTTTGTTTAAAACTGTACAATTTGTACAGAGGACCCTGGTCCACCACTGTTGGGTTCTCATGTTCCTTTAACTTATGTAATTTCATTTGATCATGCATCACAGTGTTGCAGCAGCTGGGATGCATTTCGGAAAATAAAACAGTTTCGCACCAAGTCAACTACATAATTTATGCATCTGAAGCAATGAGGGAATAAATATGCCTTTTGAACACACATTACAGAGGCATGGCCTGACAAGTAGCAGTTTTATTTTTCCTTTTACATAGCCTATATAGAACGTAATAAAACTCCCCCTCAAGACATTTAAATTGCTAATCACCACATGGCTTTAATATCATAGAGACAATAAATTATTTAGACTAATGTCCAGTCGGCATAATTCATTAACTCTCGCTCAAATCCCTCTTTATTTCCAATCTGTCCAACCTTGAAACACTTTAATCCAGCGATGTTAAATGAGATAAAATCATAATTATGGCAGCAGTGCCTGTTATTTAAACCAGATCAAGGACAAGAGAGACTGCAGGGATGGAGGGATGTAGCATGGATAGCCATGTAGTAGTAGGAGGAGTAGGAGAGGGCTGTAAATGGGCCAAATCCTCCCAGACCCTTGGCACTTTGTGGAGGGTGTATTTTAAACCCAGAGACCATGAATGTCTTTATGAAGTAAAAACTAACCTTTAAATGCCCAGACAGGAAAAGTATCAAAGTAAATCTAGGCCTGTTCTGAACCTTTAAAGTGAGTTGAAACATGGTATTAATTAATGACGGCTAATACAACCAAAACCCTCCTTCCTCACACCATCCACACTGTCAGTTTAAGAGGCCTTTTGTATTTTACAGTTACATCAACATTCATACAATTTGTCCGAAAGCACCGCTGGAGCCGAACGCAACCCAACGCAACACTGTTTACCATTTGTGCATTGGTATCTGGCACTGTCCAAGCATTGGAGCATTTTGCGTCACTCTTGCATCAGCGAGTTTTGAATAAAGAAATACTGTTTGTCTTCTTGAGCTACGAGTGTAAGAAAGAAGTAGGTAAAGTAAGTGTTCGGAGCTAAAACAGTGTCTGTGACTCTGTGGTCAGGAGCGAAGGAGTCACTGACGGGGAGAAAGCTGTTATTTGATAGCAGTCTCGGTCCAGATGACTTTGGCCGGGCGTGGAGGTGTGTTCAATGTGTGTGTTGGTGGATGGTGGCCAGAATAGCTGCCGTCTGTGTTTGTGCAGCAGCGGGCCAAGAGGAGCGTTCCTGCACCGTAGCCACAATCTTCAGCGCCCTGCCCATGCATGCACGGCCACCTTAGCGCGGCAGCTGAAGCACAGGAAAACCACTGCAGGAATAACAAGTCCAAGATGTTGGATAAAATCAAGTCTCTATCCACAAAAGTCAAGAATCAACATGAAGAATGTCAATGTTTGCGCAGAGAGAGAAGGAGAGAGAGAAAAAAAGACATCTTAAAATATACATTTATTCAGAGCCTGTGCAAGATCAAACAGCAAAATTGATCTGCTCTTCCTTCAACCCTTGCTCTGCTCCCTCCCCTCAATTCCCCTTCTCACCAAGTATCGACTTTCCACGCGGGCCATCGCCATGACGACTCCAGCCTGGCCCGCTGTCACCTCTCCTCAGGGCAGAACCCTGACTATTATGGGATAGGGTTCATTTGACTGCCTTGGGCAATGATGTGTTTGGAGGAGAGCACAGAGCCTCATTCACATGCACTCTCTCTCTTTCACACACAAACACACACACACACACACACACACACACACACACACACACACACACACACATAATCATAAACTTCTCAGCCGGGCCCTCTTGTCTTACAGCAGCCACTGTTTGTCGGGGGCCCCTTCAGACCACAAACTGTAGTCTAATCAAGACTGTGAATGTAAGCCAAACTGGCGCTACAATTCTCCAGGATCCTCTTGCATCAGTCCAACAGGAAATCAGATTACTCACTGTGACCCATCACATTTATTTACATTTCTGTCTGTTCTTTTAAATCGCCTCTTTGTTTACGCTTTTCGCAGTCGAGAAACGTCAGAAAACGTAAAAACGCAAAAGGGAATGAACAAGGATTTATTGTAAAGGTTGGAGGCGACCAAAATTTGAGGGGACGTCCTATTCAGCTCCAAAATATTTCAATTCGATTAACTGGTGGTGCGAAAAGTTTTTAAAACATTAGTTCCAGACAAAAGGACGTAATATGGGAACATTTTGTGTATTTAAACATACCAATAATAGTGACAATATTCAGAAACACTGTCAGAAAAAAAACTTACCCGAGACAGTCATACACACAAAAAGAAAAAAAAAACAATACATGACATGACATGACAATGAGCCAAAGTTAAAGGATAAAGGTGGTGATATTCTACACTTTTGCTGTTGTAATCAAATCCCATGAAAAGAATAAAAACTGCAATTAATCAGCTCGTCTCTCAGTATGTTCTGACTTCCCCAGCCTGTCTGCTTCTCTCTGCCCTGAGCCAGTTCATTAAATAAAAGTTCATAAAAATATTTCATGTAAAAAAAAATAAAAATGCAAAAACTAGAGGGAAAACAGTGGGTGGAGGTTCTGGGTCTAAAAAGTGAAGCCAGTGCCTTAAATCTGCATTCTTTCTAACGGCCAGCACTGGTGGCAAAAAGCACTCCAACTGTATGTAAGCTTATGAAAAAACAACCCTACTTCTCATTTGATTTATTACCTCAGGAAACAGTTTCCTAATGAGTTCATGGTTTCAGTTGTTAGTTTCCAAGTCTTCTTCAATACAGCAAAATGTTCATTTTCACAAATATGGTTCCATTTAGAGTAAAACAGATGATAAAGCTAAAGAGTGTGGCTACCTTGTGATTGACAATGTGCCAGCAAGGCATGTCCTGTGATTATCAGGCAGATCCAGGATAGAGGCATAGTAATGCATATCCTCCACAGCTCCACCATCTCATCCAAAAAGCAAGATGGTGGTTGCCATAACGCCAAACTTGACACTTTGAAACGGCAATCCAGTAAACAACGGGTGACGTCACGGTGGGTTTTACAGTTTTTACGCTACGGTTGCCATGTTCATTGCAATAAAGGAACGACAGTGTTCCTCATCACTGCAAAGAGGAATGAGACGTAAAAGGCTTAAGCTTTACAGTCAATATTTGTTGTTAGGATGAATTCATTGTTGCTTTCTGAGATTTTAAGCTGCAATACAAAATAACATTGAATACAACAAGACTTATCCTCCAAAAGGTGGAAGGCAACCCAAATTTGAATTCAAATCAATAGACTTCATCGAATAAAAAAAGGTTACATAACAACAATAACAGTGACAAGAGGGAGGTTTATACCTGAGTCATCTACGCTCACAAAAAGAAACACTATGCGTCAACAGACTGAACGCACCCACTTCAGAATATATATGTACAATGAGATAATAAAACAGAATAGATAAAGAAAAAAGAGGTTATTCTTAAATTAAAGGGGAGGATTTAACTTAATAATGGAAGAATGTAACATAATTGGAAGTTCATTTTATTCTGAGTATACAGTAGGTTGGAGACTACAGAGTCAAGTCAAAAATATAATTCATTTGATACCATAAGTGGAGAAGTGCTGTTGTGGCTGGACGGACGCTGGGTTTGGTCCAGTGGTGCAGACATGGATGCAACAGCTCCTGTGGAGGCAGATCTCAAATTGGTCAGAGAGGAGGATCAATACCACCAGGAACAGATAGAGAGAATGATGGGCATCCCAGGCATCTCACTTGAAGTAAATTACATTAGAAACTCAGACACTGATTTAAGATGAAACAGGTTGAGGACGGAAGAAAAAACAGCCAGAGGGAGTTTTTCCAGGATAACTTAGCTCTGAAATTTATGGACGCTCAGTTCCTGAAACGTCAGGTTAACGTTTATATAAAGTCTGTCATTTTTCCGTCAAGAATTTCTAATTCTGGCAGTTTTTCAGGTGTGTAAAGTGAAGTTGAATAATTTTAAAAGAAAATATTTGCAGGAAGCAAATGAGGAAGATTTTTTGTTGGTTGCAATCTTCAAACTCATCTTCAAACTCATCACAGATTGGACCTTTAAGTAAAAGTACTCTTAGGGTGGACTCAGAAAAAAAGTACTCATAATGCAGATAAATTACCCCTGCAAGTTTTATATTATTGTTTAGTTTTTAGTTTATTTATTTGACATGGACATTACAGTAACATTGGTGCTGCAACATACAAACATGCACAAGCTGCGTGTTTATAGCAAGATGCTAACACCTGTGCACCGGAGAAGTTAAAGCCAGAGGGAAGAAAAGAAAAGAAAAGAAAAACAAAAAGAAGAATATGAATGCAATACAGTAAGAAATATAGTATAGTAAGTACAGACGTGTGTTTTTGTATTAGGTGTGAAAACAGTGTTATTTCTCTTTCAGCCATAATTAAGCACCTCTGTCGAAAACATGATTTGTGATGAACAGTTGTGATGCAAACATTTCTGAAATTCTTTACACTTTTAACTTTTTGGATCGTCATCATTCTGGTGCATTCATGTGTAAGTGGAGGAGCTAATTTCATACACGTAGTAACGAACAATCATAAATTAATAAGTTATTTATATGTTTTGTTTGTAAAATTCTGCAAAATAACTAGTGACTAAAAATGAGTTTAAGTATGAAGCGACAATAATGGAAACACAAAATTATACTTAAGTACAGTAAATTGAGTAAATGTACTTAGTTGCGCTCCAACACTTGCAAGAAGCGAACAAGGTCTTCACAAGCCTGTCAAAGTGTTCTCTGAAATATGGGCCACAGATTTAATTTAAAAAGTGCAGAGTAGAGTGTGTCTGTGCTCCAATTTCTTGACCTAAAGCTCCTCCTCTGGTCAGAGCTCATCAACACCGGATTCCTTTTTTAAAGGCTGTCTGCTGGTGATGATGATCTCTGCTTCTCTGTCGTCTGTCATGTCGGGTATCCACCCCCAGCCTCTCATGTGATGTGACAGTGTAGAAGTAGGTGACCAGTGGGTGGCCCCCGTGAGAGCCAGCCCGGAGGTCAGCCGGTCACTGTCCCTACGAGGCAGCCCTGCCGCGGGTCACCTGCTGCCCGCTTTCCGCTCGTTATTTATCTCTCGCTGACAGTTCATTCCTCTTCCTGTCAAAGCCCCTCCTCTTCCATCTCCCCATTTTCTCCTCTCCTCTGCTGAGTTTGGCACCGGTCCTCCGATCCTTTCGCCAATACCGGCTACCAAGGCCAAGGCGTGCTGAGTCGACCCCTTCACATCACCCCCGTCCGGGTCATATGACATCCAGCTTCAGGGGCCTCCCTAACGATGGGTCCATAAATGAAAGTGAGTTGCTCTGGCCGGCTGGAGGGGCTCCTCTCTGTGGTCCACCAGAGGGGTAATTACCTCCCCAAGTTGGGCCTGGAACTGGACTTCTTGCCCCCTCAAATCTCCCTGGACTGGCCGGGACGCAGCACCCCCTTTCATTAGGAGAGCAGCTTATGGAGGGAGAGCCTCGAAAACAGACAAAGTGAAGGCCCTCCTTTGGCCGGTGATAAATTGGTTTGCCTCGCAGACTGGGAGGGGGTGGAGAATGACACACAGAGGACATGAAGGGGATGAGGAAGTCACAAATACAGTGCAGGAGAGGAGGGATTTTGCAGATAAAAATATCCTAAACTGAAGGTACAGACGAGATGAGACGCTGCTTTTCTAGCCACACAGTTTGGCCTCTATTTTAGGTGTGCCAGCTGGGGGAGCGCACATCAAGGACAGAGCCCAAAGTGTGAGCAAGTGGTGGGTAATAACATCAACGTAGCACACGGTAATCACAGGAAAATAATTGCTCTCATCTTCGCTCGGTTACTTAGACGTGATTATCCCAAAGCCAGTTACAGGTTTCTGTACCTTCCACCAACTCCCAGTGATCATAGCCAGTCCAAAGTGACATACTAAGGAGAAAAAAGCACCAAGTGAACATGTAATTAGCGAGCGGTTTCATGTAAGTGCTCTTTGATTTATAATTCAGCGCAGCGAGAACCCCTGCTACCCAAGGCTAGTGCTCCTCTGAATTAGCCCTGCGACTGGGAGAGGCTGCAGCAGGAGGAGGGGGGGTAACCTGACTAATTTGTGCTCTGTTTGAGGTGGGTTTAAAAAGGGAAGGAGACGTGACGTCCATACCTAGACCTGGGTGGTGTCAGATCACAGCATATAGCATATAGGTATATGGATGAACTGAATGTAGGCATCGCTCTCTGAGTTGTAATTGACTTTGCGGCTGAACTTTACAGAGAAAAGTTTGATCTGATGAAAGCTGCTCGCTTGAAATGTGACTCAGCAGGCGAGTACTCGGTGGCGTTAGCTTTATAAGCAAATGGCAGCACATACTTGAAGATCATTTTACAGTTTTCAAGTGGGTTTTCTGTGGGAATTGTGCAACGTTATCCCCACTCTAACTGCGTCTTTGATAAGGGAGGCTTTTCTGTCAGCAGTGGCCTCATTTTTCCTCTGCTCAGCTCCGTACATACTGGATTCTCCCCGGTTCCCCCATGGGTCCAATGATCCCCTGATCATCCTATATTCTGACGCCCTCATAAAGCTAATGTGCTGATTTTACGTTTTCAACCTGCCGTGATCCCCCACAATCCCCTCTGTTCCCCCCGGTTCCGCTTTCGCACTCAAGTGAGGATCGGCTGCCGCTTTGATCACAGTCCCCCGTTAAAGGTTTAAAACGTCTCAATTCCTGACGATTGTTGGGGCCTCTGTGGTTTACGTTAAGCATTTCCCCATGCCCCCTGTCCAAATTCACCACTCCTAAATGAGGTACCCTCTCTCCCAGCTTCCCATCCCAGCGCTGCTTTCAAGTTCCCCCGATTGGGTGCCGCAGCTGTAAGCCCTAGATTTTGTCTCCTCCATCTTTGTCAAGCCCATTTGCCAAATACAAAAAAGACCCAATAAGCTAGGTCTTCATTGCTGCTCTCCAAAGTAATCCCCAGATCTCCCACTCTCTCAAAAATCAATGCAAAGGTTGAGATGAGGTGAAACTCCCTTCTTAACTCATCGGGCTGGGAAGTGATAAAGTCTTAGGATCACTTTTTTTGTAATCATTGTGGCTCCATGATGAAACTAATTGTCCTATTTCGTGCAGCCCGCAGCTTTTCGAAAATGTCCTTTATCAACACGCTTAGAGAACAGCAGAAGTGAAGACGAGGTTGCCGCTGTGCTGTGAGATGTAAAATAAGTTACAGTTATTAAAGCTGAGTGAAGCAATTTCTGACAGAACTTATTAACTTTTTAAGCGGAGCAACAACAGCGCCTCAGCAGAGTCCTCTTTCTCCCCACCTTCTGATATCAGCCCGATATTCACTCACCTATTAGCTCCTGAAAAAATTATCGGGGTCACTTTGGTTTTTTTGGACGTTCGACTTTTCTTCTCATTTATTTTGGCTCTCTGCCATTTCATGCAGGGCAGGTATCATACAGTCGGTCTGTGTGAGCTTGTTTGCTGGAACTGGTTCCCACAATTTATATGGAGAGTTTAGTGAGAGCCACTAGGGTTGTACACAGATTGATATCACAAAACAATAAGGTAAAGTGGGTAAAAATAACTAAAAGCTGTAGATTAAGGTGATGATATGTGTGTAATTTGCAGCTTTTTCATTTTATCTGAGACACTTGATCAATCACGAATACACATATTGTGTAAACCTGCAAGAATTGATTCTTTTTGCAACAAGCTGTAAACACAATATTGACATATTATCACTCTATAAAGTTGTTCTGGTGAATTTGTGAGCAGAAGCTGACTTTTAACACATCCAGCAGCTACAGAGCAACATTATGATTCATTTGAAGTTTCTGGCCACCTGGTGATTCAAAGTCCAATATTCACTCTCCTTTTAGCTCCGTCTCTACCAACCCTAGAGGGAAAAATCTCTCTTTTTAGAGGCTAAATGCCGCAATTTGCCTAGTAGCAAGAGATAACTTCGTCTGGTCGCGTTTGGTGCTTGGCAGGTTGCATACAGCGGGTTTATCTAAAATTGTGGGGGTTGTTTTTATGCTGAAAAAGCCCCTAGCCCTAGAGGCATTTTCTGATTTGTGATACTGGGCTATATGCATAAATTTGACTCCTCGAGCTGAGGAGAACAGCAGAGTCAGGTGATAATTCTCTGTCCCCGTTCATATTAAAGGCTGGGGTTAGGGTTATAGCAGGGCTGTCGGGGACATTAAGCATCATCGCACCGGACACGGAGACTCATACTCACTAGTCCGACTTTACGGGCAGAAATTATTATAACTCAAACTCTTTAACTTTTAGATTGATCAATTTATGATAAAGCGTGTTTGGTATAGTGTAGTAAGAAGCTTGGTGGTGGTGGCGCTGAGGTCATGCAACCGTGGTGTAGTTGGTTTATAGCCTAGCATTAGCTTTTTACATCCGGCAGCTTCATTTACACTACAAAAATCATACAATTGGCCATTGGCTTTTTGTCAAGGGAACCTGGGCGATGCTAACCTCTTGGTTAGCCTTAAAGATTCGCCATCCCTGCTGCACTCTACATGTAGTCACTTGATCCATGGTTGAAATTAACATTGATGAGAGCAGCTTTAAAGGGGCAATTTGTAAGAATTTAGTTGAAAACATTCAAAAATTAACTAAAACTACTACCAGAATGTAAATAAATGACAGTTTTGACATTATGATGTCTTTGTGTTATGTTGCAGAGATATCTATTGAAGTTAGCATGCTATTGTGTACACCAACACTTCCCTGGTCCTGAGCTCCCAGTCTGAATCGCTAGCTGCACGGCTAACTGGGCTAACTAGCTATGGGCAGCTACATTTAGCAGCACTTAGTGGCTCCTCTGGTGATATGCTGCCACCTACAGTATGTGTTTTGAGTATGAATTTCACAGGTGGCCAATTCCTACATATTGCACCTTTAATGGCGCTTTTAACACTAAGTGTTGACTACTTCTGGTCATCAGCTCAGAGATAACAGTTAGCCAGTTGTGCTTATTAAACCAGTCCAAGCTGCTGCCTCTACATCAGCGAGGTCTGGGCGAAAAAGAGGGCTAGTGCTGGAACAGCAGTAAATCTGCCAGCCAGCCTTGGCTAATGTCAGCCTGATGGAGGCTCCAAACCAGTGGGGTGGGATGTTCCGCTACAACCCTCTGCCCTATGGTCTACCGTCATAATTAATATGTTGTTGTATCAAACTTGAAGCATTTGCCTCCGAAATGTCCCGTGCCCAGCCCCCTTATTAAAGACCTGACCTCCAAGCAGCTGAAGGTTGCTCTGCAAACTTGGCACACCCCCGAGTGAAAACATCTGCTTTCCTCACAGGCAGGACCGCCACGGACCCCACGTCTCAGCTGGTTCCCACAGCTCTGAGAGAGAGCCCTTCCCCTGTCCTCACGCACTGACCCCCACATTTATAACCCCCCTCCCACCGCCGCCGAGACCTCCTCAAGCCTTGGGCCCAGGCCTGGACCTCTCCATCACCTCACCCTCTCCCCCGTCCACATGTAGTACCGTGCCAGTGTGGTCACTTTACTGCTGAGAGGACTGCTCCTGTCTTGTTATCCCCACATCACGGCCTGTCGAGAGGAGAGGAGGGAGGGAAGGCATGGAGGGAGAGGGGGAGGAGGCATCTGTGCTGCTCCCACAAAGCGGCGACTGTTGGAACGCTGACAGAAGCATCTGTCATCCCCTGCCTTCACACTCTCACCTGCTGTCCGAGGGCCTCACTCTTCCTATCTTCCTCTTTTGCTCCCTCTCTCTTCCTCACCTCGCTCCTGCCTCTCTCTGATTGTGTAAAGCTCTTGGACGCCTCCTTTAGAAATCCCATAAACTGTACCTTCTCCCACCCTCACCCTTAATGAATCAGGTTCAAACTCCCAAATAGTGCAGATTTCTACTGAATAAAGCTGTGCTGGTATTAATTTGAAATTTTTTTTAGGATGGCCTTATGCAGACGCACATGAGCTTCTACTTTGCCAAGTCCTTGCCAAATTAAGCCGTATTTATGAACAAATATTGCCTTGGTGTTAATGAATGTACTGACCTGTCTTTTGCGACTACTTTATCATTCTCCAGTGGCACCCCCGTCCATTCCCCTAACATGCTGAAGGGTTGCCAGCAGTAAGGGGAAAGATGCCAATCCATGTGTATGACACACACATAAAAAACACACACAAGCTCAAGGACACCATCGCTCATTCAGGTCCAGGGAAGGTGCCCTTCAGACGATGCCACTAGCAAGAGAGTTAAAAACCCAAAATCAATGATCCTGCACAAAGTTTGAAGCAGAAAAAAACATCTACACTATCAATAATTAGTCTGAGAAATGGCGGATGAGGTTACTTGGGAGTATGTCTCATCTTTTTTTCACCCTTTCAAGAGTTATTTCTTTTAAACTTGACTTAAAGGTTGTTTCCAATCAATGTTTAAAATTGCAAATCAAAATTTCAGGTACAGTAGGACTGAAAAGGGAATGACACATGATAGTTTCACACTACTTTTTGCTTCTCTGTTTTAACCAACTTTTCACTAGAAGTTGTTTCAAACCTCAGCTGATATTCTCGGCTCTGTCCTTGTAGTCTGTTGATTTGACTTATCAACCACTGATGGAAAATACTATTACAATTACTACAGTTATTAATTACAAGTGAAAGTCCTGCATTCATAATGTGTCACAAGTAAAGGTTTGTAATTATTATCAGCAAAGTGTAATTAAATGTGCACAATGTAGTTTCCGGAAGACATTTTTATCATGGGTAAAAATCTTCATTGACTGATTTCGATGCTTAAACTAACCAAATAATCAAACTGTCTTCCTTTCCATGACCGAATAAACACACTGAACACAATTTCATACTGTTTTACTTTGTTTATATTTGGCGGACCCTGCCACGTTTTTAGCTTCAGACAGTGTTCTAGGGACTTTATTTTCCTCATTATCCTCTCATTTTCTTTTTTTCATTTATGGAAATAATACATATTTTTACGGATATTTCTATTTCTATTGCTACGGACTAAAACGATCAACCAACAGTTGCAGATTATTTATGTCCACTGATTAATTGATTAATCATTTAATCAACTAATTGTTGCAGTTCTACCTCAATGTGCAACCAACATTTTACTGTTGTAGTTTTTTTCATGTTTTGTAAAATCTTAATCTGTAATAACTTGTAATTTAAGGTGTTAAATAAAAGTAGTGGGGTAAAAAGTACAATATTTCCCTCTGATATGCATGGGATAGAAATATTGGCATTAAATGGCAATACTCGATAAATTTATTCAACCCATCTCAAAGTCCTCCTCTTGTTTTTGTTGTTTATTCAGCTCATGAACCAACACATTTCACGATGACATCAGAGCTCACCTGAGAGCCTGCAGCTCACCTGAATTTACATCTCTGTGCAGCAGCTCTGTAGATCTGTGCTAAAAGCTGCAGAACGTGTGAATCACAAGCTGCCTTTCCTGAAACCTGACTGTTCCTTTTCTGGGCAGTCTCATTGCCGTGATGGCCAGAGGGCAGCACTGGAGTTGGGAGGTGATTTTGAATGGCACTGGTCATACATAAAGTAGCTTCTCTCAGCGTGTTAGCGAGGACGCCGCAAAGAAGAGAGGCAGGTTAACAAATGAGTGAGGAAGGATGGCAGGACTTTGTGGCCCTCAGAGACGGAGTGGGTTGGGATGTTCTGCCAACACTTCGTCTGCCAGGGTGAAGGATACACACTCACATTCATATTCACACACACACACACACACACACACACACACACACACACACACACACACACACACACACACACACACACACACAGACACACACTGTCATCTCTCTATAGCTCCATCCCTGGCCTCTGTTACAGCCGTGTGTCTGAGCAGGAACCCCACTAAGCTGGCCGGGGTCCAACACCAAGGTCTCTCACCTCGCAGGCTGGGCAGGGGGCCTGGTAGCTCCTGTGAGTTATTCCTGGGCACGGGCCTGGGTTCCACCTCTCTCGTCTCCTTTTGTCTCATCCGCTCTCCTCTGGCCCATCCCGGCCTCCTCTTCTCCCTTATCCCCCTCTCTGGGACTCTGTGGCTGATGAGGCTGTCCTTCAACTATCAGCATCTTCTATTGTCTTTAACACACACACACACACACACACACACACACACACACACACACACACATATAGTAACTTGGATTTATGTAAGCCTGCTTGTGTATCTGTGTGGCCACAAATGTTGAGGTCACCTTCATATACATCCACCATCTGCAGGGTTTTATTAGTATAAAGCACTTCAGAGCATTGAGTGACTATAGTTTTTGCAACCTTTTGACTATCCCTTCTTTTTCATCTTTAAAACTTTATGTCGTTTAACTTATTGTTAGGAGAAAGTTTTGGATCATGATGGGTTTTTTTCACTTGATTGACATTAATTTAATCATATAATATTTTGAAAATCAATGAATCGTTTAGTAGCTCTGGCTTGTCAAATGTGAGAATTTGTTGCTTTTGTTTGTTTTTATCTCTGTAAACTGAATACTCTTGAGTTTTGAGCTGTTCGGACTGATGCAGTTAGTTGTGATGGCCAATTTTTTTTTTTTTTTTCTAGGCTACAAATTAATCAAGCAAACAACTGATCACAGATTTGATTGAAATGATAATTAGCCGCAGCCCTAAATAGAATTTAAACTTTAAACAGAAATTAGTTGATTAACTGTTTAAAGAGCTATTAGAGACAAACAACAACAACAACAACAAGCTGGAAAAGCTTAATGTGACCATGCAGTTCTAATAATTATACTCTTGGGGTTATTGAGTAAATACCAAATACCAATACCCGGACAGCAATCCATCACTTTTGCTTACAGCTCATGTGTTAGGCATGAATTTGCCACTAGAGGTCACTGGATGCCAAACAAATGGAGTCAGGATGTCAACACAGTGTAACAAACAAAAGAAAAGATGTCCATAAATGTGTCTTGCAGGAAACGTATCTTGATTATTAACACGCCTGTTTACATATTTCTTTGCATTTTTTTGTTGAGGATTTAAGATTAAAGTGTAACTGAGAAGATCAGTGATTGAATCTGGCATCAGCCTCAGCATCAGTACCAGCAGAGAGGAGCAGCTGCAGAGCTCTCACTCTGATTCTATTTGCAGGTACCAAGAACATCCGTGACTTACACTTAACCACGAATACATATATAACTATATATTTAAACAAAAATATATAACAGGTGTTTAATATATAGATAAAGAAATGTTATTGTGTAATTTCATTAAAAAGCTTCTGTGGTAAAATGATGTTTAGCGTGACTATCCAGTTGCAAATTTTGGGACGAGAGCGCATGCGTGGAAGTCGACGCCCACTTTTTTCACAGACGATCTTTGTAGCGGCAAGATGCTCAGTATGGTCACTTCCACAAATACTTGCTGCAATAAAATCCCTCTTGGCGTGATTATGAGTCGCATTTTAAACTCCACACGTACTTTAAGATTTCCTAAAGCGCCGCAAAGCCTTTTATTCTACTTTTCAATAAAACCAACACAGGTAATACGAGATGTCAGTAACATAAACTCCCCCGTCCTGGCATCTCATGGTACAGCCTGTCGACGTCCTGCGCGGGAGCGGAAAACGTGCATCCGACTTCAGGGGAAAGGAGCTGTGTGTTTTCCTGGTAGACAAAAAAACATATATTAACTGCAACACTTAACTCAACCACTGATAATACCCGGCTTTCTTACAGACGTCTGCACAAACTAGAGGTCAGTGAAGGGAATTGTTGTAGCTTCGTTAGCATTAAACAGCTACAAGCTAGCTAGCACGTCTGTTTGTTGATGGGTCGTCCTGCTCTGCTTACATCTCGTTCATGCGTGCTAACTTCGCTTTCCGCGCCTGCCAGGTGTCAGCGAGATTAGCTTGAGCACATTCAGGGTCTGTGCGTGATGCGGGACTATTTTTGTCAGACTGAACATGACATGTCATGTTTGAATGAACTGTGGACTCGAGAGGATGTTAGGGGGAGGGGCACTGGATGAAATGTGTACACGTTTAACATGCCTGAGTAGATGCACCTGAGCTTTTTTTTATGCCTATTGTTTATATGCAAATGATTACAAATATATTAAGGTGTTCATTCCCTTGTCTTCATCTTCCAGCTCGGTTTTTACGGTCAGCATGGCTCGAGATTGGAAACCTGGTGATCTGATCTTTGCCAAGATGAAGGGGTACCCACACTGGCCTGCAAGAGTAAGTCTGGGGCCTCATTAGTGTAAAAGTCAGACAAATCGTTAAATACACATTTACAGTTAAGTTAATGTGCTTCACCGTAAAATGCAACTCTCATCCACCAAGAGACGAAATCCACAGACACAGTTATTAATCACACACCTGAGAAAATATCTAAGTGTTCAGGGTTTTTGTTTTTGTGTTTCATGGCTGCAAGTAAATACCTGTTTTTCTTCTAATTTCTCTACCAGATCGATGAAGTCCCAGACGGCGCTGTGAAGCCATCCAATATCAAGTTACCCATTTTCTTCTTTGGCACCCATGAAACGTTTGTAATCTTTGTTATTTCCTTTAGTTTGCTGGGCTTATATTGTGCATACTGAGGTGAAGTAGCATTTAATGAGAAGATGAGAAAAAAGACAATGGAGTGGAAGCACTGCTGGGTCTTTCTGTTGATCACCACGGGTGCTCTTTGGGACCTTCAGGTGCACTTCAGGTGCTTATTCCATCTTGTGAAGGGCTCTTTGCATGGGTGAGATATAGTCTTGATAAGAAATGTAAAATGCAAGTCTCCTTCAAAAACAATCCAAGGCACACTGTAGGATTTGTGCAAAAATACGTATATATACTTCGACGTGTTTCTCCATGCATTGACTTCAATACAACAGGCACCACAGTCTGGGCCCAAAGCAAGATTCAGTGACGTAATAACCCTTCCTTCTTTTTTAGGTTCCTTGACAAAGACCAGGAAATGGAAATGATGCAGGAAATAAAGGAAAACTTAAATCCAATGTTATATTAATATTGGGTAAAACGTACTATTAAAACAAAGGGGGACTTGCAGTGAGTTATTTGAAATAGTATACTGTACAGCTGCATTTACACTGCCATTTTATTCCACTTTGTTTATTGAACTGTCCTCATGCTCTATTGAAATTGTTTCTTTAAATACATAAATGTTTGATGAGCGGCTGAATAGAGTTACCCGTTTGTTTTGTCTGCGTGCTGCTGCTGCTCCATCTCACAGTAAACACGTTACATAATACTACATGTTTAATTAAGCAGACAAACATTGTTGATTATCTTCCTCCCCACAGCGCATTCCTTGGCCCCAAAGATATCTTTCCGTACCAGCCCAACAAGGAGAAGTACGCCAAGCCCAACAAGAGGAAAGGCTTCAACGAAGGATTATGGGAGATTGAGAACAACCCAAAAGTTGAGCTCACTGCGCCCAAGGTACATCTTCTTCCTCTCTGTCTCCTCAAATGACATTTTTCAGTATTTATCCACCAGGCATTTGCTGGCCTGAAGCTTTTGAAGCAGAGCTTTCCCTAAAACATCCTTGCACTCACACTTTTATGTCATTCTTGAAATTCAAGACTTAAAACAACATTTTTGTATGTGCATAGCTGGCACAGAGCTTCCTAGTCATTGTGTTTTTGTCCGTTTCATTTAATCAGTTTCTTCCCTTTTTTTTTTTTTTTAAGCCGGTGGCCCCAGAATCTTTCGCTGAAAAGGATTCAGACAGCAACCCAGAAGGAGAAGAGGAAGCAGATGACAAGGGGATAAAATCCAAAGTAAGTTTTTGCTCCAGTAAACATAGACACAGTCGCTTCACTGCATTGACATGCTACTGATGCGTTCCTGTGTTGTCAGCTTCTTCCTTCTTTTGCTGTTTTTCTCTAATCCTTCTCTAATGTGTGTCTGCTTCATACTGAATTACACCAGTGCAGGCTTAAACAGTGATGGTGTCATTTTGTTTAATAGATTATTGGATTAAGACTCTTGCATGCTGAGAGCAGTGTGTGAAACAGAAGGATACTCGCTAACTTTTCTCCCTTTCAAGACTCGTTCACTCCACCACACTGCATCCTATGCTGTGTTTTGGGTGCATTCAGGTTCCAGGAAGTGAGGCTGAGCAGGAGAATGAGAATGAGGAGGAGGAGGAGGAGGAGGAGGAGGAGGAGGAAGGGTCTCTGATCTCTGAGCAGGGTCCTCAGAACCAGGATGTACGTACATTGCATGTTGGGTTTCGTTAAGCGGTGCAGGTTGCTTCATCCCCTCCCTGTGGGAAAGCATGTGACACTTTGGTGGTTTTTTTCAACTGGTAGTTTGTTTCTGTTTGATTCAGAGTTCTTGTTGGCGGCCACAAACTTGTGTTGGTCTTTTGATTAGAGCGCCTCGTCTGGGTTTGCTTTGTGAATGCCACTGAGGTGATAGCTATTTTCAAGCAGCATTATTTGAGAAAACTGTCTCTGTGTTGCCACTAAAATTAATTTATAAGATTAGATATTAGCAGATAAGCACAGCTGGCTCTGGATCAAATTGATTTAGGTTGGGGAGATTAACTAATGGATATAATTGGAAAGTGTGTTTTCCACCCTGAAGCTTGTGTTATTACTTTACATTTCCTGCCTTTCCCTGTCCACATTTTCACCAAACTTCTTTTTGCAATAAGTTGATTTTATTTTATGTTTGCATGGCTTTCTGTGTGCTTTGGAGAAAGGTAAGTAGTGACTGAGTTTATGTCTTTATGTATTCTGCTGGAGAGGTACACTCTTTCTATTTAATTATTTTTTTATGGCTGCACAGTAAATCAAAATATTATCAAATATTGCAAAGTGTGTTTTCCAAATCTAAATGTGATTCATATTGCAATCATTATACCTGTAAATATAATCACAATGTGATGATTATTTTAGCATATGGTGCAGACCTGTTTTTCCCCCTGCTTTCTTTACTTTATTTTGATAAATCAAACGCTGTGTCCCAATTCCCCACTAAGTACACAAAGTATAATACTCAAAAAGCTTGTATGAGTTGGAGCGTACTGTTAATTTACATTATTGTTCCATCATGCAATGCATAAAGAAAAATGGAGGAGCTGCTGACAGCAGCATTAATATAAATTGCGACTGCCTCCTCAATAATCTCAGTATTAGTTTTATTTTACTGGCACTCCAAAGTCAGTTTAATCAGTTAGTATTGACAAACTTTGGAAACAGATGTTTTTTACAGGACAGACATGATGAACTATAGTTAAATAAATATGAGTTAATATAGTGTACAGTATACTGTGTTCAATTCGTGTGTGTGTGTGTGTGTGTGTAATCTGGACACAGTTGTTGTTAATGAAACACTGGCACATTTATGGCTGCATAGAGTGTAATATCACAGCTATACAGTAGATGGTGCTAATGATCCAAATGTCAAACCGAGGGTAAAATAAGACGGATCAAATCCTCCAAGAAGGACTGCAAATATGATGATTGTTCACTTGATAGTATGCCTTTCACTTCAGTAGCTGTTTCAGAGAATATAGTTAAAAGTCTGGATTGCAAAGAAATTAATAAAAAGTTGTATTTTAGGGCTTGGCACAGAAAGAATCTGCAGATGTTCCTAAACCCAAGAGAGGGAGAAAGAAAAAGGTTAGTAGTCTTTGTTAATGGAGTGTATAATCTCTTAAAAATGGTTTGTATGAAACATTTTATAAAATGGTGCGTTATTGATTTCTTTCCAGAGTGATGTTGAGCAGGAGACTGAGAAAGAAGATGCTCCTGCTAGTCCTGTTAGTCCCACAGGTAAGCAGTATCCCATGATGGTCATGGATGTATACATAACAATTTTGGAGAGAATGCATTAATCAGATTAACAAACATATTGCATTGTGGCATTGTAGGACATTTGAACTTTTATTTAACCTTTAAGTAGAATTCTTTGCATTCACCTGCCTTTTGCGTGTGTGTGTTTTGTGACCAGGCGCAGAGGGTCCTAAACGAAGAGGCAGGAAGCCGAAAAGTGAGAAGCTTCTTTTGCTCCAGCAGCAGGAACAGCAAGGCTCAGGAAGTGAAATGTAACTACACGAAAATATACACCCGGCATACATACACAATCCAAGATTAAAGCAAGTCCTTTTTTAAAGATTTATAATTTTTTATTTTCAAAGGAATGAGAGACAATGACAACAATCCACCAGAATTTTTAAAAATCGTACATTACAATGACACATTCATTAAAAAAAAATAAAAATAAAATAACACAAGTCTGTGTTTCCAGTGTATTACCTTTGCCTGGGTGGTGGGACCAGAATGATTGATTCTGCAAGGAAAAAATAATGCTAACATTTTTAAAATTCTGGTCGCTAATCGACCGTAGTCGATATGGATATGGTCTGTACTCGTGGATGCTTACAGCTATTTCTAAACTATTACAGTCATCATAATTACAGTCTGATGTCCTGAGTATGGCGTCCTCATTTTCCCTCCCATTTAGGGACACTGCAGAGTCAGAGCGAAAGAGAAAGAGGGCAGCTGAGGACAAGTCCAAGAGTGGAGAGGAGGAGAAGAGAAAGAAGGAGGAGGGCAAAGGAAAGGATGCAGAGGGGAAGGAGCCTGAAACCAAGAAGAAGAAGCAGTCCAAAGATGACGGCTCATCAGGCTCTGACGATGAAGAGGCAGGCGTCCAGTCCTCACAAACATCATCACATTTAGAAACATCAACATTGTTTCTGTTAAAGAGGCCCAATAGTCCGTATGCTGCGATGCTTTCAGGCACATGATTGTGATTTCTTTTCATTTTAGAAAAACAAAGGCAGAAAGAAACAACAAAACTCAGAAGTGGACAAAGATGTGCGTCGACGGAAAGCAGACGAATTGAAAGAGTACGTATACAAACAGTACCCAGCAGAGGGTATCACAGTCGAAATGATGATCTCATACTATATTACTTTTTGTGGTCCGACCAACAATCACAAACTATTTAAAGGTGCATAAAAACTGGCCGCTTGTTGAATTCCTACTCCTAACAAATAGGGGCAGCATATCACCTGTTTAAATGCTAACTGCTGCTAACTGTTTTCTGTTTATACTTTATGACTGTAGCAATTGTTAGCTTGTTAGCTCAATTAGATTTGCAGCTGGCAACTCAATTCATAGCAGTCTGTGACATAACTTCATACCTGTTAATTTATAATTTTATTATTTTATCATTTTATTTCATGTTTTAAACTAAAATTCTGTATCTGAGAAGGAAGATTTGATTTGAGAAATGACTTTAATATATTAAATGAATTAAACATTTATTTTATTTTATTTATCAGCTACACTTGTCGAAGTGCTTAATGACACTGACGTGTAAAAGGGAGAAGAGAAGTTAATAGATTTCTGGCATGGTTGTTATTCTGTCTTGCAGGCCAAACAAAGATGATGGGAAGAAAAATGAAGAGAAGACAGGAGTGAAGAAAAAGGGTGAGAACTTATCAACAACAAATATTGAATGCAATTAGTTTGTACAGGGAGGTGAATTCAGGCAGTTCAGGGCTCATGTTTAGGGTTTGAAACATATCTTATTTTAATCCCATAAAATAGAATATGTGGTTAAAATGACATGAGCTGATTCAGATATTGATCAGATGACTGTCAGACCTGAGTAATAGAACCTTGTTTGTGGTACAAAGGTCATGAGATAATGTGGCCCCTTATTTTCATAGTTTTTCCCTCCACAGGGTTTTTGTTCCTGCAGACTAAATATAAAGTTGTCTCCCTGTTTTGCAGCGCTGTAGCCTGATGTTAAGGCTCTTTTTAAATTCAATTCATTGTGACAAATTTAACTGCATTTAGAACTCAGTTTCTTGGTGGCTTGAAAAATAAATCCAAAGTCATTTCAGCCAAATAAAACCAAACATAAGTGTAGAGTGTAAAGCTGATGGATATCCCAAAACACGTTTTTGACACTGATAAAATGTTTTTGTTTCTCTTCTATATTTCACAGAAATATCAACTGACTTGAAACTCCAGAGACTGCATAGTGAAATCAAGATTTCACTGAAAATTGACAACGCTGTAAGTTCCACTTACACTCCACCGTCAGATCCTAAACCTCACACGTCATCAGTCATCCTTGTCTGACAACCTTGCAAATCAATTTAACACTGATTTGATTTTCTCCTTTGTGCACTTGACTAACAAAGACAGATGTCTCAGACACAGTCCATAAAATGCTGCGAGACTGAAAGCAGTGTTACATGGATCCCTTTCATCATCACACTATAAAGTAATAGTACCCTAATAAATGACACTATGACAGCTCCCATTATTCGTCTGTTTACTAAACCTCACAGATGTGTGCGTGACCTCAAAAGTACAAACAAAACAATTTTGTTTTGACACAAAAGCTGGTCAGTAATTTATTGCAAGTGGGCCATGGAGGGACCTCCAGCAGTATGAGAGTCAGACACTCAACTTGGACAGTGTTAGTGACCCCAGGACGGAGCAGTAACTAGCCAAGTGCTGGTAAAATGTGCAGGTGTCTTGTAGATTTGCTTCACTCACTAACCCAAAAAAACAATGTTAATCTATTGAGTGACTGGTAGAATTTGAACATTCAAAAGCAATTTAGTCGGTGGGAATAAAATGAAATTTTGCACCCTGCACCAGAACAACAATGTATGGACGTTTTAAGATTTTAAAAAATGAATGCCCTTTTCAATTAGAGCTAAAAAAGATGGTAGTTATGACATTCAGTGACAGAAAAACAAACCATGTCCTTCATCAAGTTTCCAGTAATGCCCTGAAGGGGAAGGCACTTCTAGGAACACTGTTCAGCGTCCCTCCAAAGCCTTCAGACAAGCTTCGCTTTGCTGTATCTGGGTATTGTGAGACTGATACTTTCTTTGGGAAAGTTGTTCTGTGTCTCTATATTGCTGCCGAGCAGGCGGACCCTTTTATGTCCACCATTTTAAAATGCTACTCGCTACATCGATTTTCTTGCCCCATAGATACTGATGAATAAAGGACAGATATGGCCAGAAAAGTGACATTTACACCATGAATACTGTATGTTGAATTTTCAGTACACTGTGGTTAAGTTCGATCATTGGCTGCTTTACTTCAGCATCCTACTTATTTTGCTTTTTGACTTCTGTTGAATACCTATACATCCTTTCTTGCTTTTCTGTCACTTTCATTCCATGGCCCCCTGCTTCCACCTCACTAGGATGTGAAGAAGTGCTTGGATGCATTAGATGAGATTGGTGCACTTCAAGTCACAACCCAGCACCTGCAGAAACACAGTGAACTCATTGCCACGCTCAAAAAGGTAGATTAAGTAAGACTATATCAAATTGAAGAACCAGATAACACCATGCTGTGTTTTAAGCGCTTTGCTGAGCAGTGATGCATGTTTGTTTTCTTTTAATCCATGTTCTAGATTCGCAGATTCAAGGCCAGCCAGGACATTATGGACAAGGCGACTATGTTGTATAACAAGTTCAAGAGTATGTTTCTGGTCGGAGAAGGCGACTGTGTGCTCAGCCAGGTGCTCAACAAGTCTATAGCTGAACAGCGGCAGCACGAGGAGGCCAAGAAAGGAGCACTGAAGAGAGTGGAGCAAGCCAAGGAAAACAACTCAGGTACTATTTATTATACAGTGCATTCAGAAGGTATTCAGACCCCTTCACTTTGTTCACATTTTGTTATGTTGCAGCCTTATGCTAAAATCATTTCAATAAAATGTTCCCCCTCATCAATCTAAACTCAATACACCATAATGACAAAGTGGAATTTTCGAGTTTTTTGCAAATTTGTTAAAAAGGAAAAACTGAAATATCACATTGACACAAGTATTCAGTCCTTTTGCTATGACACTTTAAAATTTAGCTCAGGTGCCTCCCATTTCTCTTGATCATCTTTGAGATGTTTCTCCATCTTGACACAAAAGTCTCACAGCTGACAATGCATGTCGAAGGAACTGTGCAGAGCTCAGAGACGGGATTGCGTCGAGGCACAGATCTGGGGAAGGTCCCCAGGAGCACAGTGGACTGAATAATTCTTAAATGGAAGAAGTTTGAAACAACCAGGACTCTTCCTAGAGCTGGCCGCCCAGCCAAACTGAGCAATCGGGGGAGAAGGGCCTTGGTAAGAGTGATGAACAAGAACCCCAAGGTCACTCTGGCTGAGACCCAGAGATCCTGTGTGGAGATGGGAGAAACTTCCAGAAGGACAACCATCACTGCAACACTCCACCAATCTGGGCTTTATGGCAGAGTGGCCAGACAGAAGCCTCTGCTCAGCGAAAGTTTGCAAAAAAGCATCTTAAGGACACTCAGACTGTGAGAAACAAGATTGTCTGGTCTCATGAAACCAAGATTGACCTGTTTGGGGCAAGACAACTCTCAAATTTAACTGATATTATCATTTGTGGTGGGAAAAATAGACATATTTTTACTCGAGGTCTCAGACTTGTTGATCCTACTGTATATCTGTTCCTTTTCCTTTTTTAACTTATCATCATTTATGATATGATGATTGCTGTAAATGTTGTATACAAGTAAAACATGTACAGGAAGAGTAAAAGTAAGGAATCTAACTTTCCCTTTGAGTTATTTTAAAGCTTGTAGTGTGGTTGGTACAGTGACAGTTGGCTTGGTCCGGTGATGAAGTTGCATCATAAGGCCTGTCTGCTAGTAATTGGTAAATCGATTATGAGCAGCTCAGTCATGTATGAAAACCAACTAGATAACGGAGACATTGAAGCTTTGAGTCAGTTTCCTCTGTCCTTTACTGGAGGACGTCACAGGATCTCTGTGGTTAACATTCTCATTGGAAACACTGAGTGTGATCAGAGGTCTGCACCCACATCCTTGCTCTGTCGACTCACTCTATTGATGTAAATACTGTACTTCCACCGAAAGGAGTGTCTTTGTGAAAGGTCTCTTTTCTGCAGCAAGGCATGCCAAATCGATGGAAAATCGTATTTATCCCAGTAAGGTCGGGAGCACGGCATGTGTGTCATCACATGCTCCTGAGTTCTCCTCTCTGCGGTGTTTTAGGTTGTGTAGTGATGTTCAGTCTGACTGACTCTGTGTCTTTTTCTTGCACCGCCTTAAGACAAGATGACAAACGGTGATACCAGCCCTGAAGACAAGAAGCAGGAGACGGAGAGAGAGAAGCTTCTTGAGGACACCTCAGTGGGAGAGAATCACAGGTAGTTGATACAAACAACACGTACACAGAAAACAGTGTATTATTATTATCTTAGTAAAAACTGAACAACAAAACTGTTAAAATCGATTACACACATCTAATTGACCTTTGCTTTCTGACGTTGAAAATTAGCCCTTAAAACGGTATCAGCTTCTTTTCTGTAGTTGTCTGGGGTTCCCTTTCAGTACTGCATGACAAATGTGTTTCAAATGCATCATATAAGCAGAGAGCTCCAGACTGTGACCATTTTATAGCACTTTTCAACCATTTTTGGAGACAGTGAGACAAAATTTTAAAGCAAGGAGCAACTGTGGGACTTGAAATTGTCATTGTAGATCATGTGAAACAAAGAGTAGTGTGTCCGTTGGCAACGTTTTGACAATGCCAAGATCACAAAATAAAACAAAACATTCCACGATCAATCATCTGATCCACTTCTTCAATATATACGTGGTTACTGGTGCCGGGATGCAGGTGAGAGGTGGTCAGACCCAAGCCCAATGGTTCCTACTGAAGATGTAAATCTTTAAAAACAACTATAAGTATCGTTGATTTAAGAAAAAATACACATTTGGTGCTCAGGACTGTATATGTGGGATTAACTCAAGATAAACTACAACAACCATGATCATTGTGTGGAAGGAGCATGTCAAGAGTGTTGTTGGTGTGTTTTTAATAAGTCTGAGGTACAATAATTCCATTAACATATTTGTTTATGTACTTTAGTGCCCCAAAAGCTCAGGAAGAGTCCACTTGAGGAGTGTCCTACATGCCTGAAGAAAGAGAGGATATTTGCTGCTGTACTCATACAACCTTTGTCCAAACTTGACTGAGCAACTGGGATCTCCTGTCCAGTTCCTTTTGATGACTGATATTGATCACTGGTTTCCAGTTTGCTGACTGTTCTTATCAGTGTTGGCTGCTCAAAGGTTTCATCAAACCCCTCCCCTCCAGAGGTGAACTGACTGACTGCATATTTTATTTTTTTACTTTGTATTATCTTTACCTTTCAGACGCTTTTAGTCACATGCTCATGTCCCATCTGTTTTAATTTAACTAATGACAGTTAAAGAATAAGAACTCATAGATCTGCTGCACTGTGAACTTAGGTCCCATCTTTCAATAGGAGTAGATGGTTTGATTGTGCTCCGTCAATTCAAATGCATTTAAATTGATTTTTTACTTTTACAGACTTAACAGTTGGATTTTAACTTCACTGAATGATTATGGGAAGCACTAAGGTTTAGTCATAGTCATGTGTTTCATTACCACAAAAATAACAGAAATTCATTTGCCAAAGTTTTTTTGCCATGTTTCCTCAACCATGTTCAAGTGTTTTTAAAAGTTGTCAGTTTTTAACATAGATGTAAATAAGAGTATTTTTTGTGCCTGTCTGTTGACCTGTTTCAGCATCGGATAATAAAGTAGTACATACAGTGTAGTACTCCTTGTTGTCTTCAATAATATTCACACAGAAGTCACAGGGTATCTCAAACACTGCTATCGTGGGAGATCTGGGCTGCGTTCTAAATCGCATATTTTTCTTTTTACTTTAAGAGCTTGCTGCAGCTGCACTTTAAGTATAATTGGGACAAACTACCCGTCATAGCATTGCACCTTGATCTTTTAACCCTCTTTTATCCGCTGCAGTCACTAGCACGAGCTTTGAAGTAAAAAGAAAAGGTATGCAATTTTGAAAGCAGCTCTCGGCAGTTCAGTCAATGTGACATATCCTCCATGCAGAGGACTTTGGGTCAGAAAAGCATGCTGGCTTGCATACTGCAAATTGGGACCAGGTGCAGTAGGGCATCCTGGTATTTTAAACTTACTTCATTTGACATACTATGTGGTGGGACTTACTAAATCTCATTTTTCGGACAGGGAAAATTCATGTGAATGCCCTTTCAATTTGGAAGGTCGGAGAAAATTTTGTTGCACGGGATGACGTCATATGACGCTGAAACATGGCAGACAAAAGCAACATTATGTTGGTCATGTTTTGTATAGTCATTGTATCGTTTTCCTTTGCTCTTCCTTGTCACTCAAAAACTGGAAACAGAATTATGGCATCCATGTTTCTCCCACATTCTGACATGAACACGTATGAAGTCGTAAGAACGACGTCGGACCATCAGAGGAGCACGTGAATGCAGCATTTGTCCATTTCACCACAGGGGTTGTTGCTGTGTCGTGTCATCTGACTGGTTGCTGATGTTGCCTGGATGCTGTCAAATCTAATCAAACCACAGATTATCACAGCAGATTAACTGAGAAATTGACTGTTAAAATCTTAATGAATTCAACTAAGGATGTGTTTTCCAACCATTACATTCAAAATATGTGCATTTAAATATTTGTTGATGATTACTTGAGTGCTACTTTACTAAGAACTAAACCAAAGAGACTGCTGTTTACTGGGCTGTTTCATTGATGAAGAAGCCTTCATAAGAAGAAATTCCCAGGCCACTAAAATACATTTTCCAGTTAATGTTAGTTTATTTCAAACAAGAAAGTCAACATATTATTGTCCAAAAATACAAAATGTTTTTCTTCTTAAAGAAAATATAAATTAACAGATGTCAAAGCATTTCTTTCTGAAATATAGAACTATGAACTGTATTATACAGCACTAAATCAGTGACCCGAGCAGTTCAGTTAGTTAAATGCACCAGGGTCCACATAGGGGTAGGCCAGGAAATCTCCCAGCTTGTTGCCATCGGCGTCATAGTGGAGCATCCGGAAGCACTTGTCACAGAAGAGACAGGGGTCACTCGGAGCAAACTGGTCATTGGTGGTAAACCATCTGGAAAGAGCAGTAGTGGAATATTACTTTGTACATTTACTTCTACTTGAGTATCTCCATTTTATGTAACTACATTTCTACTCGACAACACAATAATTCAAATAACACAAGTATTGTACTTGTTACTCGACTACATTACAGATTCAGTAACAGTTTTTAATACCCTGTCCAGAGAAACCACCTCCACATTTGAAGATTTTAAATTAGATTTTTTTAAGATAAACAAACTAGTGACAATCCAAAAAACATAACATATATAATAGTAAAACACTGACAAGGACCATTAATTGACACTTTATGTACCCCACCGGTAAAGAGTTTAACTTGTATTCACAGTTTGAAAAATCCCAAGATGTTATGCAATGACGATTTTCACGCACCTTCCGATGAAGACATGGCAAACGGTGCATTTCTTTGTGATGACCCTGTGCTTGTGTGTGAGGAGTGGATACAGCTTCTTGTCCAGGCAGTCGTTCTTATGGGCCAGTCTATAATGAGTACAAGGAGTGGAAAAAGGACCACAGCCGTTAAGAGGCCTGAGCGCTAACACAGATTGGTCTCACATTCGTGACATTTAGAGCTGCTTTAATGAGTGGTTACCCTGCTCACACACAAAGATAAGACACAGCTACTATTCTGGATTTCCTAGTACGATGAAACGAAATGGGCAGCAAGGTCTTGTGAGAGCAGTCAGATCCTGTCTGACAACGAAGTGCTTTATTTCAAAGGCTCGTAGCAATAAAACAGGGATGCAGAAAGGGCCGGCAAAATCACATCTTGTGATAAATGAAACCACCATTTATAATTGTAAGTAGTTTCACTGCTTGTTAAGGTAGAGAAGGAAATACTCCTGACTGTCTGCACAAAAGTTTAGAGAAATCCTTCTGATAGTTTATGACACATTCAGCCCAGACCAAAGGGCTGGGCCAACTGAGTGGAGCCATGGCGCTATTGTGGCTAAGAACATAGAGGTAGTCCCTGTGATGATGCTTAATTAATTCTGAAGGGATCTTATCTTTAACTGACATGAATTTTACATGTTTTACTGAGACCATATTATACCCATGCAATGAGCCCTTTTCAAGATGGAATAGCAGAAACAGGCGCATGAGCTTCATTTCTACTTCCACACTAATCCGTAAATGTATATCGAAACGCCTTTTGGGCTCAAATGAAAAGATCATGAACAGGGAAGTAATTGGTCCAATGTAAATATAAATAATGATTAAATTCAAGTCAAGAAGTATCCAAAGAGCGGCTGTATGAGATCAACACAAAGCTATTGCAACTACTTGTGTTATTTTATGTTGGGCAAGAGAAAGGGTAGAGGTGTGTAAGCGAGCAGCAGCAACCGCCACAGCCGAGTGTGGCAGGCTGAGAGGCACCTTGTGTCAGATTTCGGTCAATGATTCAGCGCAGCAGCTCTGCTGAATCACTTGATTGTTTATGATTTGCTTTCAATTTGCAGATAGAAATGTGGAGGCATGAGAGGCATGCACTTGAACTCTAAATATTTTCCACTAGTTCCCATTTCAAGATGTTCCTACACTGCAAACATTGTGGTGTCAGCTGAATGTTCTGTCAGTGCAGAAATAGTTCAACTAAGTGTTATGTCCTAAAATTAGCACAAATCAAAATTCAAGCAATCAAGCAAATTCTGCTGTTCGTCTTTTATCTACACCTTTGTTGGGCCTTTACCTTTAGATATTCATTTTATTAAAGCTGTTTTGTGATTGTGCGTCTGTGATTTAGTAGAATATTTCTGTGATCAGTTGACTGCCAACATACTAGCTGTCTGAAGCTAATGTGTCACTAATACAACATCCTACGTTACTGTTGATTTATTTTTGTACACACAGTTTTGTTGTTGCTTGAATAAGTTAATTCATTTTTTTAATTTGGTCAAAATCATGTTTATGTTATCTTTTTCTGATTTGCAAAAACTTCAAAGCCCAACTCTGGTCTTACCCTTTATTGGAAGTGTGTTAAGCTCACTGCTGAGTTCTTCATATACATCATAAATAAGTGCCAGGATCTACCTTCACACTATTATCCAGCTACAGGATAATGTTAGGATTCCTCCCTGTTATACCCAAGGACCGTGACTAAATCCTGAAGGTGTCAACCTGGCCTCTAAATGCCCCAGATACTAATCTGACTGAACATCTGTGGGGCGTGCCGGAACTCGCAACCCACGGGAATCAAAGGGTCTGCTTCAAAAGTTCCTGTGTCCATCCCTCGAAGGGTCAGAGTCGAGTCTGATCCAGGTTGGAGCCTTAGTGGATCAAACTTGTTCCAGCACATCCGACTGTTCCTAAATCGGATTAGCATCTGGGGTATTTGGGGGTCAGGTCGACATCTTGAGCTCTTTTTCGCACTCCTCGGGCCATTCTTAACAGTTTTGGCTGTGTGACAGGAAGCGTAGTCCGCTAGAACGAAGTGTTCTTGGTCTGCAACTGTGTTTGGGTGGGTGGTGTGTGTCCACATGAATGCCCTGACCCAGGGTTTACCAGTAGAACATAACATGATAATGAGATGATTAAAATTTCTGCTATGTGATGTTAACATTCATTTTTATTACCCCTTTTAGTACGAGGGTGAGGGGGTCTTTAAAAAGTTGCTGAATCATAAAACTGACCACTTGTTGGACAATAATGAGAAAAAAAACACAGCACTAACCTGACATCTGTGATGATGACAAGATGTTCGCAGTCTCCCTGGTGGCAGTAGAGGTACGGGAAGCCCACTTTAACTGTCAGATCGGCAAATCGCGTGTCCTCCATCTTGGCCTGGCTGTAGGACGGGAAGTTGCGGGCCTTCACCCATTCAATGGTAGTCCTGTATCATAACACGCAGAAGGCACATCATAGAAATGTCCCTTCAAATACATGTTTGTTCATTTTGAAGTTTTACATCATATTAAACTGAAGTAAAGTTCAGTTTCTGGGAGCTTCCATGTTCATCTGTTTGAAGTGTGATTTTTGGTTTAAACATAAATGTTTAGAGTCACATCTACAAAGACCTCTATCCCAGCACACGTTTCAGAGTGTGAATGGAAACAATATTCGGCTCCAACTATTTCTAACTGTGGTCTCTGGTCTGTCTATGTGAACAGTTATTTTAGTAATTGTCAAGATCTTCATCTTCACCGGAGCCGGAATCACAAGGCATCAGATACAATCCTCTAAAACCAAGATGCCCTTGTTCTTATTAGCAGTTGATTTCATAATCTGCAGTGTTAACAAAAGCACCACAGTGATACTTAAGAATATATTTCCATTGAACTTTTGTTTGAAGAATTCTTGACCTGCCTCTACAGTGTAAATGTTGTATAATTGCACACTGTTTGTTAAAAATAAAACTGTGTAAATCAGTTTGGCGAGGGTTCATTGGTTCAAGACTAAGTGGGAAAAGTTTCAAATGAAAGCCACATGAAAAGCTTTTCCTTTTCAGGAAAAGCGGACATGAAAATGAGATGAGATGAGATGAAAAACTTACATGCTGATATCCTGACACTCTGGGTATCGCATGTCGTTATAGAAAACTCCTTCGAAGAAAAAGAAAGCGGACTTGAAATGATCCTGAAACAGAACACATGAAATGACGACCTTAGAAAACCACACCATAGACACTTTTAATTGAATGTTGCAGTGTGTATTGTTGAAGTGTGGATACACAGTGTGACAAAATAATCACGTTTGGATCCTACAGAGTCCTTCAGAACTCAAAAGAACTCAACGTGTGCTCACTTTGCTGATGAAGTCCGGAGCCATGTCTGGGGTGTTGCTGAACTCTCCGCACACTTGCAAGTCACTGACACAGCAGATGGCATCCCTGAGCTCGGCCAAGCTGTGGGAGCCCGTCATCAGCAGAGTCATGTGGGGTCTGACGTAACAAAACTGAGGGGGAATGGAGGGAAAATGTCAGCAGTGTGGAGAATAACGTTTGGGATAAAAATGCCCGGAAAAGATTGTCAGATTTGAAGGGTTTCTGTCACCCGGCTCACCTTCTCAATGATCGCGGGGTAGTAGACGTTGATGGTTAGAATGACCTCTCCTTCAGGGATCATGTCAGTCACTGCTTCTGGTGTCTTGCCGGAAGTTAAACGCTCCTGGAAGTCACAGAGAGAACGGAGCCTTCAGACTTGGATCAAACAGCCGTATATTAAGAACCATGAAAGGCTACACGTCTGGCACTTCCACTGTCAATCAGCACAATAGGTATTGAAGCATACATGAATGACGGCATTGCAGCAATACTTCAATAGACCTACCAGTTCATCTGCATAGAGGTCGTGTCTGTTCTTGGAGAGTTTTAGAGAAGCTTTGTGATCTTGTCTCTTTTTTCTTTGTCTGTTCAAAACAAATCACAGAGCATTTAATCGGATAACACACTCTTCATTTATCCAAGACAAATGATCAATTGTCATATTGGGGAAAAATCATACACTAGTGTTTTCAGCGTTGGATCTTCAGGTACGACATCTGTATCGGGCGGCTGATCCTCAGGATGGCAACGGAGCGAATCAACACTTGAAAGGAGAAAAACACAGTTGTGTCACTACTTTGCAAACATGGTAACAAACTGGCAAAAGTCAGCTTTTAACAGATAGAGTAGATACATTTCCCTTTGTCACATCATACTGTAGCATAGCGAACAACATCCCTCTGAAATGTAGTGTAGTATTGTATAAGTAGAAAGGGGCAAGAAGCACTTCAATTTTGTACTTGTAGTAAATGTACTTAGTTCGATTCCCCACTGATTATGTCTTTCATCCGGTCATTACTATTACCTCCGCTAAGGAGATCGTGCTTTCACCGTGTCCCTTTGTTTGTTAGTTGGTTGGTTGGTTGGTTGTGCTGGGTCTTGGCCCAAAATAGACCCCATTAACTTTTGGTGCAGATCCAGAAAAAGGGCAGGGATCCAAGAATGTTTCTTTTTCTCATCGTCTTTAACATTGCACGATAGGTCTTTTTTTTTTTAAATATAATTTTTGTTTATTTTGTCAAGGAATACTGATCGGATCTTGATGAAAAAAAAAATCATCATCAAGTGTAGCCTATTTAGGTGGCAGGTATCTATGAGGGGACTGTTGGGCCTTGGTAGAGGTACAGTATGTGCTCTACTACTTTTGCTCTGATGCAGCAAGCAATCTTCCATGTAACTACTAGCCTAACTTAAGTTATCAAACAAATGCAGTGGAGTAAAAGCCCACCCCCCCCAGCTGCGGGTCGAAGTACCCTTGAGCAAGATACCAAATCCAAAAATGCTCCTGATGAGCAGGTCGGCACCTTGCGTGGCAGCCTCTGCCATCACTGTATGAATTTGCGTTTGAGACTGAGTCAATGTGACAAATGTAAATATTGAAGTAGAAGTACCTAAAAAGTGTACTTGAGTAAATGCACTCAGTGACATCCATCACAGCATGCAAAGAAAAGACTGGTTATGTCTTTACTCCAATGGTTTAAAGCTGTTACTGTTATTTATTGATTGTTTTGTAAATTCTCTGTGGGCTATTCTTAAGTGAGGCACCTTATTTATTCTCGACACTGGAGTCAAATTCTTAGTATAAGTAAAGAGCCAATCACAATGTTTGTTGACAATAACTTCCGGGTAGAAACCCCCTGCATCAAGTGGCTTACATACAATTTCATTTTCTCTTGTTTTGTAATGTTTTTTTTCCTGGAGACCTAATTTACATTGTCGGGCCACGGAAATAAAGAAAATGACAGCTTGAGTTTACCCAAAACTAGCAGTGACGTTAGCTTGGAGAGTGTTTTATTGAGGTGTTAACGTGTAATTACGTGACTGTTTGTAAACATTGAAATGCAGAGACAGGAAAAGGAAAGAAGAAACACTTTCATGATGAGACACAGTTCACGTTCGCCGTTTCTAAAACCGTTTAAATAGCTGGCTAACCGTCAGCTAAGCTAGGCTGGACGTTAAGTGTACGATGCTCTCGCTACCTGCAGACGGACTTCAGGTCGGCCAGCACCTCCGCAGTGATCCCCATGTCTTTGGCAAAGTTAGCGTCAAACGTGTCCTCGTCCTCCTGCTCGTAGGAGTAGTTGCTCGGCTTCAGGCTTTTCAGCCACTCGTTCCTAAAAGAGCCGATATGAAATGCTTTGGTGTTCACATCTGCGTATTCATAGTCTGGGATGTTTGCGTTGGTATCTGTCGACAGCTTGGGCGCCGCCATGTTTTCCTCTGCGACTACGCTGTGCGCGGTGGGTCATGGGTAATGTAGTTTTTGCGACGAGAGGCAACAGGTTGGTGTAATATTGGCCCTTTTCTCCTAATTTTACAAAATTAAGCCACACGGCCACACCTAACACCCCCACCCCATCCAAACAGCCCCCGCACCACCAGCATCACTTGCATCAACAGATGATACTGGCCACACGTAACAAAACTTGTGTTGCCTTGCCTTACCTCTTGACTGATCTTCCTTGTGGTTAAAATAGACTTTATAAGTTACATGGTTTAAATAATGATCACATTCATTGCCAAGTGAAGAATGGGGCTCATAGTAATGCAATTTGTCAATCACCTTTACCTTCAGATATGAGGTGTAGTAGCTCATTTTTACAAGAAACTATAAATAGCCTTGCAGTTGTATGCCCCCAATGCCAACCACTCAAGTTGCAGTACACATCAGTCAGAGTCAGTATTCCTTTATTGTCCCACAACGGGGAAATTTGTTTGCCACAGCAGCCAAAGGACAGAATATTTACAAAAAACTATAACAATAGCCAAAAATTAACAATATAAATGAAAAAAGGTAAGAAATAGAATAGACTTGTATAAACATATAAACATGATATTGTACAAAATTAACAGCAGTGAATTTTTATTTACAATATAAGTAATAAATAAGGGTATTAAGACACATAGGGGCCTGTAGTCAAGTGGAATGGTTATGACCTTTTTTGGTATATGGTGACTAATTTCTAACGAGAAACATGCTGTCTTAACTTAAGAGACTATTTATAACAGAGGAGTACAGAGGACTGATAGAGCGCTTCATCACATGGTGCAAAGACAATCACCTGAAGCTCAGTATCAGCAAAACCAATGAGCTTGTGGTGGACTACTGCTTTATGTGTACTAGTGAGTAAGTTCATTGAGAGAGACTAAAAACAGTCAAATTCCTTGTATGTGTTCACGTGGCCAATAAAGCTGATTCAAGCAGAACATGAAGCTGCAAATTATGAAATGTGGACGCCTCACACACGTCTCAACCTGACAGCAGAGAAGATCTCACAGTCATCTCAGTTTCTAGGTGGGCACTCAAGATTAGTGACACCAATTATCTCCTCTTCTGTTCCTGAGTTATGGCTGAATAATGGCAAAAAATGTTACAGTGAAAGCGACCTTTGTCCTTTTGGGTATAACATGTCATCACTTAATCTTTTTTTTTCCTGTTAAACATTTGACATTTGTGAAATGTTGTCATAATTAGCGTATGAATTCTCGAGTTATAGCCCAGAAGTTTGTTTTGTGGGGTCTCAGTGACCTCAGTCCATCCAACGTTTGTGCCAAATGTAATGAAATTCCCTCCAGGTGTTCCTGAGATAACGCATGTTCACGAGAACGGGATGGACATTTGGTCACAGTGATGTTTGACCACCGAAATCTATTCAGTTTGAGTCCAAGTGGACATTTCCTTCCTTCCTTCCTTCCTTCCTTCCTTCCTTCAAGAGTGTTGCAACAATACTTGAATTTCTAACTTTGAGACAGTATCATGACAAATTGATAGCTGATATTCAATAGGATTTTCAAATCCTACTGGGAAAAATTGACTGACAACAATGAGGGCATGAAATGATAATTTTTTATGAAAAGATAAATATGACACCATGATACAACTTCTCATGGCTAATAGCAAAGAACAGCAGGAAGACTGTAGTATACACTAAATATGACACTTTTTCCAAAAACATTTGTTATTTTTATTTGTCTTCAGATTAAGCCTTCAATATCAATTATTGTGTCATGAGAATGGGATGGACAAATGTGTGAACTGCGGGAGAGACAATCTGAAAACATATTCCTTTAACCAACACACATATCAAATATTTTAAGAAGCAGTAAAAAAGGACAAAAAGATAAATAAAAAAAATGTTCCTGACATTTCCTTTCATATCTGTCTGATCATAAACTGCTCCATTCGCCTGTCTAAGACTTTTTTTTAAAACTAATCTTCCATTACCTCTTCAGATCCTTTTAATGACATCTATCCATTTGAAGAATAAAAGGCAGAATGAAGACTTAGAGAGTAGAATGTGGTGAAGTTAGAGAAATGACACAACCATAACTAATTTGTTAGGCAGGGATATTACATGCATGCCGATTACTAGAAACAGCTACCAAATAAGTAAAAAAACAGGCATTGTTCCGTCAGAGTGCGTCATTTACTACAGCTCTAGGAATTTAAGTAACAAAATGTATAAATAGTTTGTAGCAATTTGTGATGGTGATGCCTTTCCCTCCTCTGCCTCTCCTCCCCCGTCTTACTCCCCGTGGTGGAAAGTATATTTATTTCAGTACTGGGGAAGTATTCGGTTTCTCAGCAGAAAGCTGCATAGTAACAAGACGATCAATGTTATTCACTTCACTCGTAGTCCTTTTAATGCTGTGGTTGATCGGTGAATAAGACTCTTAAGGAAGATCCAGAGGGACTGAAACGTCAGTAAAATGAATTAATTGTGATGCAAGAGTCGCTCTTGCATCACAATTGATTCATTTTACTGACGTTTCAGTGCAGGATCTTCTTTTTCCAAGACTGTAGTGACACTTTCCAACACGCCTACATTTGAGTTGGTTGGATGTGCGAATATCTTCTTTACAGTTTTTTTTTTTTTTTTCAATTGCTAAAGCACAATTTCTGAAACCTTGCTCCATTTGCTGAAAACATTAAACACAAAACCTCAGCTTCGAGCACTATTTACAAAACTTCTGACTCCTCGTGCAAAATGACACTTTCGCCTCAAAACAGATTTACCTGTGCTCAAAACCAAACACTGCTCTCAAATCATAAACAAAGCGTTCAAAATGATATACACTATCAAGCAGTCAGTAAACAATACACCAAAAAATGGAAAACACGTTGTTCAAAACATATAGTTCTCAGGGAGAAGTACATTTTAAATCTCAAAACAAATTTCATATTTTTCCGTTACTGTCTTTTGATGAATGAAAACATGTTCTATCATAGCAGCTCAAAATTGATCAGAAATTATACTCTGCTTTGCTCTTTGCAGTTTTTTTTTTTGTTCTTCCTCCTCCTTGTACCCTTATTTTTACAGTACTGTACCCTGCATCTCACAAACTTGTCCTTTGTTTCTGTGATACTATAATTCTTGTTCTTTGTTGATATGAATCTGCAACCAGTCAAAATCTAGTCAGTACTGTAAACAAATGGAATGGACTTTCTCCGCCCCACCTTCAACAACCTGTTTGCTCTCTGAACTGGCTTATATTGGTTGTGTCACATGATTTGGAACAAGTGAAATCAATTTTGAGTGGTTGTGTTTAATCAATGACATGTGTTCTCTATTTGTACTTGATTGTTGCCACTTGTGTTTACCAGTATGGATGACATGTGCATTCGAGTGCAGAATGTGTTTAGAGTTCTGCTGAAGTGAGATCTGCAAATTGTGTTTTACCATGTGAAATGGTTTAAGGTATTGACAACAGACTGCACAATTAGCTAAATGAGTTCAGGCAATGGGTTTTAGTGTTTTAGCAATTGAGAAAAAACTGTAATAATAAAATACAATGAATTAACACAGATTAACTCAGTGGTTTCAAACCTTTTTTGCTCTCTCAAATGTGTATGAGTTGTTAGCAATTCCACTGAAATAAGATTTCTACCGTAAGCTTTATGAAAGAAAGAAGGAAGAGAAAACACAGTAAAACAATTAAAAATGTACATGACAAAAATGTGTGTTTCTGCTCACCAGGGCCCCCAGCAGTCTAGCTGGTGCCCAGGACAAGCTGATCACCAAAGGCCCACCCCTGCATAATTTTATTTTAAGGGTTAGAGGGCACTTTTGGCCTGGTGTTCCCCCTCTGTCTGTCCCCATACAACCCCCAAGATCTACCTTGCATGGGCCCTTGGTTGGGAATCACTGTACTTAACTGTATGTGAAGGAGCCACACCTCAACCAATTACAGACATTAATGTTAGCCTGTTAAGGCATTGTCAGATCATTATCAGGGCCATTATCCCCATTTTACACGCTTGTTCTGGGCACCTGTGGGGTCATCAGTCTCACCTGCTACCTGCCTCTGCAGCTGCAGCTCACTATTATCTCTCAGTATGTGGACGACACAGGAGCTGCCTCTCAGTCTATGAGAAATCCTTCTAACAAGCTAATAACATCACATCAAACAGGTCCGTTTATCCTAAATTACGCACTTTATTGAATTTCGCTCAGTTGGAGCTGCACCACCTTGTTTGGATTGCAGTAAGTTTATCTTGATGCCATCTGGATAAAATATATCTCGGAAAAATTGCTCAAATTGCCGGAACAGTCAGCTTGAGAGTAAAAAAAAAAAAAAAAAAGCTTTAAATGGTCGGTCGTGCGTGGAGAAACGTCCTGTGTCGTGAAGAGACACGTGTCGCTTGGCTTCGGCCACTCCCGTCTCTCTACACCTTTATAAATATCGCGAGAGGCCAGAGGAGCGTCCTGTGTGCGAGCGAGGAGAGCGCTGCTTCATAAGTCTGACTCCGATTCCAACATAAAATGGACACGACAGATGCTTCACTACAACAGGTAGGTGTTTAACTGCAGACTTGGAGCAATTTGTTTTTGAAAATGTTTTCAAATCTTTTTATTTATTCACATCATTCAGGTGTGAGACAGGAGCAGGGAGGATGTAAATAAAAGTAATGTTTTCCTCTCTATGTTGCCTCATGTTCACCTGCAAAAAGATCAAGCGTTGCTCTTCATGGGTATGAAATATATATTGTGCATTTTCCTGATGGTGCTTCTGGACTTTTACTTAAAACAAAAACAACTTTCACTGCAGGACTTTTTAATTGTAATGGGACACTTTAACATGGGTGTGTTTAAACTTTCACCTAAGTAAAGATCTGAGCACTTGGTGGACCAGTGTCATTGATCATTGGTGACTGGACCTGTAGCACAATAAGCTCACGGAGGTCTGATCACAAGAATCCAGTTTCCAATTAAAAAACTGACTTAAAAGTTAGGATTTTCTTTATTCCTCCCCTTTCTTCAGGTGGACCTAAGCCATCCCGGTGAGGACGCAATGTAAGTCATTTTTCATTTATAGGTTTTTAAGGAATCGGTGCTTGTATTTGTGATTGGCACATGATGTAAATAATAATCAGATATACTGTAGATAGTTACAGGAACAAATTATCCTTGCAAATATGATGAAATGTAATCATTGCAATGCACAATATAGTACACTAGAGGTCAGTAGATATGTGTAAATGATCTTAGTCATTCTTCAAACTGTGCATAAGTACATTTAAAATACTTTCTTTTTCACATATTCAACTCACTAACATGCATGCAAGAGAGACTTTAACAGCTGAATTTCAACCTATGAATATATAAAGAAGTAAAGCCTGAAGTTTTCTAGATTTAAACTTTCATGTCAGATGTATTCAGTGGTGGAATGTAACTAAGTATATTTACTTAAGTACTGTACTTACTGTACAATGTTGAGGTTCTTGTACTATCATCACATCAAAATACTGTGAGTATATCTATTTTTCGCTACTTTTTTTACTCCCACCCCAAAACATTTTGAAGGCAAATATTGTAGTTTCTACTCACAACATTTATTAAGTGTAGTCACGAGTTACTTTGCAGGTTGCATGTTATGTCAGAGCCAAAGTATTACACTTTTAAATTAATGTATTTTATCAGCAATCGGATGATTAAAAAAAACAAAACAAAAAAAAACACTGGACATTTAGGTAAGCAGATGACCTATAGTATACAGTATGTACATAGATTTAAAACAATGTATACTTTACTTAAACTTGTATTTCTAATGCTTAAGTACATTTATTGCCAGAAAATTACTTGTGATACTCTAAGTATATTTAACATCAGGCACTTTAAGACTTTTACTCTATGGGTGACTTTCACTTTTACTAAAGTAGTATTTTAAAGGGGATGCCCATTTTCAGATTCATAATTTTATTTTGGGTTACTAGTGGAATAGGTTTACATGCTATAGTGCTGAAAAACACATCAGTTTTCTCATACTGTCCAGTGCTGCAGCTCTGTATTCCCCTTCTGTCTGAAACACTGTTTTAGCTCCTGTGTCTTTAAGGCCCGCCCCCCCTTCCTGAATATCTAGTCTACTCTGATTGGTCAGCTCACACATGCCTGACTCTGCACCGCTGACAACAACAGAGCAACTGTGCCAAATAATTTCTTACATGCCAAACTAGCTGCTAGGCATACATTATGCAATTATGTGACACAGTAACGTAGCGTGACGTCTCGACGTCACTAAATTAAAGGCGGGATTACTGACGAGGCGTTTCAGGAGCAGTGTTTTCTGTGGGAGAGAGGAGTTTCTGTTGGTGCAGACCTTGACCTTTATAACGTTCAAGATCTTTTACATGCACAAGGATCCGTATAAAACACTGAAGGAAAGGAAAAAACAAAAAAGCATAATAGGTCTCCTTTAACATGATATCTTTACTTTTATTCAAGTATGACTTCTGGGTACACTTTACAACGCTGGATGTTTGTGTGTCTTTTAGATGCCTAAATTTGCCAATCTTTCATCCAGGTCACACAAAATGGATTTAGAGTCTGCGCTGAAGGAATGCACCACCGCCTTAGAGCTTTTTCTGAACAACAGGTTTGCTGACGCTTTGGCGAGCTTAAAACCCCGGTAAGTTATAGACACTCAACTACAATCTTTTCTATCATATTTTTAATATGCCTTTTTTTTTTTTTTTTTAAATGACTGCATTTGTCCCCTTTAGGAAGAATCAGAGCATGTACCACGCAATGGGCTACAGCAGCATCTTGGTGATGCAGGCAGCCATGACCTTTGAGCCGAAGGACATGGATGCTGCCATGACATCACTGAGAGAATCCCTGCAGACATGCGAAAGGTTTCAACAATTTCATATAAGTTTTCATTAAAGCTCAGGATGTTTACTTTACGTTCAACATTGGGACATGTGGTGCATCCCTGACTTCCTGGAATTAATTCATTGGTTACCTTGATCTAAAGAGTTAAGACACAAACCTGCCGTTTTAATAAATTGTCATCATTTACTGTTTGTCTCTTAACTTAGATTTCGGAAGAAAACTGGAATAGTGGAGACTTTAACCAGCTTGTGGTACAGACAGCCAGCTGAGAGCCTGACAGAAGGTAAGTGATGAGTTTCTACTATCTCCAGACTTTAATGAATACACATACTTGAGCCTGTGTGACACGATCACCATGTTGACATACAGGAATTTTGTTTTTTAATATCAAATGTATATCACCTATCTTTTGTTCTATGGGCTACTGCAAATGTCTTGCTCGGGATTAGTGGTATTATCTTCTCTCCTACAAACATTTGCATCTGTTAACCTAGACCACTGATTACAATTTAAAGGGTAGCTCCAGCAATTTTACACTTTAAAAGGTGTTTACAGCTCTTGGGGAGTACTACTGCATATGTGTTAAAAGTTTTGAGGCTCCAGAGGAAGCTGCATGCAATCTGATAAATTGCCTCCAGTGATGTCATTTGGTGACATAGGCTAAGTTGCACTGTGGGTAATGTAGGCATCAGATTTTGAAAAGGAAGAAGAATGCGTGGAATAAACAAAGGCAATCTCTCTGGCTCTGTTGCATCAATTTTGATCAGTCAAGCAGTGTTATAGAGTGCATAGCCAGAACAGATGACTGTTTTTCAAAGCCTGGTGCATACATTACCCATAATTCAACTGGCATTTTCCCATACTGTCAATACCCTTGAAGTGTGCTTACAGTCTTGAGCAGTACTGATGAATATGTGAAAGAAGTAGTATAATATCTTTTGTGGCTCTAGAGGAAGCTGCATGTAATCTGATAAATTGCCTTCAGTGATGTCATTCATTGGCTAAGTTGCATTGTGGGTAATGTAGGCACAAGGTTTTGAAAAGCAGTCCACTGTTGAACTCATTATGTACTGTTTTTAAAAACAATGATTAAAATTGACACAGCAGAATCAGTGTTGCTTTACATCTCCCTTATTCCATGTATACTTCTTCCTTATCAAAACCTGGAGCCTACATTACCCACAATGCAATTTAGCCACTGAGTGACATCACTGGAGGCAATTTATCAGATTACATGGCAGCTTCTTCTGAAGCCACAAAATATTACTTTATATTACTTTTTTTTTTCCATGTATGCAGTAGTACTACCCAAGGCCTGGGAACACACTTTAATGTGTAAAATTGGTGAAGTTACCCTTTAACTTCAGAGCTTGTTGTTGTTGTTGTTGTTAAATCAACCTTGTTCAATATGTGATATTTTCTTCCTTTAACAGAAGAGATGCATGCAGAGCTGTGCTATGCTGAAGTTCTCCTGCAGAAAGCAGCTCTCACGTTCCTGGATGAGAGTATAATCGGCTTCATCAAAGGAGGGATGAAAATCCGAAACAGTTATCAGATTTTCAAGTAAGAAACTTAAAGGGGGCGATAACCAAACGCTGAGAAAATGAAAAGTAAACATAAGTATATTTTAAAACGATCTGTTGTGTCCCCAACCAGGGAATGTCAGGTCATGGCAAATATCACAAAAGAGACGGAAAGTCAGAAGAGCACACACATTCATTTTAAGGGCGGCGTCAACATGGGCATTGGGTCATTTAATCTGGTGAGAGCTATGGAAACCTTACAGTCATACAGTAGGCCTCCATAAAAATGCATTTCTGCTAAATCTTGTCGACATGTTTTTATGAATGCAGTTTATTTTATGAACAAATCAATACACCGTCTTTGAACTTCTTTTTATCAGATGCTGTCTCTGCTCCCATCCCGAGTCCTCAGACTGATGGAGTTCTTGGGCTTCTCAGGAGACAGGGTAGGTGCTATCAGTCTATAGACAAAGACCGAGCTCACGTCTCTTTTCAGTACAACTCATAATGTGCTGCTTGTGTTTCTAGAATAAAGGTTTTCTTGTCAAATCATAGTCATTTGCTATTAATCTTACAGGAAGTGGGTTTGTCAGCGTTGAGAGAGGGAGCAGCCAGCAACAGCCTGCGCTCCATCCTCAGCACCCTGACGCTGCTCATGTTTCACCTCTATATTACAGTGATTCTGGGTGAGAAGACGCTGACAAATTTCTCTCCAGGGATCTAAATCCCCATGCCTCTGTTAGTTTTTTTCTTATTCTTTGTTCTCATGTTCTTCCGTCAGGTACTGGTGATGGAAACCTTACTGAGGCTGAAGCACTGCTGCAGCCTTACACTGAAAAGTTCCCTAATGTGAGCAGTGTGTTTTTTCCCCTGATGCTATACTGATGAAAGATGTCACACATTTTTGCTCCCTTCAGCGAAATTGGCATTATTTTGAATTAAATTGCTTGTATGTTGTCCATATAGGGAGCCCTTATGCTTTTCTACACTGCGAGGATTGCTTTGCTCAAAGGAAACTTCACATTTGTGAGTATTCACAGTAAATGCAATCTCTGCTTACAAAGTCGTTTCTGTTGAAGTGAAAGAAAACAGGAAACCCGTGTGTCTCTCTGCAGGCCCAGGAGAAGTTCCTGGCTTGTATCGCAGCACAGCAGGAGTGGCGTCAGATTCACCACCTGTGTTACTGGGAGCTCATGTGGGCCTACTCCTTCGAGCTAAACTGGAGGGAGGCGTATCGATACGCTGACCTGCTCTGCAAAGAGAGCAAATGGTCGCAGGTAAATAATGTAACCTTTCCCTCTTTACCTTGTTGTTTGTTTTTTTTTACCTTTTTATGACAAGAGGATTGCTCTCCTTTCGTAGGCCATCTATGTATTCCAGAAGGCCGCCATCTTGAGCATGATGCCAGAGGAAGAAGTGACTCAACTGGGGGAAAATGTGGTGGAGTTATTCAGGTGTGCTAGAAAGTAACGTTACTCGTGTGCACAATTTGGTTTGAGGTCTGTAATCAATACTCAGTAACTGTGAAACATGTGGTTTGCAGGCAGGTGGATGGATTCAGAATAAGGATTGCTGGGAAGTCGATCCCAACAGAGAAGTTTGCAGCAAAGAAGGCGCAGCGATACTCTTCTTCTGACCCGGTGAAACTCGTCGTCCCGGCTTTGGTGAGGACACGTGTGCGCTCTTACTTTCAATGAATCAACATTGTTGTCAAGCCAGCACTCATTTTCAAACAACTTTTTCTTTCTGTACCACAGGAAATGATGTACGTATGGAACGGTTTCACGGTAGTCGGCAAAAGACCAGAGTGGACTGAAAGTATCTTGATCATATTAGAGAAGGCAGAGCAGCAGCTCAGAGAGGATCCAAGTGAGATGAACAGCAGAGCTTTTACCCATTGACCAATATGTTTACTTTTTTAGCACTGACACGAAACTTAACAGCATTTAATTTAATCCGCAGACCCATCAGAGTATCACCTGGATGACCTGTGTGTTGTCCAGCTGCTGAAAGGCCTGTGTCTGAGACAGCTGGGGCGTCTGGTCCAGGCTGAGCTCTGCTTCAATCATGTCATTTCCAGGTGCGTTCATCTCAACAACATTGCAATACACACACAGCATCGGAGAGGGAGTCTACTGCACAAATTCAATCAAATCACTGTTCATCTTTGATTTATATCAGTGATAAGTCATTCAGCTACAACAATCAACTATTTTCCAAGAGTTAATCAAATTAATGTTCTTAAGCTGATTTAAAAATTAAGTTTGATGCAGTTCTTCGGTACAATACCATCAATCTCAGGGCTTTTAACAGTGTATTTTTTTTTCTAATACAACTGAATAAAATATGTTTTTTTATGTTTATTTGCAGTGAAAATGATATCAAGCACGACGCCTACCTGGTGCCATACACCATGTATGAGCTGGGCCTGTTGCACAAGCAGAAAGGTGACATCAACACGGCCATCACCGTCATCGAAAATGCCAAGTAAGTATTTTTCCTTTACGTCAAGGCACAACTGTTAGAGTAGCATCTGTACTGCTGTATTACACAAAGAGCTAATAAGTGATCTTATTTGTAGGACGAACTACAAAGACTACAACATGGAGTCGAGGCTTCACTTCCGCATCCACGCAGCACTCAACACCATGGGCTCTTTCGCTGCCAAACTTCCGCCTTCACGTACGCCTGCTTAAAGACTGGCAGGAGGCTCGACAAACAACACAGCGTTAACCTGACGCAAACGGGCTGTTCACATCTGGTTTTACAATCCGTCCTGAGTGATCCAATCACAAGTGGACAGCTTCAAGCCTGTCAATTCACACCTGTCATAAAATGCATTACAACATGTGTTTTGAGTGATTGGTCTCACTTCCCTGCTCCACATACAGAAACAGATAACCTTTTTTTTCCCAAATATAGCAATATCATCATGTATAACCTTGGCAGACTTACCAAGTAGGCCTAAATAGTTAAGGCTGTGTTGTAGACGGCATTCCACAAAGTTTATACCGTTTCTTTAACACAACAATCGCAAAATTTAGGGTTTTTTTTAAGGGAGTCTGGCGACTTTTTCTTTCATAAATTTGATGTAAATGGTGAAATAATTTGAAAGTGAAGCAACTCCTAAAATCATGCAATTTGTAAGGGAGATATTGCCGTTACTACTGTAGTTCAATGGTTAGTTGAAACGGACAATGTGCTCACAAAGGCATGTTGGGAGTGCTCACAGAGCGTACTTAAAGCTGTTGACTTGTGATCGGATCACTCGGGACGCATGACGATGCCAAATGTGAACAGGGCCAAAGTCTCACAACCCTGTTCGGTGCTTTCGACTCTGACTATACTTGAAATCCTCCAGATGGTACATCTTTCCGTCAGCCCCTTTGATAATGGTATAACTACACACTTACTTTGTCAGTATGGTACAACAGAGCTCTGAGCTGCAACCCTGTGTCATCTTGTAATATATCTGAAATGAGTTTTAAATTTAAGGAAGAAACCGTGAAGTAGACTCTGCTGGAGACTTGATGAATGGCTTTGAAGATGATGTTGGTTATTTCCAGTGAATACACAACAGCTTGTTAGGATTGGAAGTAAAGAGTAAAGTAAAGCAAAATGTCTTGTGAATGAGGGGAAAGAAAAATATATGGATCAGTCTCCAATAATGTAATATCCAATTTGAAACATTTTACTTGTCTTACTTATTTAATTCATGAAATTAAATCTTTGTTAATATTTTAAGGATGTGGATGATTTTATAAACTATATTTCCTGGTACAATTCAGCCATGTTTTACAGCTAACAATCTTCTTGTACATAACAAATATATAAATATGTTGTTTTTCTTTCTTTGCAGTATGTATTTGTATTTATCTGCTTTGGTAAATGGTATTTACTGAATAAATCTTATGAGTCATGTTGTTTTATATTTCATCCATTATTATTAGTATTGAAATTCCCCAGACATATGCAAAGGAGGTCTTGCAAGTGTCACTGATAAGTTATCTCCTCTCTGGTCGTTGGTGTGCACCTCACTGTGTGCATATTGTAACGTTTGGGAACCCGCCGTGGGGTCTGTCACAATATTTTTAGATAAGGTCTTGTTACAGATTTTAGAGGGATCCAAGTTTTCACTCCTAGAAAACATCTGTAACAACAATGTGCTGCCACAAAATACATTTCAGGGGGACGTATTGCACCCTAACCCTATGCTACATTTCATTGACAACTATAGATGTTTACATAAAAAAAGATTATAAACTTATTAAATACAATACAAACACGCTTGTGACCCCCTTTTCCCCTGTCTTGCGGGGCCCCTTGTCACGCTGCAGTTGTCTGAAGTGTTTTTCAAAAAGCAAAGATTAGAGAAAAGTAAAACAAAGTGTCGCAACCCTAGATTTATCTTGTGACTCTTTGAAGCGAGCCTGACCCTATAGATTAAAGGAAAAGTTCACCCAAAAATACAAATTCAGTCATTAACTACTCACCCCTCATGCCGATTGACAGTCCGGTGAAGTTTCGTAGTCCACAAAACATTTTTTGAGCCTCACAGCAACTGAAGTAGATGAAGACTGGTTTTGAAATGTTATGAAAGCAAAAAAAAAACATAAAATGGCTTCATACAGCTCGCCTGGCATAATCCAGGTCTCTGGAAGCCTTGAGGTCCATAACTGATTTAAACACACAGCATTTGATCCCTAGACATGCAGTCGAGCTCATGCAACAGTTTTAACTCAGCAGCTAAAGTGAAGATGTTGGCTTTAAAATGGGCAAGCTGTGTGGAGCCATTTGATTTATATTGAGTTTACTTGTAATGGAGTATTTTTACATTTCTGTACTGGTACTTTTACTTGAGTAAAGGATCTGATGATTCTTTCTTTTTCCACGTATTTAAAACAAACTAACAGTAACACACTGCTGTATGTATTGATGACAAAACAGTCCCAGGCAATGTCAGTAGGGGGGCTTTAACATGCATCTCTACTGCTGCCTGTCAGTGCCCGTGACCACGTGTTTTGACATGATCAGCTGACTCTGCCGGAGGAGGAAGAGGAACGAAGATGGAAGGGAACAGGGACGAAGCAGAAAAATGTATAAAAATAGCGACGAAAGCCCTCGAAGCCGGAGATAAAGAGAAAGCGTTGAAGTTTCTCAACAAAGCAGATAAGCTGTACCCGACTGACAGAGTCAAAGGTGAGGCCGTTTGCCACTGACTAGCCTAACCTAGCCAAGTGTTAGCTCGCTAGTAGCTGACGTTTGATAGATAACATCACCCGCCGTTTAAGCTCAAAGCAGGTCACCTGTTGACCAATATATAACGATTACAACTATTGTATGATGAGTTAAGGTCAGTCAAGAATACATCATGACATTCAAGTAGATACGGTGGTTTAAAGACAGGAAATAAAGCATCACACATCCGAGTTAGCGTTGGCTAAGTTGTCGGCCTAGCGTTGTCTTAGCTAACATGGCTAGCGCTTCGCAGCGGTGGACTTCGTAAGTAGCCTAAATTGGGGTTGTAATCCAGATGTAAGAGGACGTTAAGTGACCAAAGGTTGGCCTGTAACTCTGCTTGAGATAGCTATCAGTGAAAGCACTGTAATGCCGCTACGAGCTAAAGTTAGCTAACCGTGAAACCATCAAGAGCTAGCAGAAAAAGCTAGCTGTCACAACTGTCATTCGTAGTCTGGAAGTCGGGCTGACACGTAAAGCATTTTGTTAGCTGTTATTTTACTGTCAATTCAAGGTATAGACTTTTGCCTTGGTTGTTATTGTTGCTGTGTCAAGGTTGTGGACTTTCCAGGGATTTTGGTGAGGGCAAAGCAGGCAAGTGGAGCCTGGAGAGGGATGTAGCGTCAGTTGGGCTAGCTAGTCCTTTCCAGTCCAATCCTTTAATTGAATGATTGACCCAGAGAGAGCCTCGAAGTGTAGGCTAATCCAGGCCACTCAGCTGTCTGCGAGATGACTGCTAACAGGTTTTAAGGAAGGATGGGACTGGCATAAGTGTTGTGGATTGTTAGTTCCTTAAGGCTGTTTGATATACAGACTTGTGTGGGAAGGGAGCCTTTGTTAAACTGTAACCTGGCATGCAGGTGGATGTCCAGTGCTGTGTCCTGTCTGCATAGTAATGAACCTGCACAGGTCCAGCTGTGTGTACTAAGCAGTAATGACCAAGGCTTCCAGGGGAAGCTGGTAGGTAACTGGCTTGCCAAGGCTGGACCTTGAACACTAAGCACACTGTGTATTGAAAGGAGAGTAAAGGGACTGTGTGAGATTAGAGGTCAAAATCTTGATGGGGGATCAGGAGGCGTTTGTTACTTTTAGTAACTTTGTTGTAGAGCTGGGCAATAACCTCAGGAAGAGCCGCAGAGCAGGGATCCCCCTACCAGGACAGACAGACAGACATGTGATGTACAGAACAACACAATCACAGTTTACAAGTGTCACTGACAGAAGATCTGATACAAGGAAATGATATAAAATACATGTGAAGAGTGTGGATCCAGGAAGGATGGCTGAGCCGGCAAGGCATCGCCAAGTGGTGCCCGAGTCACGCGACCTCCGCTCCACCATGGTGACTTGGAAAAGGACAGGCCACACAGAAAATTAGCAATAGAAAAAACATCAGAATGAAAAGGGATCACATTTTACAGAAGTAAAGATATAGCAGATAGTAAAACAGAAGAGAGCAATGATATGGCATAAGTGTTGCCTGTTCCTGGTTTTAAAGGCTGCATTAAGTAAAGTAAAATATTGTGATATTTGATTTTGTCGTCGAGTTGTAACATTTGTAAAGTGCTTCTGAGAAGATTTCAATTTAACAAAGTATATATTGTGTATCGCAATATGGAAGAAGAAATCCAAGCTGTTTTCTACTGACGTAAACGGGAAAATAAATATTTGGTTTACTTTAGTTGTGAGGGGACAGCGCAGATTAATAAAACGCATGGTGATGCGTGAATAAAAGTGCCAGAAGTAGCCATAATGCTGTTTTTTATCTGTAGTGTCCTGGCCATCGTCTTTAAAAAAGGCTATACTGATAAGGGAAAAAAAGTAATCAAACAGTGAAAATAGTAACATGAGGATATATACATTAACACCAGGTCCCTCTGTACCTTTTAGTCATGCTGAACAGTGCTGTTTGACACTTGAAAGTCAGTGAGTATGTCAACCTACAGTCGTGAGATGTCTCCCCGTTCCTGCAGAGGCGTTCACAAGGTCGTGGAGAGGTTGCACAGGTCTGACAGTGAGTGACTCGGGAGTGTGTCACATCCCCTGATGTCGCAATCCGGGGCAAAATGTTTGACAGAATAAGGCAGGTCAAGGCAGCACCTGCACACCAGCATTCCTCACAGCAGCCACATGGCGGGCTGTGCCTGTATCACAAAGCCCTTTGATATTTGTGACCACTTGTCTTCGAGTTAGCGCAGCTATGTCAGTAAGTGAGTTATTAACTGGCTAAGTTAACCCAGTATTCTCCATTCTGCTGTGAATGCGTTCAGATTAAAGATGGAGGATTGTATAGACTGTGTAATAATACATCAAAATAAAACTTCAAGAGGAATGTATTTTATCACTGTGGGTAAATGAGGGTGTTTAAGCTGCAGAAGTTGGGAAAAGCTGTAACACACTGCTAGCATACAAAGCAGAACAATGGATTTTGCAGAGAACATGTTAAGTAGCCTTGAGTGCTATAGGAAAGAGGGATTAGGGTTGTGTAAAAGGCAATAGTTGTGTGCTTGAGTTACATGAGAACAAACTGTGTAATGATGAATAATGTATTGTTAACCAATAGGGAACATAATAACAGTTAAAAGCATTTCTGCTGCCAAGCCAGAGATGATGAGGCTGCTCTACTGTTGCTGTGTCTTTCAGTATGTATTTTTGACTACATTTCCCACAGGGATAGCAAGTTTTATCCAGGTCTCTGTGATGCACTGTGAATAAAATACAGCGGGCACATGTTAAGTTTGCATTCATTATGAGTTTAAAGTCTAAAACTACCTGTCGTCAGAGTAAAATGGGCATATTTTGTATTTATACAATTAATAATACAAGTTACCGTCAAATGGGTCCTGTCGAAGAATTGTAGTGTTTTTAATGTATAACAGTGATGTTATGGACCAACAACTTGTTTGTGGTCCGCTTTGTGCCTTCTGTTTGAGATCTGGCCACCGGATTTAAATTGATTTTGATTATGGAAAGGAAAACTGGGCGTGTAAACAAAATGCGCTGCACACTCACTGTTCCTTGGTTTGATGCACTCGCAAGCTTCTTTATTGAGTGATCGAAGCCAGTGCTTCCTTGCACTGCACCAAATTAGATTTGTTGTCTGTTTTTCTGGCTCAAGTGTGGCCCTTTTCAACTATGCTTTGAATTAAGAGCTATTTAAAGGTCTGATTGGGCAGTGGTCCAGCAGGACCTTGTGAGGTAAAAGTTCAGCTCACAACACATCATGACACTTTGCCTGGGTGCTGTTGTACTTGAAAATCTTTCAACTGCAAGTAACTGTCATACTTTTATTTTTCTACATAAAGCTGTGCAGTGTAATTATGCTATATCATTTACAGCTGTGTATCAAAATTATATTGATTCAAGCTCTTAATATCCAAAATCATTGTGTCATCAGTGGTAGAGAAACTGTCTGATTACTCTTAGAGGGTCACGTTATCCTAATGTTAAAACTTATTCATGTAAAATCTTATTTGTCGGCATTACATCCAAAACGCAGGAGCTGCAGGTGAAATGTGTGACAGAACGGCATTGAAACGAGGATTGTGGTGCTGCAGAGATGTCTTGTCATACAAATCTTGTTCTCCATCTGTAAGAAAACATGTTTGGTTTGGTAGAGACCCCAACAAATGTCACATCATCATGGTTTTAGTAGTTTTTCAATACAAAATTTAAATTGTTATGCAAAAATGATTATTCCCATTTATTGTTAATATACTGTATATTGCAACTACAGTATCTGTAGTATCAAAATGATTTTGAAGGTGTTATTTTAAAAAGTTGCATAATATTGCTTTAAGATACTGAAGCTAATAATTTGTCATTTTCTTCCTCAGCTTTGTTGGACGCGTTAACGAGGAACGGCAGCTCAGCGGGTAATGGGGCATATCGTAGGCGACCAGCAGAAAGCTCGGAAAGCACCAGCGCCCAGCCAGAAAGGGAAAGCCACGAGTCTGCAGGAGGCGACTCTTCTAAAGGCTTTACCAAAGAGCAGGTGGAAGGTGTGCAAAGGTGAGAGTTTTACCATTCACTAGGTCCTCCATTTCATGCTGTGTTTATTTTCCCACTGGTTGGTACTATAACCCATAATCCCGCTTCTGTTGGCTATTTTGGTGCTTTCCTACAATCGGCCCTGTGGCAACGGTACTGTTTCTATTATGCTTGATTAGCCCGTTCATCTGTGGCTGCGGTGTTGTGCACACACACCTATCGCCATGGGAACCTCTTCAGCTTGGTGCCATGCCAATGAGAGGAGAAAGTGAGAGACATTTAGCAGTGTGAACTAGATACCAGGTAACCACTACATGCTCTAATTTTAGCCCGCCAGATACGACTACGGAGAAAAAGAGGTAGGAAGGCAGTGCGTTTTATCTGCAGCATATAGCCTCCAATTAGATCGTAGAGCTGGCGATGGCAAACTGAGTTCATTGAAAGGATAAACATGCTGCTCGTCATTATGCAATCCTAACAGTGTTTTGCTCTTACACATAGGTAGTCACTGTATTCCCTGGTGTTTTTATGCTAAATCCTTTGGGAAGGCTTCAGTGGGTTAAAAATTGCATCATGTCTTCTAAGAATAAGACCAGTTGTGCACTGTTTGCATTACAGTTGTCTCCCATGTGACCTCATCAGCAAGCTTACTCCTCTCACAACTCAGTGACGGGTAGGCAAGGCAATAACTCAATGTTTAGTAGATCTAATAAATTCTGTTAAATTTAGGGCTATCAAACCTGCGGTCATTATTTACGAGGGGTGTTAATCACAATACGATTGATGTAAATACTTTAGACAACGATTTGATATTTGTTTTTCACAAATCTGTCGCTGTACGATTTTGATTCAATTCAGGGGCCTGTGGTCGATATGAAACAAGATCATCTGCCTAATTTAGTCAGTTACAGGAGAGGCTGCCACCACTTTCTTTTCTGCTTTCGGCCAATAGTAACAGAAATAACAACACATGTATAATTGTAACTGCTTAATAAAGTTTACTTTTAATTGAATACACTAACACACATAAAACATTGCTTAACTACATGAACATGTAACAAAATAATAAAATTCAGCTGTCTCCTGAAGGAACACCACGGTTGAAATTCAGCCTGCATGTTTTTTCAGCCTAACGTTGTTGAATAAGAGCAGCTGATATTGCTGTAGAGCGAACAAGTTAGTGGACCGCTGAGTGATTTGCCCTGTTAGTCTGTTGACCCATCGTTTCTCACTGCTGATTTATTCATGAGAGGGGAGGTCATATCATATCAAGCTGTTCTTGGACGCATACAGACGCATCTTAAAAACTGTGATACAGATCAATGTTTTCACTTTGCACCAATCACATTGGATCGTTAATCATGTAATTGATATATCGATCGGGACTGATGGATAATTAAACCCCTGTTATGTGCCTATTCATACTCAGTTGGACATCAATTACAATGGCAACAGTGGAAGCTTTGAAGCATTTGGGTCAGCACTAGTTTAGTTAATAATTCCCAGCTATTTGTAATGAAAAATGTATTGGATTTTCTTTGTTTTACACGTGTGGATGTGTGTATGATCTATGTATAACAGTGGAACACAGTTATTTTACTTGATAATCAGTTAATTATTCTGAATTGATGTCTGGAAAATACTGATGTTCATTCTGTCATATTGCCTTTGACCAAATAGTCCAGCCCTAATGACAGACTGGAATATACATCACAGGACAGTGTATGTGCCTAGCTACCTTCCATGATAAATAAAATATACAGGCTTGATTCCCTCCTTCCTGTTCTTGACTCCAGAAGAACTAAACATACAGTGTATACGGTCTTTCACTCTGTCTTGCTAAATGCATGAATATCTGTGTGGCTAATGGGTTTTCTAAATGCTTATTATTGTCTGTGTGAGTATAGTAACTTCATATTAGTGAACCACAGGGGATGTAAAGATTGGTAAGCTTTATAAAGCTATGACCTCATTTTCTCTGCGAAATGTGCTTCCAACATCACGTATTTATGTAACTATGGTCAACACCATCAACATGTTATTTTCAGGGACAGTCTGCACGCCACTCAGCTGCTTCACTCTCTGTTCCTGTCTTTCAGAATAAAGCGGTGTAAAGACTACTATGAAGTGCTGGGCGTCAGTAAAGAAGTGGGTGAGGACGAGCTAAAGAAAGCCTACAGGAAACTAGCGCTGAAGTTCCACCCAGACAAAAATCATGCACCTGGAGCAACAGAGGCCTTTAAAAGTAATTGAAAACAATGATGATTCTTACAAATACTGTAGACAATGCAATCTTTAAGTAGCTAAGTAAGTATCCCCTCTTTGATTCACCAACCATGTTCTCCTTCAGAGATTGGTAATGCATATGCAGTGCTGAGCAACCCAGACAAAAGACGGCAGTATGACCTGACGGGAGGAGAGGAGCCAAGCAGCCCGGGTCACTCACATGGAGGAGGCTTTGACTTCCACAGGGGCTTCGAGGCTGACATCACTCCTGAGGACCTCTTCAACATGTTCTTTGGAGGCGGCTTCCCCTCCTGTAAGTGCGAAAGTTTACATTACTCATCAGTCGTCATTTCTCACTTAAGTTTGATTTATTCCTGTGATGCGACATGTTGTTAATTTAGTAGTAAATGACCTTGACTTTATTTAGAAGTGTTGTTTTGTACAATGAATTCTTCTACTTTGACTGAACCCATAAAAAGTCACTCATCGAATGGACTTTCTTTCTAAATTATGCGACCACTCTCTGGTGTGTTGTAAGTCAGACCAGTCCATGTTTGTTAGGATGATGGGTGCACGCTTTCCTTCTCCTCGTCAATAAAATTGCATGAAATATAGTTTTGAATACTGATCTCTGACGGTGGGTGTAATTGCTGACATATTCCATAACTTTGTATCTGACCTCAGTCATGCTGTTTTTTATCTACAGCAAGCGCACACACCTTTAACAACAGCAGAACGAGCTACAGCCATCAGACGGATTACCGACAAGAGAGAACGGAAGAAAGGGGTGATGTACGTAAATGGGCTCAGATTTTGGGTTGTATATTTAGTGTGTAATTAGCATTTTACTTGCCAAATGTACAATGTAATTTTGATTGCTATGCACCAAAAGAAACTACCTATTTGACTGCACATTATCAGAGAGGTGTGCTGCTGAAAATGTACTCATTGTGCTGTGTTTGCCTCTAGGGGGGTTTCTCAATGTTTATCCAGCTGATGCCCATCGTGGTCCTGATTTTAGTGTCAATACTGAGCCAGATGATGGTGTCCCCCCCACCCTACAGCCTCTACTCTAGACCGTACGTACACACACACACACACAACTCAGACAGCTAACCAAAATCAGGTCATTCCTTTCCTTCACAGACTCAGGTCATCAGTGTGTTTATCCCCTCCAAGTTCCACTACTGCGTGGTACTTTACTCTGGTATTAGCAGACGTAACATCCATAGACTACAGTTGATATAAATGCTGCTGCCAGGCTTTTAACACGTACAAAGAGAAGCGACCACATTTCCCCGATGTTGGCTGCCCTTCACTGGTCACCTGTTAGTTTTGGATCGATTTTAAGATTTGAGGATGTTTTCTTGGGTTTTGGAAACACTGATCCATTTTCTGAAATTTTATAGACCAAACAACAAATGGATTAATCGAGAAAAATAATCGACAGATTAATCAAAAATGAAAATAATCGGAAGTCGCAGCCCTAGATAATATATAATAACTTGAGCATTGCACATACATGGGAAAATTACTATGCTCGTCAGCATTTTTCACAACCGCTTCTTCTGCCTCTATCTGTCCCAGGTCCACAGGTCAGACTGTAAAACGGCAGACAGAAAACCTGCATGTCGACTACTATGTCACTAGAGATTTCAAGTCGGAGTTTAAGGGCTCAGCGCTGCAGCAGATTGAGAAGAACGTGGAGGAGGACTATGTATCTAATGTCAGAAATAACTGTTGGAAGGAGAGACAGACAAGTGAGTGACCACTGTTATAATAAACCCTCAGAACTAGATAATTGAATTCAATAATAGTTCTTGCTTTGCACTTTATTCTTCATGGACTCTTGTTTCATCAGTCACATTGTTTTTCTACTTGTCTCATCCAGAAACAGACCTGCTGTATGCTGCTAAGGTATACAGGGATGACCGAATGCGCAAGAAGGCAGAGCTCATGACCATGGATAACTGCAGGGAGCTGGACAGACTAAATAACCTATTCAGAGGCGGATGAGTCGGACGCTTTTAGATCCTGTAAATGTATATGAATAGATGTGTATGTTCATGTTTTTTTAAGAAAGAGTCTTTACACTAGGAGCAAAAAACTTACTGAAATAATTTAGCTCTATTGTCGAAGTTTTAAAATGTCCCCCTCCACATATCTCCCCCTGCCAGCTCCTCTCCTTCCTCACTCCAGCCTGACCCCAGGAACCGCCTTGTGACGTCTTAATGAACCAACCTACACACACGGTTTAAAGCCCCAGACCTTTCCTTTTTTTACTCCGCTTTTCTTGTGTTTTCCTGAAATCAAGAAGGACAAGGACACTTGATTGTAAAGGCATGTGCTTCAAGTAGTGAGAAGAGGCATTCTGCACAAGCAAATCTCCGTCTTAAGATCAACAAACAGCTCTCGGCATCATCTGCTTGACACAAATATAAGATGGGAGACTTTGTAGGTTCATATGGAGGTGCTGTCCTCCAGCCAAATCCATTTCTTTGAAGAACACGGGAACAAAAGATGGAACTAAAAATAAATCATCATGCTTTCTCAAGCTTCTGACTCACCTCCGTGTGTGGGTGAAGATCGATGGATCATGAAGAGACACCTGCGATTTTGCTACTAGAGAACATTTTATGTTGTCCACTTCAAAATGAGAAGTTGGTTGGGACTAAACATGGAAGGACATTGAAACTGTTGTTCATAAATGGTTGTACATTTTCATTTTTGAATGTTTGAATTTTATGCAGTTATTTAAGTAACTATAGAAGGAAACAAAGTTTTTCTTCAGTGCTCGCCTAATCATTTAAATAAAGTAAAATTATTACCATAGACTGTGTTTATTTTTGTCTGATTTAGATATCAAGAGGATCAATCCACCAAATTAAGATTTAATAAGATTAAATAACAGATTTTCTCAGATATAGTGGTATGTAACCATGCAAACAGTTTGGGTTTTATTTGTCCACGTGTCATTTCTGAGATAACGGTGCCACACCTGCACCGCGGAGGTGAATGGGAATTAGGAAATGGGTTCATCCTCTTTCAAAAATGGAAAAATATAATAAGCCTAACCATGTTATGCAGAATGAATCATCTCATAATGTTATGATATATATTGTGTTATTGTTTTATATATTGGTGTGTTGACCTTTTAGCAATTTTGCAGCTGGTCAGGGTGGAGGTATTTTAAAAATGGTACATTTTGTTGTGTAGTTATTTTTTAAATTTATCTTAAAATTTATCTATAAATTTATTTTTTAGATTTGTAATGTAAAATCTAAAATGCAGTCAGCTGTCAAATGACTGTGGTGGAGTATAAAGTAGAATATTTCCTTCTGAAGTGTAGTGCAGTATAAAAGGTCAATACTCGAAGAACAACTTGCTCAGTTTGGTGCTTAAATACAGTACTTGCTATGCACCAATTAGGACTTAGAAGATGTTTTGAGCAAGGGTACTATAAAGAAATGCATTTTTTTATTATCAAACAGATGGTAATATCTTTAGCTGCAGTTATTGTACTGAAAGATAATATAGCTGAACTCCCTGACATGTAGTCGACACAACAGGGACTCGCATCCACAGAGATGCCTCATGTAAGTAGCCTCCATGGCCTCCTTTTTTATATATTCTCTATTCTGTTTTAATTTTAGTGGTAAACATGCAATCTCTATTTTAGAAAGAATATAAAATATTCAAATATGTTAAAAATGATGCTAATTTGTTAGCAGGTAACTAGCTTAATTTTGGGACTGATGATGGATGATTTGTATGAGAAACCAATATTTAAAATCATTTATGGATTATTATAGTTACAAACATTATTTTATGGCAGACTGCTCCTGGAGCAAACGCTGCTACCTGTGACATCATCGTGATTGGCTTATCAGCGGTCACATGACGGCGACAAACCCGGAAGTGATAACCAGAGCTTGAAGGTAGGCTTGTACCTCCCCGGTGTCTGCTTAGTGAAATGAAAACAACTGGAAGTGAAACTTGACATGCAGCTAAAACAACACTTTGAGGAAAAAACAATCCGAAATTAAATCGTGGCGGGAAACGCGTCGGCGTTCAGTGGACTATGCACTCCAACAGCTTCATCTGTGTTGTCCTGCTGGGTTTGTGCTCCTGTGGACTCCTCCATCATGTGTCAGCCTGCAAACAGGAGCCAGAGACTCCGGACTGGAGGATGACTCTGAAAACTATCCGTAACGGCATACACAAGATTGACACGTACCTGAACGCAGCACTGGACTTGTTTGGAGGAGATGACGGGCTGTGTCATTACAGGTGTAGTGATGGTGAGCCGGCTTCTCTCTTTGACCTTTACAGACATTTGTCAAGTCAACAGCTGATTTTATATGTAACTAATAACATTAATGGGGGCTGTGTTTCATTTCCAGCTGACTTACTTCAAGGATATAATTGTGCTTTTCTTTGCTATATCAAGTGAAAATGAAATACCAGGAGACAAGCTGAATGAATGTAGATAATGCAACACTTGGGAGCTATACATTATCACCAGTCAGCCATTATATTGTCTGTACTGATGTGTTTATCTCTGACGGTAAGATAACTGACTGTGCCAGAACAAGACACATCATCACCTTTGCTCTTCTCTCACAGGCTACAAGCCGGTGCCTCGTCCCGGGTACAAGCAGCCACCACCTAATGGATGTGGGTCACCAGTGTTTGGATTTCAGGTAGTCTCACAGAGTTTAGTGTCTGACACGAGCAAAGTTGGTGCACACAGCAACCGAAACTGAGTTCTGCATTGAATATTTTAGCTTTCTAGTCAGATATGTTGGCTTTTAAATGCAAAAGATATATGTACACACACTATACAACATACTTAATTCACATTACAACAAGGTAATATGAAGTATAAAATATTTGTTCAATAAAAAATGGATCTTTTTGTTGTCTGGCAATATTGCAATACTCACAATAACCATGATATCAATATAAAAGAAATGATAAATTGATGTCATGTTCATGTTCACAACATATGATAATATCATCTGAATAATCCAGTAAATATATTCGGCCATGTGTGCCTTTTGTTTATGAGTTCATCTGGTTGGGTTTGAACTATTAATCGAGTAGTTCATATCAGCTGTGCTTCATGAAGGCAATAAGAAGACCCTCCTCCACTCAACCAGCATCTTGTGAAGGGAGTGGATGACGTTGGTCTGTTTGGTCTTACCCTAACCCTCTTGTCCATCACCATCTCAGACTCCTAAAATTACTGAGCTGGCCTTCACTTCCTCTTACTCTCCATAACACTTAAATGTACCACATAGTGGATATGTTGGGCTCAACCCTTTATATAACAAAAGTTAGCTGATCCTTAACAAAAATGTTAATTTTTGTTTGAGTTAACATTGAAATGCAAATAGTGGGCAATATATTGTTAATAGATTTTGTAACTCTCAAATATTGACATTAGTATAGGGCTGATGATAAAAAAATCCTTAATCAGCCAGGCTTTGGTAAAGAATGCTAAAAGATTGTACATGTTAAACAAATAACATCCTTTATTTTACCAATTTCTTTTACACAAATAAATGACATGAAGTAGAACAAGGAAGGCTCTATATCCCATCTTTTGCATAATAAAATATAACAATAATTTTTTTTTCAGTTTGATATAGGAATCCCGTCCATGACCAAATGTTGTAACCAACACGACCGCTGCTATGACACCTGCGGCCGGGAGAAGCACGACTGTGACGAGCAGTTCCAGGACTGTCTGGAGACCATCTGCAGGAATGTGCAAAGGACTCTGGGACTGGCCCAAAGTGTCCAAGGTAAGAGGCCGAGCCAATGTGTTCAGACTTGGTGCAGACTGAGATTGGGTATGAGAATCAGGTGATGGCCTGCAGGTGATTTGGCAGCGAATTTAAGAGGATTTGCACAAAGGGCGAGCAGATGAGCTTTCTACATTTATTCACTTGCATTCTTAGGTTGTTTTTTGTTCTGATGATGGTGATTAAAAGGTATTTTCCGTTTTTATTTGAAAAATGAATGTAATTCATCGATATTTCTGTGTGTATTTGGAATACTAAGATATTCCTGAAAAATTGGATTAAAGGAATCAGTCAATAATCAGTAGAAAAATGCAGATATCAACTATAAACATACAGTTGAACTTTTAAAAGATTATTTTTGTATTACTTTTGTACGGTGGCCCTGAGAGCTCGCAGCACTGCAACTTAAGAAAACACATGCAAAAAGACAAAACACAAGCAAATTAAGAAAACATCTTCAACAATTTGAAAACACATGCACAGCATTTAGAAAACGCACTGCAAAGACCACAACTGCAACACATTAGAAAAAGGCGATGCAAAGACCACAACACAACACATTAGAAAAAAGTGATGCAAAGACCACAACGCAACACATTAGAAAAAAGCAATGCAAATAGACCGCAGCACATGTCCGGACACGCTTGTTGTTGACGCAGATCTTGAGTCACAGCGCAGCACTTACTTTTGATTTTATTTTCCAACACCACTGACGGAAAGAGAACCTTAACAGCGCTGTGACTCAAAATCTGTGTCGTTCTTTTCTAATGTGTTGCGTTGTGGTCTTTGCAGCGCCTTTTCTAAATGCTGCGCATGTGTTGTCAAATTGATGAAGGTGTTTTCTTAATTTGCTTGTGTTTTGTCTTTTTGCATGTGTTTTCTTAAGTTGCAGTGCTGTGAGCTCTCATGGCCACCGTACTTTTGGGGCTTTTAGAGAATGTTCATGCCGACTCACTGTCAAATTGTCATGACTTGGACACTTGAATAGAACAGAGTCATGTTAATGTTAACACCTGTGTTTCTCCCACCATGACAACTCAAAATTTGAGACTTTTTACACTGATGCACCTAGACAGCAGGGCCATTTTTAGGAAAAACAACTAGGTATTTAGATGCTGCATCTTTACATCAAGAACGGTATACAGTATACTCTATGTAGGGTGCACTTTAACAGTGGCGGACGAGGGCACACTTTCAGGACATAATTTAGGGAAGAAGCTTGGAAGACATTTGTAAAATTTCACATCTGTTGTCTTATAAAATGATCAGATCAAAAAAGTTATAGAGCAAGCAAGTGAATAAGTGTGCAGACAGTTGAAAACACAGTATGTCCAGCAGGGGGCAAGATAGAGCTAGTTTTTAAACACTGGTAATCTGGATACTGCCATCTGTTATCTGTATCAGTGACCCTAATTGACTTTTATTCTTTAATAGTGTCTCATGAGCACCACATCACACTCATCCTGTCTATGATCAATGAAATGACATCTGTATTGCTCTGAACTTGGCTTAGGGTTTTAAAAAAATGTTGCTAGTTCTGTATTGGTCCCGACACCGTGCTCTCTCAGCTGCTGTGATTGTGGCTCTTGTGTTGAGGCACTTTAAATTTTGTTCAAACAAAAGTAAATTCAAAATGATATAAATTATTGATAATGAATTCTGTATTGTTCAGTAGCGTATGCTGTGTTTTAAATATACACAAAAATGTGTCTGATGTCACGTACAGTCATAGCAGCCCCTTGTTTTTAAACCATCTCACCTTCCCTCTGTCGTGTATTTGCTCACGTTCTTCTTCCTGATCTTTCTCTTCTTCTTGGCAGCTTGTGAGTCAGCAGTGACTCTGCTGTTTGACGCTGTTATGCACCTGGGATGTAAGCCATACCTGGACAGCCAGAGAGAGTCTTGTGTGTGTCAGTATGAAATGAAGAGGGAACTGTGACACCGGCACGGGGTCAAGACTGCTGAACGAACTAATTGAAAACATTGACTGTGTATAAGCACAATACTGACAGAACGATGCCAGCAATAAACTCTTTATTCAGACTTAGTATATAGATTTCCTCAGGGATACAGCTTTTGCACTGACTTTTGTCCATCGCCTCCCTTTTATTGAAATGTTGACATCTATTAGACATGAACATGTGAACATGAAATGTACTAATTTTAAATGGATAATTAATTTGTTTCCTATGCAGTTAATTATTTATATTTTGTTAACACTGTAATGCATTTGTCCTGTGATGTCCTGGAAACAAGGTGTTTAGGGTTTTTGTGGCTTTTGGAAGCTTTGTTTTCCCTGTAATAAGCACCAAGTTTACATAGGTCTCTTCAGGAAACATTTAAGAAATTACTAGGAATTAATTGACTGCAAAATCAAACATTACCGCCACATAAGGAACATGCGATTAATAAGTAAGTTAAATATGTCTGTTTCTACAGCATCTATTTGTGTTTTTCCCTTTTTAAAATGTGTATAATGTCTCATGGAAGGTATTATACTGGGCTACCTGTTGTAACTTGTCATGAAATTAAAGAAACACATAAAGCTTTTATTGACAATGTGTGTGTGTCAGTCAGACGATGTGTGTGTGTCAGTTGTCATCAAAGAGAAAACTGTGTGTCTTTTAAGCAGCATCCTTTAACAAAGAGTCTGAGAGTGAAGTCAAGGGAATCCTAAAGGTCTTAGATTAGGCTCCCATCAACCCCTCATCCAAAAGATTCAATACTTTTTTTTTTTTTTAATCATGTATTTGAAGTTGACGTGAGAAAAAGGGCACTGAAAAACTGTGTGGATTAGGATGTTTACCTCTCCTAATCTCATGCTCTGCCAACCTTAATCTCCCTCTTATTGTTTAAGATTTATTAAATCCTTGGAATTGAATGTTTCGAGCTGCTATGGCCCAAGGGGAGATGCAAGATTGAGAGCAATTTACAGAACCAAAGAAATGGCTTAGAAAGAGCTGCGGCACCTCGCTCGTAACAGGGAAACTGTAAAACACATCTGGTGGCGGAGCCTTAACCCATTGGGCCCAGGCAGGCTTAACGATGGAAGAACTACATGATTGGGGTCGCTGATTAATCTGTTTTTCCTTCACCACTGGGGGTAGAAGTCCACCGTGGAAGGTAGCTCCATCCTGGTGATATGCTGTGCAGTTTTCCCCACCCTCCGTAGTGCCTTATGGTTGAGGGCGGTGCGATGCAATCTTGTGACAAATGTACTTACTGTAAGTCGCTTTGGACAAAAGCATCTGCTAAATGTCCTAAATGTAAATGTAAATGGATGCGGCCAGTAAGGAAACTCTCAATAGTGCTCCTATGGAGGTTGCAGATTATCCTGGGGTCCCTCTCCCTGTCCCTCCACGTGGTCCACAACCAGCTTCTTTGTTTTGCTGACATTGAGATGGATGTTATTGTCCTGGCACCGGGATGAATGCAAATTGTAAGGGGTTCAGTTAATCAGTTACTGAAGGTTTCAATGAACTGCCCAAAGCACTTTATGATTGTGGAGGTGAGTGCTAGTCATGTGGGCAGAGGGCTTTTGACTTTTTGGGTACATGGACAACGATGGTCTTTTTGAAGCATATGGAGACTACAAACAGCAGTAAGAGGTGTCTGTGCCATCCAAATCAGCAGGGGTTTGTGTGCCTTTTGTACTTTCTTTAGCTGGGAGGTTTGTTCTCAAACTCAGATAGCAAAATTGGACCAGACATGTTTGTCACGCCCACATTGCGTGCGGAATTATGGCACTTGGCACAAGCGGTATCATTTCACTGGTATGCTGGCCAGATGAGTGCGTCTGGTGTGGGCTAGTTCTGAGCCACAGCAATTTTGCTATTTGGAAGTGTGCCACTGAGATAGGGTTGTTGAGGGTTAAAAAAAACAACTTTGTGGAAGTCTTAAACAACTCCATGGAGGAGGCAGGGTTTGAATAGTCAGGAGAATTTCGTCAGAAATATCCTTCTGTCTTCCCCCTTTTTCTGTCTGTCAGAAACCAGACGGTATGCCCAATTGTAGGAGCTTATCTCCAGGGGTAGCAATGCGGAATTTGTCCCAGTCATGGAATAGTGGACCATCTCTTTACAGCACAAGTATGGGGTACCAGGGCTGTTGCTACAAGCCATCTGGTTATATATAACAAAAGCCAAAGATGTTTTCAGTAGGTCTTGGCTCCGCCAGGTTTGTCGGGTGTGCCCACCATTCTCTTTGATAGGATCTCAAGTTGCACCCAAGGGGAAAACTGTTTTTTCTGGGTTGGTCTATGCTATTTGCATATGATATGGTTCTTTTGGCTTAACCAGACCATGACCTCCAGTAAACACTGAGGAAGTCTGCAGTCGAGTCCGAAGTGGTCGGGATGAGTGTCAGCCAGAAAAATGGTGGATTTTTCTCTTCCAGGGTGAGAACGAGTTGCTGCCCCAAATGAAGGACATATCGGGGTATTGTTTACGAGTAAGGGTAAATGGAGCGTGTTTGACAGGAGGACTGGTGTGACATCACCAGTAATGTAGGCATTGTGCCAAGGATTTGATGGGTGGATGAATGTTGCAAACAAGGAAGTCCTGGCTGTTGATCTTTGACTGACTGACCTGAGAGCCTCTCGTGTGGTTGTTATGCTCGACCAATGACATTCAGGGCAAGGAGATGAATTCTGGCTTATCCCAGGTGGACTGACGAAGCAAATTCATTTTCCAGTCGTGCCAGTCAGAGTGAACCTGCAAGCATGTCTAACACAGATGAAGGTAATGACTTTACAAATATGTTTAAAAGTAGAGTTGTGGATGCATATGTTGGTGTTTTTTTATTTAGAAAAGGAAACACAATGACATTTAATTTCAGATGTAATTTGGACATCACCATTGTGTTTACTGTCCTTTAACTGTGTTCATACACAAGTGCTGTCACAAGTTTTCTTTCTCTTCAGTCAGTCACTGAGTTTGTACAACATGTGAGGGAGTTTTTTTTTATATCATTTTACTTTTCTCAATGTCGAGACTTAACTGCTCTTTCTTTACCAGGGAGTGTTGCTACAGACGGCATGACAGCCACAGACACTACGGGTGAGTGCTTTGCACTAAGTTACATACTATTTTTAAAACTTGTTTCTTGGGAATTTTTAGAGAAGAGAAGATGTTATCAGAGCAAAGGTGAAATAAACAGGATACGGTTGATGAGAAAAAAAAGGTTTTATTGCCACTAAAGTCATATCACAGCCAATCTAATTATGGTGAACTGTTTGGTGAACAAACCAAAACTGATCAGCTTGGAACTATAAAGGTACTGTTTTGTACATGACTCAGTAATAATCAAGTAAGTTTGAGTTAATGATTAATCTCACCCTATTTCAGTTTATTGTACTTTGGCTTTGCTGGCACAAAACAATTCAGCTTCATAAATGACCGCTGAGTTGAATCTACACCTCTATGAAACCAGTCCAAAGGAAACTGAACATTAAGACCTTCATGAAAGTTGAATTTACTGGAAGACTGTTGTATTAAACTGCATTAATTGAGTGTGTAAAGAATGTGTATAGACTTTGTATATTCATTTTAACATAAATTTTGGATTTTACATTGATGTATGTGTTGTTTTCTATAGCATGCACGAAGAACCAAACAGAGACTGATGCCTTCATCAGAAGGTAAACTGCTTCTTTTTGTTTGTGTGGTTGGATCAGCTGGAAATTCTCTCCTCCCCCTGGTCCAGTACTCACCTAATATTGTGTTTTTGTGCTTTGTTTTCATTATTAAACAGCTCTTTGGGTTCTCTGGAGGAGTACAAGATGGACAACAAACGACGAGGCCGTGCGCTCATCTTTAACCAGGAGCGCTTCTTCTGGCGCCTGGAGTTACGAAAGAGGAGTGGAACCAATGCTGACCGGGACAACTTGGAGATCAGGTATCACTTCCCGGCTTGTTGCTGAAGAAGGAACACTGTCTTTTGTATTACTAAAAGTTTTCCATGTCTTTCATACTTGCTGGACCTCTTTTTTAGACTGAAAGAGCTCAACTTCAAAGTGGAGACTCACAATAACCTCAAACAGGTGGAAGTCTTGGATAAAATCGGTGAAGGTAAGCACATGCATGATCACTTGTACTCGAATGACCCTGAACAACAAGATAACCATGTCAGAAATAACATGTGACATGCTTTAGTACGGTCACTTTTACTTGTTCAGACTCCAATTTAACAAGTACCTGATGTCCCACCAGCCGCAGAGGACGACCATTCAGACGCAGACTGCTTTTTGCTCGTCTTCCTGAGCCACGGTGAGAAGGATCACGTTTGGACCTTTGATGAAAAGATCAGCATTCAGGACATCACCTCCAAGTTCAAAGGAGACAAGTGCAGGAGCCTTGTGGGAAAGCCAAAGATCTTTATATTTCAGGTACATGTAAACAGAAGTCAAAAATCCTTCAGAATATGGAAGCATGCAGTTTTGCCTGTTATTTCATGCTTTACTTGGAAATTCACAATTCTTAAACCCTCACCAGGCGTGCCGTGGAGACAAGCCTGATGATCCGGTGACTGCCTGTGCTGCCGGGGTTAGTGAGTCAGACACAAATAATGTGGCGGTGGACGCCGGCGCCCTATATACCCTCCCTGCTGGCGCTGATTTCCTCATGTGCTACTCTGTGGCTGAAGGTGAGCCAGAGATGTTAAAACCTGTTAAAACTCATTGCACGCCATTATCCCTCTACACCAGATATTCTGACATGGCAGCCTTTTGATTGACAGCTCATTTGAGCAGACTGGAGCGTGTACGCCTACAACAACTAATGAGCAATCGTGTATACAAGTGACCCGCTCTCTCTTCTTTCTCGTCTCTCCTGAGCCACTTACATGCCAGCCTCCGAATGATTGATGCGTCATGTAGCCAATTAGATGCAAGTTTATGGAGTTGTATGTGTTTTGCTCTTTGAATAAGCTGTTTATCCACCTAAGCACTTTGTCTTGACGATTGTATATGCATAAAGTTAAAGTAAATTAGGAAATAAAGAACTATAATGAGTTTTTGCTGCTGTTACTCTCAGGCAGGGGTATTTTGAGGTCACAAAATGGCTTTTTTTCTTCTTCTTTTTTGCCAGGCGCCTGGATATTTGCTTAAAAAAACTTATGAAAAAACTTTTCATTTTAAGTAATACTGTTATCTAATTTGAACTTGGACCATGTAAGACTATATGATGTGGGCCCATTGTGTTTGCCAGCAAATAGGGGCAGTGACAGGTCATCTGCAGGCTTATTTTTGCATTCAAAAGTTTAGGAGAGAAAAATAAATGAATAATTCAGTGTGTTTAGAATTAATGATTCAACAACAGCTTTGAATTTACTCAGGGCTGGACTGGGAAAGGCATTCACGATAATTTTACATACATTTCCAGAATAAGAACAGTTTAAACTTCTGTTCCTGTTGTAACCTGATGGGACAATTTACACTTCATTTGATTCAGTTGATACTTTGAAGATACAGCAGTTATCCCACTTAGGAACTAGAGTGAATTATTTCAGAAGTATGACTCACAAATCCTTTTATCTGTCCTGTCCCCATTGTTGTTTTTGTTTAGGTTACTTTTCCTTCCGGGAACCCTTAAACGGCTCCTGGTACGTCCAGGATCTGTGTGAGCTGCTTCAGAAGTTTGGGGACTCACTTGAATTCACAGAGTTACTCACGTGGGTCAACAGGAATGTGTCGATGAGGACAGTTGGGCTCAGTAAAAACATAAAAATCATCAGCAAGAAGCAAGTACCTTGCTTTGCTTCAATGCTCACCAAGAAACTCTTCTTCAAACCAAAAAAGTAACAGCTTCAGGCCTCAGGCATGAAATGAGCTGGTTTTATATCACTCCTTACACATAAACAAGCGCATTGATAGAAATAACAAAATATGCAAAATAACAGGAACAACTTGTGTTTTTATGTACAGAAAAAATGAATACTCCTGGCCTTAGGCAATCACCTCATTACTAACACTTCCTGTCAATCAAATTTGTTGTTTCAATGATCTTGTTATTCTTTTTCTTACATGTTTGCTATTTTTCTTCACAGTTTGTCTCAGTTTTGGCTGCTTGTTTAATCTAGTTCAAACTATCGTGGCACTAACCAGCTGACATTTTAACTTAACAACCAAAAAGAAAGAAGTTGACATATCTGGTGACCCTGGACGGGGAAATTTTCCTCATACTAAACATTGTCTCATTGTGTGTCACATGATCAACGACTCAGGAAAATAAAATCAACTTAGACTGATTCTGTGTTTTTGTCGTTTCACTGTTGTGACTGTGTGTGTATGATTACATCTGTGTGACTATTCACCAATAAAGTGCTCATGTTTGATTAAGAGTGCATTCATTTTGTGGCAAAATGTGTATTCATGACATCTTTATTTCACCAGTACCCAGAAGTTGTCATCCTCTTAAATAACCCAGGGTTATTATTCAGTCTCTTCCAGTAGTGAGTACAACCACAACACATTTGGGATTTCCATCATGAGACATCAGGCAGACCCAAGATTCTCCCAATGCACAGGAAATCATTTTCATGTGTCATAGTCATGAGTGACTCCTCAAATGTATAATCAGCATCATCATCATCCTCAAGACTGACAACACAACACAGATATGGATTCCTGGATCGTGGGTCACTGTCATTCAGAAATTCTTTTGTCTTTGCTTGTACAATTTAAATGGGGAAACAGTTCTCTTGTAGCACGAGTGCAACCTACAGAAAAAAGGAAACTTTCAAGAAATCATCAGGGAATATTGCACCACACAATCAAACAGTACCTCCCAGTTCCTCTTCCCATCACCCTAACTGTAACGTGTGTTAAATAAATAAGACAACGATGTCTGTTTCTGCAGCGTCTAAAAAAATTTGTTGATTTCCCTTCATGAAATATATCACAGGGAGGTGAATACACTGAAAGAAACATGCTTTTATTGACAATTCTGTGTGTCACTTGTCTTCATAGACAAATCTATGTGTCTTTTATTGTTTGAGCTGCAGCATCTCGCTTGGAACAGGCAAACTGGAAACAACATCCTGGAAGGAAGCCTATAAGTGGCTTTATGAAACATGCAGGGACCACAGACTGTAGCAGTAAGAGGCTGAGATCACACGTGAGATATTCAGAACTCCCATGTGACCCCGTAAGGGTTAACGCCTCTACAAGAAAGGGCCTCCCGGTGCCTCTGTATAGCACTTCAATATGTTAAAACCATTGTTTTCTGTCAGGTCAGAGTTACAGGGACCAGTTTCACAGCACAAGTTTCCATGCCGAGCTTGCTTTACGGATCTGAATCAACTTGAAAATGTCTTAGACTAGCTGGAACAAGCCTGGGTTATTTGGGAATTCAAGTGGCTGGTACCAGACCATCTGTGGATGAATGATGCAACGCGGAAAAGGAGGAAGTCCTGGCATTTACATTTTGATGGCAGGAAGTAAGAGCCCATCATGTTCTCAAGTTAGCACACTCAGCCAGTGAGACTGAGGAGGAGGTGCTAAATCCTGGCTTATCTGTGTTTGCAATGAGGAGGAAAATTCACTTGGCAGCGGAGTTGGCTCGAGTGAACAACCTGTGAACATGTCTAACACAGCAGAAGATGGATGTGGAGGTAACAACTTTATACACATGTTTTCAATTAGAACTAGACATGAGTTGTGAACTCATGCATTTGGCATTTTAAAAGTTAGAAAAATAAATGTGATAACTAACTTTCCAAAGTGATTTAGGCTGTCAATGTCATTCAACTTTTCAAAATGCCAGGACTTGCCTGCTCTTTCTCTAACCCTCCCAGGAAGTGTTGCCACAGACAGCAGAACAGCAACAGATGGTGGATGTGAGTGCTTTGAACTAAGTTACATGATATCTTTCAAAGCTTGTGTATTATAAGTTTAAGAGGAGAGGAGAAAATATGTGCTCTTCTCAAAGCAAAAGCAAAACAAACAGAATAAAGGGTTAATCATCATCACGAGCCTAGACTGGGTACATGATTTCGACATATCCCTGTCATACTTGTCATATAGAAACTGATCGGCATTGAACTTTAAAGGTGCTTTTTTCATGTTATTCATGGTAATAATCAAGGCCGTTTCGGTTAATGCTTAATCCCACCCTATCTAAGTTTAATTTACTTTGGCCATGCTGGCAATAAATGATTCCGCTTTGGAAATCGACCACTGAGTTCAATCTACACCACTATGAAACCAATTCAAAAGAAACTCAAAGTCATAACAGTCATGAAAGTCGGACATGAGACTGATTTAAAAAATCAGATAATACCAATATGGTCATCAAACACCCTGAGCTGCTGCCTTTAACACACAAGCCTACATATCTGTAATGTGGGGTATGAAGGTGCCACTTTTGGGCTCTGTTCTTTAGCAGTAGTGTACTGAAGCAGTATTTAGTCCTTAACCCTCCTGTGGTGTTCGGGTCAAATCTGACCGATTTACAACTTCATAATATCATAACATTTTTATTTTTCCTCTGATTGCCTCAAGGCCTTATGATATCCTCCACACGAGGCATTTGAACATGTAAAATTGTTGATCACCACTTTCATTGAATTTTGAGTGGTCTAATCAACTTTGTAACACCTGTGGTGTTCCCGGTCAAAAATGACCGGCACAGGAAATGAAAGGGTTAATACTAGATTATGTTCATCCAATAGATGGAAAACATTTTTTGTGTTAATGTAAATGCAGTTAAACCAGACTGGTCAAATTTGACCGGGAACACCAAAGTAAGGGGGGAGAAACAAACATTAAACAACATTATATTCTCTAATGCGTATAGGCATATTCTACATTAATGTACGGTTTACTCATGTATGTGTTGTTTTCTATAGCATGCACGAAGAACCAAACAGAGACTGATGCCTTCATCAGAAGGTAAGCTGCTTCTTTTTGTTTGTGTGGTTGGATCAGCTGGAAATTCTCTCCTCCCCCTGGTCCAGTACTCACCTAATATTGTGTTTTTGTGCTATGTTTTCATTATTAAACAGCTCTTTGGGTTCTCTGGAGGAGTACAAGATGGACAACAAACGACGAGGCCGTGCGCTCATCTTTAACCAGGAGCGCTTCTTCTGGCGCCTGGAGTTGGGAAAAAGGGACGGAACCAATGCTGACAGGGACAAACTGGAGATCAGGTATCACTTCCCAGCTTGTTGCTGAAGAAGGAACACTGTCTTTTGTATTACTAAGAGTTTTCCATGTCTTTCATACTTGCTGGACCTCTTTTTTAGACTAAAAGAGCTCAACTTCGAAGTGGAGACTCACAATAACCTCAAACAGATGGACGTCTTAAATAAAATCGGTGAAGGTAAGCACATGCATGATCACTTGTACTCGAATGACCCTGAACAACAAGATAACCATTTCACAACTAAACATGTGACATGCTTTAGTGCGGTCACTTTTACTTGTTATTACTCCAATTTAACAAATACCTGATGTCCCACCAGCCGCAGAGGACGACCATTCAGACGCAGACTGCTTTTTGCTCGTCTTCCTGAGCCACGGTGAGAAGGATCACGTTTGGACCTTTGATGGAAAGATCAGCATTCAGGATATCACCTCCAAGTTCAAAGGAGACAAGTGCAAGAGCCTTGTGGGAAAGCCAAAGATCTTTATATTACAGGTACATGTAAACAAAAGTCAAAACCTGGTTAAACCCTCCAGAATATGGAGGAGCATGCAGTTTTACCTGTTTTTAATGCTTTACTTGGTAATCTATAATTCTTAAACCATCACCAGGCGTGCCGCGGAAACAAGTATGATGATCCAGTGACTGCCTGTGCTGTTAGGGACAGTCATTCGGACACAGACGATGTAGTGGATGCCTACGCCGTACAGACCCTCCCTGCTGGGGCTGATTTCATCATGTGCTACTCTACAGCTGAAGGTGAGCCAGCTGGGATGTTTAAAACTCTTAATCTGCTCTTCACATTTTTGATTCACACTTTGATTTGTAACAGTAATCCCACCAGCAAACTATTTCATTTATATACTGTATGTTTCTTAAAATATCCGTTTTGCTGTTCAGTCACTAATCATCCTGTCCTGTCCCCCGTGTTGTTTGTTTAGGTTACTATTCTGTCCGAAACACCCAAAATGGCTCCTGGTACATCCAGAGTCTGTGTGAGCTGCTTGAAAAGTATGGGCACTCACTTGACTTCACAGAAATACTCACATGGGTCAACAGCAAAGTGTCGACGAGGAGTGTATGCAGTAACGACTGGAAGGCCAATGGGAAGAAGCAAATGCCCTGTTTTGCTTCAATGCTAACCAAGAAGCTCTACTTCAAACCAAAACAGTAACAGTTTCAAACCTCAGGCACGAAATGAGCTGGTTTGATATTACTCAGCATCCTTTAGGGAGCATTTTAACAATTTGTAATGTAAAATTTCTTCTGAATAAAGCACATTTCTTGGCTGGGTAAAACATGACCTGATTAATAAAGGCGTTTTCGGGTTGGCCCTGTATTTTTGTCATCTTCCTCTACTAAGTATACTAAAACGTGACTCTTTTGCTTCCAATAAAGTGATTATATTTAATGAAAAGTGCATTATTTTTGTGTGTTCATGATGTCTATATTTCACCTGTGCCCTGAAGTTGTTTACACATTTTAATCCTCTAAAAGAACCCAGGGTTATTATCAAGTGTCTACCAGCAGTGAGTACAATCACAACACAAACCACTCACCCCCATGACGATGGAAAGACGGGTGAGGTTTCGTAGTCCACAAAACATTCCTGGAGCTCTCCATGCATCGAGAGTGTAAATAACACCGGAGACACCGGACGAGCTGTCTGGAGCCATTTTGTTTTTTATGGGTTGTTTCTCTGCGTTTAAAAAACAAGTCCCCATCTACTTCAGTTGTTTCGGAGAGCTGCAACTCTGTTTTGTTGTGGAGCTCCAGAAATGTTTTGTGGACTACAAAACTTCATCCGTCTTTTCATCAGCATGAATGCGAATAGATAATTAGTTTTGGGTGAACGTATCCTTTAAGTTTCTGCACCCGTTGCTGAGGCTCTAGCCAGTGTGGGACTAAACAAAGTCAACGAATTAACCTTACATGAGCCAGTTCATCGGTTGGCCTGTATAATCCAGTGTTGGACAGATGCACTCTACTTCAAAAGTAGAGGACTATGGCAGCATAAAATTTAAGATAGCATCTTACAATATCTTATAAAAATAAACAAAACAATCTCTGCTGTAGGTCAAAGTGTATAAATGTTTGTAACGCGCAGTATGTCCAGCAGAGGGCACGATAGAGCTACTGATTATATAGAAATCTATATACAGTAATCAGAGGATCAGAGTGACCCCAGTTGACAAGTTATTCTTCAACACTAACAAGCTAATCTCGTCTGTCATAAACAAAATCAACATATCTGAATTGTTCTGATGGTGATTAGGCTTTAACGTGACAACAGTAGCCCACTGTATTAGCACTAAATTTACCAAGTTCTTGCCGGAAACTTGCAAGAGACTCCTAGGAAATAATGGACCATGAAACACAACATACCACCCAGTCCCCCCTCCCTTAACCCATATAGGAGCAGGACAGGTGATTAATAAGTCAACAATGTCTAAAAACATGTGTGGTTATCCCTTTATAAAAGGTGTTACATATTTGTGAACTACCACACATGGAAGGTAGTGCAGTGGTTAACTCACATGTGACAATACTGTGAAGAAACCCTGTGTTTAGCTGTCATGAAATTAAAAAACAAAGCTTTTATTGATAACTGTGTCGGTTTTCATCACAGACATTTCTATTGAAACTATGTGGGCTATCTTGTAAGCAGCATCCTTTAACACAGGAAAAGACCACAGGTGATGTTTAAATGGACTCCCACTGACCCCTCATCCAAAAGATGAAACATATTTCTTCCATCGTGTCTTTTAAGTTGATGCTGTAAGAAAAACCCACTGAAATAAGTTCAGGATTAGAAGTTTATCTCTCCTAATCTTCGGCTGTACCAACGCTGATCTCACTTTTACTGATTCATTAAATCCCTGGACTTTAATGTTTGACGAGTCGCTAATGCAATGTGACAAACACGGAAGTACTGACGGTTGACCTCTGACTGACAGACGCGAGGACCAATCGTGTTCTCCACGCGTCACACTCGGCCAATGAAATCGAGGGAGGGAGGAGCTAAATCACGTCTCATCGATGCTGGATTGACGAAGCAGTTTATTTTTCCCCAGTGGTGGCACTCGGAGTGAGTCTGTGAACATGTCCAACACGGCTGAAGACAGATGTGGAGGTAACAACTTTACGTGTATATTTTTAACTGAAAGTAGAGGGAAGTTATGGACACCAGCGTATGGCGGTTTAAGAGTTAGACATATAAATACAAACACTTTTAGTATCACGAGTAACGCTGTTTACTATCGTTTACCATGTTCTTACATAAGCACTGACACGCCTTTACTATAAGTCGTCTTTCTGTTCAGTTAGTCACCAAGTTAGTAGCTTTTACTGCCATTAAACTAGTCTCAGTGTCATTGTTCTTTCTCTCGTCTGCCCAGGAAGTGTTGCTAAAGGCAACAGGACGGCAACAGACAGGGCAGGTGAGTGCTTTACATAAAGTTACACACTGTTTTCAATTAAAGCTCATGTCTCTGGGACTTTTCACATAGGGGAAGAGAAGAGGTCTGCTTCTTATCAAAGCAAAAGTGAAACAAGCAGGATAAAGTTGTAAAAGAAATTGCAAAGTGAAGCCAAAGTACAGCCAACTCAACTAGGGAGAGATTAATCATCAACTAAAATTGCCTTGATTGGAGAGATTATTGTCTACACATGATATCATTGTCCCATATTCAATGTAATCCTTTGTCACATGGAAACTGACCAGCGTGGGATTATAAAGGTACTTGTGTTTTGGGTGGAGTGAGTGTCAAGGATGAGACGCCCAATTGTTATACCTTAATCCAATAAACATTCATTTTTTAAACACCTAGCTCAAATGAATGCACTATAATACAACAGCTCTGATGCAAGTCCACCTTTCGTGAAGGCTAAAATGTTCAGAAGCTTTTTCAGAGAGGCGTTGATTTGATTTGAAGTGTTTGTGGCGCTGTCGAGTGTCATTGTGTCACACTAAGAGGTGTTTTCTAGTATCTTGTCCATTCAGGTTATATCACACTAAATATAATAAAACACCTCTCAGCGTTCGGCATCCACAATGACCGCTAAGTTGAATCTAGACTGTTGTGTAAGACGGCACTAGTTTGAGCCGTCTGCATGAACAGGAAAACACAACACAAGCAAAGATATGTCTATATAAAAAGTGGGATACCACCTGAGCGGCTGGCTTTAGCACACAGAGTCAGATCTACACATCTGTAGGGTGGGGTGTGGAGGTGTCACTTTTGGCCTCTGTTCTTTTAGCAGCCTTTGCCATCTTTCTCCACCTGTCACCCAGCTATTGAAGGCCATGAGGACTCTAAGCTGATGGAACAATGGCTGCTTGACCCCATACCGGCAGCAGTTGAGCAATTCATGCACCTGTAGTTGTACTGCTTAACAAAAAAGCCTGAAAAGCTCAATCCTCCGGTGTATTTTTGGCAACTTCAGTCACATAGTGTATTTGTGATCTCTAAAAAAGCTGTAAAGCCAGATCTTCCCATGCATCGTTGTTTAGCAGTTATATTCTACATTGTTGCGTTCATGTATGTGTTGTTTTCTACAGCATGCACGGAGAACCTAACAGAGACCGATGCCTTCATCAGAAGGTAAGCTGCCTCTTCTTGTTAGTTTGTTTCCACTTGCCTCTGGTCCACCAGTCACCTAATGTTGTGTTTATGTGCTTCTTTTTCATTATGAAACAGCGCTTTAGCTTTGGATCCGGCGGAGGAGTACAAGATGGACAACAAGCGACGAGGCCTTGCGCTCATCTTTAACCAGGAGCGCTTCTACTGGCGCCTGGGGTTAAATGACAGGCATGGGACCAATGCTGATCGCTACAACTTGGAAAAAAGGTATAATTTCCCAGCCCGCTGCTGGAGGGGGAGGGCACTGTGTTATGTATAACGGAGAACTTGTCTGTACGTGTTCAGTGACTGTGTCTGGATCTTCCCTGTGGAAACATTTGTAAGAATTTCTCGTTTATTTCATTGCATGCTGAACTTTTTTTCACCTCTCTTTTAGACTGAAAGAGCTAGACTTTGAAGTGAAGGCTTACGAAAACTACAAACAGGTGGAGGTCTTAGATAAAATCAGTGAAGGTAAGCACAGGCACACAAATGAACTTGTTGATATCAATAATTAACATTTTGTCGAGTGAAGATGTCACTAAATAGAATTGCTCCTAGTCAAAACGGCATTATGGATATGTCTGCTTGGAATTCTGATTAGTCTAAAAGCAATTATTGATATCTACAATTGCCAGTACCGCTATTGATTAAATGTTAAAAGGGCTTGCCATAGATGTATTAAGGACGCAGCGTTACAAGATCATTACTGTAGTTTAAATGCTTCACTGTCCTGCAAAGATAATTCAGATCCAACATGCGACATGCTGTAGTACGAGCCACTTCTCCTCTTTCAGTCGCAAATTTAACAAATACCTCATCTCCCACCAGCCGCAGAGGCCGACCATTCAGACGTAGACTGCTTTCTGCTCATCTTCCTGAGCCACGGCGATAACGATCAAGTTTACACCTACGATGGAAAGATCAACGTTCAGGATATCACATGCCTGTTCAAAGGAGACAAGTGCAGGAGCCTTGTGGGAAAGCCAAAGATCTTTATATTACAGGTACATGTAAGCAAAAGTCAAAACCTGGTTATATCCTTCAGAATTAAGGCTTTGCTGGAAATCCATTATTTTTAAACCATCCCTAGGCGTGCCGTGGAGACAAGCATGATGTTCCAGTGACTCCCTTTGATGCGGTGGACAGCGAGTTGAAGACAAATGAGGTGGTGGTGGACGCTTGCGCCGTACAGACCCTCCCTGCTGGGGCTGATTTCCTCATGTGCTACTCTGTGGCTGAAGGTGAGCCAGCTGAGATGTAACTCTTAATCTGCTCATCTTATTACAAGATGGGTAGATTCACATTTAATTTGAGTCAGTTGATGCTTTGAGGATATGAACAATAACCCCACTTTGAAACTTTAAATGTCACTTTATTTCTGTTCAGTCAACAACTATCCTGTCCCGTCCCTTGTGTTGTTTGTTAAGGTTACTATTCCCATCGGGAGACCATCAACGGCTCCTGGTACGTCCAGGATCTGTGTGAGCTGCTTCAGAAGTTTGGGGATTCCCTTGAATTCACAGAATTACTCACGCTTGTCAACAGGAAAGTGTCGATGAGGAGTGTCGGCAACAGTAGTGACCGAAGTGCCATCGGGAAGAAGCAAGTACCTTGCTTTGCTTCAATGCTCACCAAGAAACTCTACTTCCGACCAAAAAAGTAACAGCTTTAGACCTCAGGCGTGAAATGAGCTGTTTTTTTTTTTAATCATTCCTCCAAGGAAGATTTTAAAGATTTTTGCTGTTTTTCTCTAGTCTTCTTCTGTATGTTTCTACTATGATTCACTTCTAAGTGCTATATTGTAGGCAACCAGACTTGTTTCATTTGTTCTAGTTGTCTACGATGTAGCACTCAGAATTACAATGACTTGGATGACTGAGTATCTTGACCAACTATTATTCACATATGCATTAAACAATCAGCTAAATGGGGATCTACAGTGAAACCAGTGGTTACAAAATAACAGGAACAACTTGTACTTATACTGCACTGAACACATTTGAATATTCCTGGCCTTAGGCAATTACATAATTCCCGAAACCACATGTCTGTCGAAATTTCAGGTTTATGCATTTGCATGTCTGAGCCTCGTTTCCCACATTGATCCAGTTTCTTGTGCGAATTCAAAAACATACAGTTGACATTTTAATGCAATCTAATACAACAGCCCTACATGAATTTAAACTGAGTCAAGTTATATTTGAGGACCAGTATTGGTTTATCACAGGAAAAAAGATGAAAGCAATTGAAGCTTTATTGAATCACTTTTATAGTAATTTATCTTGAAAGCCTCTGTCTATAATACTCAGCACAGCCCTGAGTCTGCAGGGTACTTTATCATAGTGGATCAGATTATTGAACAGTATATAAAATCAATTCATTTATAGTCCTGGCTGTAAATTATCCTGCCTCTAGTATATATCTGTCACAACTCTTTTGCAAGAGGCATCCCTTCAAAAAATGCTAGCAGAGCTGCGCCAAAAAAACAATTATCACAGTTATAATTAAAGCTGATAAACATTTCCAAAATAAAGTATCAAGGGAAAAGAGTAGAGGTGCTGTTTTACACAGCAAATGTCATATATTTGATAGGTGGGACTCGTTTCTTTTACTGACTAAACTGATTGGATTTACCGCCTCAGCTGAACAATGCATATTTTAATTTATTAGCCTCTACTAGGGGTGTCACAATATAACGTTATGGACGATAAATGTGATACAAAAGAAATTAAATATCGATATTGTGAAGAGAATACACATAATATTGTATAGATGATCCAGCGCAGATGTTGTGGATCTTTTCTTTATCAGTTCATCCGGTTGCTGTTTCACTGATCATTATGTGTAAATGTTCGCTCTTGTACAGTTATGGTTACAGACTCTGTCCAACTCCCAACTCCCTATTACATCCATACCGTGATAATCATGAAGTGAAAATGTGATATTGCGACAGCCCCAGTCTGACTTCATATCCTATACTAACTCATAAAACTATAACTATAATATCTTTGCTCATTTGCGACAGAAATCGCAACTCAAAATCCAAGGTGATTGAACTTGTGGTCTTGTTGTATAGGATTGCATTATATTTAAAGGTGTTCCTGTTATTTTGTAGATCTATTCACATTTTGCACAAGAAATTGCTTTTAAACTTCAGGTTTATTATGGGCCACATTCTGTGTTAGCTACTTTTCTTAGCTTTTTTGTCACGATTTTGCTTGCCTGTTTAATCCAGCTGAAATTACTAAGGTACCACAGATAAATTGCCTTGTCCTGCAGCCGACATTTCCAGTGGCCTTGCGCAGGGAAGACCAAAACATTATCTCTGAGGAAACTGGAAATGTCAGTTGAGCCTGGTTTTCTTGACTGTAAAGTCGGCTGCAGGAATCTCTTACATGCCAGACAAATGCTTTCCACCTCACTGTATCTCACGTGGCAGCATGGCAAGCTGGTACTTCTAATGACTTTTCCACAGGTTATATTAATACTTAATTATGTCTTTTGTAGCAGCAATGATCAAGTAATAACACTCCTAACAGATTATCCAAGCACCACATAAAAATGCTGTTTGTTTAAGCTCGCTCCATCAAAAAGGGAATTCATGTTTGTGTTGTTCTTTGTGTTGTAGACGTTTACAGTACAAAATGTAGTAATGCGTATTTGCACCCAAAATGGCAACAAACACCAGTGTGGAAAGTACCTCAGGGAGAAGGGGTGTTAAAAAAACTGTACTGTGGACTTAAACACTTCTAGCTGTGTCACATGATCTACGACTCAGGAAAAATCAAAGCTACCAGCATACACTGATCCTGTACTTTGTGGTTTTACTGTTGTGACTTTGTGTAATAAAATGTGTGTCATTTTAATGACTTTTGCTTCCTGCAGAGCAATTATGCTTTATCAAAAGTTAATTTTATTTGTGTGTAATGATCTGATGTCTTGATTATGTGTAAGTAAAATCACAACACATTTGAGATTTCAATAATAAGACATCAAGCAGACATGAGATTCTCCCAATATCGGGGAAATACATTTTATTTCAACAGTCCTTAGTGTCTGTTCTTTTCTCAAAGATATAATTGGCATCATTATCAAGACTGTAAACACAACATAGAATGCTATGGATTCCTGGTAAAAAGGCGCCTTTATCAAAATAAATCAGAAAAATTGTTTTTGCTCTGGAGCGTGTAAGTGACCATTATGTATGGCTTCGTTCATGGCTTTGGCTGGATCTGATCAACTGGCAGCTGAAGTTCAGTTGGATTCCTCAGACGTCTCAGGTCTTCCTCCACCTGACGCACACAAAACAGTCACACAGACCATGATTAGATTATAGTAAATGATTAATTCAGAAGGCAGTTTATTATTATTATAATTGAAGTGTCTTGTCACAATGAATGCATGTAAGTGCAATTTTTATTTCATCAGAGCTTGTTTTTAGTGTAGTTGGTGATGATTCCCTGACTTTTCTTTCACAGCTCCAGGAGACATTTATAGTTTACAATGTCTTAATTATTGGATGAATTATCATGATATTTGGCACAGATATTCATGTCACCCTGAGTTTATGATGATAACTCTGGTGTCTCCTTAACTTTTCCCTAGCTTTACCATGGGGTCAAAGTTTTAATTTGTCAGGCTTTGGTTCATGATCGAATATCTGCAAAACTAATGACATGTTAAGTGCTGATAACCAAAAGTTACCATGCTAATATGCTAAACTATGATGACAATCATAGTAAGCATTAAACCTGCATGTACATGTATAAATATATACATCACCATGTTAGTATTGTCACTGTGTGCAAGTTAGCATGCGCATAATGGGTCTCTGGAATTTCCATAATTCTTCAATATTTGCTCTTATATGAAAATAGCACATGAACAGTCCTGTATACAAGATGTTCTTCCAATAATTTGATGTGTCCAAAGCATGTTAGTAAGGTTGTAGATTGTGACTTGTCTGTACCTGTGGTGTAGCTAATGTGGGACTGTAAGAAGTGAGCCAATCAACCAACCTGAGACAGCTCCTCCTTCAGTTCATTGTATTTTGTCACGTCGAATTTCTTCTTGCTGGCACCCTTATAAAAGTAATGCAGGAACTGTCTGTCTTGAACCTCTGGGTATACATAATCCTGAGGGAAAGAATAAAAGAAGGATTGCTATTAGCGTGGGGAGGAAAAATCTGCACACACATGATTTAGTGCAACTGAGCTCCAGATTAACTGTTCAGAAATGTGCCATCTTGTCAAGAGATGGATGAGAGCATTGCCATCACTGTCATACCTGCCTGTTAATATGAAACCACAGCCAGCAGCTAGCTAGCAGTTAGCTTTGCATAAAGACTGGAGACCTACCAGCACCACTAGAGCTCACTAATTAACATGTAATATCTAGTTTATTTTATCTATACGATAACAAAAGTGCAGAAATGACATCTTTTCAGTTTTTATGGTCTGAAGTTATGTGCTGAACTTCTTGTCTCAAGAAGCATACTTCCAAAAATGCCAAACTATTCCTTTTATATTAAGTCATTTAAAGTTTCCTAACCCAGACTAAAGTTTCTCTCTTGTGTCACTGAGACTTGCCTGTTTGGTGAGGACATAATAGGCGAAGGCTCCCATGCTGGTGGCGTAGGTGATGAAGTAAGTGACGGGCTCCATGACGTCCCATGAATAGACCCACCAGGTGAGCCAGGCCAGAGCTCCACCCTGCACAGATAACAGGGCCATGCCGGTCCAGACAACCCTGGAGGAGTGGAAGTCTGCTGTATGGGACAGCTGTGCCATCATCTGTCAGGCAGTAATAAGAAACCGGCAGGTCAGGGATGTCACTTTGAAAACAATAAAAACAGACACTCAAGGAGAAGTGATGAGGGAGAAATAGAGGTTGAATGGCATACAGATGTTGAGACATTACCTTCTCCAGAGGCGACAGCTCCTGTTTGAGGTTGTCCAGTCTCTCCAGCAGCTGCCTCTCTGTCAGCAGGTGGTGCTCAGGCAGGTGGAGCGCCGTGTGCAGCAGATGCACAACATGCTTCATGTCCTCCAGCTCCATGGCATGCTCATTGGATGTACACACTGCAGCAGAGGACACAACAAGGTGGGCGAGGATGAGAAAATGTGAGAGCAGTCGTGCCTGGAGAGATAATAACTGCTATTTATCAGCAGGTCTGAGTTGTAATTATGAAGCAGACAAAATGAGGACCATTCATGAGCGGAGAGAACTGTGTTTATACCCTTTTCAGGAGAGCAGACGTTATAAACTGCATCATTGATGACGAGCTGGAAGTCCTTGTCCAGCAGAGCGTCGATGAGCGTGGTGTTGGCTATGCGCTCTCCATCTGTCAGAGGACAAATGTCTAACTCAGTACTTATATAGCATTCATATAACTTCGTCTTTATAGCCTAGCGAAAAGGTTTTCAGAAAACACAATAAAAACAGGACAAAAGATGCATAAAAACATAAACATAATTCCCAACAGATCACCTCTGCATCGTCTACATAAACCTCAGATGAATAGCGTCATTCATTTACAGGATAAACAAAGTTACTCATCACTGCAAATGTATGTGTCCTATTTCCTGAAATGATAGAGATCTAACCGTCAACCGGCCTCAGTTGGTGATTTCAAGGTACTTTTCAGTAGCGTCTGCATGTGTCAGAGGTGGTGTAGATGGACAGAGCGATTGCTACAGAAAAAACATGTTTTTCCAGTCAGGAGAATGCGAGTCACATCCCCTTTTTTACACTGCAGCAGTGTTGCATTATGGACCATCAAGGAAAAAAGACTTGATGTCTTTGTAATAAATTATCCTATTGGCTTCCATATCACCTACTGTAGTGGTTCCCAGATATATCTGTTGGGGTCATAAGGTGATTAAATGGAGAGAAAGAGAAGAAAAAGTTTCCTTTATGTTTTACAACCTTTCTGGAAGTTTTTCTCTTTGGACTCCCCAAGGAGGTTATGCTTCACTGCTGTACCTTTGTCTGTTGGTTGGTTGGTTTGTCAGCAGGATTACACAAAAACTACAGAACGGATTTCCACGAAACCTGAATGGAGGATGGGTCTCGGCCCAGCACAGACCTTATTAACTTTTGGCGTAGATCTGCATAAAGGGACGGATCCAGGAATTGAATAATTGTGAGATAGGGCTTTTTATCTGCTAATTTCTAATGGATCTTGATGAAAAAAAAAAAAATCAGGCTTATTTAGTTGGCTGGCATCTTTGAGTGAGTACAGTTTGATGTGGAGAAAGGGGACTGTTCGGAGTGTCATTCTAGTTTCTTGAGCCTCTAAAAATCCTTCAAATTAAACAACCCAAGATTGAAATATCACCCCTTGGTTGAACTGCTCATAACTCACATCTACATTAAAAGTGAAAGCTGTGGCCGCCGAAGGGTAGGGAAGTTCTTGTGGACTGCCAAAGAAAGCATCAAAATCGATGCAGCAGAACCACAGACATCTATTATTCCATGCATTATTTTCCCTTGTCAATGCCTGGCACATGCATTACCCACAATGCAACTTGACAGCTGACAGGTTCATTTTCAATTTTGTTGTCGATGCTGACTCATGACTCGAGGCAATTTGTCAGACTTCACATAACTCCCTTTGGAGCCACGATAGGCTTTATAAAACATTTCTCACTGAACGGTACGCCAGATGAACTGTAAACAGACTTGATTTGTAAAATCTTTGATTTATTTTAAGGGCTCACAAGCTAAAAAGTTTGGAACAACAATGAATTTCTGCTCTCTCTCTGATATTCTTTCTACTTCTCTCTACTCGCTGATTAACCTTTTCAACCCTTGAGGGTGGATGCTGGAAAGCAATCAAGCAACAATGGTAAAAATGAGTTAGTGGCTTGTGAAATTACATTCTGCAGGCATTGTGCCAAACTACTGTGTGCTGCTCTTCAGCTTTCAGTCCTACCAACCTGCAAAACCAGGTAGCAACAAAAATGGTTAAACAGGCCTGAGTTAGCATCAAGAATGTGGTCTGTCCGGTATGTGCGTAACTGACGCGTGTCATGTCCTACCCTTGGATGCAACAGAGGCAGTGACTCCGGGGTCCTCTCTCTGCAGATCTGTGATCAGGTCTCCTACACTCATCAGCATGGGCCTGAGGTAGAACAGACACTTCTCATTCCTGGAGGGCAACGGGACCTCCAGAACCAAACGGCCATATTTGTACTTCAAGGACACATCTGCAACAGAGTGAGGCAGAGATCTGTTGAGCTTGCATTTTCGTGCTGTGTTTTGTGCAAAGATCATTACGTCAAGCTCATTTAAGTAGTTTTACCCAGCAGGACCGACTGTGAGGTCACAAACAGGGGGCAGACATGCAACAAACAGAAATGTATGATTATGTAGATGTAGTAACTGTACTTTACCACTGGAGGGCGGGAGTGTGCTGCAGAAAAGTGCTTGACAATTTCCAAGTAGAGGCAATCTCTGTTGAACCTGAGAAAGAAAGAAATAAGGAAGGAACGAAGGATGGAAAGAAGGTTGGAAGGATGGAAGGAAGAATGAAAGAAAAAGACATTATCAGCTCATTCAATTTGTTCTTGGTGAAAAAAAAAGTGCATCCCTCCTTTGGTAAACTGCTGTCATGTCAGCTGACATCGGAGGGTAAACAGACCAACGGCATCCTGAAAGGAAGGATCTGAAAAAAACGCCCCACACAAACCCAGTCTGCCAAAAAGCCACATCAATTGAGTTTTGTGGGCTCTGCTCTCAGAGTGCTTTTTCCGCTAATGTGAATTTCTTCTGTGGCTGTTGAGCTGCTTTTCACTCCCTCACTAAATGGTGTGTAATCTGGCCAGCTGATGGTACAGATTCTTGATGAAACCAGCTCCTTTTCGCTGAGGCACGACTTTCCATTAAGTTAATTAAATCTTAGGCTGCAGCCTTTATTGCTTAATGAATTGTCGGTGTGCCCCTCAATGAAGATGAACCGTGGCACCTCAAGGCCTAGAGTCTCTCCCACACTCCTGATAATAGAGAGGGCGCCTGTAACGAACTGCTCATTATTCTAGTCAGCAGGAACACTTCTCTGTCCTGCACTCGACATTCTTTGGGTGTAGTCTCTTGTTACAGTTCACATGCAAACTCATATTTCGACTTAATTTTTAAAGCCACATGATCACGCATTCACATGCACACAGCCTTACAAACACCTCCACTGCAAATTTCAGCCTCATGGAGAGGAAGATCTAGTTGCTATTTGATGACAGGACCTGGCTGCGCCATTGACCAACAAAAACCTGCTCTAAAGTAAATGCTGCTGTATTTTAAGGGCGCACGTACAGTCCGCTTTAATCAATTAATGATCAGAGAGGCTGCTTCCAGTCATTTAAGTTTTTTCACATGCGCAGTAATGTCACTGCAGGAAATATGACACATTTTGGCAGCAACACGAAAAACTGTACTCATAAACTTGGCAGGACGGAGGAAACTCTCCAGACAAAGCAGAATTACATTTTAGCTTCTGAAATAAATATTTTTTGACACCTCTGATCGAGCTCAGGATTTATCAGGTGGATTGCTGCTTAAGGCCAAGTCCAAACAATTTTGAGGCTGTCAGCATGTCAGGAGATTTAAATAATCAATGAAGTTAAGCTGGTGTGCCTTGTGCGTGAGTGTGCGCATTGTCTCAAAGGGGAGACGCACTTATCAAATCTGCTGCTGGGGTATCGCTGCAGGTAACATAATTAACATGTCCTCATCAAAAATGTATTATTTAATTCACGCACATCCCATCCGCTACTAATCAGAATGATCATTTTCATAACCCAGTCGATGATCTCAGTGCATCACTATAACACAAAGAGAGGACTCTCCTCCTCCTCCTCCTCAGGTAACTATCGGTGCATTTGCTTATCAAATGGAGTTGTTGATAGGATCGACAATTAATAGAGGACAGAGGCAGAGGGCCCAAGGACCACATACCTGTCCCTCAGCAAAGACAGGTGCTGAAAACCATTGCCATCAAACGGTTGGGGAAACCAAACCAAAACAAATGTACAATATGTAATTGTAATAACAGCATTAATGAAACGTATGTATTAATGATATTATGTCCTCCAGTTATCTATCAAAAGCTCTAAACACCAGTTAATAAACACCAGTGTCCTAGTGTTGAAACACTCGTGCCTTTTAACCTTAAAAAAAAAAAGAAGAAATAATCCATCCAGTGTTTCCCATTTAGCTGAGAGTCCACCGGGTCCCACTCCCGCATGACAACATCTTTCTTCAAGTGACACTTAAGGATGTTGCAGCCAATCTCTCCTGCCCCTTTGTCCTACAGCTGGGAGTTCGCTCAATCAATATCACATTAAAGAGGAGAAGGGGGCGTCCATGTTCATGGGCTGAGAAAGCTGTCTTGAGGCACACTGATGGAGCAGAGGCCAGATGTGCTCAAGTCCTTCTCACTCCACTGGTTAGGAGAAGAGGCTTTAACAGGAAAAACAACATTCGCATACAGCAGTGAGTGACTGTCCACATGACCAGAGGGGTGCTTTTGTTTTGATGGATAACAGCGGCTACAACCAGAAGGTTAGAAAGGAAGCGGAGATCACAAACAAATTTTACATACAAGTGTTTGTTGGCTGGCTAATGAAGCAGTGCACCACACTGTGACGGAAAACATGATGTTATAAATACTCTATGTCCCCAAAAAGAGCCACATAAATTGATCCCAATGAGACCAGATTTAGCTGTTCAGCTCGTGTGCGATCTCCAGATGTTATTATACAGCAGAAAGCTGTCACAGAGCTGTACCACCTACGCATCAGCTCACCAGCTCTCCATCGACAATGGGAAAAGAAGTATTTTTAGGGGATGCATGTATGAATTCTTTAAACCCAGTGAAACATTTGGCATCCAAATGGATCCAATCACACATGCACGGTGGCATCCAAAATCATACATGTAAATTGAAAAAAGGAAAGGGTTAAAAAGGGTTAATCACTTCCTGTTTTTGAAGAATGTTTTAAGTGATGATACAGTACAGTACAGTATAGGGCGGGTGACAATTAAAATCCTCTATCCCTATTTAAACGTAACTCTATTTTTTGATATATTACATTTTCTGGAAAATCAGTTAAGTAACAGTTAATGACTGTTAGATGACTAACAGAGGCAGGGCTTTCAAAATAAATCTGAGAGCCAACGGATGATGAAACTAATGAAAGGATATATATTTCTTAAAAGGTCCAGTGTGTAGGATTTAGTGGCATCTAGTGATTGAAGATTGCAACCAACTGAACACCCCTCGTGTCAGCCTGCCCTACAGTAGCAGCTAAAAATGCAAACAATTCAAAAGGCCCTCTCTAGAGCCAGTGTTTGGTTTTTCCGCCTCCGCTTTTGCCTATTAACATTTTCACAACCTCCTCTATTGTCGCCACGTTTGTTGTTGTCTGAATTGCTATCAATGCCTACAGTACTTGAAGGACGCATGGAAGTATGTGGGCACTTATGGTTACATCGTTTGAGATGGATGTATCCATTTTCGGATGTAAAAGGGGCATACATATGAGCCATGAAGGTCAATTAATTTGTAATATCTCAGTCATCTCAATGCCCACCTGTAGTACAGCTGTGCATAGCGATGCTGTCCCTGAAACCTGAAAGAGTCATGTTATTTTGTGACTTGTGACTAGTTAACCTCAGACAGCAAACACATCACCACCATGTTAAACAGCCTGGAACAGCATTTTATAAGCCGACGCCGCTACAGCCGAAGCCATAGCGCTTCATTAAACTGAGTGGTGCAGGCGCTGACTGCCAACACATACAGCAACTGCCTGGGAATGAAAAGCCTATACGTTATCAATCTCATTAGCAAACACTTCATGTCAAAGCAGTCTAACAGGAGAATGAGTTTGAGCTTGCACACTGGTGCCCTGCTAATGTGAAAACAGCAGATCTGGAGCAAAGCATCAAGGGCGAGGCAGGCCTATTGGTCTCTTTACCGAGTGGGAGTGTGTGTATGTGAGAATCACTGACCAGAATCAATTCAACAGCTGACTGACTCCAGCCTGTTTATATGCTGTGCGCACACATACCAATCCCATTCTAAATCAACAGAACGTGGCTAACGTCGCAGATAATGCAGCTCGAGAGCTGTGTGATGAATAATGGTCTATTTCCAAAGCCATGTTCCCCGCCCTGTGCCATTACATGCTGTAGCAGACTGCATTATATATACCGACCCTTTTAGTTCTCTCACCCTACGTGCGGAGGTTACAAATGCTCTGACACGGGAGTGCAATAACATTACAGAACAATTTGGCGACAATATGTCATACACGTTTATGAGTCATTCGTCAGATGACCCCTAGAGTTGAGTTTTCGCGACAGACTGTTAAAAAGGCAGCAGACGAGCCCCCTGGCCTCGTTACGCTCAATGGCTGATACATAAGGAGCAGGTGCAGTAATGCTTTTTATCTGCCATATGGGGATAATCTGACTGCTGCTCTAAACGCACTACAGCAAATTGGTAAACACTGCTGAGAATCTTATGGTACTGACAGGAGCGTCATGCTAACAACTCTGTGAGGCTGTGTTTATTTAGACCCCGCAGTGCTTTGAGCTAAATGCTAACATTTGTAATTGCTCACATGCCAACAGTAAACAATCACCATACTGATGCTCAGCAGATGTTTATAGTGTTAACCCGACATTTTAGCCATAGACCGTATAAAACATCACGCATAGGTTTCTGGAGAGCCGCTGTGAAGCTCAGAGCAGTGGCTCCAGCCCGGTGATGCACTGGTTAGAGCTAAGGCAGGCCAAATCTAGACTGGTTACTGACAGATGCTTACATCTGCTAATTAGTACTAAACACAACATATAGCTAAGCTGATTATCATTTGTTTTGCAAGTATTTGGGACATGTTCAAATTCTGGCCAAGAGATGAGGCTATTAGAAGTGAGTTATTTCAGTTTTTCTTTTATGAACCTGAATGTCTGCACCACATTTCATGGCAATCCAACTAAAAGTTGTTGAGAAATTTAATTCAAAACAAAAGATGCCAACCTCATGGTGTTGCAAGAGGAAAAATATTTCAGTCTAGAGTGGTTGACCAATAAATCTGAGATGGTGGATCAATCAAGAAAGAGTCCTCCTGCTAACATGGATTAGAAATAGCAAAATAGCACAGTGGGTAGGTAAATATAAGTATGCAGGATCATTTATGAATGAGTTAGAATAAAATCTTTAAGAATAAATTTAGGCTCATGGTTTAGGGTTTAAGAAATATGAAAAAAAAAAATTGAAGTCACTGATGTTGACGCCGTTACATGACTTACATTCGTTGGACATTAAGAAAAATTCAGGTCATACACTTTTTAGCTTTTAATTTCAACTGCAACTGTTTTCATCTGCTGATTCAAGTTCGATGTGGCAAAGATTACAAGCTTTGGACCCAAATGTAAGGAAGGTCAGCTGGACGGGTACCTACTTGAGTAGCTCTGAATAAAAAATGTCCAACCATAGTACTATATATGATGTGTCGTTTTACTGGGACTACTCCCACGCAGACAGACACACCCATAGATTATTAACCACATAACAAAGGGATGTGGCAGAATGCATACTGCCTCAACAAGCCTGTGGCAGTCACTCCCACGGCATGTCACAAGACACTCATGCAGCCTGCAGAAAGCAGTGGGTTTCCAACTCCGCATGATGACTAACGTCACCACTGGCCTCTAAACCGAACATTTGTCTGCTTATCAAAACAAAACACACTTCCCAATTACAAAACTAATCTGTAGTTAGAGTGCATGGTGGATGCCGTCTGCCCATTGTCCTTCACACATTTCGAGAGTCAATTTGCAGCTGCAGGGAACAACACTGCACACCTGTTCCTCTCAACCAAATAATTTCCTCCAACCGTTCTGTCTCAAAACAATCAGCTGAAGGTATATTTACCCCTTGAGCTATGCGTTTCTTATTTATGCCATGCCAACAGGGGGTGGGGAGAGTGCAAAGACAGGGAGTGAAAAGTGGGCTATATGGTGACAAACTGCCATGTCCCTCCTCTGCAGCGAGGCAGGCCTGCTCGAGCAATGAGCAGGGTTATCACGGTGACAGGCTGCCTCATTTTCCCAGGTGGCTCCCAGCAGGTCGCCCCATTATAGATCCTGTCACAGCTGAGCTACGGCCTGTTGCGTCTCGGCTACCTAAAGGTATCTCCTCCCACTCTCTTCAAGGGTTTGATACCACTAAACAAAAAGAAAGGATCATAATGTGATGACTTACGGTATCTTGCAGGCATGACTTCAAGCAGGCGGAAAGGAAAATGTGTGAGAGTGATAAATGGCCTGAAGACAAGAGTGAAAAACGAATCTGCCAAGAAGAGAAATTGAATTGGTCCCTGACGCTATCATGACTAAGAACAGCCAGCACTGTACCATGAATAAGATTTGCATCGAAGCATTTGTCTCCTGTTACCAGGTTAATGACCCGGTCAGGTTAGGAGGACGAGGAGAGAATACAGTGGGTGGGATGAGGCGGACTGCAGTAACGAGGCAAGCAGGTAGTGGAAAGACAAGGTTTTTGTTTGTATAGCGCTAATTAGTAGTTTGGTAACAGTGAAAATCTAACTGTTAAACATGCTGTAAAAATGTATCACAGAGGGATAAAAAAAAAAAATCAAAGAATGAAAACCTAAAAAACATGGATGCACAGTATTACTCCAATTTAATTTATCTAATGCGTGCTGGGGATGTAAAGATGGCCTTTAGTCCAGCAGGTCCAACTAGGAGAGTGTTTCAGTTTCTGGCAGCCTTCCAGTTATTTACTCTGCCATGAGAGGATGTTACCTGTCTGTTTGAGAGAGCTTCAGGAATGGGTGGTGCAGGATAACAAGGAGAGGCAGGACTTTTACTTATTTACACCACAGTCATAAGAGTAGGTCTTTTGTTCTTACAGGTAATCACTACTCAGCCCAAATTGCTATATTTACCACGGTCTCAGAACAACACACTACGATACTCCGAGCTTAAATGACTAAAGAGCTCTTCACCCTGCAGCTCAGCATAATACAATGGCAGAGCTGAATAGTGAAGAGGAGGATGAAAAAGAGGGGGCAGTGATTTAGGGATTCATGCGGCGTTCGCAGAGGTCCAGAACCGCAGACTTTGGAGGAGCAAATTTCAAAAGGAGCAAACTCTTCTAAAGCTAAAAAACAACCACCCTTTCTGAATTTAAAAGCAACCATGCCACAAAAACTTTGACTTCACCAACTGGAGTGAGTCATAATTCCCTTTTTGGTCACACACACATAGCCAAGCAATGCATCACCACAAGGTCATGCCGGCACTAGAGGCACACTTGAGTATGCTGGATTAAGAACGACAGTAATTTAAAACTCTGAGTAAACTAAGTCTCAGGTCAATATTCGGAAAGGAAATTGATCCACTTGTGCTGCTTTGTCCAATAACACCTCTGGAACTGGAACAAACAGGTACAATGTTTTATGCACAAAGAATAATAATTAACAAGAAGGCACAAATAGTTCAGAATGTATTGTTAACAGCGTTTATCAAAGTTTATGATGTTTCTTCCAACTCAGCAGCTCACAAAATTGTACGATTTTTAAATGAGAGTCTGGGGACTTTTTCTACAGACAGGGAATTAACCTACTGGCTAAATGTTTACAGTATTTCTAAAATTCGACAGGCTTACCATTCACGAAATGCTGTGTTCTTTCATAAATTTAGTATAAATGAAATCAGTTGAAACGGTGTTTAAACTGCTGCTACATGTTGGCAGGTAAGACGCACTTTAGACACGGAAGCAGAGGCTGTTACAGCAGTGCCGCCACAAACTGACACTTTGTACAAGGAAAGATACAACTTCATGTATTGTATTCAATGCCGAATTTACAAGATGGCATAAAGAATTTTGAATTTGTCGTAGCAAAGCTTTGCAGACTTTGTCAACTTTCTCCTCACTCAACAACTCTCAAAATGATGTGATCTGTAAGGGAGTCTGGGGGTATAAGGTTACTAGTTCAGTTGTTAGATTGGTTGAAACATTGTGTTCACAAACGTCTGCTGCTAACATTGGCTGGTTAAGACAGCCCGAACATGTAATTTGCATCACACTGAACCACATGGAAATCAGACAGCGTGTAATCCATTCTGCCTGTCGTTTTAGCTTCCTGGATCACTCAGCACACATGGCAATACCAAGTCTGAACAGGGACAGAGTGTCCAGCATGTGTTGTTGACAAGACAGAACACGTTATGTATCTTTTTTAAACCACGAGGATAATAGACTGAATTTCATTATGCACATTTCTACAAGGAATCAATACCGACTCTGCTCAAGCAGTTTGCAAGAGTAAGCCTTAAAGCCTGTGCCGGATGAAAGAGATTCAAATGTCTCAGCGCCTAGCGATGCAGGAAACATATTTAACTTTTGCAAGATGTCTTAAGTGTTGCATAACAGTTTAACATTAGTCATTGTTGCACTTGCAGAAAGAATGAAAACTAAGAACTCATTTACACCTGGTATTCCCTTGTGATCTGCATCTAGATACAGCTTGCTCATTCAAGCTTTCGGTTTTACTTGAGGTGTTTGGAAGCAACAGCTGATAAATACCAGGTGGGCCAGCTGAATGCCAAGATGCATCATGAGATGAGATGTTGATGTCACAGGCCTAAACAGTTTGTAAACACCCAGTACTTTTAACACGATCCCATAATGTCTTCCAAATCTCACTGACTCTTCTCGCATCTAGCTACACCTGTTCAATAATAGTTGATTTTATCAGTGTGTGTTTTATAGAAGTGTTCTTATCTCAATATGCAATTGGAGGATTGATTTGCAATCTCAAGGACAGAAAATGGGTCTGCAAACATGTTCAGGGGAAGCAATTCTGCTGCTGTTTTGACTCTACTCATTTTCCATTAACAGACAAATCTCTCATCTGTTGGTTTTTTTTTTCCCCAGTCCTGTTTGAGACACGAAGAAGAGGCAGAATGTGGTGTAACGTTATTGATTGCATTTACACGTAGCTCAGATCTGATTACACTGGGAGCCACCCATGTGCCTGGTAATGTTATGCATTATTCCTTATCCAGATTAGATGTCCAGATACTCTGTAGATTGAATGTTTCTTTCATCCTTTTCTCTTTTTTGTTGGACAGCTGATAGTAAAAAAACAGACAGGAAATACAAAGGGGAAGAAAATGGTGCGATATGCAACAAAGGTCCCCAGCTGGAATCAAACAGTGGGTGTTGAAGTTACAGGGTACGCATCTTAATCGCTAGGCCACAAGACGTCCCAGATTACAAGCTGCAAACACATCATTTCTCTCACTACAGCTCTGCTGAGGAGCTTTCCACACTGAGCAGCACAGGTCTCGAATTCAAGACCTTGATATCTGCTGTGTGAAACACAAGTCTGAAAGACTCCCTGCGGGTGATGTCCACGTGTTTCTCCCATGAGTTTGGTCCTATTCTATTTCTGTGGATGCGGCAATAATAAAGAACAGCTCTATGCCTGGCATGACCAGTGTTGACGCTGAGAAACAGGCAGTCGGGCCTGCCAGAATGAAACCTCTTCCATCTTGCAGTGTAATGCCAGTCCAGACAATGAAAGTTGTGCGACAACAGATGGTGCCAGCTGTCAGATAAAAATGCCAACCCTTGCGGTGAGAATGTGATGCTTGTTTAAGCGGTCTTGACGTTTTGGGGTTTCAGTGGAATAGCAGGCACAAATAGAGAGCATTTCTGCACACTCAATGTACAAACTATAAATGTGACCTAACTGCAATTACAATAATACGGTTTGTTCCTGTCTGCTGTGGAAACCCTGCCTGTGCATGTTTTGTTTTCACAATGTGCTGTGTTGCCACTCCATGCTTAAAAGGAACAGAGTTGCTGCTACCACACCACTGTCCAACGTGGAAAAATACACGCCCATCAACAGCTCCAGAGCCGTCTGTTTCACATGTTGTGTCTTGTCAGCAAGACGGGTAGTCACCAACACATCCGGGAGTCACAGGGGTTTTGTGCAGAGTTGAGTTCATGACAATGCATAAACCTGGCAACCCACTATGGAGACTTTCAATATCAGTGGGTTCAACGGTTTGCAGGAGAGGAGCCACAGGCTGTACCTGCTCGTAAAAATACGGCATCTCATTTTAGGAGATATTGCATATGTTGAATAGACAGGAGAATATTAAAAAAAAGGTTTTGATAAGAGAGCTTTGCGCTTTGTGCTGATAGGCACTTTTAAATTTTATTGGAGCTACACTCGCAGATTCCCTTCGTTCTGTTTAGCCTCCTGAACCTTTCAATACTGGATGCACAAAGATGAAACTGATATTAATCCTCTCATTTGAATCAGGAAAATAATACAAACAGATTTACTTCCCAAAATAATGTCATACTGTTCCCTTTATGTGTTAGTGTAAATACAGTATCGCTAATTGGAGTTGAGTATGCCGCAGGTGAGTCAAATTTCTCTCAGCACTCATGTCCTGCTCACGATGACTTCTGCAGAGAAACTTATGTGACCGCATTATAACTTACTGACGTAAAAGCCACACTCCCTTAAGCTTCTCTCATAAAAGTAAAAGCATCTGCCTTGATGATATTTTCCCAGTCACAAACTTCTGCTGAGGGCATTACAAACATTGCAGCAGATGGCTGGGTGTTCAAGGTTTTATCTCCTGTGTGCTCAGAGAGTGGATAATGAGTCTTTTTACAACTTCCTAAATGAAATGTGACACTTTCCCATGATAACCTACAAGACAGTCAAAATTTAAGGAAATCCAATTTTCATATTCTACTCCGCAAACCTCTGAAGTCTCAATCCATTTCACTGGCTAATAATACTTCCTATCCGGACTCACTTACTCCATTATTTAACAAAGAAAATCTCATTTAAAACTGACAACCAGCTCTCTGAATACTGGTTTTGTATGCAGCAGCATTCTCTGTCTCGTCAGCAGCTCTCTGATTACAGGTGTTGCAACACGCCTATTCAAACAAGCTGTGGTTCAGCCACTCCTTCAACAGGAGTTTTACATTTTGTTCAATATCTGCATCTCATCTAAGAGGAAAACTACACTTGATGTACATATATATATATTTGTTTTTACCTGGATCAGGAAACTACACAGCCCTGAGTCAGCCTGTTTGATATTCTACATAAGATCGATCTGTAGAGTATTAAACATTCAGTAGGCTGTGCGGGGTATCCAGGTGGCCTCAGGGTTGAAGATGCCGACTATGTAATAGCAGGGACCCTCGTCAAGTGTACACACTACTTCTGCTGTACCTTAAGGTTTTCAAAGAAGGTGATAACACAACACGGACGCAGTGATCTTCATCATATTTTGGTGACGAGTTTTTAAAATAATGGCTACATTCAGTGTGTTACAACTCCTAAAGGTGCAATATGTACTTGAACACTGTAGCGCTGGTCCTGTATATTAGCTTGCTGGCAGAACTTACTGCACTTGTCAGTATGGTCAGTTTTATAGTGATTTTCACCTTTGTTAGTACTTTTTCTGTGCTGAGGTGGCGGCCAAGTTGGTGTATATATATGTTGAGCGAGATGATGTAGTTCACTAAGCTTTCACAGAAAACTAGATGATATTTTACTATCTGTACGACAAACAGCGACTTTATTGATCTGAAAAAATTGTTTTTATAATTCACAAACAGCCTATGTGTGAATCATGAAATAACGTCCCATCAAGAGAAATCTGCCTGCTTTTTTACAATTTAGTCTGATTTAAGGGTCTTTGGATACATGGGAGTTTGTCGCTTGTGAGTGACATGCAGGCTGCGCACCAATCACAATCATTCTTGATCAATTTATCAACCAAAGCAGGGCCTACTTTGGGTGTTCGATGAAATGCACTCCCCTACAAAACCAATCTAATCCTTACAGAATCATTTATCATTTCCAAATCAAGTAATTCAAGTGGTCCAGTGATTTGCAATATACATCACAGAAAACCAAAATATCGCTGTCAAATGTTTCTAATATTAAAGCAGCCGTATCAGAGCAGTGAATGGGGATTGCAGCTCGCACTTTACTTACAGTATGTCATAAGAGGAAAAACTGCAGCTCCGATTTTATATACGGTTCGGTCTAAAAATAGAACTTAGTCACTCTGGCATGCAGGACTGACTCATGTCAGCTTTCCCATCTATCAGAGAGAATGGCTTTTTCCTCAATCCCACAAACTGCACGTCGATATTCACTCAGTATGGATGTGTTAGCGTTTAGCAATACAGTCTGCTCCGTTCTTCCTGCACTGGCCGAGATCCGAGGCGTCCACTTGGGATCTGTGTGCTCACGACTTAGCTGACCTCTGCAGTTCCTTTGCATGGATCATAAAACGGATTATGAAAGATAGGTGATTTAAAGTGGCATTAATAAAACCTGCGAATGGAGCCATGCTACGAAAACCTCTCGGTGATGCTGTGATGCAATGTGAGGTCCATGCAGCCTTTCCCACAAATGTGTGCATTTAATGCTCTGTGCAGACAGACGTTTACCTGATGATGCACAATACTGACATAAGACACTATAAGATATTGACCTCTGTGCTGAGCATACTGTAAGCTGCACAGTATACGATGTTACTGACGTCTCTAAGGATTGTGTAGGGCAGGGCAAGTCTATACTTAAGGTTTAGAAGTATATTTAGCAGTCTAATCATGGTCTGATTCCCAAAATGAGTGCCTGAGGGACTTCCTCAGAAGACTAATTAAATGAGCTCTGCTTTAGTGATGAGATAATGGACATTAATAATCAGCCATGTAGTCATGGTTAGACCATTTAAACCAGCTTGTAGAGGTCGGCAACGTGCTTGAATTATTAATTTGTTGTTCTGGAAGTCCTGATTGAAAATTACAGGACACAGAAACAGAGCTGACAGTGACAGACAGGCAGAGAGAGGGATGCCTTTCTCCACCATGGGAATGTGACAAAATGGATCATATTCAAGCACCTTGAATGTAAACTTACTCAAGTTTTACATCTGATTTCAGGCAGATCAAGAAACTTGGCTTGATGTGCCAGAAAACATGGTGTAAAAAAGGGAACAGTGCTCTCAAATGACTGAAGTTTTCTATTCACACCGTCCACATGCCAAAGTGCACCCAGCGCTGCGTTCAGTAAAGCAGGAAACCAGCCCATCAACTAACTCACGTTAACATACCCACTTAAATAGCGGCGTAACGTTGACAAACACCAAGACGAATTAAACTTATTAGCAAAAGGTTTCATTTACCTGGTGAAGAAATGGAGCCGGGCGGGTGGTTTTGAAACCGCGGTGAAGAGGCTGAATACTTCCCAAAAGTCTCGCCGTAACTTTGCTCACCATCCGGACCGAAGCCATTGTCAGCCGTTAACCGCGTTAGCTTCTTCTCTGTCGGGGCATACCGGGTGGAAACACTTCGGTTCAAAGCGAGCTGTTTGTTTGGTCTGAATAACAACAGATGAGTTCAGCTGGTAGCTACGGGACAGAGGGAGGCACGGCCCCGCCTGAGCTGCATACCATTTCCTCCTAACAACAAACGCGCCCCGTGCCAGACTCCGCTTCCTTTTCCACCGTTTTTATTTTTTTTTCTCCACGTCGGTCTGTTATGCACGAAGCAGCCAGCAGGGAGGACGGAGCGTGATCCTTCCACACCCCCTGAACCTCACTGATCACTTACCTACACAACAACTGGTGGGTAGTGTTTCTTTAGCTGCTGTTAGCATGTGAAAGGGTGACACCAGAGTGCTAACACAAATGCACTACACAGGGTGGTTATCAAAGTGGGGCTCGGGGACCCTCAGAGGTCGTCCTGTTGCGGATGTCACCCACCTACATCCTGTTGGTTTCTCCTCATCCCCCCACTAGGCATCAGTAGGTAGTGTTGGAGCCATATTGAGGTGATGTCCAGCAATTTAATTGGCTCTAGCTTTCTAGTCAAACCACTGCAGGACAGATGCTTCCTCTAAAATTTGACATTTATCCAATATCTGTGAAGAAAGGAGGGAGGGCTGTCAGCAGCTGTCAATCAAAATGTGCAGTCACTGTCTCAGCTGTCCCGCCCCCGCAATGAAGAAAATTGAGAGTGAAAAGGATGGCAGATTTTGGCAGAATATAATGGAAACTACCACAAAAAAACGACGATGCAGCTACAACAGACTGACTCTAACTCTCACTGAGTTTTTTGCAAACTTTGCCAGAGTTATTTCTCAACTTGACACAGAGGGGAATACGACCCGAAGCGACACAGTACCTGCGAGTCTCATAAGAAACGTGTGGCTCAAAAAGATACGAGCCAATCTATGAAAACATTCCTCCTGAGACCCAAAGATGACTGCCAGACAGATAAGGTAACAGCAGCTGAAATAACCGGCATTTACCACACTGTGCAGCACTCCCAATCATACAGATCAGCAGACTGGGGTTGTAAGCCAGCACCCGTCATTTTCCAAGACTCGGAGATTGCAAAAAAAAATGTCACGTGGTCGTACAAAATCAGCAGCCGTAGTTACAGATGTGCTTGCACCCGCCTCCGTGGAGAGTTGTTTGAGAGAATTAAAAACACCAATGGTTCCCCCACAAAGTGACAAAAGGTACCAAACAACAGGGCTGCTTAAAATATAATAATTGTGAAGTCCTTCACATTGTAAATAAAGGTCTTACCTGTAACCTGTATAGTCTATTGTGTGCTACCAAATCAACCAAATCATAGATGTTATAAGCTACCAGGCAGAATAAAATGTTTAATTTTTAAAGTTAGATAGGCAATATATCAAAATTTAAGACTACGTCTATACATTGGTGACGTGTCCCACACAAACATACCCTTTGTCCCACATTTGGTTTATTGGGATCTGGTCACCCTAGAAGCACGCCATCTACACCAGAGCCACGCGTACATTACTGACCAAACAAAACGGTGCATCAACAGGTAGGTTTACTTTTGCCGTTTTGTCCATTAAATCTGCCGGCTGTTGTGTTTTCACCAGGAGTAACTTAACAGTAAACACGACTCCCAAAACAGCTGAAAGCGAACACGACACAACGGTAAAACAAAGCAGACGATTGAAAGTACAAACAGGACGAGAGAAACTGAAGAGATTCAGTTAGAAGCTACAAAAGTACTGAAAGCTGAACACAGACTTTTAAAAACATCTTCCTCTCAGGTTTCCTGGAAAATGATTTCTGCCAAATTGGATTTTGCATATTGAATTCTCCCTGCGTTCCAATACCAAAACTAACATAGTATTAAGCGTGCCAGAAAAAGATTTAGTATGTCCCAATACTAAGTATGTGAAGTGCAGAATGCCAAAAATACCAGGATGTCCTACTACGTCCTGTCGCATTCTGCAGTACGCATGCCAGCATGCCTTTCTTACTATTCTGACCACAAATCCTCTGTGCGGCGCAAGATATGTCACACATGTCACGGTGTGTCTTGCAAATATAAACAAAGCCGACAGAGCGCAAACATTTTTCGGCTCACTGACGGGTGACAGCTCATCCACAGAATGACAGACACCATAATGAGCGATGAAAGCACGTTTAAGTGTAAGTTCTACGTTCTTTGTACTTTTGTGCTAAGGCTGCGACAGATAGAGGACCAAGAGGTGCAAAGTTCAAAGTGCACTATGACGGAGTAGTATGTCCCAGTTGTATGCATACTGCATGCAACAGTATGTACTTTGTAAGGGCAGCTGCAGTACGTACTAAGTAAAAAGAGAAGTATGCGATTCAGAACACACCCAGTGCTACCAACCCTCCCAGGGAGAGCACCAGGCTTTGTAGTGGTCAAACTGTGTCCCAAAAATACTTTTACCATAAGCTTACATTGTAAAACAAGCAGCTGTAAAATGGAGGATACGTTTCTATCAGTGTTGCAACCCCTGCAAAATTACTCTTTTCCGAAATGCAGAAGACCTTGGTAATTTTACACTCAGTCACTGAGCAGCGTTCACAGGAATGGACAGGATGCCGCCTCTGATGCTGTATCCAGAGTTGAATTGTTATATCCGTGGTACTGCAGGGAAAACATGTTTTTGTACACCAGCTCAGAAGTAAGCATCACCCTGGTTCCAGGGATTTTGACTACAACGCTACTACTACTAGGCTTCTTACTTCACTATAAATTTAATTAAACTACAAATTGTAAAGCTATAGTTAAAATAATGTGCAACTAAAGACATGCTAATGCAGGCTACTGTATGTTCAGGTTGAAGCACCTGTTCCTGTGGCAATCAAAGTATGGCTTCTTTTGTGAGTAACTTAGCCAATAAAGTCCCTTCATCAACTTGAAATTTTATGATCTTTTACTTAGAAATTAGTCTTTAAAGTACATTACGTTATTTTATGCAGATGCAGAACTAATTAGTGACATTTCTTGTGGCTTTCACGTCCAGCTGGAGCCCCATATGTGATGTCGGCGCTCTGTGAACTTATTTTACCTGTTATCTGGCAGCGGTTTGCAACCTCTAAGGTATTTTTTTAATCACACAGGTGTTTGCTGTCTGCCTGGGAAGAGAACATCTATGCCCATGGGGAAACCAACATTCAGTCCAGTTTCTCCACTAATGGCACAAACAGAATTACTAACATGGCCTCGCTGTTTTCCTCTTAGCTGTATGATCTGTATGCTCGTTCTGAGGTCTCACATTAGACAGACCTCGGAAGGTTTTTTACTGTGGGATCCAAACCTGAGAAGGTTTTTGATGCTGAACACGATTTATGTGGAAGAGAAAAAAACAGAAACTATAACACAGAGAGAAAAAGTAATTTCCCCCTCAATCAACTAATAAGAAAAACACCCCGACTCCCCTCTCTGAAGACGCCTTTTGGTCCCTGGACTTTGGGAAGAGCTACAGTAGACTGACTGCAACTGTGTCTAAATTTGTATGAGAAGGAGATGAACAGCTCAGTTTTGTTATGATGTTCAACAAAGACCAAAGCACAGGTAATATATATGCATTTGAATTTAAAACCGAATTTAAAAATGTGTAATTACATATGTGACAGAAATATGCCAGACTTTCTGTATATTTTCACTTAAGAAAGTATTTTCAATTTCCTTCGATCATCACATAGCAATTAGTTTAAATTGAAATACATATGCTTATGTTTATTGGCACAGACAGCCTGTGAATGCATCATTACATTTAATCAGTCTGATTGATGACTTGAGTCATTACCCAAGCCAAACCCTTCATTGATTCATGGGTATGGACTTATTAGTTACTTGCCTTCAAACTAATCAATAAACCCTCAGCCGTGTGGCCAGTGAAAGAGTAATTTAAACAACCTGTCATCAAATAGTGGACAAAAAATGCCAGTCTGCAAAATCACATTTAAGATATCATTGATTCTGGTGACTGTTTAAGCATTTCATAGAGAAGCAATGTAGTTGGCAGGCTGAACCTGGTTAATAAGATCAACAGCTCAATAGACGACCTGATATCTGATTGTCTTTTTACCCACTGACCTTCAACCCCAATAAAACTATACAACCACTTTGGACACACTCTTGGAAAATTGTCTCACTTTCTACAAATCACAGTGTCTAATCTGGAGAACATTTCTTTCGCTTTTCGTCCTATAAGATCGGTTGCTTGTCAGGTCTACTGTGATCGGAGTGTTTGTGGACCTGTGTTTATGCTGATCCCTTTAAGGGCCCTAAAGGAGCATGTTTCTGTGAGTTGTGACACAATGAGCAGATGCAAATTGAGACATTACTTCACGAGGCTGAAAACAAACACCTCCTCCGCTTCAACATATTAGATACAAAGGTGTGGATATTATTCATAAAGGCAGTTGCTCATTTTTCAGACTTCCTTGCCATATCCCACACCCTTCACAGCTGTGCTCTCAATCCTGTCGGACTGGTGAAAGTCATCAATACTCCCCGAGAGAATACACAGAGGGATGACAGAACGACAGGGTAGAATCAATATGCTTCTGGCAAGGAGGTTGTTTCCTTTCTTTTTTAAACTCATCTTTCTTATTTGCATTTTTACAGAGAAACTGTACAAAGAAAATATTCCCTTAGTGGTGTAAACAATAAAAGTTGACGCATCATTAAACAACAGCGTAATGAGAGCCAGCCATCATGTACAAGCGTTCCTCGATACAGACACTCTAATGAAATTGCAGACAAAATCTTGCGCTCAGCTATTGTTCTTGTTCTTTGTCAGCCGTTATCCATCACCTGCTGCTATTTATCCTCTCATATTGGCCACAAGCTGACTACAAGTACATTCAGCTCTCCTGCTGAATGAAGTTGTTTATGGGGTAGTGTGGCTAGTGTGCTTAGAAAATCCACTTTAATAGCAAAATCTGCCAGCACACAGATTTGTCCACAAATGAATTATTTAATAGCAAGGTGTAATCCTATATTTGTGATGACAAAACTCATTAAATCTACATTACGTCACTACATCTGGTTTGGCTGTAGAATTTAATGTGATTTTCTTATTCAAGTTTTAATTTTAAATTTGTTATATTGATTAAAATCTTATTTTACAGATGCACGATGTGGATTTTTCTCAGCCGATACCGATAACCGACATTTAGCTGCTTCTCATGGCCAATACCGATATGATAAAAGATAATTTCACATTTTTTTATTTTGTGCACACATAAGAGCAAGAAAGGTAAAGAACTAGAGGGCAAATATGACTAAGACGTGTTGTGTTAAAACATGTACTGCAGATTACAGTCATGTTTTCCCTCTTCTCCTCCTTTTCCTCCTCCTTTGATAAATATGGCACATCCCTATATTATTTGTTTGACTGGTCTATATTGCAGGTTGAATTGCTCTTTACAAGCAATAATATTGACTTGGAGAACCTGCTCAGTGAAATGGTCGCTCAGATAAACAGCTTGATCTGTGAGTTTGTACATTTTACACCATCGTTTACAGGGTCCGCCTTTTCCAGTAGACCAAGTCTGCCGCCCTGTGTCCGTGGGCTAGCATTACAAAACTCTAATTCACAGTGAATGCAACACTACAGTACAGCTGCTATAGACATACTGACCTTCAGGATTCCCTACTTTATCATAAGGATCTACATATAAGCATAACTTGTTGAGGTCTTGCTCTTTAAAAGAATGGACAGGATTGATAAGCAGCATTAAAGTGCTCTGTATGAGTCTTACACTTTGTGGATAAGCAGCACCATCTTGTGGTATCATGCAGTCACATGCTCTGAACATGTTCAACTCATGTTACAGACCGGAGATGACACAATAGTGTATGAAATAACCAGTGAGCTGTGCATGTGTGTAAAACAGTATGGCTCTACTGACATTATGAACATGCAAAATACATTCTTCTTTAGCATGAACAGTTTCAAAATAAATCGTGAATTATACATGCTGCAAAAAAACACAGGATGATGTATTTTCCAAACCAATTTAATTTAGTTCCTTTAAAGAAGAACTGACTAAAATTTTCCACAAAAGTTTCCTGCACTTCTGTCTGCATATCACATCAAATCCAGACCCCTGTGTTGGGAGACCGTTCCTCACACAGAGGCACACAGGCTCCGAGACAAGTTAACCCTGAATTTTTAATATCTGCAGACTGAATATCAAAGGCCTGTGGAAAATTATAGATGAACCATAACAAGTCGAATCCATTTGAGTTAATTAGACAGAAAGACACAGTGAGAGAAATCCATAAAACTAATGTGGAAGCTTCACATGTAGCCAGTGGTGGAAAGTAACTAAGTACATTTACTCAAGTACGGTACTTAAATGCCATTTCGAGGTACCTGCACTTTATTTTATTGTATTTATGCTACTTTATACTTCTGTCTGCTTACACTGTGGAAGCCAGTACTGTTACTCCACTGCATTTAATTACCAACATTAGTAACTAGTTACTTTGCAGATTGATATTATAAATGCAAAGTATAAATCACATAGTAAATAATGATTTATTATTATGGGTTAAAGTAGCTGGGATTAACCCCACCTTTGACTGTTGCAGTGGTGGAAAGTACTGAAAGTGACCTCAAGTACAAGTAAAGCTACATTACAAGAATCAATTACAAATAAAACTACTGGTATTAAAGTAATACTTGAGTAAAAGTACAAAGTATTTTTCTCAAACGCTACTCAGAGTATTAGATACTCAATTCAAATCATGCTCAGTACTCAATTATGATTTTAAAAGTAACTGAGTATGTTACATGGTGTAATGCATACAAGTAAAATTACAGACTTGAAAAAGTACTCGTCAAATTATTCTGAGGAGATGTAATTAGTTACTTCTTCCCCAGACCAGTTGTGACATTAATGATGCTTACATATTAATGCATCAAGAATCCAGCGATATTATATAGATTATTCTGAAAAGGGCCAATCTGCGTAATTACTTTGGTACTTTAAGAATATTTTCATACTAATATTTCTGTACTTTAACTTAAGTAAGAATTTGAAGGCAGGATTTATACTTGTAACAGAGTATTTTTACACTGTGGTAGTGGTACTAATGCTGAAGCTAAAGATCCGAGTACCTCTTCTATACTTTCACTTCAGAGCATACTGCACTAACAGTATGTCACTCAGCTGGTCGTGTGGTCAAAGTTACTCAATGAGATGTCTTTGTAACATTACAGGACTTCTTCTATGGTATTTGGACAGTTGGTATCACATTTTATTTGCAATGATCCATCACATGTGGTTATAACTTGTCACTTGTGACAAAGATGTGTAATGAAGGCAGGATATTGGACTGTTTAACAATAAACTTATCGTCTAAGCTGACATCATTGCACCGAAACAATAACCCTGACTGGGATCTTGAGCGTGATTTGTGACATCACAAATAGTTTGATTATACAAGATAATTAAGTATTCATAGGTTATGGAATTAGAATTGAACACGATCTTATAACACGTCTGGATTATATGACTTTTAGACCTTAAAATACCAGCTTCAAAATCATGTTGATGGTACAGTGTCTTCCATTTGACTGCACCAGTGAGGATTTACATGTGTCATATTTATACGTATTTACACAAATACATATTTTGTGTCCTACATTTGTAATAAATTTAGATCACTGATCTTTTTTCACTTAGAAATTATGCATTTTTTCTGTGTTGGTTAGTGTAAAAAAAAAAAAAAACATGCTAAAATTCATGTTTATTCAGCGTTTTAAACAATAAAACTAACTTTTTGGGCGCTGCACCTTGACCTATTGACCTGAGCTGCTGCATGTTTGAGCTGTCTTGATGATTCTAGCTCATATCTGACAATCACAAAGTTTTTTTGTTCCCATGTTACAATATGTGATTAACATCCAAGCTTAGCTATAGTTGGAGAACGTGTGTGTGTGTGTGTGTGTGTGCAGGCTGAGCGGAGGCAGTAGAAAGTGCAGGGCTGTCAGAGTCAGAAGGACGAGCTGTTGTTTGAAGTGCCGGGGAGCGCAGAGCTGAGGTAATTGTGTCTGACGTGCGGCGATAATGATGAGGCGCAGATCAGATCAGCTGCAGATCCCCTGCCTCCAACCCCCCGCTGCTTGCCTTCACTTTTCCCTTCTCTCCTAATTGACCGGGCCGCGTCTCCCCCGAGCCCCTTTGTTATTATTTATTAATAATTCATCGCTAAATAATTCACACCCTTGGCCCCGCAGTGTTAATTGAGCTGGGTGGGGTGGCAGTGCTGGTGGTTGTGTGAATGTGTGTGTGGGGAGTAGAAGGGGGGGTGACTAAAAAGTAGGGAGGAAATGGGAAGCGGGCCTTCCTCAGCTTGTAGGGCAACAAAAAAGGGAAAAGGTTTGTTTTGTTGTCCACAGGGACGGGGCTTTGGGGCAACTGGACATTACAGTTGTACGTGTGTGTGTGTGTGAGTGTGTGTGCTTGTGTGTGCAGGTGAGAGCCAGAGAGGGGAATGAGTCAATAAAGTTCATTATAATGGGAGTGAGGACTGAACAGAGCTTGCATCTTAATCTCACATATAGCTCAATTATGGCATCAAAGGTCCCACTCTTTGATAGGTAAATAAATACATTTTTCATGTGTAACTGACTGACGTCTGAGGCTTGTGAGTGCTCATCAACTCATATATGAATCATTTGAATTTATCATTTGAAAATTAGTGGAAATTAGTGGAAAGTAGAGCTGACACAATTAATGAATCGATTAGTAGCTTTATATATATTAATATATATATATTAATGCAAATACTCATTAGTTGGAGCCCTATTGGAAGGCACACGTTGGGGGAAAGTAGAGCTGCACCATTAATAGTTTTTATCAAAATAGCACCATTTTGGCCAAGTCCAATAGCCAAATCGCAGAACCTACAAATCTTTAAGAAAGGTCAAATGTGCGACCGACGGCAATATAATGACATGCTGAAGTGCTGTAGAGATGCCCTGGCCTACAAATCTTGTTTTCCAGATGCAGGAAAGCATGTTTGTTTGGTACAGACTCCAATATACCGTAAGTCACATCAAAATGATTTTTTTTGTGAAATATAAAATGGTTGATAAAAATGATCATTCCCTCTAATAGTGACTCATATATCATTATCTGAAATATCTGGTAAAGTAACATAACTTTTCTTTACCAAATTGTGCCGCTTGAGATGAAACCTATAGACCCTGTGGAGGCAGGTAAGCAGAGATGGAAAGTAATGAAGTACCTTTACTCAAGTACTGTACTTTCTTTTACTTTACTTGGGTATTTACATTTTCTGCTTACTTTATACTTCCACTCAACTACATTTTAGAGGTAAATATTGTACTTTTACTCCACTACATTTACTCAATAACTTTAGTTACTTGTTACCTTGCAGACTGCATGCTGCATCAGAGCCAAAGTAATGCATTTTTAATTAATTTGATCAGAATTGAGATTAAAAATAACACTGATTCCAATAATGAGAAAAAATCTAAATATGGGATCTAATAACCAGCTAGGTCAATACTCAGTCAACCCACAGTATTTACAAACAGATAAATACATTTATAGTTTTATTTTACTTGTACTTAAGAACATGTAATGCCAAGTAATCTATCTAAGTAATATCTAAGTAAAGCTAATATCAGACACTTAAAGTTTACTTTCAGGTACTTTTTAGAGCAATGCTGATAACTGAATAAAAATATGAATATAATGCAGAGCTATTTGTTGATATTAGCTTATTGCAGATATATCTTGGCTGTTTATGTAATCAAATAAGAAACTATAGCACAGAAATGCCAAATATAGATAGATGATCCACTAGAAAGCACTAAAAAAGGCTGTAAAATGCACCTCTCAGTGCATATCTTGGTCACAATTATTTGATAAGCACCTTTAATAAATCCTTACAAAATGTCATGTCATTATCTAGTGTTTAAACTCACAGACATAGGCGCTGGCTTCAAAAAAGTCCAGTGTAAGAGGAGCTATAACATAGAAATGATGGCTGGAAAACTGGAAACTAAACTAAACTAAAATCTTTCTCACAAACTGACATGACAATGTTGGATTTTTAGGACTACCATGTGGTGGTGCCTGAGAATAACATTGAGTCAGTCTGGTTGCCAGTCTTGCATTCAGCAGCAGAGCCGTCCAGTAGAGGTCAGCATCAGATCACCAGAACATCCACCGCGTACAGTTGAACCGCTTCATGTGTTTGCGGCGCTGCAGTTAATTTGGAATCACATGCTTTGTTTATGTTAAATTATTCATGCAACCTTTCATTAACACCCTAAACAAATACAAATTGCACTGCATAGAGGGATTCATAGCAGTCGCACTGTGCCAAGGAATGTTTTCTTAAGAAAATGCCTGCTTGCTGATTTGTGCGACTACTTACTGTATATTATTACTGAGAATCACACATCCCCGCCAAAACCCACTGGCCGGCTCATTCGCTTTCTGCTTGCTAACTAGTTTGCAAAGTGATTAGACTACATAAAATATGGAGAGGTTAGACTTGAGACTTTTTGTTGCCTCTGGCTGAATAGCTCATCACACTGAATCCAATGTTTAAAATTTAAGATGGATTTAAAATTGAAAACGCTGACTATTTCATAACAAGTTACAGAATCATTCTCTCTGTCTTTTTTCTCTTCCTCCTCCCTCTCCCACTCAGTCTCCCTCAGACTCAAACACTGGCACTGTGTCGAGTCGCTGGGGCAATGCTCGTCTTCAGAGCATTGCCTCGTTGCTAAATCTCTTTTAAGCAGAGCAACATATCAAAAAAAATCAAAGCAACTGTGAACCCAGTCTTTTAAAAGTTTAGATTTTTTTTTTTTGTTGTTGTTGGGGGAAATTTCTGGGTTGGGGGGGAAAAAAACAAGTTTGTGAGAAAAGAAAAAAAAAAAAGAAATCTCCCCAGTTTGCGTTTCTTTGGGGAATGGTTCATCTGAAGCTGTCGACAAGGTCCATACAAGTCTCCTGCTGCCATGGAGCATACAGGCTGTCTTTCATGCTGCAGCGGTTTGGGACCGGAGAGGAAGGGCCAGCAGAGAGGAATCTGTCTAGCCGAGCTCAGTGTATACGCTGCATGTATTTTTGTAGACATCGCCGTAGACTTCACTTAATCTGAGAGTACATCAAAGCATCCTCTGCTCCTCTTCTTCAGCTAAATCCTGCTCTGGTCCTTATTACCAAAGTGCTCATAAATGCCTTCGGGGAGTAGAGAAGGGGAAAAAACACAAACAAAAAACAAACATGATTGCTTTTATCTTTCAAATAACTATTTATGCTAGTACAAATGAGCATTCGGAGAGGGGATCATATGGCTTCATAGTGCGTGAAGATGTAAAGATTCATGCTGGCTGCAAAGAACAAAAGGGAGACAGTGCACAGCAGAGTAGATTGTCTCGGTGACGCTTGCCAGAATGTCATCATCTCTGGTCGATTTAAGTGTGCTGCCAATCTCGAAAATGACGCTTTTTGATTCGGCAAGTGGTTTCAAAAAGTGCCAGCGAACATGAGATTAACAAATGGCTCGCACCAGCCTGTTTTTGATTTATTTTTGATGGCTCTGATGTGAGCATGGAAGTGAAGGGACTGCATGTACACTCGGGTGGACGGCGGGGCCGTGGAGTAAACAGGCTCTCAGCGGCGCAGGAGTCTTTCCATCAGGATAGAGAGTGTAACCCCATGGAGATCCTAGAGAGTTCTGAAGCCAGAGATGGTGAATAATAGAACAAAGTGAGGATGAGTCTTCTGAGGTTCCACTGCTCTTCAACATCCCTCCATTGCAGGGAGAAGGGGCGTGTGAGGGAGAAAGATGGAGAGAGCTCTGATGGTTGCAACTTCTCCGTCCATCCTTGCTGAAAGTTGCCCGACATGCTTTTTCTCTCAGCGAGTAAAACTTTATTTAGAAAACAACAATCATTTTGGCACAATGACAGCTTCACATAATGACATTCATACTACAAACCTAATCCCACGGGACTGTGGGCCCCTTCGCCTTTTTTTTTTTACTCTTTTCGCTTATGAAAAATTCACCACAGCCACCCCCCTACGTCTCTCTTCTGTGCGTCTCCAACACCGAGAACTGACATGCGGTAAACGGAGAAATATTCAAAGGCAGGCCGGGGCTGCCTATCTCCCACAGGGGTCTCCTTTTTACCCCCTCGCCACTGCTGAGAAATCAAAACTCTTTGGACGTCACACAGGCCGATTGAAGTTCGGTGCCTGCTCTGGAGCGGTCCCTTGCCCGACGATGGCAGGCTTCATTAGAGCTGTCAGTCAGGCCCTGGCGACGGGGCAGCGCCGCAGGGCACCCTCAGGGCCCAATCAATGTTGGGGTCCCCAGGAAAGAGCCCATCAAACGACCCTGTAAGACGATGCTGTAACCCTGCTTCGTCGGGCTTCGCGCTCATCCCCCATTGATCACATGATTAATAGCACAGCTCCACACTTTCAGCCTGATGTTTTTGAACTCGGATGCAAAGCTGCAGTCTTGTATTTTTAATCATTGACTTCCCATTGGCTCGGGTATGGAAATGTGCACCCTGGAAGCATGTATAGGAACAGTCTTATTGAAACTCTAATGATGAAGGAGAATGAAACTTCTCTCACAAACAGCTCCCCAGTAGCGGCAGTGGGAAACAGGAGCCAGTTGTTATTTTTTGCATCATTTCAGCCTGCCTTTCCCAGTGTGTTGCAATTACAATGAGTCACATGATGCAACGAAAATAAATGAGCCAGTGGGTGCTTCTCCGTCCAACAATCTCAAATCCTGGAACAATGAGATATCCACGAAATCACGGCGCACAATTCAAATACAGGAGCAAACAAAACCCAAACAAAACAAAGCAAGCATCTTTGAAGAGCGAAACACTCAGACTGCCGTAGTTCCTTTCAACAATATACAGAGTGCAATATTCTCAGTACCAGTATGTTATTCAGAGCGTTCCTCCAAATATTTGGAGAGAAGGAGGGGAGATGAAACGGGGATAGAACAATGGGACTTTGGCTGTGTTATGGCGTTCGTGCACCTCGCCCCGCCAGCCCTTTGTAGTGTGTGTTGTGCGGTGTCCTCGTCCCCAGTCGGTCCCCCGCTTGTTCTGAGTCCAGGTGGGGTCTCAGCCCTCCCCACCCTCACCCCGCCAGCTCCCCCTCCCCCCCTATCTGCCTATCTCGCACACACCTGCTCCATCGCCCTCGCACACACGCACACCTATTTGTTTCCAGCCATCCACACACAGATTAGTCGGAGTCAGTAAAGGGCTGCTTTGCCGTTGAATTATAATTATTCAATATTTCAAGCACTTTCAAAATGAGTTGGTGACTGTAATCCAAATCTGACTTTGCCCATAAAATCATTTGACGCTCCATAATGTTAATAACACTGTAAAATATTCCGTTTGATCTGTTTGCTTCAATTCTGCTACATGTGAGAAGGTATTTTGAGGATTAAAAAAGAGAGAATATGAATAAAATCTCGATTACATAAAAGCTGAGCTGTATTCGATACATACATATTATATATACATATTAATTAAAATGATATATTATTGATTATAAACAAGATCGCTGCTGTCAAGAGCTGTGGATGGATGAAGAAGGATAAAGGCTGTTGCTAATTTATTCAGGCTCTCCTCTAATGGAAACGCGGGTAAAATATTCTCTCTGGACTACAACAGAGAACAACTCCTGAAAAGTTGGCCAGAGAAGTTTTGCTCATTTCAGATGCGTTTCATATGTTAAAAAGTTGCCCTTAAAATGCCTAAAAGCAACACATTTAAATGTGGTAAGATATCAGTTTCATTTAATCTCACACTCACATCAAATCCATGAGATGAACCCTTCACTGCGTGTTTATCCTCCCAGTGTGCAGTACCTGAACAGACCACTGGGCGCTGCTGCACAGAGATGAAGTTGTTGAGTGTGGAACAAAGAAAATAGAGTAATTTCCAGTGAAGTAGTTTCTCTGTGAGATATTTGGCTTTGGGTACAGCTCGCGTTCTTAGCACAGGGTGATCATTAGCAAGAAACAGGGACTGCAGACACCCTTTATCCGGCAATCAAAGGCAAATAACAACAAAAACGAGGTCTGACCTATATTCACTCTGCAGCAGCAGCATCCCGTAGGAACGACAGGTACTCGGGCATCGTTCGCCCTCCGAGCAATACGTTAACTCCTTACAGGATGTGAAGAGTGCAAAACAAACATGATTGTGACCTTTTTACCTTTCTAAATATGGATTGATAAAAAGAAACTCCTTCCAACGCCTGATCAATTAATTCAGCTATTCAATATTAAATTTAAACCTGGCTCCCTCCCTCTCTCCCTCTCTCTATGGGGGGTGTTGAGGGGGTGTCTATGGTCAGCGTGTAGAGGCTGTGTCTGGTGGAGGTAATCCTTGGTGATCTGCCCTAATCTGTCACAGATACGCAGCTGAAGTGCAGAGAAGCTGTTAGAGAAGGGGGGAGGTGGAGGGGTGAGAGTCAGAAGGGGGGGAAAACTGGATTATGGCAGTACGTCTGCATTAACTCACTGGCCTTATCTCTTAAATGCTCTGCAAAAACAGCTTTGGCTTGTACACAGGGAATGGTGCAGCGTACAAGCTCCGATGTACATGTGTGCGTGCGCGTGCGTGTGTGTACGCAGGCGTGCGTGTGAGCTGAGCTTATTTCATGCCAGCCATGCAGGCCCGAGAAATAAGAGTCCTTATTATAGCGAGGAGCACGCCCAGTGCCACCTCGCGCAAGTTCACATCCCAGCCTCCCGAGCTCCCTGCAAGCCTGGCAGCCATTCCCAGGTGATTCAGCGTCCATTTCTCCCTCTTTGGTTGGGAGTCAACCCAATCACCAGAATAAATGTTAGCCAAGTACGTTTCTGCAAAACCACAGATAAGTTAAAACTGGACTCGTCTGTTATTTTTTTCTTTTATGTTTCCATTTGTTGAGGTTGAATTTTCTGTTTCCTGTTTTGTCACAACACTGTGCTCTGTTTTAGGCACAAAAACCACTTGGTGAGAAGTCAGAGATGGTCCGACTTCCTGTAAAAATAGGCGGTTGTGGTCACCACAAACACAGCTAGAAATGCCCACAGCGCTCCTTAGAAAACAACCAGTTTTGACACCTAAAAAATGGAAATATCCTCAGGCCTCCTTAAAAACACCTGTTTTTGTTGACACAAATTGCTGGAAATGTCTGCAGCTCTTTTGAAAAAACACCCAGTTTTGATGCAACAAACACTGCTGGAAATGTCCACAGCTCTCTTTAAAAAATATCTGGTTTTGATGACAGGAAAACGGATGGAAATGTCTCCACAGGTCCTTAAAAAACACTCAGTTTTGCCGCCATGAACACCTCTGGAACTGTGCAGCTCTGTTAAAAAACCCCCACAGATTTTGACGCCACTAAAACGGATGAAAATGTTCCCATGGCTCCTTAAAGAAACACCTGGTTTTGCCACCTCTAAAACGGCTGGAAACGTCTTCAAAAACATCCAGTGGAGTGACTCCAACTCTTGCAATAATGACACCACCTTTCCCTCGACCTCCTGCTGCGATAGGTGACTAACCAGCATATAATCGTGGACGTTACTGTGGTTTGCAGAAACGTAATATCCTGGCAACTGGGCTGTGGGAGTACGATTTTTGGATTGCCACACGCAGCTATCAAATTTCCTTTGTCGCTGTATCTGAGCATTATGTGCTTTGGACGTCATTTTTCCTGTTGAAACCACGCGCAATTATGGTTAACACGGTTATTGTGGAAAAATAACTAATTGTCGGTTGTTGCAGGGGAAACTGTCTCACATGTCGAGTCGCGCCCCGGTTTGGAGCCTGATTTACCCAGCAGCACAGGAACACACACATCCTTCGCAGCGATAAACAGACGCGCTTTTTTTTTTTCTCACACACCCACAAAAAAAAAAAATCCGCTCACAAACAACTGTTAGAAAACTGATATCGAGATTGATTGATACAGTCGCTGCAACTCTCCGTAACACAAACAGTCGGACGCCCAGGAGCACGCACGGTCCTGCGCTCGTGCGGTCCCTCATCCCCAGTCATGGGAGGGTCACCGCCGTGGCCCTGAGAGAGAGACTGTGTGGATGCTCTCATGTTTATGTTTGGGAGATTAGCAATGATGAAAGAATGCCTTTTCAAGTCTGGGCTAGAGGGGCCTCTGTTCAATGCTCCACCCTTTTCACCACACACTTACACACACTTGTGCGTCTGTGTGTGCATACATAGGCTTACACACTTACTAAGACTTGTGTAATTTCATCATCAATCCCCACACATTGTTCTCTATAGCCACCATATGTTAACCACATCTCAAAGATTTGCAAGATTGCAGATCATTGCCTCCAGATCCACGCCTGACATTGATTCGGTCGTCTCTCGGGGTCTCGGGATCTTAGTCGCACTGTACGTTGTGAAAGCTGCTCCGACACTTCACCCTCATCTTCCCTCCATCATCGAACTCCAGTGAAAGAGTCTTATTGTTATGCTCCGTCTGTATGTGGTCTCTCGCTCTTTTCTCTCTGATTTTCCTCCTCTCGTTCTCTCGCAGCCATTCGCTCGGCCCTCTTCAGTGTTTCTTCATCTCATCTCCTTGTGGTGTTGTGGATTATAATGTGACTTTTATTAATTTCTTGGGGGCTTCCCTTGCCCGTGCCAAGAGACGAGCCCAGTGCTCTCGATCTTCCTTGTCATTATCCGTCTCCGCAAAAACCAAACAGATGAAGTTATGAGGTTTAACGCTGTCTCTCTCTCTCGCTCTGTATGGGTTGTGGATTTGGATTAGGGAATCCCTTAGTTTGAGGGGACAACATGCTCAGGCAATTTGTTTCCCATTAGCTGTAATATAAAACAGGGGTTTCCAAACAAAACTGGGTGAAGTACACACCGCATCCAGGCCTCTCCCAGAAAAATGATCTAAAGACTATTTGGTCACAGTCCCATGATCCTATTCACTCTTGAACTATTCCATTGTTTGAAACGCATCAATCACAGGTTTGTTTGACCAGGTATTACAGGCTCTATTGTGTAACTTTTCTCCTTTATGCAAAGCCGATTCTGCTTTCTTTGGCTCGCTGACAAGGCCCCACATGACAGTTTCACTCACTGCGGAGATTCATGCTCGGGGAACAGCTCATGCTTTTACACCAGAACTCACGCTCGTCTTTAAACTGACTAAACACTTTGATATTCCCCGGTTTTATTACCCGGCGTGGTGACTGTAGCCAAGAAGCTACCGCCCTTTGTTGTCTCTGCAAGCAAGCCATTCATTCATCAGATGGTTGGACCCACAGATGTAATTGAAGTTTTTAGTGTGATCACTGATTCTGGGGGGCCGTGGCTGTTGAGAGGCAAACTCCCTCAGGTCTTACCTACCAAACAGTGGAAAGCACCTTTTCAGGTGAAGTCATGAGAGAGAGCAGTTTTGCGGTGGAAGACTGAGGACAGGGGAAACGACTTAATTAAGCGTAGATCCAGATGATAGTGATTATCTCCTGATTGGCTTGATAATGTGTTAGCACCGGGAGCAAAGGTCCTGTGTGGAGAGCAATGGAGAGGAAGACAGACATATCAAGAACAAAAGATGAAACGCTGTCGTAAAAGCCGACTTATTGAGCAGTAAACCTGGAGGCACTGGCCTGGCTGCCTGTGTGCAACATGATATGGCCGCAGTGACAGCTGCTGAAACGGCTTCTTGATGTGTAGACTCAGAGGTTGTGGAACCAGTCGGGAGGCATGGGAGCGCGGGTACTTGTGTGTGGCGGTGTGGGGTCGGGGTTGGCATGCTTATCCAAAAAAAAAAAAATGCCACGGGGCAAACGATACACCATCCTCCATTTTTAGGATTGTTACTTGCAGATTAAATTGCATTCCGACGTGCCCCTCGCTCCAAGAATGAGACGCTGTGTGTGCTTCGCCTGCTGTCAATCACTGTCGCGGCGCTCGCAGTTAGCGACACGCAGGCATGTGCTGTGGCGGGGAGCTGACCTATATCAGCATGCCCTTAATACAGATCGTTAACACTGTATACTGCCTGCTGGCAGCTGCCCGCCTTGTCTGCTGCACAAGAACAGTCCTCCATTATTTGTCTAAGGGAACAAACATATTGACTCCATCAACATTGTCCTCATGAAACTTCCGTGAGCGGTGAAACAAACATCCTGGATGTGTTACACGGTATATGCCCCAATATAAAGCCTATAGAGTGATCAAAGCTGCCGTCTGAGGAGCCGGACCATATGCAACACGAGACAGTTTGTTGATGTAGATGTACAGTATTTGTTGTACACGGGGAGCAGATGGCACTACCGTTGACCTCTCCGTGTGTCTTCCTGTCCCCTAGCTGAACCACAGCGTGAGGGGACCCTTATCTGGTCAAACTGGGCGGTGGGGAGGGGAAGACTTTGAAGGCACGCTTGTGTGGCGATGCAATCAGGCAGACTGCTGTAGGGCTGCAAGCACCACCACCCCTCAACCCCTCCTGTCCAGTACCCCTCGCTGCCCTTCCTCTGACGGGGAGAGATGCTCACGGAGGGCTCCTGAGTGTTGTTTGAGCAGCAGAAGCTCCCGGACAGGCCTTGAGAATTACGCGATAGGCGATATCACGCAGAGTCCTTCCCATTCCCCAATCACAAGTCACATCAAGTGATAAAACACTTACAGAAGCCCAAGGGATTTGTCGCAAATTTTCCACCCTGGACAGAAAAATAAATAGAGATTATCTATAGAGACAATATGATCCCAGTGGTCCCCCCCTCACTCTACCCTCAGCATGGAGGACACAGATAAACCCGCTCAGATATCGGCTGAAAAAAAAAAAGAAGTCTTCTGAGATGGATAACATGTCCAGAAAACGCAACTAAATGTATCACATAGGCCAGAGACAAAGCTAATAACGTGTGAATGTTTCAGCCTGCTGTCAAAAACTGTGTGGCAATGTGGGCGTGTCCACGAGTCGAGTGATTCATTGATGTAATTGCACACGATGTGTGTTTATTTTGGCTGGCGAGGTGGGAACACAGTCTACACGGAGCCGTCAGTCAGGTATCATTCAAGCCAGAAACCTACTGCGGTCGGCCGGATATAAAGAACATCTGCATGTTAGCAAAAACGTACGCCAGCTCTCCCAGATTTTGCCAATTATTTCTCGTGATATAAAAGACATAATTTCATCTAGCTAACCACTTTGATGCTTTCATCTCCCGCTAATATGTTCCACACCAGCATTGTAACAACACTCTACCACTCACAGATATTGATTTGGATTAGGCTCTGTCACGTTCGGGGATTGCGTAAATGAGGCCTCTCTTTTTTTTCTTTATTCCCCCCTCACTCATTTTCGTTCCCCCTCTCACTGTCACATCTCCATGCTGCCTCCTCACAGGCCCTTTGATGTGCCTGCTTTAATTTGGAGCTTAATGGAATCTGTGGCACTGCTGTGCCTATCGGTGGCAGGATCACAGATCCCAGGGTTCATTGCGGCATGCCTCCATTCTGGTGAGTGGGTGTCAAGATAGCCGTGAAACAATGGAGGAGGGCCTGTAGCCCTAGGAGACAGAGTGCATTTCCAATGCAGATCCCAGAGTATCGGAAGCCCCTGTCGGGTTATTGCCAGTGTGTTTCACTGGAGGAAATCCCACCGGTGGCTCCGCGTCGCAAACAACTGTTGACTTAACAGAGACGAAAAACAAAGCATAAAGCCATTTTATTGGTATCACATGTTGTATCGGAGTATAATGAATCCAAGAAGAGGGGGCAAAAATGAGCAATAAAAGTTTAAAAGGAGGTAATTAAAAATAATAGTAGTAATGAAAACAATAACAACATCTGAAGTCACAGTGTGACTGGGCAGATATTTATCAAGTTATACAAGAGACAAGATTCATTTATTATCATTTTACAACACAAAGTTGTGGAACAAATACATTTGTAGTCCCTTTATGCTTCTACTGAAGACAGAAATTATGTGGATGGATTAAAAATGTATGACTCATAACCAGAGGTGGGAACACAAATACATCACTGCTGTACTTCAGTAGATTTTTCAGGTGTCTGTATTTTACTTGAATATTTATTTTTCTGGCAACTTTTTACTTTTACTCTGTATTTTAGCATGAATATCTGTACTTTCTATGCCTTACATTATCAAAACAGGCTGTTACTTTAGTTTTAATGCATTTGAGTGGAATTATTGATTATTGTTATTTTGGGTCATTGCAGATGGCAGCTATACAGCTACAGTATATACAACATCTATTAGTCCATGCAGACACATACACATATGTACTATAAATGAATGGGCTAACATGCACTTCTGCATACATTAAAGGTAAAGTACAATGTGTAAAGGTACTATACCGAATACTTTTTTTCTGTTGAGCCACACTAAAAAGTTTCACACCATTGCCATTATTAGCACCACTCATATATGCATCTATCAGTGTTTCCTTTGTATTCATTTTGCAGTGGTGCACCACAACAGCAAGAGAAAATGTGAAAGTAAAATGAAGACTGTAATTTCATCTTAACATCATCTAAAACTTAAGAAAAATATCCCTGTGTTTTCGAAGACACCAGAACCTGTATCCTTGAATCACACTGCATCTTTGGCTCAACCACAGACAGATTACGGACAAATGAAGACAACTCAACAGTGGAAACACTGTATATATGAAAATACATAATAAGTTGACGAATGCAAGTTCAGAAACAAATGCAAAGTGACTTTTAAAAGTCTCAACTCACCACTTGTCTCTTTTCATTCAGCAGTCTGGACAGTCACTTCCAGAGCGCCTGGTTCTGTTTGAACGAAACTGCAGGAGTTTCTCTTTTTGAATATGCTTTGGCTATAATTTCTGAACCATGTATGTTTTATAGCTAAACCGTCTGGCTTGTACAGCTACATGTGTGCCCTCAGATGGTGAAAAGATGATGTTGATTTATCCCTGTGTGGCACAATTCATATTCAGATTATGGATTCTTGTTTTTTTTTTATTACTCCACCCCACTGTGGCTCACACATTACCTTTAACTCTTACCACTTGTCTCCTCTTTTCATATTAGCTCAAGTCTAACTCGTAATTCAGACCATCAGGCTCAGAGTGTGGACTGCCCACAGCCCAGCGGTGCGACTCAACCTAGAAGGAGATGTCAGGGATTTCACACACTCGCCGTCCAGACTACAACTTTCAATCCGTGGGGGTTATAAATCAAAGCAGGTGGTTTCCTCCCCAAAAACCTCTCCACAGGATAGAGCGCTTGGGGGCAGCGGGTTATGAGTGAGCGATGATAAAAGTATGGCCATAAATCAATTCTTCATCCTTATCAAAGGCATATTTCAATCTCTGTATGTAGCGTTTAACTAGCATGCTAGTAAAAAAAAAAAAAAGACAGAAAGAGAAGGAACTTCCATCTGTGTGTGGAAAGAAGACAGGATCTGGGATCTGAGGCCTGATGAGAAATACGCCTTCAGCCATGCATTTGTACAGTATTCAAAGAGACTGGCAGTCATGTTCAGGCAGTATGCTAGCAGGGGGAAATCCCCCAATACAGGGGCCTTTATCTCTCCTCACATACTCAGCTTAATGAACTCTGCTGCATGTAATGGCACATACAGGAGCTGTGTTGGAGGTTCACTGGCTCCGTCTTTCATCCATGTTTGTATTTGATGTGTGCCTGCCAGATCATTACATTGCAGGGAGAGTTGTTTGTAGCTTTGAGGTCCTGCCTTTTGGTCCTGGATATGTTGCTCCCTTGTATCACATGGTAGAAAATGAATCACAGAGGTCCAAATATGAAGTCAAACAGACTACAATATTTGAAATGTTTGGATTTCAGTGATAATTTCTTTTATATCAGCTGCAAGAGAACTTTGTCCATTTTGAGACCCGTGTGGGGAAAAAAATGCTTTGAACGCTGAGACATTAAAATTCCTCACCACGGCTTCCTCAAAAATAAGAGACATGTACGCACACAATCTCTGAAATGTTAATGCAATCTCATTTCGGGTGCATCAACAAATGGAAATTATGAATGAATGCAGCAATTTGAAATGCTGGATGTTTAACCGGTGGTGTGTCATTTAGTTTTCGTGCGCACAGAAATGAGATCCGGCCAAACATTTTCAAAGATTTTGCGCGTGCACATTTTCGTATTTTCAACGAGCTCTGGTCAAGATGTTAAATATTTTTTAACCGTCAGAGCAATTAATTCTCTGAAACAGACTCCGTTCCTGTGGGGTTCGGATTAAAACATTCTACTGAGGCTGATTCGAAAAAAAAAAAATGTGTATTATTACTTGCTCCTGCATTTATTTGATGTCTGACAACTCCTCATACAAAGACATATATTACGCTTGACTTCAATGCAGTTCAAAGTAAAATATGTATTTTTTTTTTTCTCGCTTACAGTGGTTTGAATACTCCTCATGCAGATCAAAGCTGAAAAGTTGAATCTTAACTTTGGTCAAACTCAAATTCCAATACACCCACAGGGGTGTAAACAAGATTTGCTTTGTTTGTGTAATGTACCTTGTGCTACATCAAGTTAGAAATCAGCCACTCCGGACAAACCGCCGTTGCTTTAGCGAGCTCCCACTTCCTGTCATCCCTCTCATGTCTTCTGTGAATGAAGTCAGTGATATTTAAGAGCCATGAAGATAAAGGCACATGGCTAAATTGCTAATACCATGAAGCAGTTTACTGGCTGTTGGAGCATGCTCTCTCGGGGCTTTGATGTGCCGACATACAAACCTTTATGGCTGCTGGTGGACACGCCACCTTACTCAACCCACGCTTCAGGACCCCGAGCTGGACTGTTTGCGCTCTTGCTCGTAAATCGATGTGTGTAACGAACCCAACAATGAAGCTGCTTTAGCCGAGCTGTCTGTTCCATTCAAATTTGACAGATGAGGAGGTTGTCGAGCTGCAGACCCCGGCTCTCTTGCTCCTACCTGTGCAGGAGAAGCCTCTCCCTCTGATGTCTGTCTGTAAATTGACTTGCCTTTTCAGGCTTTGACCCTGATGTCTGATGTAAGACCCAGACACCCACACATCAAAGGGAACTGGGGGGGTGGGAGAATGGATTTCTATTTTGGAAGAAATATTGACTTTAGGCACTAAAGTGATGAGGCATCCAGCTTTTTCGTATCTTATGTGATATTACAGGATCTTAAAATTGAATTTTTCTTTAAATCATAAACTATCACGGGAAGATGTAGTGTCTTTGGGTGCCAAAACATGAATTTGATCTGTTTTGCATTATTCGCCAATTTTTCCAGAATGGATATGAGATGGATGCCTCATAATAGGCTTATTTTGTCTTTCTATGCTCTGACGTCCTGTATTCTGTATTCACCACATTGATTAGTGGTTATTCTTATTGTTCATGATGGTCTAATCTGTCGTTTTTGTAAACAAATAAATTAATCATTATTTATTTTCTTATTAAATATGGAGATAATGAAAAATGTCCATCACAATTTTCCAGAGCCAAAGATGACATCTTCAAATAGCTTATTTTATTGGACCATTAGTCCAAAAAACAGACATATTGTATTAACAATCATATAAAACAGAATAAAGCACCACATCCTTATGCTGAACCTTATACTTGTACTGAAAAAAATCTACTTTTCATCATGCAGAATATTATATACTTTATTATTCTTACATTATTGTAATGTAGCTGGTTGCTGATTTTGAAGTACTTTACTTAGTGTGGAGCAGTTTAACCTAAAACAATGCATCATATTTTATAAGATGATCAAATGTTTTGTTTGTTAAATATTCATCTGCAAAGTATCTTCTAGCTGTCAGATAAATTCACGAAAAAGTTTGGTATGTCCCTCTGAAATATAGTGAAGAAGAATAATTAAGTAGCAGGACTGAAATACTCATGTACCCCAACATTTTCCTGCTAATTATACTAGCACTTGACTCAGTGTACTAAGTTGCTTCTCATGCATTTGAGAAGCTAAAACCTGCAAATATTTTGCATTTGTGCCCAATTAATGACTTATTGAATTAGTTTAGTTTTATTAGACTTAATTAATTAAGTTTCTGTCAATTGACTAATTAATGCAGTGGCTCTGGGGACATGGATGACCAGGGGGAAAATATGTAGTGAAACAAAAAGCCAATGTTCAGACAGGCGGCCCAAATCCAATTTTTTGGCATATCCAGAATGTATCCAGATTGATTTTAAGAAGTCTGGACAGCAAAACAATAAACCGCAGTGAGAGTGATTTTTTGCTAACAGGATCCAAACCACATTTGGAGGACGGTTTGAAATGTGATTCAAATCAGATTTCTATGTGTTGACGTCAAATCCAGAGTGACAGATGTGCATCAGTGCGGTTGAGCAGAAAACATGTTGCTCCTAGCAGAGCGGTATGGAAAACACAGAGGACAACAGTCTGTGGACAGTCACTCTGAAAGAAATTATCTGATCTATGACTTGAAAGCGTGATTGTTTGGAGGACGAGATAACCATTTCTCGTGCTTCCGTGTTTGAAAGCGGTGTCATCAGCGTACGTTGTGACTGACGCTTACGTCATTACCACAGCAACCCACGTAGATAGGTTTGTGTTGTGTGACACATAAATCAGATCTGATCACTTGCAAATACTAACATGGACACTTAGATTTAAAGATCTGACTTGATAAACTAATCTGATTTGCTTGCCGTCTGAACATAGCCAAAGTTTAATGTTCTATGTACAGTAGAGGAATTAAAAAAGGGTTTCCCGATGTTATTGATCTGACCTTATTTCACTAAAATTCAACTTGGATCCTTTTTTTATGAGGTTTTCTCCTATAATAGTTGTTGATTAATAAATAATTATGGGTTGGGGGGCAACAACTTTTTCCTCCCTAAATGGGGCATGACAGAAAAAGTTTTTTAAACGATCAGTGAATGAATATAAGCACCCTTTTACACTCTGAGGATCCTTACCCATCAAATCCAACCTCCTGCAGCACTGAATCTGTAAATGAGTTTGGTTATATTCATACACATATGTTACCCTTAAATATAAGGATTTGGGGTTTGCGAGGCTGTATTGAGAGTGGAGGGATACTGAGCAGGCCTCTCCTCCTCTTGCAGCCCAGTATCAACACACAGGACCCAGCTGTTGTCACTAGAGACAGGGGCCACCTGCTGCTTATCCTGCAGGCCCATTCTGCTACAGCATAAACATACCTGCACAGCTTTGGGACTGGAACATTAGGGAGAAGCCGAACGCACGCACATGGACACACACAGCGCTCAGAACCAGTTCCTGAGCCATACAGGTGCTAATTTTACTGTTAGTTTAGGTCAGGACAAGGATTGGCTGTGCTGGATTCCAGTAAAGACTCAGTGGTGAGTCACACACACTGCCAGGAAAGGCTGAACTGGCAGCCGCAACCGTTTACTTCTTTTTAATATGCACTTAGCCAGCACTTCATTTTTTAAGTGTAAGTCACAGTCGTCGTATTTATGTCAACCATTTGACGACATTTAACATGCAACAGCTTCCCCAAAAACAACAATTTTCACTGCAGTCAAGGCTTTTTCTGTGTGTAGTGAAGGTGAATCACCTGAACAAGAGTTTATAGGGTAATAAAAAGAAGTGGTGAGACTTCAACCAGTGTTGCAAATAATACACAAAAGTCATAAAAGTAAAAGTAAATACATTGTGTTAATATATTATTTACGATATATACTTGAGTAAAAGTCTTAAAGTATCTGATATTACATGTACTTAAGTATCAAATTAGTATCAAATAAATTTTCTGGCAATAAATGTACTTAAAGGAGCAATATGTAAGAACTTAAGTTGAAAAAAACACAAATGATCAACAGAAAGTGAAAAAATATGTCCTGCTTTGCAAACATATATACTAAAGTTAGCATGCTAACCTGTTAGCCAAGAGCCATTCCTATCCAAAGCTCCTGTGTTAGCAGTGTGAACACCAGCACTCTCAAACTTCTCCGAACTCCCAGTTCAGACTGCTAGCTGCACGGCTAACTGAGCTAACTAGCTAAGGGCAGCCATGGCAAGTGGCAGTTAGCGGTTACTCTGGCGATAAGATGCAGCCTATTTGCATTTTTCTGATTATCGGAATCTGTCTTTTTAATCTGATTGCCAGTAAAATAAATTCATTAAAAAATTGTGCTACTTTGGCTCTGATGCAGTAATCTGCTGAGTAACTAGTAGCTTGAGTTATTAAATAAATGTAGTGGAGTAGAAGTAAGTATTTAAGTTTACTGAGTAACAGTCCATCACTGACTGCAACCACCACACGCGTACACATACAACATTTTTACCATCACATTTAAGACGTTAAAATCATTAAATCTTTCACATTTTTGCTTGAAGAATGTCCGAAACAATGAATCAATTATCAAAATAGTCGGTGACTACTAATTTCCGATTGACTTTTCAATTAATCGAGTAATCATCGCGGCTCTAACACACACATACGCACACACACACACACATACAGAGCTAGACTTGTAGAGGACCAAAGATAACACTAAAGCCTTTGACGACAAGACTTCACTCACACACACACACACACACACACATCTAATGGCAGTACCAAAGCTCCAGATGATCTTTGTTGTGAAAAGTTAGCTGAGACTCTAGAGCCATCTTCAAGGTTCAGTCAGCCGCCGCGCTCAGAGAGGAGTTTGCGGGATGGAAAAGCATTTAAGCTGGATTCACAGTGGGGATCTCCACAAAGCACGCTCAGAAGACAGCAAAACCAAGTATTATACAGCTTTCTTTGAAGAGTGGGAAATACCAGTTGTTATGTTTCCCCAAAATAAGCAGCGCGGCACACTGTGGGTTTGTACCTTCAATTTTTCTCCTTGTACAAATAAAACTAAACATGGGGGAAAGGCAAACACACACAGCCATGCATGAGCACACAGGAAAACTCTTTTAGATTCAGGGGCACGTTGTGTACATGAAAAAGCCTCAATGATTTACTGTACTTGTACACGCATGCACACACTACACACACATGGCAAACCACTTCCTAACCCTTCACCGCTAACTAGAGTGCAGCAGTCTGAGAGTTACGTCCCTCCTCTGGCTGCTCTTCTCGTAATCGTCGGCCGGCTGCTGCCTCGCTGCCTTGCTCAGGAGCCTCAGGGAAAACGGGCCAGCCAGCCACCTGTGAGGTAGGCTGGCTGGCCTGGTGCCAGAACAGAAAACAGATATGAAAGATAGTACCTGTGAAGGCGTCACACTCGAACGCAAACCATACACACCGGTGCTTGCACACACACACACAAAAGGAAGGATAATTCCCTCGGCCACATGAAAGCGGGAGGCGGCGGGCAGAACGCCAGGCAGCGCTACCTGGAGACAAAGGAGCAGCACCTCTGGGGGGGTTTGATGTTCATCTGGGATTCAACATGCTGATGGATCCTGCCTGTGAGGGGGAGACCGGGCTTGTGCGGTTGTGTGTGTTTGTGTGCGTGTACGCAGATGAATATATTTGAGCCTGCGAGCGATGTGTGCTCCCAGCATGCTGCAGCTCCGTAGTCTGCAATTAATCTCTTCGACATCAGGCCTTACCTCGGGGGGGCAGATTTCTCTCTGCTGCTACTGATCTCCGCCGCACAGCGGGCCCCAGGGCGTGTGGGCGGTCTGAGAGCTCGCCCGGTCTACTCAGGCAGGAGGGGATCCACCCGAGACGTGAGGCACGACTCACCTGGCTTGGCAGGGTAGATAGTGTGATGTAAGATTAGTTGTGATCACCGGCTAATTAAGTGTAAGAAAGCACTTAAAGTAATGTCGTGACATGCTTTATTTTCCTCGTCATTCTTCCTTTCCTAAGACTGTTTCTTATTATAACCGTCTTGATTTTCGCTGACCTACTTGGTGAAACGAAACTTTTATTTGTTATTTCTTAAGGATCGAAGTCAAACAGTGCAGACTTTGCTTTGATGACAATGCATTTTGACATCATCCGATGGGTTTTAAAAAGGCTTTTTCTAAGAGCCCCTCTGCAGTTTGATGGCGTCTCAACTCTTCAAGTGAGCTGACACCATGAGAATCAGTACGGATGTAGGCACAAAGAGCGAGAAAAGGCAAATACATGAGTACAAATTTGAATAAAGTGTAGTTTTTTGTATTTGTACTGTTTATTTCATCTATAAGATTTTGCACATCACACATATTTGCAGCCCAGTTGCCATGAAAACATGTCAGCAGCAACGTTTCGGCAAGACACTGCCATATCATGTTTACATTACCTCACTTTCTTACTGGGAGGTGGATGGGATGGCGGTGGAGCTACGGCCAGTTTTCCGAGTCTGCGTTGTAACATTTGTACGTTTGAAACCACTGGAGGTGTGTAAGGAGACCTCGGGAGAATTTACAGCCATGTTTGTGGTGACCAAAACAGGTATTTTAAGCCAAGTCGTGATCTTTTCCTCAACCTAACCTAAGTGTTTTTTTTTGTGCCTGAACTTAACCAGAGCATAACACAGTGTTGCAGCTAATGATTATTGTCAGTATTTACTGTTATGCCGGTTATTACCTCGGCCCATGTCCTTGTTGGTTGGTTTGTCAGCAGGATTACACAAAAACTACTGCACAGATTTTCAGGAAACTTGAATGGAGGATGGGTCTCGGTCCAGAGTAGACCCCATTAACCTTTATGTTTGTCAACTGACAGAAAAGCAACCAACTATTTTGATTGTCAACTAATTGTTTAAATCATTTTTCAAGCAAAAATGTCATTCCAATTTTTCATTTGTGAGAATTTTCTTGATCTTACATTATGATATGCTGAATGTCATTGGATTTTGGTCCAGAAACAAGGCCGTCATCACTGTTTTCTGATGTTCTACAGACCAAACAATTCATCGATTTAACTGAGAAACTAAACGTTTAGCCCTAGTTTTGTCCAGCCAAATGTTCAGAAGCCAAATATATTAAGTTTGCTATCATAGAAGACGATGAAAACCAGCAAATGTCCACATTAAAAAAGAGAATTTCAGGCATCTCTTCTTGAAAAACGCCTTAAATGATTCACGATTAATTGGTGTTAACTAATCACGTGATCTGATCTTATCACTCATCTCTCATTAAAGGCATTACCTTGGAAGTATGAATGAGCTGTGACCTTTGCAGAGTTACGTAATCTGAACGCGAACAACAACAACAACAACAACAAAAAATGATGACGTTCTGGAAAACATTACACCTTCCTGCCTCTCAAACTTCTTGGTTGTGTTCCACATACAACACAGCTGACTGATAGCACCGGTGGAAACGGTGACGCTGCTGCTGCTGCTGGTGCCGGTGCCGGATAATCCCGTGTTTATGTTTGCATGTGTATACCGAAACATGCACAGTGTCACTCCACATCAGCACAAAGGACCTGTGAGGTGAGGATTACCAGGTTCGAAGCCACGCGGTGCTTTTGGTTTCACGCGGTGGGACGATGGTTTCGGCTGCTGCCTGCCTGCTCCGCCAGCCTCTGCGCTGCCCTAATGATGTTGTCTGAGCACTGAGGGGTGGGGATGTGGAGGGAGGGAGTGAGGGGGGGAAATGGGGGAGGTGGTGGTGGGGGATGTTACTTATCTCCAGTCCTCCGCAGCATTTCTCTTAATTAAAACTCCTATCTGTGTCTTTGAAGTTCATAATGAGTCAGTTTGGTTACGCGGAGGAACAGGGAGAAAATAAGGCCAGAGCTGATATTTATGCTGTTATTTCTCCACCTCTGATTCCTCCCCGGTATCCGACGCCATATAGAACGTATGTTACCGCGTGTTACGAGCACTGTGGCGTTGTCTCCTACTTAGTTATTTACATGAAAACAACCTAGAGGAGTGACGACGTAAGAAATGGGGCTGATAAAAAGAGAAAAAAAAAAAAAAAGGAGCTGCTCAGTTTTCATTATAGGACGTGAATGGGTTTAATCTTATCACTGGCTGCTCCTCACAGCTTGTGCTGATCTCTCTCTCTCCCTCTCTCTCTCTCTCTCTCCCTGCACACTCCTTGCTTTTACAGGCCTTTCAGATTACAGTCAAATATTACAGCCCGTGACCAATCTCCAATTAACCAAATGTTGTAGGGGTATAGTATCACCCTTGGCTCCTTTCATGCTCCTTTAACGCCTTTTCAAGGGGCTTGAATATTTTTCACTTCTGCACTATGAAATATCGTTCTGTTAAAGCCTCCTCACTCTTCCGCACGGCACCAATGGAAGCTTAACCTAAATAAATCAGTCTTCCCGTAATGTATTCGAAATCAGCTTGGAATTAATTGAACCTCAAAATTGTATTCCAATCAAGTAAATTACCACAGCGTCCCGGATTTGAAAGGCTGACCAAGGAATTTTAGTGTCTCTAATTTTTGTCGCAAACCGGCCGGCATAATCGGGCGTTAAATGAGCCGATCTCGTGACAACACGGTCGACAAGGGGTTTCGCTGGTTTACACGCGTCTCTTTTGTGTGCGTTTTGACGTGCCTGGCAGTGGTCTCCATGTGACGTTTTTTTTTAGTCCGTGCCATGTTCATGCTTCGCCATCGTTCTGAGCACATGGGGAAAAAGATGGCTGAAAGTCTGCGGCTGTGTTTTTTGCTGTGATTTCTTGACCTGCGCGAGTCTTCGTTTGCGAGCAAAAACCAAAGAATTTTCTTCTGAAAGTTTTCCTACGCTCTGATTTTTTCCTCGAGTGCTTTTCCTTTTGGCTCAGATGAACCTCAGAGACAAGCCGAAAAAACTTTTCTTTTATTCCTCCACTCCAGTTGCTCAAAGCTGGCACCCACTCTGTTTTCTCCCAAGCAACGAAATCAGAAGCTTCATGTCCAGATATACGCTGGATGTGAAACTCCAGATAGCATGCTATTTATTTCTCCTTCTTTTTCTCGAGTCGAGGGGAACTTCAAAAGAACACCCAGATAGTGTGAAGCACGTTTGATGTCACCAGGGACAAATATTGCAGGCAGGACTGGTGTAGAGTTTGGAGAAGGCGAGGTGAAAAGCTCAATATGAGAGCGACAGAAAAGGACTTGCTGTATAGTGTGGGTCACATATAGCAAAACCGTGTCTTTGTGTTTTGAAATGAGTTTGGATTCGACCTATAAAATCTTTGAACTGACTTTTGAAATGAGCTTTGCTCTGTTTTCTGACTCACTGTGTCAACGGGGACAGACAGACGCTGTAGTCAGACGGGAGACTGACATGGATGTGTGCTGTATTGCTCCATAAAGGCTGAATTTAAAATGACAACTGTGGGAACCAAGACCGTGAGAGTGTTTTTGGGTTCCTGGCAAAGGGTTTCCTGTTTGGAATAGTATAAAATACAGTTCTTGGCTATGTGGCTTTTAATTGCTAATCTAATTGTTTTTCATGAGTTTTTCTCTGCTTCTAAGGCAGATTGTGATCAGTTGTAACCGCCAAAGATTCACAATGCAATTCTTGAACTTACACTTCTGTGTTATGGGGCTGTGAATCTACAACAACATCATTATTACTCCTAATCAAGTTATGAATAAGAATTAAATTAAACACACACTTTACAAAGGGTTTATATGAGATGATGTTTGTACGGTAACTTCTTAAATCTGTATTAACAGATTTGTTTTTGCCCGCTCGGGGGCATTCACTGTCCTGGTCGGTTCTGCTTTTGGTCTTTGCTAATGCCTGAGGGAAACTTCTGTCTCTTTAGCTGCTGAATACCTCACTGTGTTCACCAGCGAGTCGCTAACTTCGTCCGCCTGCCGTTTAATGCTGGGCAGGTAACATGCAGTGGGTTTTTGGTGCGCGTGCTAAAAGTCTTTTCTCCTTGTGCTTCATATGCAAATTGTAACTCATCAAACTAGTTGTATGATATGCAGGTTGCTGTCCACATTCATTTTGTTTATTTTGTGGAAAACACTTCCAAACATTACTCTTCGAATCGAATGATGTCTGACTGAAAATGTTAGTATCTAAGACAAAAAAATATTGATGAGCAGCTCTTTTTTAAAATCAGCTTTAAGCCCAAACTAAAAGAAAAAAGGGAGGCACAGAAAAAGGCAAAGTTGATGTGTTTATCACTGATATCTCAAAGGCCAGGGCTCCAGCCGATACCAGATTTTCCAGCACCTCTATTACTGACACACACAGCCCTGGGCCTGGAAATTGCCTTTCTGTGACCAGAGGCAGAATTCACCAGAGCATCTTGAGAAAATGCATCTGCAAGGACAGAAGTCCTCTTCAGGTCTAAACCTTTGATCCTTAAGAGACCCCCACCTTCCTTTTACCCCTTGGGTACAGGCATCAGTGTAATTGAAGATCATTACTAACCCACAATGCAACCCTCTCAGCGACCGTCTCCATAATGGAAATGAATTGTGCGGCGCGGAGCAGCTCACAACAGCAGAAAATGGAAGCCAAGAGGTAGAAGGAGCGAGGGATGTATTCCAAATTGAAATGAAGTGGAAATATCCCGTCCGTGGTGCCATTGGTTAGCCAAGGAGCCGAAACGAGCAAGATTACTGGCTTACATTTGTAGCTCCTCAGTGTTTTTGTTTTGTTTCGCTGAAGTGGGGTGGTATATGGGGGGGAAGGTTTGGGGGTGGGGGGGTTGTGTGTGTGCACTTCAAAAGAATTTGCAACAAACCTAATTCATCTGAAGCGTAGGATGAGCTGGTAAGAAAGATGAAAGATGAAAGTGAGTTGGCATGGAAACAGAAAGCACATCAGTGCTCGCTGGCACACAAAAGGGCTGCCTGTGTTGCATGTTGCATTTCTGCGGGAAAGGATCCAGAGAGGCTTCAAGTGCTATCGTGACCTTACACACAAAATTAGCCAATTATGACTAACTAGGGTGCCCAATTTCCACTTTTTTATGAGACCGTGCTCATCATGTTTTTCTCTATTTTTACATAGGTCTATAATCTGGAGCATAGAATCAACATTTTGGTTACACACCTTCGAGTATATTCCCTCCACACGTGTTATGCTGGAGTGTCGCTGATCAACACGGGAGCATATTCGAGACTTCCAAAAACACCTATAAAGGTTCCTTCCATGCGCGCCTCACACTTTCTTTGAACCTCTGGCTGTCCCCGGCTCTGTCGTTATCACTTTTCATCTCCTCATAGACGCAGGTGAAGTATTAATTGGAAAGCAGTGAGAGCCCATATATCTTTTTTTCCATTTGATCTCAGGTAGGGGAATTCCACAAGTTGCTACTGCGCAGACCTCCGGTGCTGCTGTTGCTGCCGCTTAACACACACACACACACACACACACACACAGGGACGCACAGACAGAGGCATGCATGCTCGGTGCACGACAGCGTAAAAACACAAGAAAAAGTCAGCAGAACACAAAGAGCTGCAAAGATCTCAGAGAAAAGGAAAGTTTTTTCTGCTAACTGCAGCAGCATTCGCACAACAAACACAGTCCAAGTAAGAAAAAGAAGAAAAAAAAAAACATTAAAGGAGACAATCATTTCCAGAAAAGCAAACACTGTACAACACTGTTGCCCCTAAACATTTGCGGTCAGAACATTTGAAACAAAGAGAGCCTCTAAACAGGTAAACCGCCAGGACACAATGTTTACTATTTCATGTTCTCCCTCCGCAGAGGAGTTTGATCTTTTTCTCCTGTATATCCCGCAGTGTCACAAACACAATGCAGTGTCTCGCAGCTTCAAAGGCCCATCGGTGACAGGTTCAGGGGGAAAAGATCAAATATTCATTTCTAAGACACAGAATGGAAATTTAAATGAAATACAGCGAAAATAGGAAAATAACTGCTCGTGTCACTCGTGACAGGGACTCGCTCGAGAGGAGAAACCTCTGGGCTCTCCTTTGTGTCGTGTCTTTCCTGCGTGTTTTTTACTTTTGTAACATTGCTCGGCGCGGCGAAAGCGGCTGTTTTTCCTTAAATTTTGCTTGCACCCTTAAAACGAGCTCTTTGTTTGACAGTCGCGAGAGTCTGATTTTAATTCATCCATCTCAAAACCTTCTTCAGCCCTTTACGAAACCTTGGGGGTGTCTCACTCCTCGCCGCAGCCAACTTCAGTGTGTGAAAGATCGCCGGCTTGTTTTGCCTTTAATTAAAACTTTTTCAGTTTGTTGCTTGTTGTGGCACCAAATGTTCTCATCATATCATCACATTAACTGGCAATCTCTCTCTCCCTCTCGGCTTGCTTTTTTTTTTTTCCCCCCCGTCTCCCGCTTCATACCATCAACAAAATATCCCTCTGGGCCTCTGCGGCACGCCCAGCAAAAGGGCTAATTGAATTAAACTGAATTAATATGACGCTCTGTATGTCCTTCCAACCAAAGAGGAACATCACTCTCTGATGCCCTCGTGTTTATGATTATATGGGATATTGATTCCAGCACTTAAAAGAGACGTGCGTTTTATCCTATCATCCAAACAGCTTTCTCTCTCATGGTTGCTTGTTTACAGCAAAGCCCGACTAAATCGTAAACACAGATAGCAAACACATGCATGCAAAAATTCCCACAGCAATTTAAATACCAATCCTCGGCAAACACCCTTTTTTGACTTTTTCCTTGCGCTTTGCGGAGGGAGCAACTTAATCTCTCCGCTCTCGGAGGCGAGAGGCGGTTGTCATCTGGAATATGGGCGGGCTGCGAACCGATTGCTAGCTGAGTGTTTCATCAATATAACAGCGATAACAGCGGGGCTGACCTCCCGAAGCCTCCACATCCAAAACTTCACAGAGGGAGGAGGAGGAGGAGCTCCCTCCACTCCTGTTAAGTGTGTGAAGAGGTGGAGGGCTTTAGTGGATTATTGTGATCCCTGCCTGGCTGGCACACGCATGGGAGCGTCTGCGCTAAAAGTCGGGATGTAAGGAGGATCCGTCGCTGCCATGATTGTTTTTCTGATGTCACTTTTCTGTTTAGTGTCTGAATTTGAGTGTGAAGCCGAAGATCTTGAGGTTTCCGACCAAATCCTGCAACAATTACTCACAAAAGCTGACATCACACCAAACGCCAGAGCCGCCAGGATTAAATTACCTCCTCTATTTCTTTAACCTTTATTCCCCTCCTCCCTTTATTGCACCAAATCATTCCTTCTCCCCCTTCCTTACATTTTGTGTATGTGTGGATGCATCTGAAATGCGAGAGACTGCTCCAGCAGAGGGGAAAGCGGAAGGCAGACCAGCCGGCACATGTTGAAAGGCATGGCTGCTCTTTAATGTGGCTCCAGCTCGGGAGTCCTGGGCCTAATGAGGTGCTGTGGAGCTCTGCTGCTCCGTCTCCCATCGCCTACACACCAGCAGCCCACATACTGCCACGACTGCACCATTCAGGATCATTAAGGAGATGCTCCCAAATTCCTCCAGGGACCCTGAGAGAAAAGACTAGGGGGGGGAAAAAACAGCCCTCAAGATTGGCACACAGGATTTTGGGTGTGATCTGCGTTTCAGTCGCCAGCAGCCACGCCCTACATCCAACACAAACACACACACACAGACATTCTCATGGCAGACTTGACCAACACTCAGCAGTAAGTCTAGCATCTGTTTAAGTAAAGAGAGGTGCAGCCGTGGCATTGTGGACAAAAGTTTAATCCAAGACCAGCAGAGAAAGGGCTTTGTATAATTTACATTTGACAGATTTATATTCTGCTTCTTGATTTTGGTGAGAAGAAAAAGACAACATTTTGTGAGCAGGCACTTTTGTTTTCTGTAATTTGGAGCAACCATAAAAACTCATTTGTGGGACTCAATAGCCATTGCCACACATTTTGTGTTTTTTTTGTGTGTGTGTTTTTTCTTTTTGCTGAAAGGTTAAAAGAAAGAAAAACAATATTCTGAATGCACAAGTTGAATGTTTTTTACATTCTTCAAACATGCTAACATGCTGTTTCTGAAGCACTGTGATTACTAGGGGCTGCAACTAATGAATATTATTGATCATCTGATATTTTCTCAATTTTCCAATTAATCTTTTAGTTCAAACTATGGCTGTCCAAGACAAATTCAGTTTACTTTCACATGAGGTAAAGACATTCAGTGAATGCTGACAATTAACAAGTTGGCACCAGAGAATATTAAATGACGTATACAATTAAATGATGATTCTGACGATCAAGTACTCAATAATAAAGTTAATCAACTCTAAATGAAGTGTCTGGACTTCCAATTCTGACCACTTATACCTGGGCAACGGGCAAAAATGATGCTAGAGGACAAAGTAGAGCGTCAAAGTTTGAAACGGAAACCACTGACCAAGACGAGTTTGGTGTTGAACATTTCCATCTCACCTCAGGGTCAGTCAGGCCGTCATTTGCCGCTGGCAGTTTGCACATCAGAACTAGATTTCAGATTACAGAACGTGGCTAGATGATGTGTTGTAAATGTAAACATGTTTGTCAAACATATTTGACAGCTACAGCACGAGCAGATCAGGGCTGCGTTTACAAAATAGGAATGGAGGTCACTAAATGAACGCAGGTTGTGTCCCACATTTAGTTTCTGTTGAGTATTTTCTGCACAAGTCATTTATTTCATAAAAAGGGAGTGTTGCAGAGTTCAAAACCTGATTCTTAACCTCAGTATGTAGGTTAATATTCGTATTTATGAGAAAATATTCCCACAAATGTGTAACTGATGCTCGACATTTTGCTAGAAACGACAAATGTTGATGATGTTTTTGCCATCTTGAGGTGCTAGGAATCATCATCACTGCATAACTTTACAATATCTTAATAACGACAACGGATCCAACATCAAAGCGTAGTGATGTGAAAGGTCAAAAAAATCCTGAGTGGGAAATATTAGTGCAGTTATTTCTCCAGCGTGTGCCTGTATGTGTATGTCTGTATGTGCATGCGATGCTGCTGCTGCTGCTGCTGCTGCTGCTGCTGTGTGACAGTGGTGTACGGCCCAACGAACAGGGTGAATAATCCCCAACACCATCAAAGGATCCTCAACTCGGGAGCTCAGGCCATGACAGCAGCACATACAGCGAGTCTCCTAGCCTGTCTCATACCCCCTGGGGACAGCAGAGGCCGAGGAGAAAGGGAGAGAAATGGGTAAAATGACGGGAGAAGAGAAGGAGAAGGAGCCGAGAGGGGGGAAATTGGAAAGGGAGAGAAAAGTGGAGAAAGGCAAAAAATACAAGATAGTCGGTGGTTGAGGGGAAGAGATAATGTGAGCTGCAGTAAGTTCAAGAGCATTTAGGAACTATTCCTTTGGGTGATGGAGACAAAGTGTAGGAGATAGTGTTGTGTCCCAGCCTCGAGGAGCCTGGACTGACATGCAGTGTTGACTCGTCACTGTGCTCGCTCTAAAGCCTGACCGGCTTAAAAGAAGTTCAAAGTAAAAGCTTTGTGTTTCTTAGGAAAAGCTTTTCTAGTGACTAGTGCCAAAACAAACAAAAAAATGACTAATAACTATTTTTTTCAGAGGCTCTTAAGTTTCCTACACGCTTGTTTTTTTTTTTATTATTTGTGCGCTATATTATCTTATGCACAAAAATAACTTGCACAAGACAAGAATCTGTGTGCACAAGATTTAAAGGAAAAACAGCATTTTGGGGACTTTGGGGACTCTTTACAGTTACATGAACGCACCTTGTCAAAAATAAAGAAACAAAAAAATGAAACAAACATGATCTACCCACTTCTACAAGTCAATACTGCTACTGGACCGATGTAGTAAAGAGGGAACTGAACCGAATGAGTTGCTCAGACACTCAGAGGGAACTCGGAGTAGAGCCGTTGCTCCTTCGCTTTAAGAGGAACTAGCTTAGGTGGCTCGAGCATCTGATAAGGATGCCTCCTGGGCGCCTCCCCTTGGAGGTTTTCTGGGCACAACCAACTGGGAGGAGACACCGAGGCAGACCCAACTCGCTGGAGGGATTACATATTTCTTCTGGCCTTGGAACGCCTTGGGATCCCCCTGGAGGAGCTGGCGAACGTTGCTGGGGAGACGGACATCTGGAATACCTCGTTCAGCCTGCTGCCACCACGACCCTACCTTGGATAGGCATAAGAAAATGGATGGATGCTTCACACACATGTTCAACCCTGCAGCACAGAAGATCCATACAACCACCACAGCTTCAGGGTGGCGTCACACAAGATTCTCATTTAATCCTTCTTGACATTTGTTTGAAATTTTGTTGTAATTAGGACATGACTTCTTGAATTATCGGCAAATATGTGTTTTGTGAGGTCACGGTGATCTTGACCTTTGACCTTTGAAGAAGATCCCTCAAGTTGTTCCTGGAAACAATACTTCCAACTTTTATTTTATATAATTGTTTATTTTAATGATATGATAGATGTTATAATGTTAAATATACATACACATATATACATATATTAAGAAATAAAAGACCCAAGGACGTGACCTCAGTGTCCTCAATGGTAGCTACGGCCCTGCTCCCAACCATAGCTAACTGTACGATTGCTGCTAAGAAGCAAGATGACGCAATAAAATCCCATGTGACCGCTGTACATTAAAGCTGCAACAATTAGTTTATCAATTGATTATTCGATTGAAAGAAAATTGCGTCCTATTTTGATAATCGTTTAACCATTTCAGTCATATTTCAAGCAAAAATGTCAAACATTTTCTGGTTCCAGCTCATTAAATGTGAAGATTTGCTGCTTTTCTTTGTCATTTATGGCAGCGAGTGAAGAGTCGTTGGGTTTTGGACTGTTGATCGGACAAAAGAGGCAATTTGAAGACTCTTTTTTTGTGTTCTGGAAAATTATGATGAGCATTTTTCACAATTTTTTGACTTTTTACAGACTAAACAATTCATCGATTAATAGTAAAGATAATGATGACTTCCCTATCTCTGTAAGCCTCCTCTCCTCTCCTCTCCTCTTGGCATCAGTGCGTTACTGGCCTGTCTGACAGGGAAATACAGTAGATCACAGCTGGCTCGATGCCCACAGATAGAGCGGCTCCCGAGCGTCCTCACACCACTGCCTCAGATCCCGGGCCAATTCTCCTGCCCCGCCTCGTAGGTCAACCTTGGCTGCTCTCTACACCCTCGCACTCCGTCCCCTGAGCCGATGCCCAACCCACCACCCCTGGCACAGACAATCCCGCCTTTCCCTGCCAGCTTTTTACACAAACCAAAGAGGATACAATGCAGTGTTTTTGTGAAGAGATGGACATGTAATTAACCTTGGACCGTGGGTGTTTTTACTCTGTGGCAAGACTTGTGGAGAGCTACGGAAGGCAGGTTAGCTAACAGTCAGGAATGTTAGCAGTGTGTGTGTGGGGGTGTAAATTAATGAAAAAGCCATCCATTAACCTTTGTGGCTCACTGGCTGCTCACTCGATCCGGAAGTCTGGATGGATCACAGCGATGTTAACTGCAAACAGCACGTTTGTACTTCAAGCTGCAACAAATAGACGATTGGCAGAATATTTAACAAACACTATCTTGATTTGATTAATCGTTTACGTCATTTTTCACTTGTGAGATTTGCTCCATCTCTGTTTTATATTGTAGTAAATTTAATTCCTTTGAGTTTTGGACTGAAAAATATTTTGAGTGACTGTATCTGAACATCGGGCCAAAAATGACATTGGCTTATTTTCAAGTGACAAAGCCTTCTATCGCCATAGAAATGATGATTTTAGTCCATTGGGAGCAAAATCGGAAAAAAATGGTTTGACGTTGTTATAGAGCCACAAAGTCCACAGAGGGAGGAGGTTGAGATGGTTCGATGGGTCAACAAAACATCAGACATAGGACGCCACTGTCTGTTTCCTGTTTATAGCCCACAGTCAACATTGGTTAATTTCAACCAGGGTCACGAGTTCCTTGACCATAACCAAGTGGTTTAACAAGGTAATAATTTTAACACAAACCATGACGTTTTTCTAACCCTAACAAAGTTGTTTTGTGCCTAAACCCTTACATATATAGCTGTGTAAGATCATAAAATGTTTTAGTCGGAAACACTGATTCGTCATGGATTTGAAATCAGGAATCAGGAGGACTTATCGATACTTTTGTGAACACGTTTCAGTATTTTCTGACATTTCATGGACAAAATCAGGAAAACAATCTGCCAACTAATCAATAGACAAAACTAGAATGGCACTCGGTAGGGCACATACGTCCGCCAAGGCCTAGTGGTCCCCTTTAATTCTATCAAGCGCAATCAAATATCAAATAAAACATATTTCCATGCCTTACTTTCCCTGAGAAATTAACAAAAGTGTCATCACTTTATCAGGATCCCCACCAAAAGTAATCTCACATAGCCGCATCTCCACAGCGCTGGAAAAAGGTCTGAGTTATGTCTTAAAACCAATCACAATGGGTGGCGCTTAATCCAGGATGCCGTGACGGTGCCCCTGCAGAACAGTGTCAGGGGAAACTTGGTTCGCACGCCGGGAGGCGAGCAAAAGAAAATGAAGAACTGCTAGTTTGATTACGTTCTTGCTATAAGCTAATTAATGTTAGAGTAATTTGCCAGTTTGGGCGTGTAGGTTGCTAGCTCTGATTGTCGTTATTTCACGTAGCGATGGGGAAACAGTACACACAGATAGCGGAAGGAAGCCGCAAAAGGGGCCCAATGACAGGCTTTATACCAACAGTGTACATCCAGTAAGTTCAGACTACACCTAAAGTAAATGGGGTAATTTCCAAACCGAGACACAGCCTCCATCCAATTTCCGTGGCAATCAGTTCAGAAGGTTTTGTGTAATCCTGCCGACAAACTTCACAAACCACACCCACGGTTCCCCTTCACCTTTACTTCCTGAGAGTGAATCATCTGCGAAGGTTACAGTTAAATTTGGATTTGCACAGTCATACGGCTCGAACGCCGCCACCAATGTAAAGATAGTTCTCGTCACGTGACCCTCTAAGCCGTCCCAACCCCCAATCTGCCAGTTCTGTGACATTGTTCATCAGCAATTACATAAAGCCCTTACTGCTGCTGCCGATGTAAGGCAGCGTCTATTCACATGCAGATGTTGCTAAATCCTCCTCTTGTTTTTTTTATCGGGGATGGCTCATTTTGTTTTTCGCCCTCCCCCCCCTCTCTCCCACAGCTCCCTCTCCTTCTGTGTTTGTGGCTTCATCGCCAAAAAAAAAAAGAAAAAAAAAAAAGAGGTTAACCCAAATGTGGATGGTACAGAAATGTTAATTGGTTGCGTGGTCTATGTAATCAACCCCTGCACGCTCTGGGTGACTGTATAGATGGCGACAGATAAATATTTTATCGCGGGCGTGAGGCTGTACGTACAGCATCCCCCCGTCTGCTCTGTGTTGCCTCCCTTCAGCCGAACAATAGGCCTGATATTTGTCTCCGTGCTCATCCATTTTTCCTTCTTCTCCGTCTCATTCTTTGCCATCCCGCCTTTAAAAAGAGCCTCACAGATGCCCCATCAGCAGGGGCTCCCTTTCATCATAGGCTGAATCCATTGCTCGCCATTTTTTTTCTTTCATCACCCGCACAATAACTCAGGAATCATGGCGACATTACGCAATATGCTGTAACACTATTACCTCATTGTCACATTTTAGCGCCGCTGCGAAGGCGGGCGCAGTGTCTTCCAGCACCGTAATCCAACAAATTCAAATGTCCCCCTCGCACGAGAGAGACGCGCTGTGACTTCCTTCCTCTGCCAGACGACCGAGTCACACTGCGGCTGGTTGGCCATCCCTAATTATTTCATGCCCCTTGGTTCTGCATGTGCAGGACGACACGGCGTAGTGTTGGAGAAGAATGAGGATGATTGACAGCCAGCTCCCATCCCAGAGGAACTCATTAGGCTTCCTGACTAAAAGCTAGTGGGCACGCTCATGCTGCTCTTGCCTCCTTCTTCCTCTGGTCCTCCTTTTAGTCCAACACTCAGTAAGTTGGAAAAAGAAATGCCTGAACTCAGCTGCGAGCGGAGAGTGAACTTACTGTGCTCTTATCTCATCTGATCTGAGGATCAGCTCAGAATAAAAGTTTTTTTGGGCTCGACGCTCTTTCATTTCGAGTTTCTGTTTCTCTGTGAGGGTTTCTCTGCTCATCTCAGCCCCTATGACTCTTTTGCATTTTGGTTTTAGAGTGTTCTCCCTCTTGCTCGCTGTCTCTGGCGCTCTCTTTCTATTTCTCTTTGGCCCTCTTTTCTCTCCCTTCTCCCGGGGTGATACAAGGCAGTGGTGTGGGTTCTAAGAAGCCCTTGAAGTGTTGGCTCCTCTGAGAGTACTTTAAAAGGCCATTTCATCATGTTCATGAAGCAGCACTTGAGACCAAGCTCAAATATGACTTATGTGAAGCTAGCATAAACTCCCTGGAAAGTTTTTTTCTACGCCCTTTACAGTTATATACCACTTTTCTGTGCTGTGGTTGTCAGCTTTTGCCGCTTGTTTGTAGTCTTGCAATCAATTATCTTCAGATCTTCACGCATGTACATAATGTTTCGAGTTCAATGAAAAGCACAAGTGCGTCAGCGGACGCTGATAGGCATTAATTATATCGAATTGTAACCCTGATCTGAGCTTCGACAATTATTGAATTTCAGGCCTCAAACACCACATTTTCTCACCAAGCTTGCTGACTGAGTAGCGTGCAAACACACCTACTTTTAGACGTTCGATGTCCAGACTTCACTGGGCTTTGTGGAGTGGCAATTATGACATGCCAATTAGACAGGGACAGAAAGATGGATGTGCAGCTTTCCAGCGTCTAATCCGCGCCAAATCTGGGAAACCTAAGACCGGGTGCATCAGATTTGGTTCACTCACTGTCGTTCATTTAACACTTCTGCTCACACACACACACACACACACACACACACACACACACAGGGATAACAGGAAAGGCAAAGGTATGAGTCAAAAGCCCAGTCCAGACCAAAGATTCGCAACCAGACAAAACCAATTTAGAACAGTGCAGAGGAAAGCTGCAGCAGTGTGAACTGACTCAGGCCGCCCGATGATGTTACCGCTGGCTGGTTTTAGGACGTAATGCAAATGGCGCCTCGGTTAAGTCATTTATAAATTGTCAGCTGGTCAAAATGACAGTTTTGGACTGAGGAAAGAGAGGATCACCTCATCAATTTGTCTTCATAGGAGCCGTGTCTATGACACAAATCTTAAAGTAAAAGTTTGCCTACTGTTAAACTGAACACTTCACTGCATTCACCGCCACTCTGAAACACACCTGTAGCAAGTCACTATCACTATGCTCATTCATATTTGAAGGTGCAACATATTATATCTGGGGATAAAAAAAGCCTTAAAAGCCGTCAGCTAGAACAGAAGCACAGAGAGTCGTTGCATTTGAGATGATTCACCGTCTTGTCTAGTTGCATCGGTGTAAACTGGAAGTTTAACACAAACTAGCACATTCCAAGTAGTTGCAGCTTTCAGCTCGTCTTTGGTCGGATCAGACGCTAAATTGTTGACTTGCCTCATGAAAATGTGAATTTGAGTCGTTGAAGTTGATTGTATGTTTTGTTTTTTATATTTGCCAGTTCTCCAATATTGGTTTATTTGCATCTAAAGCGCATATAACGCTTTCCACGTCTGCATCACAAATGTTTTTAAAACAACCAAATACATTGTTTTATTCAGACGTATGTCAAACGACAGACCGTCTTTTGTTGTAATTACACCAGCCGCAAAGCCTTCCAACATGTTCATTTAGTAGTTGTTACTACTTTATTATTCATTGTAAACATGACCACACCCATCTTTCATCTTGATCTCAGCTACACACCTGTATCTTGCAGGATTATGATGCTATCATGTCGACAAAATCTGTCGGCAGATAATCAGACATATAAACACCTGGCAAAGTACACAATACTGCTTCTGTGTTTGGGTCCCGTGACAGAAGGTGTCTCCATTACCACATTTCAGCATGATGACACACACACACACACACACACACACACACGGCTGGTAATGAGATCTCGTATTGTGACTTTAAATTAGTCTAAAGTCGAGTTCTTCCTCCTGTCAAAATTTCCGTTTGGCTCGACTCTTTAACAAACACACACTTGCCTGAACAGATGCATTCCATATTATTCAAACTGAATTTGTGTTGTTTGAATTTACATTGACCCGGCTCCCTTCGCCAAAGCCGCTCTCCGTTTCTGTCTCCCAATTAGTTTCCAAACACATCCGAGCAAGTTCCCATTTGAGCTCATCTCATGCAATTCAGTGCAGACAATTGCTTCTTCTACTTGCAGTGTAGTACCAAGACTTTAAGGCTCAACAGCTTGTTGTGGGAGCCCGGGTAAATACAGTGCTGTTTGAGGAAATGTTGATTGTGAAATCGCTCAGTTTCATCTGCGATTAACATTATTTACGACATTGTTTGGCCTGGGCTTAGCAGTAAGAAATTAATGATGGATTTTAGAAGGCCATAAACACATTTTTTTTTTGGGTGCCAAGCCAATGGTTAAATATAAATTAAGAAGAAAGCGGAAGATCAATGGGGCCTCTATCGCTCTCAAATCCCCATTGCTTTATGTTCTGTTTGATGTCTCAAGTGAAGAGCTCATTCACACTAAAATCAAAGACCTGTCATCTCAGATGCAGTAAGAGCAGATAATATCATGGTGCGGGACTTTGGGTATGGGTTAGTTTATAAGCCTTTAGGAAATTGTTGTTTCCACTGGGAGGTTTTTTTGGGCTTGTCTTTGACTGTTGCCTCGCTGCCTGCTGACCGACATGTTTAAACCACTTATTGATTGTCATTAGAGAGCAGTGATCGGTCTCATGGGACTCTGACCAAAGAGAATCCGTTACGACTGGTTTTGCATGTACTGACTGGTACAAATGATTAGATTGATTCATTTTTTATTTAAGGTTAAAATCAGGAAATAAAAAAAACTATGTATGTATGCAAACAGGTACCTTTTACATTCTTAAAGCACAACATGTTTGATATTTACCTTCCTTAAAATAATACAAATCACATAATTAGACCGATAGATAATCATGATATTGTACAGACTGCTCCTCCTGTTCAGTTTTTCTGACTCCACCTACATAAAAAATAACTTTTTTGTCATCTCAGATGGTTTCAAGCCTGTGATATTTCTAAATAAATCCATTTTGTCTTCAACATGACTGTGTGTGCATGAAACTTTCTAATATTTTATGGACCAAAGGAATATATATATATATATATATAACTGGTGATTTAATAATGGTAGTTGTAGCCTTGTGTCCATCTTTGGGGTATGCCCAAGCCCTGTTATCTCTGTGAATGAGTAAAATGCTCTCAAAATGCTAAGAATCAAGTTTATATGAGATTATCTTGCTTATCTTAAGAGAAGTTTAAGGGAGAATGTGATTGTTTCCCCCTGAGCTCCTCTGACAAATATCTGTACTTTACTATATTAGTGTAAGTTTGATGATTTCTGTTGACACTGTGGGGCAGGATGTGGTCTGATATAAAAAAGTGTTACAGGAGTCTATTGCGTGAGCTTTCACTCATTGGATTACGCATGTAAAGCTATGGAGGAAACCCACATGCTGCATCGCGAGAGGACTGAGATCAGACAAACACAAACCACAAGCAGCAACAGAAAAACCCCTCTCGCCCCGTCAGACGTCATGAGAGGGCCACTCAGTGCAAATAAACACTGAGTCCTGTGAGTGATCGGGGGAGTTAGAATGTGTGTGTTGCTGCAATCGTGTGCGACCGTGGATTTTAATTGTGCTGCGCCCATGAATGCCTCCGCCAATCAGATTCCTGACTCAGGCACGCTTCAGGGTGACCGCAAGAGAACAAAAAACAAATGCTGGGCAAACAAACCAGCCCTGATCCCAAGCCACTGAGCCCATCCTGTCTTCGCAGCAACAGAGCTGTCAAGAGGCTTTCAGGAACAGACCCCCATTCCTCTGTACGATTTTCCTCCCAGGATTTTCCTTTCACCCCAAATGATCCTCTCCTCTCCTTCCTTTTACTTCCTTCTCCTCTTTTGACTTTCTTACCCCCTCTCCCGATCTATCTCCATGCTCTCCCTCCCTCCTTCTCTCCCTCTGTGTCACTCGGCCCATCTGGGCTGTCTGGTGGAGTTGGGAACATCGGTCCCTGTCAGGGGAGCTCAGTGGGGCCCTGTTGAAGACACAAAGGGCGGATTACTGCAGCTGCCAGTCACACTAAGACCCGCACAGCAGCTCTTCGGAGTCTATTCCAGTGTCCTCAACCCTCACACCAAGCCCTATCACAAAGGGACATCATTAGCTCCGGCACAAAGGAGCCCCCCGCTCACCCCGTCTTAAGCAACACTGCAATCAGGCCCACAAATAGCGTGATTAGCGAAGATAATACGCATGTGTAATGTATGCTGAGGCGGTGTCATCTGCTCCAAAATAGGAAGGGTGCGTTGCGCGGCTTTGTTTTTGGGGAGCATCTTTCACACAGATTTCATGTCATGTCCGCTCATGATTGTATCTCAGCGGTCGCCTCGACACAGGATCACTTTTAGTTGCACCAGCAGGGAGGCAATTAAAAGCGAATGACGCGATAAGAAAGTTCATAATCGAGAAATAAAAATGTTTACATTTCTGTTTCCCGTCCTTTAAATAATCTTAAATCATTTTAGTGTCAAAACATTAAACTTAGGCCTCATGAAATCACAATGCTCAACTGAAAGGTTATATTATATATTAAGCAGTTTTAATTATACATCAAATAGGTGTTTTAATTGGACTTTCCAGCAGTTTCACTCCCCGTCTTGATGACGGCATCTGCTGAAAATATGTTTTTGTCTGAGAAATCATTACATTTTCATCTTAATTGCAAGAACAAAGAATTCCCCACCCACCGCACTCACATCATCGAAGCAACCACAATACTCATAGTTTCCTTTGTGTTTGCTCTCATTTAATCATTTCTCGTATCACTGAGAAGAAACAGTTGTGTGATGTCGCGTTGGACAAAAATTAATTTCATTTCCACCCGCTGTGATCCAGCCCGATCCCCCTGTGACAGATCACACTGAGCATCTGGCCAGAGCTGCTAATGCAGCGAAGCCAAGCAGCACTCGGGGTGCCGAAAACACATATTCAATGCTCCAACACTCATGCTGGGTCGCCAACGCCGTCCAGCGTGGTTATAGTGTTTGCTGTCGACTATAACTAATAATGTCTCCATTCATGCAGTTTGGCAAGTGACAATACTGAATTCATTGCATGGTTGGCAGCTTTCACTCTTTCAGAAAAACATGAATATATTTCATTCTTCTTCTGTCGCCTGTCGTGTTATTCCACTGACACTCTGCGTCCAGGCTGAATGACGAGGATCAGAGGGTCAACAGCACTGCCGCTCGTCTCAACAATCTCGAATTAGCCTGGAAATCTTGGAAAAATGTCTTTGAGGGGATGTTACAATTCCTCTGAAGAGCTACTGGGTCTTAAAGGAATAGTTCCACATTTTGGGAAACACACTTACTTGCTTATTTGTGATTTTCATTTGCCACAACTGATAAAATTATAACACCTCCAATGATGGCTGCTAAAATTGTACAGCACATGTTCCCCTTTTAAAAGGTTTGTTGATGAACTAGACTTTTCCATATCAATTGTTTTACCACTGACCTGAAGAATTCTCATAACGTGAGAATAGCCTTTGAATGTCTTGGATTAAAGCGAGGAACGATATAAAAAAAGAGGCTCAAAGGCACGATAAAGAGGTTGGAAATGCCTTTTAAGTCTGAACCTGGACCAGTGGCAGTCTACAAAGAGAGGAAACATTCACATGTTTTATGTGTGGTGGGAGGGATTTCTGTCCACGGAAATGTGTGAACATTTTAAGTGTCATGTGCGGAGGATTGGCTGGGTGTTTTCTCTCGACTCCGTCTCTCTCTTTGTATCTCACATTGTAGTGCCTGGAAAAGGCAGTCCAAACAGTGAGTCTACTGGATGGAGATGAAAATGAGAAGAGAAATGCACATGGGAGACTTGTTTATGAGCATCGGTCTAGAAACCACTCTACACCGGACAAAACCCCACTTACACCTGGCCTCCGTCTTCACTGGGAAAGGGTTCAGATGGCAGTCATTCCCGCGTTAAATGACTCTGCAGTAGGCACAAGGTATTGATCGGTAGTGATGGAAACACAGCACCTAGGTGTACACACTAATTTTTCACCCCTTTTGGTCCTATGACATTTGCTGAAGTTAAGGACCCTGTCGCGTAGAAGTTTTCCCACCATCTCTATTCAAGCAGCTCTCGAACATCGTTCAGTTGGCGTTGAGCTAGAAAAAGAGACTGAAGTAAAATATATGAAGAAGTAACCACTGTGACATTGTCACTGGCTTCCATATCCGTATCAGATCCTTGTCAGCTGCCTGATCGGTACTGCCCATGTGCAGCTCTCAACAGAGATGAGAAGGAAGCAAGATGTCTCACTTCTTTGCTCTTTTCAACATCATCTCCGGAAAAGACGCTTTCATGAATCTCACTCCCGTCACTGAACGTGTCACACATCCGCCGTCTCTGGCTTTACGGACTTCTCTATTCAAAATACCTGAAGTGATCCTGTCTCGTTCTTATAATGTCTCTGACGTGACACGCCAACCCACTTTTTCAAAAACAGCAGATACACATGTACGCGCTAATTGTAAACATGGTATTAGTCAGAGTCAGGGCGAGTGAATCAGAAGAGGACAAATGACATTAACAGCAGTGGGAAGGCACAAACACTGGAAATACCCACAGGGGCAGTAGGTCACCACATCCTGATTGAAATGCCTTCCTGATGCATTTCATTCATGTGCGAGGAAATTTGGACAGAAAATCTGAATGTTTACAGAACATTCTTTAAGGTGTGGTGGCACTAAATCTCACTCTCGCAGCCCTTTTCGTGACTACACTTTATGAAGCAGATGGCAGGGCGAGGCAGGGCAAGGAGGATTTTGGCACAGCCACTTTACTATACATCCTCTGGGATTTTACTGTTTCAGATTTGGCTCAAATTGGGCTGCGACTTGGGCGAGACTGAGGCCGAGAGTTCAAACGCTCTCCTGGCTGCATAGTTCAGCTGTAATAAAATTAGCAACAAGACAAAACAGGCCGCAGCTTTACAGTAGACTGTGCGTCTCAGGTCCCCCCCCCCCCTCCCCCCCGCAGACTGTATGGATCGCACTTCAGAAATATTACCTGCAACCACATGTTGGAGCTCAAAGGGAACTTGGAGGGGAAAATATGACATTTTGAGTTTAGACTCAGAAATGAAGGCCAGTTACAGAGAGAGACGAGGTCTGCCTTTGATCTCCCCTCCCAGACCGACAAGAACAATACCACACTCATTTACCAACACATGAAGTCATGCATGCACAAAAAACATAAACCCAACTCAACGCACATTTTCCAAAATCTTTTTATACGCACACAGTTACCAACACACATTCCCAGACAGAACTTTTAAAACTAAAGATAACTTTTTTTTTTCTTTTTTTACCACAATACAGTTTTCAAAGATGTCATTTAAGATATCGCAGAAAATACATTTCAGTATTAGTAATCTACGCTTTCATCTGAATTAATTAAAGCAGTGACAGGATAAGTAAATCACTTTTGTCTACTCAAGAACATGGCTATTCTTTTTTTTTCTCCTTCGCCTGAGGCCTGCCAAGAAGAAATGACTCATTTGCAGCAATTTCTTCGTGTTGGGAGACGTGGGGGGAAAACCCTCAGACAAAGGAATGAAATGAGTTGTTTCCCCACTCTGAAACAGAATCAAACACACTCTGCCTTAAAAAAAAAAAACAACTAAAAAAAACACTCATCTGATGCTTTTTAAATACAACAAAGGAGTGGAGCCAAGGTGCCTAACTAAACCTGTCAAATTGGCAGCATGTGCCTGTGCCTGGAAATGCTTTCCTCTCTAGTAACAACTCCCGGGAATTGTGGACTTTTCCTCTGTGAGACTACAAGAAATCAATCAGCACGAGTAAGTATCACACTCCAGTGGTTTTAACAGTTAATATCCTGATGGTGTAGGCCGCTGCACACAGGAAATCAGCTGCCAACCTGGTTAAATATTGCTTGTTTGGGCTCTGTATACAGGCCCTCCTCAGCTGTGGGCCCTTAGAAGTGAAATGGAAGTGAATTTGCATTATAAATAAGCTAAATTGCCACATGGTTGCAAGATCAACATATAAACTTTGATTGGGTCAAATAAAAAACAGACTCAAAATTGAAACTTATATGAAGAAATACAAATGTTTTTATTCAGTTCCTGAAAACAAGGTAGGCTATAACAGATAAATGAAAGGGAGGGAATCTAGATCTTGAAAGTTAAAAAGGTCAAAGTCTGCACCAACAGAAGCTCCTCTCTCCCACAGAAAACACTGCACCTGAAACGCCTCGTCAGTAGTCTCATCTTTAATTCGGTGACTTTGTGACATCACACTACGTCACCGTGTCACACATTTGCTTAATTAATGCCTAGCGGCTAGTTTGGAGCGTAAGAATTGATTTAGTACAGCTGCTTAGCGGTGCTGGGTCAGGCGTGTGTGAGCTGACCAGTCACAGCAGACTTTGTATTTTGGAGGCGGGGCCTTAAAGAGACAGGAGTCAAAACAGAGCATTTTTAGATTGCGGGAGAATACAGTGCTGCTGCGCTGATCAGTAAGAGAAACCTGATGTGTTTTTTGAGCACTCAACATGTAAACCTATTCTCGTAGTAACCCAAAAATAAAATTATTAACCTGAGAGCTTAATATGTCTACCTTGACAAAGTATGTTATGAGAATGCAGTGTTTTTAATGTCTACAATCTAATCCATAATGTTACAGAACATACATAACCAATGCTAGTGGATGCAACGTGTGAAAAAAACAGATGTAAAACAGCAAAGATTAATCTTGTGCATGGTGCATTTTCTTTACCTTAACTTGCAACAAAAAAGACAAAAAAATAGTTCATAATTTGGGACAAATTAATGCTTGTGGCAACTTTTAAAGCATTTTTAATCAATTGTTGATTTTTTTTAACTAACACCAGGTCATATGAATTTGTAAAAAGGGTTACTCATTGTCTAAAAGTTTTGGTTTTATAGCTCGTAACTTTTTTTATGATTCATTTTTTACCACTCTCTTGAACGCCATTTACAGCCACAGCAGGTGGCAGAGAAGTGAGCCGTCTCTACGCCACGTGCTCAGCACCAAAGGGCAGACAAACAAAGTAAGTGACTAGCTGTTAAGCATCTAAAGTGCCAGATATTTCCCTCAGGAGTTGGTAGAGACCAAAACAGAGCTGAAAAAAAAGGATAAATACTTGACTTGATGCAGTTATAGATGTAGAGTAACTTTAAACATGATTTCAAATGCTAAGGCTGAATGTGTCAATGAGCAACTGTTTGCCATTATGTCGACTTTAAAAGACGATATTATGTCAGTTTGAGTGATACCAGCATTTTGCACTAACCCCTAAAAAATAGTGCATATTTAAATTTGTTTGTTTTTCTTTTGACATTTTTTTTCTTTACTCAGCCAAATAAAATGTCAAGAATCCAAAACATTATTCTGTGAGAGCCAGAATAATAAGTAGAATCAAATCTAAACAATACCTAACCTTAACCTTCATGTTGTCGCGCACAGGCTTCCATACTGATATGTACACAAGCTAGCACACACACACACACACACACACACACACACACATACACAGTGAGCAAAACCAGGCTGGCTGTGTTTACTGTTTAGCCCTGCGTGTTGATGTGATGAGACACCCAGGCTGATAACACAGGGCCAGAGGTACTGCCGCTTCGTGTTTGATCTCAGGCAGCCGCGGCGGGCTTGAGGCTGGCCGACGGGACAGACGGAGGAGCGGGGTCAGCGAGGTGTGCTGTGTGCTTGATTACAGACTGGATGGGGGCCCCGCGACCTCTTAGCAGGTCAGCTCTGACCCCTGACCCTGACACAGCAGGCTTCGACGCAGTGCTCAATGCTTTCTCCAATAACACAGTGGGATGAAAGGAGGAGCTGTGTGCGCTGAGAGGACCGGACCACTTCCCCTTTGGACCTGAAGAATGTAGCACAGCACAGCAGCGCACAGTGGAGGACGGCTGGTGGTGGAGCTTTGCCAGCCTCTGGACATATGTGGGCCCTGTGCAATAAAAAGGAGCCTTGTCATGCCTCTCTAACCTGATCAATTACACCAGTCGAGACCTTACCCTTTCCCACGGCGTAACTGAAGGGAATACCTCTAAACTTTCACTCAGAAGACGACATGATGGGCTTTTTCTTCTAATCATCTGTTATATACTTCAGTAACCACTGTGTTGCACTCACAGACTGTATAAAAAGTGAAGCCAAGTGGACGTGTCTTTAATCTGCTAGAATTATTTTTTAAAGGTCAGCAAAGGTGGACTCTTCTGGTTGCAAAAGGAAGTCTGATTGTATGTAAGCTTATGAGAAAATGACCCTTCTTCTCACTTAATTTATTACCTCAGTTCATTGTCTCAATCAGTTTCAAGTTTTCTTCAACATAGCATGTTGTATATTTTGTAAATTATGGTCCCATTTAGAGTAAAATAGATTAAAAAAAGCAGGGTATGCTTTAGGGTATGGCTACCGTGGGATTCACAGGTCGCTATGATGGTGTCTCCTCCTGTTCTCAGTCAGATCCAATAAGGATCGAGGTTTAGCAATGCGTATCCTCCACAGCTCCACCATATTTTCCAATATGGTCACATTTGGCTCAAAAAAACAAGATGGCGACGACCAAAATGCCACATAAATGGCTTCACAACAGTAGTCCACTAACCAATGGGTGACTTCATGGTGGGTTTACACTGTTAGGTCATTTCAGATCATTCTCACGGCACTCACAAAGTTAAACAACTGCCCCTATCAACAGTAGAAACTCATGGTGACAATGGGAAAGCTCAGCAGATTTCCACAAATTCCTGCAAACTGACCGTCTGCTGCAGAGGTGGTGGCCGTCCCAGCTGGGTGAAGTTTGTAGGTAAACACCTTCACCGTCATTTTCCCTCAAGGCACCTGGGTCAGCCAAGTGTTAATCTGCTCATTAGTCTTCACGAGTGACAGCGGGACAGGGTTGCATGTGCACACACACACACACAAGAGAAAGACTCCCTGTCATGATATTATTTGCCCCAGAGGATAGTACTTTTAGCTGTAGTGAGGCAACACTTACAAGTATCAGTGCGGTATGTGGACATGGTTTGTGTTGAGGAAAGCCAGCGAGGAGACAGAGATAGTGTCTGTGCATGTGCATGTTTGCCTGATGTTGTTCACCGATGATGGCACCATGCAAACACTTTTTGAAGCTTGGTGAGTGTAAGTTAATACCGTCTCGCCTGTGAGAGTGAGCCAAGTCTCAGGGGAAACTGATCCCTAACTCTCCCTCTCTTTCTCTGAGGAGCTTACTCTCTGCTTCACCCTTTTCTGTCAGCATCAGTGACTGGCGAGGATAGAAGGGTGGAGTCAGGTGCCACTTGGTGTGAATCATTCTTTATCTGAGTGAGTAAGACAATGGAGGAGTCTGCTGATTGGATTTGGTAATCTGAACAGTGGGTGGAGGAGCGGATCCTCATGAGGAAACTTGTTTTTCTGCATTGTTGCAAATGTTAAAATGCTGCAGTGTTTCACTTTTAGTCACGCTACCTGTATGGCTGTATGGACGGCAACTTTTCCTCTTGCGTCACCATGAGGTTGACCTTTGTGGCTGTGAGTAAAATCTGTCCACAGATATTTGATGCTTTGCCATGATATTTGGTACAAATGGTTGTGTCATCATCAGGATGTATCATAGCAGCTGACTTTTCATATAGCGCCATGTGCATCATGTCAAAATGTCAAGGTTCATGGTGATTTATTTCCCATTAAACAACACAGGGTTGCAGTTGAGTTATTTATGTAAATATAAACACATGGCAAACATTATACCTGCTAATCGCCAGCATGTTAGCATTGTTGTGAGCAAGTTAGCATTTAGCTCAAAGCAGTACCGTGCAGCATCACAGACCTTGCATGACTGTAGATAATTTTTCTCGTTTTAAATTAATTTAAAGTATTTATAATAAAGTAAGTATTTTTAATTTAATTTAATTTTTATTTTTTTAATCAGTTTGTTTTCTTTTTTAACTTTGTCTGTACTCTTGGACCTATCACTGTCTTTTCTTTAAAAAACTCCAGCTTCTCCTTCCCAAATTGGACGCATCCAAAATACATAGCCCGACAAATTCCACTCCTCTTCCATCAAGGAGATAATTTCATTTTAATGACAGTTTGTCTGAGACAGCCTCCTGACAGAGTCGCCGTAAATCAACAGATCACACATCAACTCCTCTCTTCCTCACCTTACCCCCAAGACACTTTCCTCCCCTTCAAGAAGATGACTCACCTCCCTCCAATCAAAGAGCAGCACAAATAATCACTCACCTCGGACCTCCCTCGTTTTTGATTTGCACGTTTGATAAACGGTGTCTTTTCTCGGCTTTAATTGCAAGCTCTTTTCATCATAATTTGATGTTTGTTTCCTGTCGTTTTCTTGGAGATGGCTGCGACTCGAGGGCTATAATTTCTACATCAAGGAAGTTGTTATGAATGACTAGCAGGTGGAAGAGACAAGCAGAGGAGGGATTTCACCACTGAACTCACCTGGCAGGTGAATTCGGGGACTGATATTGACAAATCATCACACTGAACAGGGCGACGCTGGCACACACACACACTCGCTCAGACACAAAGACACACACATGCACAGCACAAAGCTCGAACGAGAGATAATTAGGGTAATTTCTGTTTGAAGTATTATGCATTGCAATGAAAATAGAACAGATAAAAGATGAGACAATAATAGATCTAAAGAGGACCTTGACTGAATGTTGTTCCAACAAAGACCATTTTGTTTGACACAATTCACACTAAACTGAAATGCTCTCGCAACTTTATAAGAGCGGGGAAAAATATCATATAAAACAAATCTTGCTTAATATGCATTATCTTCTTCAACACTTTGTATCTCACCCCTATTGGTAGACTATTCATTTATTTATTCCCCTTCTCCAGATTGACTACCGGCCTTTAAGGAGGGAGATAAGAAATCGAAATCTGCTCATAAAGTATGCCGTTAAAGACACACTCCTTCCTTATATAACATGCAAAATGTAGTATCTAAAGTGAGAGACAACTGAATTCAGGTCACAGCGCAGCAGGAAATCTTCCTTTTCATGTGAGATCCAGAGGGGTCACTCTTATGAACTCATTAGGAGAGAAATGCTAATGTAGCTCTGTTTTTTTTTTTTTTTTTGCCTCCTCTCCTTCCTTCTTTCTCTTTTCTCCTCGCTCCAACTTTCCTGGGTATTTTAACAACCAGAGCCTCGCCGGAGAATATAATGTATTGTGATGTCAAGGGAAAGTGTGTAAGGTGGTTCTGACAGCGTCTTCATTAGCGAGGCTGTCGTTTGTTGCCTTGTCATCCAGTAGCTAACCTGGAATCATTACACAGCGAACAAAGCCTCATCTTGATCCGTGCTGGTTTGATCGCTGATGTTCTTCTGCGGCGAACAATATTCACGGAATAAAAGGAAAATATAATCTATATTGTTTGGTGAAATATGTACATCAGCGTCGAACAAATGACCCCTCCTCACAGGCCTTCCACTCCTCTCTGCAGTAGTCTCTCACCATGCAGTGGAGGGCATTTAATAATGAATCTCTCACTCACTCTCTCACTTCCCTTTACAAGACCAGAATATGAAATTCAAGCAAACCCTTTAGGTTATTTTAAAAATGTCCATGCAGGGAAAACAATTAAATTGGATTCCTGATTGTCTTTTTTTCTTGTTTCTTCAGAGGCTAATATGCATCCTCCAAAACCGCATTACGTAACATTTGCAATAATATGCTATAGGTTAAAACCTACAGTCGTGTGCTGTACGTGTAATTGTTTTGCTTAACTTAATTCTCTGATGTTTTGCACCTTTCATATTGTCATTTTCACAGGGTTGGGAGGGTTACTTTAAAATGTATTCCTATACAGTTACTAATTACCCGTTAAGAATGTAGCACAAGCCAAGGATTGCAATATTAAACTAGTGTAACTTGATTACTTTTGCATTACTTTTGGATTACCTCAGTACCAAACAAATGCAAATAGAGACGAAAGCAAATAAATCTGAATAAGATGACTTTTATTTAATCTTTACAGTGTATTTGGTTTCACTTGAGAACAGAGTGATGTGTGTGTTACAGACCAGTAAATCATCCTTTATTTTAGAAGTGTAATCCTGTTATTAATCCCCTTTATTACTGAATGTATCTGAAATCTATTACATCCTTTTTTTATGTAACTTTACCTGAATACAGTTACCTTTTTTTGTATCTTAATTTGTAATCCTGTTCCTTGTATTCCATTACTCCCCAAACTGGCTTTTTTATCATTCAATTTGCAGCTCTTATTAGTTTCTAATGTTTTGGGGTCAGCAGTGGATTTCTGTCTTAATCTCAATTAACCCCTTTTGTTTGTAGATATTGGCTTTACTTCCTCATTGTTTGCTGTAATGTGTAGAAAATAACCAAAAATCAACCTGTAATTTTGAATATCTTTGAGCTTTTTTTTTCTATTTTTAGTAATGAAATGATTATGTCCAAGGAGCAGGATTGTTTTCATTTGTATATAAGGAGGAGTACTATATTTCTGGTTTATATTTGCTATAGTTTTGTTACTGTCTGTAGTGTCTTGTAGGTCCATGAGGGCTGGGCACCTTTTGATCTGTGACACTCTAGAAAATAAAACACTTACTCAAGGGTGTGAAAAGTGGTGAGGAGGGCTCCAATGAAAACACATTTTAAAAATGGTCTTCAATACATGTGACTTTGGGGTTACATGAGGTCAGAGTAGATCATCACAGCGGGGAGAAAAATACATCAGAATTAATTTGAACTCATTTGTTAGTTAATATTTTTGGCACATTTTTTAAGGTGCTATTTGTATGAAAAGTTGACTTTTGAGTCTCATTCCCAAATCGTCAGTTTTTGACAAGTTGGGAATGAGACAAAAAAAATACGGTGGTTTTAAAAAGTGGTGGGGACATGTCTTCCTGTAAATGACACCTACTTACTTACTTAATAACTGATAATCCCTTTCATTTGCCACAAACTCTGCAAAATGGACAGACATGACCATCTGGATATGCCTTAAGAAATATTTAATTTGTTTGCCAAAAGGCTGCAGAGGCTACAATATGTTATCTTAAACGGCGTCATTACTCATATTTGATCTACTTCATTTCAACAAAGATATTCAAATAAGACTTATTTGGGATTTGGGAGGACTAGCAGTCGATATTATTGTCAATACTGTGCCATTTTCAAGATGTCATCAGTTCAAAAATCTTGTGTGTGTGTTCACAAAATCATGAAATATGAAGGTGGTAGAACAGTGTTAAGTGTGTTTTTTGAGCTGTTAAAAAGGGCCTGGGGCCTCCAGGACCCCAAAAAGAGCACTGGGATTAAGGTTATCCCTATAAAAAAGTCTTGTATGTTGTATTTTATAATAACTCACAATGCCAATAAACCAAAGCCAAAAACCAAACATGAATCATTCAGCCCTGTGGTTTATTTAATCTCTTTCATTTTTCACAGTTTGGATCTGTTCACCTCTTACCTCAGGCCCTGCAGGCCTGCACTGTCTCTTTTTAGTTTCTTAACAGGCCTACCAAAAACCCTTTTCCCCCCTCATTTCCCCTTTTCTCCTAATTTTATGATTACAACCATAACCAAGGTGAAAGCTGTAAAAGACACGGAAGAAGAAAGAGAAAAAAAAAACATATTTCAAGGCCATGAAGTTGTTCCTAGCGTGGTTTTAGGGTGGCGGTGGTGGATGTAGGTAGCATCATTTCAGATTGTGCCAGAAAAAAAAAAAAAAGTGGCGGATAATTAAATTAAAGAAAGTAGTGTAATTAAGTCGAACCGACAGAGCAGCAAGGAAAACAGCCAGAGTTTATACCTTGTGTCACATTTTTCTTCTTCTTAATATTTTGGCTGGAAACAAGAAGAATAATGTTAAAGGTTTTTTATACATATATATTTATATAATGAAAGCTGTGGTTGTGTGAAATCTTTCTAATTAACTCTCTCTCTCTCTCTCTCTCTCTCTCCTTCACTGCTGGGTTTGCGCGCGTGTGTCGGTGCCTGCATCCCGCATGCGTGCGTGCGTGCGGGCTCATGTGTGCGTGTTTGAGCGCGCGTTTTCCGCTATACTCTGGAATGCAGCCAGTCTCGGCTCTTTTGAATCCACACTCGCTTTTCCAAAACCGAAAAGCCTTTGATCTTTTTCTCTTTTTTTCTCTCTCTCTCTCTCTCTTTTTTTTTCTCTCTCGCTGTCTCCTTACCCGGAAGAGAACCCCTTCTCTCTCTCTCTCCCTCTCTCTCTCTCCCTCCCCCCTCCTCCTCTCTCTCTCAGCTGGGATGAACGCACACGTGGAAATGTTGGCCCGGCTCCACACTCGGACCAAATTTAGTCATACAAAGGCGAGGGAGCGCGAGGAGGAGGGGTGGAAGAGGGTGGAGGTGGTGGTGGTGGAGGGAAACCGGGCGGGTGGGGAGGGGGGGGGGGGATGAAAGAGCCAGCCGCCGCAAGATCAAAGGGAGCCGCGGCTCCGCCCCGCTAACCCCACCTCCGCGCTTTATAAAGATCTGCCTCCCCGTCCCAACTTTGATTCTCACGCAATCTCTCGCTGCTCAGACGCACGCAGAAAAGCACGCCACTTCCACCGCTTGTCGGGCTTATTTTTCTTACTCCTTTCCCCCCCTCACTCTCCCGTGTTTCCTCATGAAATGTTAGACTAAAAAACACCGTTTCAGGCACATTTTTCATTCTTAATTACATTTAATTGTTTTGTGTGGCAAACTGTGTGCAGTCCCTCATTTAAAAGAAAAAAAATGTGTGTGTGTGTGTGAATGAAAATAATGCCTGATCAAATGTTTCATCATCATCTTTCCATACAGATGATAACGAATCCAAATGTTATATATTCAGAGGTCGCTAACGTGCAAAAACAATTCAAATAAATAATAATAATAATAATAATAACAATAATTTCACGGACCCTCCGGCCTGTTCTGTTATTTCGTTACCTCACATACTTTTGATTTAATCTCACCACTGTGTAAGACAATTTAAAAAACTTTATTATTTTTGTTAAATAACTATCTGACATGTAGAAAACAGCAAAGGCTCCCCTGATTTGCCATTTTAAAAGAGATTAAAATAAAACAGACACACCTCTCTTTCCACACAATGTTGCTGAATAAATATAAATAAATAAACAAACAAATAAATAATAAATCCGTGTGACCCTCGTAAATGTCTGACCAGACATACACCTGATTTTTACGCATGGATGAAGCGCAGGGAGAAGTGGCCTTGTGTTGTTTGGGGGGTGTTTCAGATTAAATCCCACTTCTTCTTCTTCTTCTTCTTCTTCTTCTCCTTCTTCTTCTATTTTCCTCTATCTCTACTATCATTTTAAGTTATCGTGATTGTTTGAACCCTTCATCATCATCATCACACATGTGTCAGCCTCGCCGCTCCTCTTCCTCCTCCTCCTCCTCCTCTTCTTCTTCTTCCCCTCCTGTCTGCCCATTTGTTGTGAGCTGTGTATAAACCTCTCTCTCTCAGGAGGAGTGTCAATCGGTGCGGTGTCAATCAGAGCCCCGGCTTCCCTTTCATCTCTCCTTCCTCCCAATGACTGAAGAGTAGAGGAGGAGGAGGAGGAGGGAGCACGGCTACATTACCAACACACACATACACACACGGGTTACATTACACTGTGGAAGCGGTGCGGGAGCAGTGGGAAGTCGATCCGCGGCGCGTTCCCCCTCTCTATCTTCTTCTTCTTCTTCTTTTCCCGATTGTTTTGTGACTTTTTGCTTTCATCAGCTTCCTCATCTCGACCGCCTTTGAGGATGTATTTCGCAGCATGAACGCGGCGCTGCTCGTCGTCTCGACCGAGCGTTGAAAAACTGTGCGCTTTCTTCCAAAGTTTGCGCATCCATCAGTTTACCTTCTCACCTCCAGACGGTGTTTTGGTCTTGATAGCCTACTTTTTTAATATTTTTTTTTTCTCGCTCTCTCTCCTAAAGGACACCGCAGCTTCTTCACTGGACCACCGAGGAAATATTTCTCACACTTTTTTTTTTTTTTTATAGATGCACTTTTTAAAAAACAACCCTTTGCTGGACCATATTCGCAGTCGGTTTTGTTTGTGAATGAAAAAAAAAAAAACAGAAAACAGAAAACAAACCAGTGATGAGATTTTAACTCGTGGTTTGTCTTCCCCCCTTTTTTTATTTTTATTTTTCCCTCATGACATTGAGGCGAGCGCCGGACTGTCATTGTGAGCCTTCGCATCTTCAAGTCTCTCGGGTGTGAGCTTCAGTCCTTGTTTTTATTTAGTTTATACACTCGTGGTGAGAGAGAAGAGGACGAGGACAGCAGCAGCAGCACACACACACATACACACACACACACACACACACACACACTCCTCCTGTTGCTTCAGTGAAAACACACCGGCAGCGTGTTTGCACGCCGCTTCCTCTCCAAGTGACTCACGGTCGACGCTGAAGGAGAGAACTGGGGGGGTGGGGGGGACGCTTTCCCACTCGGCTTCTGGGGGATTTTAGTGGGAGTTTTCCCCTCTGTAGTGACGGACAGTGCTGGCGTGTGTGTCGACTCCAGTTTAAGAACAACAAGACAGAAAAAAAAATTAAAGAAAAATGCCACAGTTATCAGGCGGCGGAGACCCGGAGCTGTGCGCCACGGACGAAATGATCCCGTTCAAAGACGAAGGGGACCCGCATAAGGAGCAGATCTTCGCCGAGCTCAGCCACTCGGAGGAAGAGGGAGACCTGGCAGACATCAAGTCATCTCTGGTCAACGAGTCAGAGAGCAGCCCCAACAGCAACAGCCACGATGTGAGTAAATGTTGAGTGTGTGTGTCTGTGTGTGTGTGTGATGTGGTGAATGACGAGGAAGGTGGGTATCAACTCCATCAGAGAGGAGACAGCCTGCACCAGCCTGTAAACAAAGTTGTTTTTAATCCTTTTGAATCATGAGGAAGTCCTGCTTTTCATTCAGCTTTTGGCACTTTCAGCTTTACGAGATGGGTGATGCCTTCGAGAGCAAATGCACAATATAGGCCTGAAATTATTTTTTATATTTCTGAGCCTCTTCGTCGTAAAGATTTATCTCCTTGCTAAAAAAAAAATACACAAGCCGGGTGCATGTGCATTTTACAGCCTCCCCTGCATCACTTTCTACTTTAATTCATTATTATTTATTTTTTAACAGCTTTCATGCTCAAAGCACCACCTGCTTTTGCTCCTTTTTAAAAAAAAAAACATTTTTACATCCCAAGCCATCAATGATCTTCTTTGTGGAGAGAATCGAGGCCTAAATGTGCATTTCTTCATCTGTGGCAGTTACAGTTCATTAATCTGCAGAGAAATCTGGACAAGAAATATATTTTTAGATGGGAGAATTGGGGCCTTGTGTGCTCCCTGTGACAAGTAGGCTAATAGCTGTGTTTGCAGGCGTGCACATAACCCCCCAGCAGCTGTAAACACCAGCACATGAAAGCGTTTGGCACACGTGGATTTAAACCTATTGACCAACGAGATGGTTAATTTATTTCTAAGGCCAGAGCTCATTAAACGCAGCCTCAACAAAAGGACAGCGTCTAATAATTTTGTCACCAGGATGTGCTTGCTTATCTATTTCTAACGTCATTCTCTCATTTCATTATTGTCGTGTCCATTTACTGGTGCCCATAATTTATTTTTTCATTGTTTTGGGGAGATTAATGTCAAACACGTTCACAGCTACCTTTTGTTTTTCCCCCCCGTCCTGACTGAGCAGATTAAAAGGAGGCAGGATGGGTTAATCAGGAGAAATCCTTTAATGTATAAATGTGTTTGAATTCATTGTGTATGTAAATTCATATAGAATCTCCCTGGAAGAATTATTAACGATGAATTTTTAATGTTTCTGAAATTATTACGCTCACGCTTTATATTCACACGCACTTGCAAGATGGGATTTTACGAGCACACGTAAAGAGATCGACGAGGAACGAAACATCCCAGTTGATATTTAGTTTTTGAATTATTATTTTTTTCCCCCTGCATCCTGAGGTCAGTGCTCGGGCAGAGGGATGCAGGCTGCAGCTTCCCCATCACAGAGCTGGTCAGCTGTTTTGTCATTAACCGCAGTGTTAATGAAATTTTCGGGCACATCCTGAACGAGACTGTACACATTCGCCACCCGAAATGTCCTGGAGACGCACGAGACGGAGGCTGAATGTTAATTAGGAATCCGGTGAAGTTCCCTCGCTCAGCTTGAAGCCATCCTGAGGGGTCTGAACTCCAAAAAAACGAGGTCCCCACTTCCCAATGCTGAATCGAAAAGAGAACGTAAATGGATGCGAGGAAAGCAGAGATTTTTCTTTCTTTTGCTTTCCTTTAAAAAAAAAAAAAGAAAGAAGCAAAACCACCATTTTCTGTCTCCGTTTTTTTAGGGTTTTAATTCACAACACAAATACACTCTATTTATTTTAATTTAGAAGAAGAAGGCTTAAACTGAGAGATGAAAATGAGAGTGGACCTATGGTATTGAAAACAAGTTAATTTGTAAGCTCCTTAAGGACATGAAGCTTAATTAAGTGGTTCTTTTGAAGCTTTGATGCAGGCTGCTCCATCACCCCTCTGTAGATAGTCGTGTGTGTATATGTGTGTGTGTGTGTGAGTGTGTGAGAGAGAGGGAGAGAGAGCTTGTTCTGCTTTAGTGACAAGCTAAAGGGACAGCATTTGTCCCTGCAGTGTGTGTGGGTTTCTGACCGCATCATCATGTCCCTGTTTGTGCAACTGTGTTTGAAGGCCCTCCTAATTGATTCAGCATCATTTCTAAATTTTTTTTTCTTTTTCTTCCACAGGCAGCTAGACAGTCCCAAATACCGCAAGATTCATATCACGAAAAACACAGAGACCATCAGGAAGATGGTAAGTGACGCGGCCTTGTGCGTGAGCTCGTTAACTCGGCCTGCTTTTTATAGGACAGCCAGCGTATCGTTTAGCTGCAGTGAAGCCCAGAGATTTTCAGAATAATTTGCTGTAGCTTGAGAAGTTGAGGTGAAAGGGGGGAGGGCGGTGTGAAAAAGTGCCACCTCGTTTTCTTGATCAGTCACACTCCTGCACTGTTTGGTCCTATTCTTATCAGAGCCCCTGTTTCTGCTGCTCTCCGACCCATAATCTCTGATTTGAGTCCTGTCAGGACACGCTGTACCTTCATGGACACAGCTACCTGTTACCTACCTCACAGATGAGGGTGCCTGCAGAAACGGAATACAAAGAAAACTTGAAGTTAAAGGCGCTTTTCTCTCGTTTTAAAGGGGCGCTGTGTAGTTTTGGAGAAGAAACTCAAACTCAGAATTTTATTGTTTACAATATTAATGAGGTAATAATACAAACTCAGAAGTATTTATTTTTTTCCATCACTGAATAAACAAGCTGTTCTTCAGAGGAAAATAAGGTCCCCAGAACACTGTTTGAAGCTGGAAAGGTGGCGCGGTCCGCCAAATATAAACAAAGTAAAGCGGTATGAAATTGTGTTGTCCTTTTTTAAGGTCAGTTTATTTATTCAGTCGTGAAAACAAAGAGACTTTGTTTATTTAGTTTGTTTTGGGCTTAAAGAGTCACTCACTGCAGATCTTTCTCCTCTGATTAAAATTCCCTCCCCAAAACTACAGTGCACCTTTTTAATGTTAATCATTAACGCACACGAGTCTAACAATTGATAATTCAGAATCACACTCCCATCTTTCTATCTTGTGTTTTCTGATTATGCAATCACCCCAATGAACTAGTTCCCCATACATCAGCCCCCCTTGTTACATGCAACATGTTGCTTCTTGCTCGGGGCTTGTTGCTCTCTAGCTGTCGTAGTACTCTGACCCCGCTGCTGCAGGTCATTATTATGGCTTTGAGGAGGAGTGTGGCTCCTCTTTGTTCCCCTTTCACTCCTGAAAGGGATCCCCCCCCCCCTCCTCACGCCACACACTGGCTTTCTTCACAACAAGATCCATGTTGCCATCAGGCGATGCACCATAAACACTCCCCACCCCCCTCCGGCCTTATTCGCACTGCGCAGTTGAGTGGCAAGTGGCGCTGCGTAGAGGCCTCTTGCATGAAACTCCCCCTCTCAGGTCAAAGGCATTGAGGAACAGTTGGGGCGTCTCCTGTTTTGACACAGTCTGTATGTTCTTCTAATTGGTGCTAATTGGCACAGAGGGGCTCCATTGTTCCTCTGCATAATACGGCCCTCCTCTCCAAGACGGGAAGAAAGGGCACAAACAAAAGGCCGAGGCAAAATAGGGCACGGGTTAAAGCGATCGACAGCGATATCATTACAGCATCCAAACCGGCAGGCGAACTTCGGGCTGCGCCTGATTTATTGACCCGAGCACAGATAGAACATGTCATTTTGTGAGATTTGTTTACGTCATTGAAGCTCCTCAGTGTAGTGAGAAATCAAAAGCGTGTTAATGTTGATAAATTCAAAAATTGTGTCATGAGGTTCTTTTGCGAACACACATTAAATTGTCTGTTTAACCTTTTTTTTTTTTTTTAATTATCAGGAAAACTTCAAGACCTGTACAGTAAAGGCCATCCGTACTCGGGCTACCCAGGTTACATCATGATGAGCAACATGAACGACTCCTACATGAACAATGGCTCCCTCTCGCCGCCTATGCCCAGAACGGTCAGTGCCAACTCTTTATGTACTTTAATTGCATGATGTCATGGTATGAAATGCTGTCGGTGGAACAATGAACCTGAGAACGAGCTAGTCAGAGCCACTTCTAGTCAAGCAAAGCAAAAGTCAAAGGGACATCTCGGTTAGTAAAACCTTTCTGTGTTTTGTGTGGCGAGGAAAGTGAGTAAATCAAACTTTGATCAGAAAAAAGGACTTTGTTATTTTCTTTAGTGCGTTTATGTTTTTTCTGTTAAAAGCTGTTAAAGCGATGCTGAACGTGCTGGTCTGAAACAACACATTTGCTCTGTTTATTAACATGCGCTTGTGGGATCGAAAGCAAAAACAAACATGGAGGATGATGATAGACCAGCCGAGATTTAATGGTGCACTTACTCAAGTTAAACCCAGGCGTAGTTTTCAAATATCACAGTTTTAAGACGTGAACTGAGGTCAGATGACTAAAGTTGTTTGTGAGCATGGAGCATGCAGACTGAGGAGGGAGAAGGAGGGCAACCTGTTGCTTTACCTGCTATGCTGTAAAAATCTTACTCGTGATATCATATTACTGTTTGTTTTTTAAGATCCACATAAATGAACTCACAAGAAATTACAAAAATTGAAAGCACTTCAAAAGGATTGTGATACTTAATCGAATCAGCACCATAAACAATTATAAGCTATTGCAAAATGTCCTAATTATGTCAGTTGATTTTGTCCGTTACTTATTAAGTGAAAATCACAAACATTTGCTGTTTCCAAGCTTCTTGAATGTGAGCTTGTGCTTATATTTAACTTTTTCCAGTTACTTTAAATTAAATACTAACTGCTGGCTAGACAAATGGGCAGGATTTATTGAGATGCTGTGATTTTATGTGCATGTTGTGGACGTGGAAACAGTTAATCAATAAAAAAATAAAATCTGATTAAACCAATAAGACAGTCTTTGGTTGCAGTCCTCCATAAAATGATCATTAGCCAATAAAGGACTGTATTCATGGTCTGTCTTAGAAAAGGTAATATGTTTAAAGCTTACCAGAGCTATTGGGTCAAAATGAATGCAGTGTAATATGATATCATACAAATATCCTTCACTAATCTTGTGCTTTTAATTCTCCATTATGCCAAGTTTGGAATATCAAAGTTCAACAAGAAAACAGTGTTTGATTTACACCTGAAATTATGAATTGGGGATTCAAATGAATGAAAGAATGGACTAACGTACGATCACATTTCTTGATTTACAAACTTAAACTTCATAACCGGGTACAAATAGAACAAAAAAAAACATCCTCTTCCAGCGTTGACTCCCTGTCCCCTCGACGACCATAAGTGGCCCTTGGAAACCATATCCAGGCCATACTTTTCCAGAAGATTAACATGAGATATACAGTATTTCTCATCTTGTTAAAATCTTAAGTGATGCATGTCTACATGACCCAAGTAAGCCCTCTAATTAGCCCAGCATGACAGGAGGCCCAAAGGCAACATCCAGTCTCTGAGGCTGCCCTGCAGAGTTTATAGTGCCATCCAGGGCTGCGTGTGTTGTTGCAGATATCGTCCCTGTAACGGTATTAATTTCAGGCCAGCTGCAGGTCTCTCTCTGGCGGCTTCCTGTGTCTGTCCCGTTTGCAAATTTCTCCTCTCAAGACAGACATAAAATGCAGGGCACACCAGCAGCTGTCCACTCTAATCCTGCTCTGTCCATGTCTCTGTGTCACACTTGGGGAAGGCAGCCGACCTCAGTCTGGCTTTTGGTGTCTCCATGCAGGAAACGCTCACACATGGTGCAGAGGAACCAGAGGCTGTGGGTAGTTTGTGCTTCCACAGTGCACACATGGGTTAGTTGCATCAGGGTGAAGTTGTGAAATGGGAGTTCTGGGTTAATATAAGGATCGTCTTTTCGGAGGCAGATGTGATTGTCGGGGGCAGATGCCACATGCTGCGTGCAGAGGAACTGCATTCACACGCAACTCCATCGCGGAATGATGTTAAAATTGCATTGCTTCCCCGCTGCCAAAGTTGCAGAGGGTGAAAGTGTGTGACATTGTGGAGAAAGCGTGATGCTGGTTTGCTCGTGATTCGCCCCTCTTCAGTTTACTAATAGAATGGTTTGCGAAATGTGGGATGTGACGCTCTCCAAATTATCTTTTTATGGCTTGTTTTCTGGTCAATTTTATCAATTACTCCAACGTACGCACCAAAAAAAAAAAAAAAAAAACCTCACCCAGGTCTGTATGGAGACCAGCTGACTGTATGAGAGGAAATTACCCCTCGCTGCAGATGAATTAGGCCAGGCAGTCGCTGCCAAAACTTTTAAAGCCCCGCTTTCATTTCATTTACCATGGCTGCTTTTTTTTCCGCCCAATTTTCCCCCTCACCCTGTCTTCAATAAAACGGTAGTCATTTTATATACGTTTCTCTCACTTATCCAATAAAAAGAGCCAAGGCTTGGTGGAAGGATCACGGAACATGAGTCCTCTGGCTTTCTCACTGATGTCAGCTTGCTGCCTCTGCTGCTGGCCACCGCAGCCACAGTATCTGCAGGCCTGGGATCGGTTTTCACTGAGATCAAAGGCACATTCTCTCTTTCATTCTCTTCCATCCCCAGCCCCACCGCCGCCCCCGATCCCAGTAGTTTAGATTGATTTCCATTGACCATGACATTCCTGCACATGCCGTCCAGTCATGATGGAGCTGTTGGGAGTAGCTGATTGTCAGCAGATTTTAGGGCTTCGCGCTTGATAAGTCGCCTCCGCCACAAGAGCTGAGATCTCGCTGTCTAGATGCCTGATGGTGCTCGGTTGCATATACATGTGGATTTTAAAACAATATCGGCCACTTCAAAGAGTCACTGGTGTGTTATGAAAACCCTGATGTTTATGTAAACCTATAGTCGTTTTAGGATGTGGAGTCTGCGGGGCATCCTGAGAAGGAAGTTGGGGATCGTCACGTGATGTGGATCCATCTCTTGAAGGAGCTGAAAGGAGATTTTTTTTCATTGCATATGACGCTTGATACTGGCGCCTAAGATCATCATGTTTGTCCATTTTATTTATAATATGTCTACGTTTGAATGCACACAGAAAAGAGGTTAAATTTGGTTAAAATATTGTTTACGACACCTTGAAGCTTGAAGAGATTTCTTTTTTTCCTGCATTCAGACTGTACTGAGGACAGCACGGTATTGTTTCTTATTGTTCTTAAATGCATTAATTTTACCAATGGCCTGCTGTCTCGCTGTAGAAATCAACGACACTTGTTTATTTCATTTATAGTCTGACATAAGATTGACTCATTTAATTGTCGGGCTCGGATAACTTTAAGAAACGATCTTTTCTGTCATCCCACCTCACAGATGTTTTTCCTGTCCTTGGTCTCCTGTGAGCTTGTTAAAAAATGAGTTATCAAGGAGGAATCGCTGTCACGTTAGCCGACCTGAACATTATGGGATGCATCAGACAATTTTAGGAGACGTGTAATAATTCATACTTCTGTTGTTTTAAAACTTTGGTCTTTGGTCTGTAAAACTAGGAAGAGGATCATGAAATTATGGAAGGATTGTGTTTTCTCTGGCTTCCTTGTCTTTGTCATTGTTCGTATTTGCAAATCAAACATGCTTTCACGATTTCTTATTTTTGGTCAGAATTATCATAACACCCCATAATGGCAATGATGATAATGGTTGCAAAGTATGATCTTCAAAGCATTTAGGATGTCATCACTCCAGGTTTGACGTGTGCGAGAAGAGAAGTTTGCTTCTTTTGTGGGGTTTTGTTTTATCTTTCAAAAAGTGGTCCTGCAGGATTTGAAAACGACAGCTTCTAAATAAAGCTCAACCTGCATGCGATGGATTACGAAATGACATGAAATCTGTTCTGAAATCATGTTGCACTCACAAAAAACCCTGTTTCGCATGCTCTTCCGTATGTTTAAAGAAATCCTACGACCTCTGAGCTCATGTCATCCCACTGAAACCCTTTGAATAAACTCCTAAATGCACGGTTGACAAGATAAAAACAAAACAGCCTGTTAGTCGTCCTGAAATGTTGATAGCGCCGAGATACAGTACAAGGTTTTTCACCTGACTGTGAAGACGTGTTGGTGATCTCCAGCTGTGTTAGAACAGTCTCATGGTCTGTGCAACAGCTTGAGGAGAGGAACGGATAGAATCGCTGATTTTTTTTTTTTTTTTAAAGTCGAGTTTTGCTGCTACTGCTGCTGCTGCTGCTGCTGTGATGGTGGGGGGAAGTAAAGAAAGCTCCTTCTCCTTTTGCCGTGCACTCTTTTTCCCTTTGGACCCTCAATTGCAGATCCTCATGGCGAGAAAGCGGGGTTGCGGAGGGGGTTGCAGCGCTGTACTTTTCCTTTGATGTAGTGGGAACGTGACGGATCTGCTAGCCAGTGTCTCGCAGCGTGGAATCACTAACCCAGGCTTACCTAACGGGATTTGGTAGGACCGCTCTGGTGTCCCTCAGTGCCATGTGTGTCCTGAGCTCATGCCCCCAGCACTACCGTGGAAGATCCCTGTTAAAGAGAACACTACGTTTACCAGCAGCCATCCATGTTCGCACATAATGTTCTAGATTGCAGCTTATGGCACCTTGTAGTATTTTTTATGTCTCACTATAGGGTGGACATGCTGTGTGATGTTTTAAGTAGCTGGACTCCATATGATCATCCCACTGTCAGCTCATTTCAATTTTCTTTAAGAACTCTGCACTGTTCACTCTAAAAATACATAAAGGGAATATACTACCTGTCAAAATACAGAAGTATAATTGGCTCATTCTATGCTGTGTACACAAAATTAGCATGTGTATCAAAGAGTCAGGCTGACATCCATGTCATCTGCTGTGCAGCGCTATTAAACATGTGCGTACACATGAAGGACAGCACCAGGGACCTCACACAGAAGAAACACTCGGCGTCTCCGACTCTTTGTAGTGCCGCTGGGTCGTGGTGTTTTATAAACAGCGCCATTAACGCCAAGGTTTTCTCCCCCGTCCTCCGCTGTACGGTGATGCTGGTTGACACATTTGCTCCATATGCACGGCGCTAATGACGCCATGTGGTTGCAATCACCTTATCGGCGCGTTTCATCTTGTTAAATGGAGCACAGCGGGCCGATTGTCTACCAGGGCCGGGAAGTTTCTGGTTGACTTTTCTGTAGAAAGATAGTGGTGTTCCTGTGTGTTTTACTCTCAAATAGACGCGTAAACGATAAAATGTCTTTTATTTGCGTCATCCTCACACATCAAAATGGACACGCCAATTTTAAGGCAGTTTTCTTACATTAAAAATAAAAGGGTAGGCATGATCAGATACTGCTGATTTATTTCTGTCGGCGCTTTAAAATGAGTGACGCCGATGAAAGACGGCTATAAAATCACGAAGTGTTCAAAGTGCTAAAAATGTTTGCTTCAGTGTGTCAGAAAAGACACGAGAGTGTCATAGTCGTGAGCATGACATGCAGGCGCACTTAACCCCACTTGATGTTTATTTTGGGCATGTGTTACTGCTCAAAGCGAAGCACTCATATATGATGACACTTTCTTCGCTTCCCATCCTCCCACTGAATTGGATGAAGCTTAACCAATCAAGCAGGGCTGCCTGGAGCCAGCCATTCAGGCTCCCATGTACAGACCGCTGCTCGAGCCCCAACAACACCTGCTCAGAGGACTTCACTCTACACCAGCAGCCTGCCTGCTGATCTCCAGGGGTCAGTGGAGGGCCTCGCCAAGGTTGTCCCTTATGCCCAATTCTGTGTTGAATGGCCTGGGTGTGGACTTCCTGTAAGGGTGGATCAGAAATGGAGACTAGAGGTCTGTGTGCGTGTGTGTGTGTGTGTGTGCATGTGTGGAGTGTTTTTTCTTTTTGTTAATTTATTGTCGTAACTGTTGGTGGTGTTATGGCAGTGCGGGATGCTGAGTTACGATGTTTTTGTAGAGTTTTGGATTCAGGTCAGTGAGGAATAATTAAAAACATTTTTAAAAGTCAAGCTTCTAAACTAGCTTTATAGTCGTTGTTTATTCAGAAATCCGATCAATACGCACCTACGGCAGAAGTTTCGCTTAATCGATCGGGGTCAGTGATGAAAGCCTGTCAGCAATCCCTCAAAGCTGATCACAGTACCTCACTGTGTCCTGATACAGTCATAAAACGAGTAAAAACATGAATAGCTTTATTGACTTCATCCTGACAGCTTGTAGGTCTATATAGAGGCGAGCAGTGTTCCAGCCAGTAAACTGCAGCAAAGGGAACAATAGGACCACAGGAGTGAAACATGGGTGCAAATCCTGCCGGCTGTGTCCGGACTTCAGAGAAGCTCAAACAGCCCTCACTTTGTCCGGCTAAGAAATAGAGCTATGATCAATAGCTGCTCTGTTGTATGAAGTTGGTCAGTCTGTGGCGTGCTCTCGCCCTCCCTCCTTCTCTCTGCTGTTTCATATTTTTTCAGAAGCTCATTATTTCTTTCTGCTGTGGGTGTGAGTGCTAAAGAGGCTCACATGCAATGTGTATCTGACAGCGCTGAAATATTAATGGTCCCCAGTGTAGGAGGTTGGTATAGGGCCTGCATAGTTACAGTACAAAGGGTGCCTTCTCGCCACCAGGCTTTATTAGCCAAGCTGTTAAATGAATGGATGGATATAGCTTGCGCTCTTTCCCCATGCCTCCTTTTGTGTTTCTGCGCAAAACATCAAACCGCCTTTCCCCTGGTCTGACTGTTTCCAACACATACACTAAACGGGTATTTTTCGAAAAACGGAGACTCGCACACGCGCACGAGAGCTATGCTACGCCGCTGAGCTTTCTGTGGGAGGACAAAGAGGAGGGCTTTGCTATCAGTTCATTTTGTGTGGTCTTGGCCATAAAAAACACCCTGTTCTTTGACTGTGAAAAAAAAGCCTGTCTTTAATTTTTGGGAAACCCATAAAAGTTTGTCGCTCCTTTCATATCGGCTGCAGAATTGAAAACAAATGCTACATTCTCCCCTCCTTTCCTTTGAACTGGCCAATTATGGAGTTGTGAAAATAAAAATCAGTCTGTAGATCTCTTTACCCCCTCTCTTTTCTTTCCTTCCTTCTCTCCCCCCCCCCCTTCTCTCTTTCTCTCTCTTTCTTCCTCAGTCACTTTCTTTCTTTTTCTCCTCCCCCCTTGTTTTTGAAGAAACCGAGGGGGATCACTGATGTCAAAGTCAAAACCAAGAGCATTAAGAAAACTGGCGAAATGCAATACAGCTGCAATCCGACATGACGCTAGAAAATAGGGCTGAGGAGCAGAAAGCCTCTCTCCCGTATTCCCAGGGCGCGCAACTGCTCCCGGCCTTGGCTTTGATCTCTTCAAAGCCTCCTGCCTCCTACTAGATGGAGAGTCTTGGCTGCCGCTCGTGAGCGCTGGAGAGAGGCAGGGAGGGAGGTGGGGGTGTTTTTTTGGGGGTGGGGGTGGGTGGGGGGGGGCGAGCCGTCGTCTTTTCCTTTCCAGGGCTGAAATCAATCACGGTGCCGAGGCAATTATGTGTAATTCAACCCCAGCCAGATTAGTGACTCTTGTTACCTGAGCGACCGGAGCTCTGTAATCTGTGAGACACACCGGCCTCACCGGCAAAGGAGTAGCCAGGAACAGGCGAGGGCACTTGAGGGGAAGGAGGGGACAGAGGGGAGAGGGAGAGGTGCTGAAAAGCAGGCTGCCATGCTGCTGTCCAGCAGAGCAGAAAATCAGAGTACAATGGAGTGATTACACTTGCAGATGTAGCCATATTTATGACGAGGTGGATAGAGAGAGCAGAAAGAATGACGAGCGCTGATTGCCATGGAGCTCGCTAGTTAGTGTGCTAACGAGCCAGGTCCCCTTTTGTGTTAAAACATGTGCGTAATGTCACCTCCACTGCGCTGCCAGTCCTCCCCCCACCATCCGCCGCCCTGTCCCCCCTCCAGTGCCATATCTCTATCCCTCATGCCCTCCACAGTCGGCTCCGAAATGCAAGCTTGGCCAAGGCTCCTGCCCCAGGCGCCCAATTTACTATGGCTGGAGAAAAACTCAGTGGCCCCAAGTCACAGAGGAAAACAGCCGAGCTGAATGCTGCTCTTTCCCCGCTGCTGCAGTTCGTCTGATCTGTGCAACTGTTTGAGTGTCTTAACACACAGCAGTGTAACAATTTACACCCTTCTGCTTTTTTATGTGGCTTACTGAGGAGATTTATCCCAATTATGTCTGCTCCTAGTTTAGGCAAATCTAGAACGTGGTAGGAGTGTGATGCTCATGACTAATACCACCTAGCGTACGTTATGAGATTATTTATTTGTATGGCTTTTTCTTTAAGCCTATGATATTTTCGTGCGGGATTTAAGAAACAATTGGAGGCTGGGTGAAGGGCAGAGGGAAAATTGAGATTTACATTATTGGTATTAATTGTAAATATATGATTGCCTGGGCTTTGATTCTCCCCCCCTGCGCTCTGACTGTGAGCGCTGATGTCACAGGGATGAGAACAAGGCTTTGTTTTTTTCCTCAGCAGTCACTTGATGCAGGATGATGAAACCCACAAAGATATCTAGCAAGAATGTGTTTGTTCATCTGATGAGCTCGCCTTGTGCTTCGTGTTTCTTTTGATCATCGGACCGCTTGGTCGGTGATGGAAGGCGCTTATTTTTCTCGTGGGATGTACACATTGAATAAATTAGACATATCGTCCTGTAATGTAATAGAACGTAGTTGATCAGGAGCTTGATGTCTGCGATAGTTTGAACAAGGCAGACTGACAGGAAAGTGGAGCTGACTCTAAAAATATAAAGGTCACGCTGAATGGATTATGTGGCATCAATGGAGCCACCGTCCAGCTCAGCAGGAGCCCTCAAATCCACTAGCAGCCATAACCCTCAGCTCTGGGGCCAGGTGACGCTTTTCATGTCCTCCAATGGAGAGACATCACAGAGACCTCCTCCACTTTGAGCTGCCCGTCATCAAACAATGCATCAAAACATCAAATCAATCCACCCCCACTGTATCCCTATCTTTCGAGATGAAAGATACGGGAGGAACGTAAGTGCCCAGAGCACTCCACGCCACCAATCTATATTTTCAGTTCTCCAATCATAAACAGTGACACTCCCTTTTTATATTGACGCAACGATGCAGTTGTGAAAAAGTTGTGCTTGACCCGAGGATTATTTTAGCCTGTCATGCTGTGGAATAAAAGAATAAAATCAACTCTTTCACACAATTATCACCTCTTCATTAATTCACCAAAGAAGACATATTATGCTAATTTTCAGATTCATAATGTTATTTTTGGTTACTACTAGAATAGGGTTACATGTTTTCTCAACCTGTCCAGTGTGGCAGCACTGTATTTCCCCTCCGCTCTGTTTTAGCTCCTGTCTCTTTAAGGACCCTCCTCTTGAATACCCAGTCTCCTCTGATTGGTCAGCTCACACACGCCTGAGCCAGCACCGCTTACAACAACAGAGCAGCTGTGCTAAATCAATATTGCATGTTAAACTAGCTGTAAGGCACAAATTATTCAAATGTTTGACACAATGACATAGTGTGATGTCACAAAGTCACAGAATTAAGGCGGGGCAACTGACAAGGTGTTCAGGAGCAGTGTTTTCTGTGGGAAAGAGGAGCTTCTGTCAGTATGGACTTTTTACATCAGATCTTTTACATGAACAAGCATAAGCATTTTTTATATATATATGGTTGACATTTCGGTCGCAACAACCTTTCTCAAGACACAGTAACACAGTGCTTAAACACAGCTAATAGTGTGGAAAGTGTCCAGGATCACATACAGCAGCTTATTAATTCAAGATTCCCACAAGTGTCAAACTATACAAATTTCTTTATTTTAATATCACTAAAAAGGAACATAATAAAGTGTCATTTCAAAATTTGCTCGAGTTTGCCGTCAAGAAATATTAAAGGTGACATATTTACGTTGTTTTAACCGACCAGCAGTCCAAAACCAGAAAGATCCAGAGACACTCAGTTCACTATCATTTATGAAAGAGAGAGAAATTGGTGCTCATTCAATCTAACAGTGCTTTCTTAATAGACAAATGAGATTGTATTAAAACATATGGGCAGTCCACAATGAATAAATCCCACTAAGAGCTGAATTACAACCACAGTGTTTTCATTGTATGGTTTATCATTCAGATTTGCAGCATCAGGTGCATGAGTGTGCCCTATAATGTTGCTGTAACCATATGCCCCGAGCCGAAGGAGTCCCTTTTGTGCTCCGGAAAATCACTATTACCATTTCTTTAGAGGTATCAAGGGATAAGCAGACGTTGTCCGTTGCCATGTTGTACATGGTCATTGTTTTGTTTGTTATTAAAGCCCCACAAAAACTCTGCCACAAAGCTAATTGATGAGGCGGAGTTTTCATGTGACCGTTCAGATCCTTGGAGAGGTTCTTGAAGTGTACCCTGCGTCTGTGGGGATGGAGAAAAGCCATTTGTTCGGAGGGGGATCAGATTTGAATAGCTTTGTGCTTTTCATTCAGATCTTAACAGGGGCGTGTGCGCCTGGCTAGAAAAGGAGCCCTAAAATGTGTGGTTTGATTAATGGCTAATTCCAGGCTGAAAGGCAGTTTGTTGGTAGTCTTTACCAGTTAATCCCTTAAAACGTGGAATCACACCCAAACAGTGGGCTGCTGGCATTGTTGCATGGGTCCATAATGTGAATAAGCCGAAAGGTTTGCAATGTGATCCACGTCCATGAATGCTTCTTCTTAAGACTGTGGCCTGAACCTCGCCTCATTATACGCAGAGCCGAAACGCTCATGTAATTTGTAACATAATGAAAACGCAGCTTTGTCTGGGTGCTTGTCTAACTTTGTAAAATGAGACAGAACGTGCGTGCCTCCGAGCGCAATCATTGAGGTGAAAGGAGGATTGATCATGTGACTGTGGGTTCAGAAGTTCAGACGAAGGCTAGGACACATGACACCTGAGTTAACATGGCTTCTTGTGACCCTCCGATTGCAAAACATTACGTAACCTATTTACTAACCCTGTTACGAGACATGTTCTCGGTTTGCTTTCTCCTGTGAATTTTATTTTTTGTTCCACTGAGTCGTCCAAAGTTACAGGCTGACTTACCCATCAGTATTTTTATTCTTTCTATTCTTACACGTTCCATTGGTGGGTGTGCATCTGTCTGAGTGAAATACAGAAGGAAAACTAGGTCAATACTCTCTACAGCTCAGGCAGAAGCAGCTCTCATTCAAATCACCTCCCCATCCACATTTTCCTGGTGTGTGCCATTGAAAACCTTCCCCGCAAAACACGGCAGCGCCTCCACAGCCTGCTGCCGTCTGCCTACGTCCAGCTCTCCCTGGCTAGCTTGCAGTGCTAATATTTACCCCTTCCTCTCCGTCGATGCAGCGTTGGCATTGGAGCTAGCTCGGGTTTAGTGAGAAGTGTACTGTCTCTAGCTCCCGTCTCCACAGGTAGAGACACACAAAGACCCCCACCAGACTCTATTTTCCCCCTCAACGCTGAGCTCCCAAATCCAAACTGACAGCCATTCATGCCCAGAATACCTGGGCGAAAGCTGAGGGGGGGAAACACTATCTAGGTGTAGCAGGCAAATCCGCTCTTGTTCGACGGATCTATGGAGCTCCTGCATAAGGCAACTCATCAGCACTTTTCCCCCCATTCTGCACTGCATTTTCTCTCCCTTCTTTCTCTCCGTCTCTGGTATTGTGCGCAGGCTAAGGTTTTAGCGCGCTCGCCACACAAAGTTAGCTTGTGCTGCGATTTTATTTGTGTACATCTCTCAGGGCCCTTGGAGTGTTGTTGTTGAATGTGGATGTTGGCACCACCGTGCTGCCTGGCATGAATGTAGCTACTCAGCAGACCAGAGCTGGCTCCTAATGATAAATCATGCAGTGTGTTAATGCAGCAGCAGGGTTGCTATAAATAGTCGCCGGAGAGGGATGCCGATTGATTCAGGAAGAAAAAATAAAGTGTGCTCCAAAGGCTTTCTGCTCTTGGTCAGCTTTTAAGGGCTGAGTTCAAACACAGGGGCCCGATACTAACATTCCCCCTGGCTTGAAACACGTAGCTAATCAGGTAAATGATGCAATGACGCCGCTAAATGCAGTCCAGTTAAACACAGTGACAGTGAGCGGATGTTTGTGTCTGTTCAGTGCTACCAGAGCTGAGATATTCTGCAAGACTGGTGTCATCGGATTGTTGTGATTTTCAGTTCATGTCTCCATAGATCCAAGGCGAGGGATGGTGCTACCGAGAGCAGCCATGTTCTTTGTGGGGGTGTAGATGCCTCGTGGGTGCTCAAGTGTGTGTGCGGTCTGCCTTTTGTGTATGTGTTTGCGTGTGCGCTCGCAGGCCTGCTGACAGTGGCACTTCAGCAGAATGTTTGCCCTTTCCTCAGTCCTTTGATGTGACCAGGTCCTGCTGTGATAATGAGCCCTGTGCCCCGCCGCAAGGTGAACATCCTGCAGTTCGCCCAGGGCTCTGCCAGAGCAGCGGCCCAACCCCCACCACACCTCCACCACACACACAGACGCTCTCTGCAAACACAGCAGTGGAGGGGCCGACCTCCATTCAGCGCTGATCAACTTCCACACAGTGTTTGGATGGTGTGAACGGCGACTATCCTACATGTGGCACAGAAATATACTTATTTGCACAGTATACCACATTACTGCCTGGCATTGTGGTTGAAATATAGCGATCAATATTAGAGCCCGACAGATGTATCGGTTGGCCGACATTTTCTGCCAGTATTGGCCTATCACAAGTATATGTCGGCATACATTTTGTCTGATATGTGCCAATATACAAGCTTTTGTTTTTACAGAACATAATGTAGAAAAACACACTCAGATTAATTTATAATTATTAAATTCCCAGTGAATTTTATTGTTTTGGTGAACTGACGCCATTCTGGACAATAAGGTCTATTGTTCAAATGTGAAATATACTTTCTCCATTAGGTATGTACCTTCGTCACAAGTATTTGATAATCAAATTTGAGGGAGCATTGCTAAAAATGTGAAATTTGCATGAAGGGAACACTAACGAACATGGAGGAGAGTGTACGTGAGTATCTTATTCAAGAAGTAGGCCTTGATTAGAGACAGGCCTTCCATGTGGTCATTTCATATAAACAATTTATTGACTGAATTTAGAGAAACTGTGCTACATGGTGATCTGTATTGTTATCTACGCTCTTAGAAGTAGATGAACCTCGAGGAACCTTTTAGGGTTCCTCACCATTGCCGCTGTGGCGGAGCCCCTCAGAAGTGGCATCCTCGTATATCAGAATTAGATTTTGGTCATATTGCACAGCCCTAATTACAATTTTTCCAAGATGGCGATATACTACAATGTGGAACATGTGTGCAAAGCAACATATAGACTCTAATGTAATTTATAGCACGTCAAGGATAAGCCTGTTGATACTCTGTATTTTCCTTCTTATCAACAAATCCCATGAAAAGACCAAAACCAACCAAGGACTTGATCCTATTTGCAAGTATTGACTGTGTTTCCAAAGCATGATATATGTTCATTTGTGCCATAGACCGTCTAGAAACACATCGATAAACCAAACCAGAAGCCTAAACGCCAAAACCAGGGTCAACCAAACTGTTGTACTGGGCGACATGTTCCTTTTTGAGTCCAACATACGACTTCCTGCTGCTGTAAATCACTAGAGTATCTTATTGTGTATTAGTTTGCCACAGGTTTCTAAAAACTACAGTGCCCAGCAGTTTTAGGAAATGCCTTTTGCCTTTTTAAAATTTGAAATTATATATTCATGACCTGGTTTTTAAAGATTTACATCTTCAGTAGGAATGAATGGGCTTGGGACTGACTTTTGAAGAAGTATTAAGAGATCTTGGGATTATAGAGCACCTTGAGCCTCATTCTGTAACTGGACAACTGTAACTTATTTTGTAAAACAATACAACTATATTATCATAAAGCTGCGATATGACTTCACCAACATACAACAAGCTGTTTCCCAACAGAAACTGCAGCTTCGAATTCAAACCTTAATGACCTCGTGCGTGACCTCTTCACAGCCTCTGCTCTTTATTCTTTACTCGCCGTGGCTTTAACAGGGCAGAAAAAAGCAACTGTATCATTTGTAATGTTCTCTTGCTTTTCCCTCAGATTTTTAATAGCTCCGCGACGTATAGAAATTAAGAGTTTAAAAACTCTTTAAAAAGCGGATAAAGTCTTTTCATCTTGGGCAGGCACATTTCACACAAATTATCTCCTTTGCACATTCAGAATGTCAGTGTGAGAGCTAGCGTGATTGGTTTGCTCGGAGCACACGCACTTCATGCCAACTAAAGGATGATTGGTAATCCACCTCGTCCTCTTCAGTTGTGCTCTGTGGCGGGGTGGTGGGGGGGTGGGGGGAGAAGATGACAGTCAGCTGTTAATAGCTCCTTTGTGTTCATATGTAGCATGTATGTGTTAAATTCATTAAATGCGTGGTTATTGCAGGCTCTGATCACCATGTACCATGACTGTATTTTACAGCTATGTTCCTTTTTGAGTGTTTGTATGTGTGAATTCAGTGTTTAGTGCAGTGGCACGTGTCGGTCATGTGTGGTAATGTGAATGTTGGCTTGTGCGTCTTGTGGGCGTAACGGTGGTATTAAGAGGAGAGCGTGACAAGTTTCCTCGCATGATAAAAATGTGCCGCAACTTAGCCGCTCAAACCATAACATTGCATATGTGGCACTGTATGTGACCTATTTTTGCTATCTAAGGAATTCTGATTCAAGTTTGTGATATCTTTTTTATACTTTATTGTGTTTTTCCCATTTTTACCAACCGGCCTCGGCCTTCAGTGTCACTGCTCCTCTTCAACTTTTGGACTCTGACTAGCACGCAGGATTTATGGTTGAAATGAAAGGAGGAGGGAGGAAGAGAGATTGGGGTGCTTCACAGATGTAAATTTCTCTCCAGGGCAGGCTTTTCCTGTTATTCGCAGCCTCCTCCACTCCTGTCCCTGTGGTTGGCTTCGCTTGTTCGTCTCATTACCCCGGGCGCGTGGCGCTCCTTCGCTTGCTGGCGGCCCGGCTTTCTTCTCCATTAATTGGGTTTCGTTACATTAAGCCCCCTGGCCAAGGGGCCATCCTGCCAATAAAACATTCCATTTTTAGCACTCCACTCGGAGCTGGTGGGGTTCAACCCGCTCTGCGAATGGTAATTGGTTATTTATTTAAGCTTCCTCAGGTTGGTCTCCACTGGTTTTGGTAAAGAGGGAGGGGAGGAGCGGAGTTACGGTCCCTTTTCTTTTCTGCGCCACTATGGGAGAATGTTTGCTCACTTTTTGTTGGGAAAAGGACGGACAGCTTGCACACAGACACACCTGAGAGTGAACACCTGGTCTGAGGGTGACTGTAGGATTTCAGTGCTGGCCACACCCTTGCTTCATACTCCTACTTTTGGATTTACAGAGGCTTTCCGTCTGTAATCTTACCTTCTTTATGATCACATTCTCAGTGTAAAACGGTGGCCAAAGATGGTATTTAAACAATCGGAGGAGGGCGTGTGCTCCCAGCCAGTATTGTAAATGATTTCCTCAGGCATCATTTTAGTGGAAATTTATACCAAACCCTGTTTGCAATCACAGAACAATGTCTTGCCTCATCTTTTTTCTCTGTCTTTAATATCCTGGGCCTTATGTATTTATTTTTTTTTTCCTGCAACCTTTTCCTCCAGAGTGTAGAAAATCCCATGAGTAGGTGAGGTTGGGTTCTTGGGGTGAGAAGGGCTTCTTAGTGAAAAGATTTAGCAGCATGGGAATCCATAGCCACCACTTGAGCTGCCATCTCCCCAGCTGTTTGTGAAACACCTCACATGGTTTCTACACACTTGATTGTAGCTGCAGGCGCGTAGAGTCCTCATTGCATATAAATTACAGAAGTGGGAAGTGATTATTATAAAATTCCCGCTTTCCCTTTTTTCCACTCCACTCTGCAGAAGTGGTATAATTGAGTGGAGTACAAAAGCCGTGCTGTGAGGGGAGAGAGGGAGAGGGATGCTAAAAAGGCAATATTGCAAGGATAGCTATTGCATATACCACATAGACACACGTACAAACACACACACATACTCATGGCAGGATGTTGGTGGAATCTGACAGAATACAAGCTCGCAGACACCGGCGTGCCGTCAGTAAAATCCTCCAGAAGAGAGAAAAAAAAAAAAAAAAAAAAAAGGAAACAAAAATGAAACGTCCCATTTCCCTTCCCCACCCCCAATTTCAGACAGCACGCCAAGTCATTGGCTCCTTGTGCTGAAACACACTGGAGTGTCTCCTCCATGGAGGGCTCCCTGCCAGCTCCAGTTCCGCACAATGAATTTCTCTTAAAACCACATCTGAGAGGTTCTTTAGAAGGGCCGGCCAAGCCTGGATATGAAATTCCAAATGGAACGTTTTCTTTTCAATCCTCGCCGCCTCTCCTCTTTCGCTCTCCCTGAAAAATATGAATAGAAAGATCCTAAGCCTATTATTTCTCCTATACAATAAAAGGGACCTCCAATATGGCCGCCCTCCATCGCAACGCCACTGCCGAGGACTTTCAGAGTCGGGGTCGGGACGGCAGGGGATCAAATTGCAGCAACGTGGCGTGACCCTCACGGTTGTGGTCACTTCGTGAGTCTCTCCAACTACTTCCTACAGGAAATTGGTAAAAGGGTGTCGTGCATTTTTTTGTGTGTAAACTTGCCAAGAGCTGCAAAGTGGGTGCAGCAAGCCAACAAGTCTCCACCTGGAAGAATTAAAATTGTGGCTGCATACCGGCTGTAATGACCGTAACTTTAAAGGAAAACAGTCAAAATATGTGAGGATTTTACTGAACCCGGATTCAGTTCTCCCTGTCGAGTGATATGAGGCTGTAAGAAGCCTAAATGACAATTCACTGCCCGTCCTTTCTTCAGAAAGTAAACCATGGTTAGTTATGGCATGCAATTTATGTAAATGTGCACCTAGTAGCCATAAATTCTGTATTGGTCACAGAGGTTTTTCCTTGGTGGATTTTGCAACAATGGGGACAGTTTATTAAGAAGTTGAGAAAAATGGGATTTGACAGCTGTAGCTGGGAAAAGCTTAAAAGTGGGCTTCTCCTCTATGGTTGAAGACTCTAGCTTTCCGAGGCGCTAAGGAGTCAGTCACCTTTTTATTTTTTTGTGTATGAACAAGTACGAGAGACTAACTTTTGTTTCCACTCACTTTTTCTTTCTGTTCTCCGGGCTACAAGTTGGAGAAGACTTGCAGCTAAAATGATAATCCCCCAGGTTCTTATCTCATTCCCACAGGATAACAAATGGGAGTGGAGAGGCGTAAAATAATATGGGCGAGAATGCTATCATTTAGCCCCTGGTGTAGGCATGTCCCAGCCACCCCGGTCCTGGTGAGCCCTCCTTTAGGGTTAGCAGCCCTTACTAATAAGCCCTCCCCTTTGTAGAATGAGCTCCGACACTCCCTCACTTGCAGATTATCCCGTCACCTTTTGACTCTTGTTGACCGGGGTCAAAGGACCACACTCACCTGGGCTAATGATGAAAGCCTCTGCATCATGGCTGAATTAGTTTTCAGGCAGGATTTGTCGTGGTTTTGCTGAATCGGGCATCTCTAATGGTGCAATGTGGAGCGTGCCAGAATTGGGAAAGAAATTGGCTCTGGGGGATGAGATTCCCAGCCCGATAAGGGGTCCGACGCGGATGACGCGTCATGTGGTTGATACCGAGACCTTTTCGACACGCACACATACCGCCCTTTGTGTTCCCCGGTTAGGACGTTCCCAGAAAGTGGGGAGAGGGAGAGGGGGTCTTAAGTTGAGACCGGTGCCAGTCTGCGAGAGGTTCAGGGAAACACAGACATTCCAGCCACCCTTGTGTCCAAGAGGTTTTGTGTATGTGTGTGTGTGTGTGTGTGTGTGGGCGAGGAGGGCCACCAATCACCACTTAGCACTGTAGGAATGTCACCTTGGCGGACGCCTTGTTAGGACGACGAAGCGCAAGCTAATAAAGAACAGTCCCTTGATTATTTCCTCTCTTCAGAGATTTATGCTCGCACTAAATTTAGATGAGTATCTTCAACAACATTTTTAATCAGGTGACCGTTCCCGTGAGAGCCTCTGATCACACTTTCATGAAACTCTTTGATTCAAAGCCTGTGGGAGCCGTTCGGTGTAAGACGTTTCTCGCCCAACGCTGAACTGATGTCTCTCCGATTAGCCATATATCCTGTGGAGGTGATATTTTGACTCCAGCTCAGCTCTGGGCTCAGATTGTGAATAGTAGATTTAGCATGGCTAAGCGTTACCATGTGTTCTGTGCTGCTGAAGCATGTAAGCAGCGCTGTTGGCTGGGGGTTGGGTGCCGGGGTTTTTTGGGCCTGGCTCGGTCTTATTTTAGTTGTCAGGAGGCAGGTCTGCGTGAGTCAGCCGGGGATGGGGGGCCTGTGGCCAGGCCACTGTTGACGTGATTACCCCTGCATTAAGTACCGCTGCAGACATCTGTCTCACTCGCGCTCTGCCTCCATAGCCAGCCCCCCTTCTCCTCCTCCTCCATCCCTCATATCTCCTTCCCCCGGCTCTTGCTCTGTAATGAACTCCCCTTATTCACCAGCTAATGACTGCCTTTGATCTCCCGCCTAAGACCTCTGCTCTAACTCTACCCTGCGAATCTCTCTTTTCTCTCCCCTCTCTTTGCTCTATCGCTTGTTCACTCCTATTCACTCCAGCTCTGTTTGCGTCTTACTCTCTTTTGCTGTCTCAAGCATGCTCATGCACCTCTTTGACTTGTTTTTTCCTCCTTCCTTCAGGGAATAGGGTTTTCGGTCCTGCTGACCTAGGCTAAACAAAGTTTTGGGGTGCTAGTGCTCAGGCTACCACTAGAGAAGAAATTGAAGAAATGTTTTTTAAAGTTACTTTCTTCCCTAGCCCACATCTAGAAAGTGGGCAGACCACTTTTTAGTCCCCTGGATCATGTGGCAGGGAATGGGGGCCGCTTGCACATGGAACAATCTCATGTACAATGTCGTCACTCTTCTAAATCTTTTTGTATTTATCTCCACAGTCCAACAAAGTCCCCGTGGTGCAGCCGTCCCATGCAGTCCACCCACTCACCCCGCTGATCACGTACAGCGACGAGCACTTCGCCCCAGGGTCCCATTCCGGTCATCACCAGGACAACAACAAACAAGGTAGAGAGCGAGCAGATAAATCGGAGCATGACACAACACTCTCAGCAGGTACAACATGTGTGAGGCAGCAGGATGGATGTTGTTGTCATTTTCTTGCTTTACAAAAAAGTGGCATTATTGTCAAAATCATCTGAACTTCTTATTGAGGATTTGTTAATGATGCACAGATCCAGCTTCTTCCCAAGACCTACTTCCCAAGATCGATTCAGATACCTCCATGCAGGGTATACGCTGATATAGATCAAATACCAGTGCTCTCTTTTTTTTTTCCAGAATTAAAATCTGTATTTCTCACTCAAACTTATTGGGATCAATATAACTGATAGTGGAAACACTGAATTTTATAATTACATTGACAAATAATCTATATTTAATGTTATAATTGATCATAGAATGGTTGATATAAGATGCATATGGGTGTTAAAACCGTCCAGATTTGGATCGGTAATCAGTAATTCAAAGTAAACATGAATTTGCAAATAGAGTTTTTTCATCATTCCAGCTTCTAGAGTCTGTGACAACAGCTGTCACAACTTAAGTTGACTGGCAACTTGATTTGAAGTCAACAAAAAGACTTGAACCTGTTTGTTGCCCTCATAAATACCATGTTATATTGTTGCTATGATGGGTTGGATTGCATGATTTTTTCCCAGTAGGGCCTTAATTATGAATAAAAATTCATTTTTGATGAAAGCGGATCGCAGCCACATCAATCTACACAGACATCGAGCCTTGACAGGAAGTCAGACAGTGGAACGGCGTAGTGAATCTGGTCAATTTTCAAAATAAAACAGGATCTTCAGCACAACAAAGTCGGAAATATTAACAATAAACGCACTTAAAGCAGACAGAAAATGTAACGATTGAACCACTCGGCCTACTCAAGCACAGTAGAAGCACAAAAATTAAGGGAAAATATAAACACAATCTGAGCACGACATCAAGCAGGCATTTCCAGAACGCTCTGTGTGATATGAAACTGTGTGGAGGACGGGACAGAACAGCGCCAGGTAACAGAGACGTGCCCAGTGGAATCAAGGGGTTAGAGGAGAAGACGTCTTAACAGAAGAAACAAAGTAAACAGGGTTACTAAAGTTTTGCAGAATCCGAAATAAAGTTTGATTTTATTCAGACTATCGCAATAATGCTTAAGAGTGAAGTCAGTCGTGTTAAACTGAACCCGAGTGCCGATGTTTTTATTTTTTTACACCCCTGTCTGCCATCACTGTCAGGACTCAACAGATGCACAAATCAAAATGTGTCACAGCAAAGTCATCCTCCCTCTCAGCTCTTTACATGAACTCATTTGAAGCGGCTTGTGGGACGGCACGCTGAGCTCTGCTGCCCTCTCCCTCTGCACTCGTTGCCTCTCGCTAACAACATCAAGCCGCAGCTCTGACAGCTGCAGAGGAGCTCCTCAGCAGTTTGGACGAGCTCCTCGGCACCGCGCAGCTGGAGACTTTGGCAGCTTCTCACGAACGCAGAGAAAGACGTGGGCACCGCCATAGTTTGGTCCCCGCACCTTTTTCTCTCTTCTCCTGGCTTTCTTCTCCCGCGGCTGCCAGTTGAAAAGGAGGAGAGGGATCAGACAGGATGTAGGCGATGATGATGAAGATGATGAGGCTGGGAGGTTCTGAGGGACCGGCTATAAATAACAATGTGGAAGTGAGCACAAGAGTACACAGCGTAGTGAGATGAAGGGGAGCGAGACGTCTAAAGAAACCGTGCTCCACATATGTCAGACCAATCACGCATCAGACACATTTTTGTTGAATATTTTTCTAATGGAAGCAGGAAAGAGTTGTGTTGACACGGAGTTGAGCAATAAATACACTGTGCGCACATGCACGCGTTTGATTCCAGAAGTTTGTTGTCATGTCGTACAATTTATGAGGTAATGCTCTCCATTTTTGCTGCTCGCGTTGGTCCGTGGAGATCCACCGAGCCTCTGACAAGAGCGGAAAAAGACCCCCCGGTGGTCTTATTTCTTCCTTACTATATTTGATCTTTGCACTCGCAGCCCAACAGAAATCCATGTCCGAGTGATCCAGTTGCAAAATTAGCTGCGAATGATTTCCCCAGGCATATTCATGCGCGTGTATACCAGCAGAGCTAAGCTGAGGATGCTCAAAACCAAATCTCTCTTATTCTCTTTCTTGCTCTCTCTCTCTCTCTCTCCCTCGCTCTCTCTCTCTCCCTCGCTCTCTCTCATATCGACCAATTGCTGCTCCGTCCTTCCTTAGTGGGCTCAGACTTTGATCTGCTCGTTAATTATGAAAAACAATCATGGATTTTCTCATTATGAGCTCTAATATGCACAGGGCCGCAACGCAGGATGGAAGGTCGAGCGTGCACACGCGTGTGCGCGTCTGAGTGTGGTGGTGGGGGGGATCTTTAAACATTTCACAGCCTTCTATGTATTGTTTTAAGACATTTAAATATAACAGATTTATTTCCTGGCTTCACTGTTGCTTGTTTTGAGAGGAAACGCAAGTGTGAAGCGGCGTGTCGGGCGTCAACGGGAACGTGAGAATGGGGAGGGGGGGGGGGGGGGTGAGTAATTAGGCACCTTCAGGGTGTGAGTGACAAGGTTAACACGCTGGGGCTCTCTCCTCCTCCCTCGCCGCCTCACCCCTTGCCTCCTTCCCTTCTGCCCTCAGGAGGGCCCTCAGGAGTGTTACGTGGTGGATTAGTGGGCAGGGGGTAGTGCTGTGCACGCCATGAATCCGGCGTTGCAACACTGGCTTTGGAGATATAAGCCCCCCTGCTCGCCCTGCTTCTCTGAGGAGGGAGGCCCCTTCAGACCACAGCCTGGAGAGAGAAAGAGGAAGAGAAAAGATAGAGGGCCGGGAGAAAAGGCTGGCTCCAGCAGGGATTAGAAGATGGTGCTAATCTGGAGGCATTTGCCCTCTTTTTTTTTTTCTTTGTGTGTATATGTGTGTGTGCGAGCACTTTTCTATGTAATAACAATATTTTCTGATATCTACAGACTTAAAATCACATTATTACTTGCTCCGCTTCAAAATGAAACACAAACAAGTGTTCGACGAGTTAGATTTTCATCCTTACCGCTCCGGTCCCCGGTTAAGTCTTCCGACAAAAAAGGGACCCCTCGACCTTGAAACCCAGCAGGAGGAGCAGGCAAACTGGAGATGGAGGAGCTTAGTCCTGAAGATCCACCGACAGTTAGTCCAAGTCAATCCCGTGTCTACAGGGAGAGCCGCAGCCTTCGCCACAAAGAGGAAGCCTCAATTAACCAGCTTAAAGACGCTGAAACACACTGGAAGGACTCGAGCTGCGCCGGGAAATATTATCCTTTTCTCACTGGTTGATAATGTGAGGTCAGGAGGCACGTTCGAGCCCAGACATGTACAGCATCCTTGACTTGTGGGGAAAGTCGACAGGATGGGGAAAGTTGGGTAATAGATGTGAAACCGATACGTTAACTCAAGGTTCACTTACTTGCTTTTTGGGGACTATTTAACTGTGGCTTCCTCAGCAGATGGCGTTTGCTCAGTCGTCTCAGTATCTTGACAAAACTCAAGGCCTACTTTAACTGTTTCCAAGGTCAAGAATGATCTTTCTCAACTTATATGGATGCAGAGATCCAACTTTTTCTCTCCTGAGACAGATTCTGACATCAGTGTCAAGGTATCTACTGATACCAGTATACCAATCAAGTTAACCTGACTGGAATGATATTTATATCAGGTAAAATGAGTCCAGGGATTGCTGTTTTATGTAAACCGTATGTAATATGGAAAGGTTGTCTATTATATTGGTAAAATTGTCTCTTTCATATTAGTTTATTAAGATGTTTTTGTCATGTGTTTTATCATGACCCTGATCGAGGCTGCAAACCAAATTGTATTGGTGTCACAATAAAGTTGTTGCTGTAGTTTTGACATGTTGTAACTGGACATGTGAATCAAGTCATTTGATCTGTGAAAGACTCAACCAAGACCAAAGTCAAATGTTTTTCTTGGGCAAGCCAAGTCCTGCAGTCTCAAGTCTTTATAAAGAGATAAAGACAAGGTATTAGTACCCGTCTAATAATGATATCACTGGCCAGTTATCTAACCTGCTCAAAAAGTACGACAATGAACTGAAACTGAAGCAGAAAATCAAGTTCCAACTCGTCGAAACAGCTACTTGACTCGTCGACTCGTGTCCACGTCCCTGTTCTGACAAAGATACTCAACCTTGATTGACACCCACAAGATGTAGGTATGATTTAAAAAAGTTTTCAAACTTTATTATTTCTAAAAGTTGTGTCCCATTGTTTTTTTGTCTAGGAATGCAAAGGCAGCACCCTGGACCAGACATGCCCAACTTCTACTCCCTGTCCCCTGGAGGAGTCGGGCAGATCACGCCACCACTGGGCTGGTGAGTTCCAGACAAACAAAAGCAAAAAGCATGCACAGATGATTCATGTAAACAAGGGGCAATTACTATCCTGTCTCTTCACATTGGATGCACGCTGACACTGTGCACTGAGTGGAGGAGTGGTGGCCTGCAGCGGCAGCAGCCGACACAGGGGAGGTCTGCCTCTGGCTCTTCCTGCTGCACTGCTGCGGCTTCAGCCACACGGCTCCTCTGTGTGCCCAGCACATGTCAAACACATCACAGCATACGTGCCCCTGCATAACCATATGGCTGCTTAACCCCCATCAAAGCTTCCTGGAAGCACTTTGCTCTCTGAGCCTCACTTCATGTTTGTGAAGCCCTTTTTTTTTAAGTATCTCTTACCCCTTTCTTCCTTCTTTGACTGCATCCTTGTCACTGCCATTCTTGTGCTTTTTCATTTTCTTGCCCTCTTTCCTTCTTTCTCCTCACTATCTCTTTCTCTGTCAGCGTGATGTTTGTAAAGACACGGCTTTAGGCATACACTGAGTGAAGCCAGATGTAAGGTGCAGGATCAGGCGATGGTTGAAGCCCAGGCGGCCTCCTCATGCTTTCCTGCTCAGATCATCTAAAATCTACCTATGTCTACCCACACTATTTTTTGATTTGGGAATTTTTTTTCAAGTTTATGAACTTTCTCCCACTTTCCACTTTGTTCTGTTTGAGTCCCTTGAACTGAGGGAGCATTGTGTTTGCATTACTGAACGTTGCTGTTCAGTCAATTTCATGCCTTACAAGAATCTTCCTTTCTTTAACAAAAAACAGCAACCAGTGGGAACATAACCGCAGCATGATGAAGTGACTGCTGAGACAAACAGACAAATGGAACAAAATGAAAAGTGGAGACATAATGGACCCACTGATGACAAGAAACTTTTTACTTTTTAGCATTTCAAACGAAGACTGTTGAAGAGTTTTGAGATGGTGACAAGAGAATACAAACATCTCCAAAGATGAAATCCATATGAAAAACAGCTCTGAAAGAAAGAAAGAAGCTCAAATGAACAAATACTAAAGACAACGACGGCTTTCTTCCTCGGTTCCTCCTATTTACCTGATCTTTACTGTTCTCCAGCTACTGTGAAGTTCCTGACTTTATTAGTTACTGTATTACCAGAAGCCTTAAAACGTTGCACAGCTGCTGCGTTCACTAGAGAGTAGCAAAGATAAAATAGAAGGTCAGAAACACAAACATGTTTTTTGTTTGTGAGAATTTTATTTTTCTGATTTCGTTTTTTGATTGATCGTCTCACAACCGACTACTGTATGTTCATCTTGCGAGAGGGAGATTTTCGTGTGGTCTTGTTTACTGAGTCAAGCAGGATATTATTATAATTATTATTGACTGCTGTCTGTAAGCCAAATTGCCCCTCGGGGACATTAAAGCTTTACTTTACTGCACTACTCGAATATTGCAGGAAAGAGGTTGATGAAGAACTGTACACATAAGAACTGCAGCTAGTGACTCTGTTCTCAATGTCTTTCTGCATATTAAGAATTAATTCATTAATAAGAATCGAACTGCAAAAATTTAAAATCTTACCAAGTATATTTGTCTAATTCTAGTCAAAATATCTCACGACACTTAAAGGTGCACTATGCAGTTTTGGGGATGACATTTTTAATCAGAAGAGAAAAGATATTCATTGACTTTAATTTTTATTTTTGTCCAACCTTAACAATCAAACTCTTTGTTTTCTTTACTGAATAAAACAATAAACAAACTGACCTTAAAGGACAACACAATTTCAAACTGTTTTTCTCTGTTTATATTTGGCGGACCCTGCCACCTTCCTAGCTCCAAACAGTCTGCTGGGGACCTTATTTTCCTCTGAGAACAGCTTGTTTTTTCAGTTATGGAAAGTTTGTATTATTAACCTCATTAACACTGTAAACACTGAAATTCTAAATTTGAATTTCTTCTCCAAAACTACATAGTGCCCCTTTAATAACACCTAGAAAGTAGCATGTCAGTGAGATAAATGGCTTGTTTTTAGATGATTGTTCCATCAGCAGTGGCATTTTCTCCAGTGTGTGTATTTCTTTCCTTGTTTGTCACCACTGTCGCATATTTTCCACTTAGGCGACATTTATGCATCCCTCTCTATGCTGCTGTCCTTCTCTGACCTCTTTAATAATCAAAGTCTGCTGTTACTGCAGGTTCTCACACCACATGGTGCCCGGCCCCCCTGGTCCCCACGCCACAGGGATCCCCCACCCGGCCATCGTCAACCCACAGGTCAAACACGAGCCTCTGCATGAAACAGACATCATGCACATGTGAGTCCTGCAAACACAAAATACCTTCATCAGACACTCTCTACCAGCATTTTCCTGAGAGTATTTCCAGGTATTTGTGTGCTCCACCACTTCAGTAGGCCTTTGCTGAACAAACCCTCTGTCAGAGCCTTGTTCTCATTCCCTTGATGTGAGCAGATAAGCAGCGAGGGCCCGTGCTCTACTGATAACGGGCCTGTGCTTCATTTGGCCTCAGGGATCACAACACACTTAGCCAGCAACAGATACAGGTCCTAGATTAGTGCTCGGATGAACTGAATTCACATCCCCAGTGTGTGTGCAGTGGGAAGTGCTGTGAGCGCCCTGAAGTGGTTATCGCTGATATTTCCATTATTCATGGCCATCCCAGCACCAAGACTGTACGAGTATCAAAAACGTTATTAGAAAGTAAGTCAGGAGTGGGAGCAGAGTATCTTCAGAGTGTTTTAAGCGATTGCCAGTGCGCTGAGAAGGTTCGGTTGTCATTACTGGTGAAGTAATCTCTCTGCATAAAGTGCAACTGCACATGATTAAAGAGGCAGGGGGCCCATGGCGTGGCAACCCGTCGCACGCTGCCTCACCATTGGCTGAGAACAACCAGACCCTCGCTGCTTTTGTCGGCGGCACCGCAGTTTCCCTTCCTCCGTTGCTTTGCTCTTTTATTCCCTCATTTTGTTTCTTCCTCCTTCTTCACCTCCGTCCGTGTCGCTGTTGTTGTTTTCGTCTTCACAGGAAACCCCAGCACGAACAGAGAAAGGAGCAGGAGCCCAAAAGACCGCACATCAAGAAGCCGCTAAACGCCTTCATGCTCTACATGAAAGAGATGCGCGCGAATGTGGTCGCCGAGTGCACGCTGAAGGAGAGCGCCGCCATCAATCAGATCCTGGGACGGAGGGTAGGTGCACCGGCCGAGCTCTCTCTTTGTTGATTGAGTAAAATCACCAAGAGACCACAGTTCAAGCCGTGGCTCTGAAGAGGCTGTGTGGACTGCCTTCCCCGGCCCAATTAGTTTAAAAAGTACAAGGATTCCTCTCTTTATTAACATACAGTCTTTTTATGAACTAGTTGTGATTATTGTCATAATGATTGCCCCAGCCAATTACTTCCCTCTCAGCAGCACAGATACAGACCGCCTATCTAACTGACATTTAATCAAATTGGCTTTAATAAAACATGCCTGGATAATGGCACGGTTGGAAATGACAAAATTTGTTCCTTTTGAGGATTGGGAAAAGAGTGGAACCACAGAGCCATGTTAAAAGCCTTAACGAATAGGCCTGGCGGTTGAGGCAGCCAGCCACAGCAAAGCCTAGTTTGTGGCCTGCACAGGGTAATTGCTCGCTGACATAGTTTGAATAAAAAGCGCTGCTAAATTGGAACCAGTGTTTTGATATGAAATCAAAGTTTTTTTTTTCCCCCCTCTTTCAGACTCTCTGCATGTTAATCTCTTCATCATGTGCCCCCCTTCTTCTTTGTCTCTCTTTTATCCCCCCCCCCCCCCCTTTTTTTTTATTTCTACACCAAACGTTTGGAAGTTGAAAAGATTTTTTTTTTCTTCTTCTTTTTACCAAAACAGCAGCACACTTCTTTATGCAGGGAACATGCAAGTGCATGCCAGTAATTGACTGTATGCTATTTTCTCCCTAATCTCCTTTTGTACTGAAACAGTGGCATGCTTTATCTCGGGAAGAGCAAGCTAAGTATTATGAGTTAGCCCGCAAGGAACGGCAGCTCCACATGCAGCTCTACCCAGGCTGGTCCGCTCGAGACAACTATGTAAGTATCAACAGAACAGATTGGCAGAGGTGCGCGTGCATGTGTGTGTATGTTGATTTCATGTTGTTTGTGTACGTCCTGCATGATTTGCTCTTTAAATGGCACACGGGCTAATTCACGCTAGTCGGTGCCATGCTAATGGGGTCCATTTGTGGGGGCTTTGTTTCAGCCTAATGTGTAATTCATGGCGCTGTTATATTACCGTCCGCACCGAAATGGATTGTAGCATTGTGGACATGATTATCGCCACAGTGAGTGAAAACTGCCTGGTAATGGTTATGCTAGTCTTTGATGTTCCATATCAGCATGGATGTAAAAAGCAGCTGTTAGACTGAGCTGAGGAGGCAGCAGCAGCAACCTTTGCTCCTCTAGCTGCCCATTTTGTTAGTGAATGTGGGAGGTTCAGCTGGATTTAGAATGCAACTCTGTTTTCGGTGTGTATATCAGTGTGCGTGCGTGTGTGTGTGTGTCGTCAGTGTGTGGCGTGTATGAATTTGTGAGAGCGAGCACCAGCCTTTTATTAAAAGTGTGGCTCCGGCACTCACGTTCACTCCACCACCAAAGTGCTTTGTGGTGTTTATCTGCCTCCCCTCGGACACCGACAGCATCCCTCCTCCTTCTGCCTCCACCGCTCCGCTGCCAAACTGCCTCGCTGAGGGAGGAGGAAGACGGTTTTCTGAAGCCACACAGCTGAAGATACACAGCATCAGCTAGTGACAGTTTCTCATTTAATTTTCCAGCTTTGTTAGTACAAACATATTTGACAGGTAGTGGAGGGAAAAAAGTGGAGGAATGGCTTCCCACTTGGCATACCAAAGAGATAAAGGGAAACAATATGTTTAACGCAACAACATTTCTCGCAAGTATCCCTGCGAGCGCTCCTCTGTGACCCCTCCCACAAACAACATCCTCAGCTGTGCACAGGCACGGCGCATCATGCCTGGAAACACCCAAAATAGGTAACGCAGTGGCATGGAGAGCGTGTAGCATTCATAGTTTTGCTGTGTGTACCCCCTCTCTCATCCTTTCTCTCACCCACTCTCACTTAGTCTCTCTTCTTCCCTGTCTGCCGCAGCAGTAGAAGGCAGATTAGCTCATGAATAAGTGGATTAGCAGACTTTGCAGCAGGAAACCAAAGTGCTGCTCATATTTGACTAGAACGACTCTACGCTGCTATCTATACCTATAGTCTCCCCCCTGGGGATTTAGCATAAGCTATAAATCCTTACACACTCCCACCACCTCGCTGGAAAAAGAGTGGCGCTCTTCACAGTCATTGAGCTAGACTAGCCTAATTACACTGAGCATTTTAAATTGCACTTCATGTTAATATTTGTCATTAGAGGGACTTCAAAGGTAGTGGAAATGTGGCACAGACGGGTCACAGCGGCAGGACAAGCTGCGCCTCTATCCGGTTAGGATGGTCCCGGCTCAAAATAGGACGACAAATGATCAGAAAGGAAGTCATTTAAAGGCACAGTGTGTAATTTCTGCCACCAGGGCGCCTCGATCAAAACAAAACAGAAGACGTAAGCAGTGTGGAATCATGGGAGTCGTCGCCTTCATTGTTTACCACCACTGCCGATGAAAATCAAGAAATGGTCATGGACGTGACCTCCTTCCTGTCTCTCTGGTGCATCAAATGAAACGTACCGTTACCTTGATTAAACGACAAATCTCTCTGGATAATATAAGTACACAACAACAACAAAATGTACATAGACATTTTAATGTATAAATGTGACATACTTCTGCTTTAAAAGCAGGCAGAGCTCACTAAACACCATGTCGGACTCTTTCCTCGGCCCGTCCCTCAGCGTGGCAGTTTGCTCGCGGTGTCCGGAGTCCGAGGGATGCTGGTTTGGTTGCCCAGCAGGGGATGAGTGAACATGGCAGTCAGCAGCAGGATACCAGAGTGGTCTAGTGAGCGTGAGTGCTGGAGCCACACTTTATGTGTTCCTCTGTATATTTTTTAGGGAAAGAAGAAGAAGCGGAAGAGGGAGAAGATGCAGGAAACGGCCCCCGGTAAGCACACGGCCCCTCCAAGTTCCCTTCTCTTTTTCTACTTTTTCTGTCTGTTGCATCTTGAAGTTGTGAGTTACGCCATCTTTTCACGGTAACACATAATCTTTAAGAGTATGCTGCTGCATTTCTGTTAATGCACACTCTGTTAATCTCCCAGTAGACAGGGACAAGTCTGACTAACGTTACCTGCTATCCTCACTCTGGCTTCAGTAGACTGGCTCGTTTCTGTGCAGGCAGCATAGTCCTCCACTTTTCTTCTAGATTTCCTTTGTGTACACCCCTCCTTCCTTTCCATTTGTTCCTTCCCTCTCTCTCATCCCCGTCTTCACATATTACACCTACTTTGGGATTAGTCTGTCCATTCTATACGACTTCTTACCGATTCTGGGCTTTGCACTATTTGTTTGCCTGCTGCTCCACAGTTATGTCTTTCTGCTGACCTTGTTTAGCTGCGCTTATGAGCCTCCTCTCAACTCTGCAACTGTAATCCATTGAGAATTACATCTTAAGTAAAATGTCAGTATTTTTTTTTTTTTATTTCTTTGGATGGTAAAGATCTAAGCCATCCAGACACCTCCAAAATTTGTTAAAAAAAGATGCAATTTTCTGCAGGTACAGGCCAGAGAATGAAAACGGCGTACATCTGAGAAAATGGTAAGACAAACCCCCTCTATCCACCCTCCCTGTCTGATCAGTTCAATATATGTCAAGTCTTTTTAAACTGCTCAACACTGACTTGAGAGTATGTACTCACAGACTAATCCTAAAAAGGTCCACCCTAACCTCGCCATAGTCATTGTGTCAGCGGTGTTAAGGCCTGAAGAGGGATTGTGCTTTGTGTGTGGAGTTTGCTCAATGGCCTCGGCACAATAGGCACTGGATTTTCTCCCTCTGTGTGCGTGTGTGCATGTGTGTAATTAAACGTGTGTGAGTGTGTATGTCGAACTGGCTCGATTGGATGTGTTTTGGATGAAAGGTCAAGATGTTGTGTCAGCACTTTGCGGCTTATTTTCCTTCCATCGTGTGTGAAAAATGTCCAAATAAAAAGGAAAATTGTTGCTTAATAAATCAGACATCTCATCCACTTGGTGTTTTTCTAAACACCGACTGAATGATACATCTGAAAACAGTTTTACTGGCCCAGAACAGTTTTTTTTTTTACTGCTGGTGCAGGCTGAAATGTCAGCTCAGCCCCATATGGACTACATGTGTTGTCTCCCTCTGCATCTTCGTGGAGCAGAGCACGATTCAGCAGCTTGTTTGGCAGAAACGTAATGAGATGCTATACCTTAATAAGATTTCACGCTATCTGGGGTTTCAGGGTGTCTATAATGCCTTCATGACAAAGGCACTCCACAGTCGTTTTTTTTTTCCATTTTACATGTGAATGATATGTTGAGATATATTGATTCAGATGACATGTCAAACCCTCACCGAACTGTCACCTGTCCTTTTTTTCCTTTCAAAAGACGGATTAATGTTCCCAATATGTGGCAAAGGCAACTCTATTTTCCCTCTTTCACTCTTCCTTACTCTCGTTGCTCTGCCTCCCTCTGAGTCTGGTAGCATCCTGTTGTTCCGCTCCCTTTCGGCGGCAGAAAAAGCCGGGCAGATGTGACAAATCTGGTCTTACGTCGAAATCCCCCCCCCCCCCAACCACACAAAGGTTTTCCACTTGATCGATTCCTGACCCAGTGGCTCTCTCTGAACCCAAAATTGGGCTGCTTTTCTTTTCGTTTTTTTTTTCTACTCTCTCTCTCGCCACAGCCGGTTTTCAAAGCACAGAGAGAGAGCGAGAGAGCGCTAAAAAGCACTTTATCTCTGATCCAATAATTAGCAGCGCCTAGCCGCAGCGGGATGGACACCCTTGCTGATTCTCAGTGACAGCCTTAAACTAATATGCATAATACCGAGGATACTGCCACAACTCCCCAAGCCCTCAATTTATGCAGATCCCAAAGAGCTGGATTGAGGTTAGCTTGGTGTAGACGCCAAAAAAACATATTTTAAATGAACTCGTTTGTCTGTTTCTTTTCATCTGCCCCTCGCCTCTACCCCATCATGAAAAATCTGAAAGGAAATTTGTTAATGAGTTAAATTCGAAGACACAATTTGAACACCTTTTTTGCGTGCGACGGTTCGACGCGGTGAGTGTTTTTCCAATTTTTTAGCGCCAATGAAGAATATTCAGCAGAACAAAGTGAAATGTTTCAGTCTAGGTAGATTTTTATGAAGGGAGAATTGACTCAAAACACATTCGTATTAACATATTTTATAGCTTCTGAAGAGTCTTTCTGCCTGTGAGGCAAACCAGGAGTTGAGTCGTCGCCGGGCTGTGTTTTATGGCTTGCCGTTGCTTCTCTTTGTTATCTTTAGCATGTCAAACACTGGGCCCGCCACACAGCTGGCTCTCACCACAGTGGAGCGCAGCACTCTGAGAAGTCATTACTCCAACAATGTGAAATGAGGGTTTCCGTCTCTTCCCCATCGTCACTCCCTGCCCCAGCCACCACCACCCCTTCGTTTTTTTTCCCCTTCCACTGACTGGAAATGTGCAGTTTTACCCCACCTTTCCTCGCCACTCCTGCACCCTTCTTTTATTTAGTTTCTCTCTCCCTCTCTTGCTTCCTCTCGCGCTTTTAGCCTTTTGTCTGACTAAGCCTGCTGATTCACAGCCCTTTGAGATAGTTATCTGGCCGAGACACATACATGCCCCGGAGGCTTTCTCCTTTTTCAGCCACTGCACATTTTTTTCACAGGGGGGAGACACTCCTCTCACAAAGGTGGGCCTTTTTTAATCTGGCCATGGAGTTTGCAAACACTTGCAAACCTCCATAAAACTGCACGTGAGTCATCTTGCTCAGACTCTTATGAAGGTGCTCTTTTGTTGACATCTTTGACAATGGACATCTGTACAAATGAAGAGGTATTTTTCAATCCCATGATCCAGGATATCTTTTAGGTATTACAGTAACAATTTATAGTAATGTAGATGTATTAATCACATATTTTCATTGGCCATATGTGAGCTGATTTTCCCGGTGTCCCTCGTCGATTTGTTTAAGTTATTAAAAGCTGCTGGATGGTAGATTTCCTTGCAAAGGACCAGGATAGGAGTTTTTGCAACTTCATGCACGTTCTCGAGCGCCTCGTCTCAGCAACAGTAGCTAGTAACATTCGTTTAGAAATGGAGACCCCTAACATAAACTAGCCGACCGGCCTCCATCACAACACAGAAGTTCCACAGAGCGCCTTGGTTCTTTTTTTGGCACAAGCTCCTCATCCGCCATGTTGCAAGCTTTACCTCGCCTTGCATGGTTTAAAATTAAAAGAGCCACGTGAAGTACTCCATCCAATCAGCGTAGACATCTTTTTTAGCCAAATCCCTCCATGGAGAGAGGCAGGGATGATGTATCTTTGTAGGCTAACCTGAAAAGTTAGCATCGCCCTGGTTCCCCCATGGGATTTTTCAGTTGGGATTTTTGACTGTCGCAGAAAAAAGTCTTGGCAGTCGCCTTTTTTAAGACACATAAACACTTAAAATTTTATGTTTTTTATGTCTGAGAACAAAATATGAGAATCGCGTAAGCTTGTGTTGACCAAAAACTTATTTCAGACATGTAACGACAGAATCGCAGGATTGGATGGACCTAGTAGGCCATTGTCGTTTCCTTTTCTCAGGAAGTGAGGACCACAAACTCATATTTACTGCTTGACGACTCGATCTCGTCTCATATTGTGAATTTTTGCAACGACTAGAATAATTGTTCCCAAGGTTTCTGTGTGTAATGTTTTTTAGTCTCTCAACGGATTAAAATAGGCATACATTTAAAAAAAAAAAAAAAAACGGACTTCCTGCGGCACTCTGCTCGTCACTGAGGTTATGAGAAGTTTGGAAACAGAAGTGAGAGGACAATACATACGGCGCTCTCAAAGGAGATTGCAGGCGCCTTCGAGATCGATCACTAAAATGGTCAGAACGCCCACCCCTAATTAAGATCTGATAAATGAGGGCCATCTCTAACCACATGTCTTGGTCCAGCAACATAAAAGAAAGTGTTGTTCGAGCAGGAGCTTTGGTGGCTGGCTACCCTCTCCTCTCCTCTCCTGCTCCCTCTGATGTGTGCAGCCAGAAGTCAGCTGTCAAAAGACTTTGATGAGCGAGGAGGGAAGAAGAAGAAGAGGGAGAGAGGGGGGAGGGCGCGAGCACGTTTGGGGGGGGAGAGGGAGGGTAAAAAAAAAAAAAGGGCCAGAAGAAAATCCCTCATTCTCCAGAGTTCTGAGTTTACCCAATCTCACTCGACTGCCACTCATCCTTCAGTCTCCATCCCTCATTTCTTTCCCTCTTCTTCTCCCTTTTTTTTTTTTTTATTTGTTGCCTCTCATCTTCTCTCTCTCAGACCCTCATCACTCTCTGCACATTTCTCTCTCACACACACACACACACACACACACATCTGAGCAGCCAGCCACACACCCCGGCTGCAATTAGGCAAGATTCAGCGTCTGCCTCTATTTCCCGAGTCGTTTCAATTTGGCACCAAGCCTCTAGGCCACTGCGGCACAGCCCAGTGCCTCCACACCCCGCCTTATTAGTGACCTGGGATAATTGGGGAAGGAATCGCAAAAAAAAAAATGGGGGGAAAAAAAAAAGTCTGGGTATCGCTCTGAGCAGCACGCAGGAGTTGAGAGGATGTTTTTAAAACTACTTCGCACAAAAAGAGGAGTGGGAGGCGGAGGAGAGAGATTTGGGTTGAAATCAGAGCGACGCCCCGGTTAATGTTTCTCCGGGTGGGAAACAGAATCGGAAACGTTCACCCCCTCTCACTCCCCTGACCTCCACAAAGCCAAGTCTGTGAAGAAAAATGACCCTCTCAGCACTTAGTTCGTAGACTTCCAGAGGGTGGCAGTATGTCAAACTCCGTGTAATTTAAGTGTATGTGGTTTTAGCTCGGGAGTAGCCATCCCTCACCCTGACATGCTGCTCTTATCCTGGCCTGGCAACCTTATTTGACACTTTAAAGAGGAAAAAAAAAAACATTAAGAGGGAAGTATAATAACCCTCTTAAAAGTCTGTTTACATGTGAGAAAATGCAGCTATAGCGCTGCCATTGTTTAGACTGGGGCTTGAAATTTGTTTTGATTGAGTCACGGGCCCATTGTGTTGTGGTTTGGCCAGCTGCAGTAACAGTATGAGGGTCCAGTCTCTCAGCTTTCTTTTTTTGTGATGTCTTCTCCACTTCCTCTCTTTCTCTCCCTCCGCCGCCTCCTCCTCCCCCCCTCAGCCTTCGGAGCTATGTGACCTTATAAAACGCTCCCCCTCGTGAGATGCTTATCTCTGAATGAAAGGCCCCCCAGGTAACACGGCGGGCACAGACAGGAAGAGGACAGCGGTGTTTGTTTTTTTATTTTACTCTCGTCATTGTTAATGGAGGCAAAACCTCACCCCGAGCTCCATCTTTTTTCCCCTTCTTCCACTCCCGTTTCCTCGCTCCTCCTCTGTCCTGACGGAGAATATGAGTGGCGGCGGAGGCCTTTGAAGCGAGACCACAGCAGAGGGAGCAGTCATTGTGCCGGCTCTTTGAATCTGCAGTAACTCCCCCCTCCCTCCCTCCCTCCCGACATCTCCCGGCCTGCAGCGGCTCAGACTGAGCTGTGCGGGGGCACACGGCCAGACTTCAGCTGCCCGGGCCCCCAGCGATGCTGCCTCAGATGTGGGCAACGCCTCCCTCCCTTCCTCCCACACCCTCCTGTACTCCCCTAGTCTCACCCACACATGCCTGAGGTTTGGGGTTGCGGTGACTCCCCCTCCCCTTTTCCCCTTTTGACCACAACCAGACCCCACCCTTCCCTCCTCTCCAGCATTTTACACAGACGCTTCTTCCCTCGTCTTCCTCTTTCAGCCCCTCCTGACTGACTTGTTAGTTTCTGATAGCCCCCGTGGAAAAGCTCCGACATCCCCTGAGCCTGCCTTTTGATTGGAGGTTAAAAATATCAAAGGGGCGACTTCTTTTATGTTGAATGTCTCGGAGCCAAAGAAAGTGCTGACTGTGCACAGCATTTTGTTTAAAACATCGCTTTGTCTTCCAGGTGCTTTGTTTTTTTTTTTTATTGCCCTGCCGATGTTATTTTCCCCCGTTGTCTTTAAGAGCGCCGCTGCCACAAACGTATAGAGAGGAGGCTCCTTTTTAAAAGGTGTCGCCGAAGCCAGCCGTGTGATCCAGAACCCGGGTCACTGCCAAAACACGCCACCGCACCAGACTCTGATCTAAATGTGTGGATGATTACTAAGTAGAGCTCTCTGAGCCAGACTGAACTGAGTGGATGATGTAACAAAGGGTTGGCGCTCAGTGTGTGCTGGATCTCAGGTTGAAGTTGGAGGGGCTGCGGTTTCATTATTAGTCTACTCATCAGAGTCCACAGACGCTGAGAGAAACGCTGGTTCGGTTTCTGACAGCAGTGGTGACATTTGTCAGCAATGGTTCTTGTAACTCGAGCTGAACAATTTGGGTAATTTGAAGTCATTTACAAGCAAAAATACCGAACATTCACTGGCTTCAGCTGCTGTTTTTCTTTTATTAAATAACTTCAACATCTTTAACTTCGGGAAAAGCACACTGACGTGTTTCAGACAATGTTTCTAGTAGTAACCCAAAACAAATTATGAAGCCGACAATGAGCATAATATGTCTCCTTTGAGCTCAGTGTGGTTGCTGTTGCCACGGCCATGTTGGCTGTGCCTGACCCTGCCTAACTCCTGGCTAATCTAAAAATGGGCCAAGAAGCCTGGTTGCTAACAGCTAGCTATCTGACAATACAAAAAAGACAAGTGAGTTGTACCAAAATTCCCCGCCTGTGATTGCTGTAGAGCCATTTTAACATGGGGATCAATATAAACCATTTATGGTATGTTGATTAGCTTGTGGAGCCTCAAGTGGCCATCGGAGGAACTGCTGCTGTTTTTGGCACTTCGTTGATGGCTTCGTTTTCTGCCCCGACTGTTGCTGCTTGGTATCAATAAGGAATAAGGTTGCATTCACTACATTAATCACATTTGACTTGTCCAAAGAAGTCAAATGGAGCAAGAAATATGTGCAGTCTGACAGACAGGTTGGACAGGAACTCACTTTTAGTTTGACTTCAAAATAAAGCGGCTGAACCGTTGGCTTGTTTACAGCCCGTCTAATCACCGGCTGCACACTTGACTACTTTATAGTGATGTCACCATGTTCCCAGATCTCAACTGATGAGTACAATATTATCATAACTGAGAATGATGGCCAAAACTACGCCAGTACGACCCGTCTTTTAAGATGGCTCTGGCACATCTTTCTTTACTTGCACTTCTCTCTCAGCCTTCAGTCTTTCCCGCTCGCTTCTCCTCCAAATCTCCCCTCTCCTCTCTGCCATGGTAAAGTCTGCGCCTCAGCCTGCACTGGAGACACCTCTCTCCACTCGGCTTATTTTTAGAGTAATTTGTCGGCGGTGTTTTCCTTTTTAATGGCACCAAAAGAAACCCCAGAGCTGTGTGTCGGGGAGAGAGAGGGAGCTGAGGAGGCGGGTGGGTGAGTCGGTGGGTTTTTGGAGGTGAGGGGGCTATGAGGCAGGCGGGCCCCAGCTGCGGGCGCTTTGATTTGGCCTGGGAGGTGAAAGCGGCGATTGAGACGCGAGGCCGTGCCAGTTATCTTAACCTCCCACACTTCAAAAGCCGGGCGAGAGCATGTCCGACCCCTTCCCCTCCCTCCCGTCCCGTAGAGGGAAAGGAATTGGGGGGAGGAGAGAAGGGGGGAGACTAAACCTTCGCGAGCCCTCTGAACAGAGGAGCGTTTCATTTCCTGCAAAAAAGTCCAGCCGGCATTCCTGAGCACTAATGTAGAGGGAGGCGGAGGAGGAGGAGGTGGAGGGAGGTGAGGGGAGGGGAGGGGAGGGGAGAGGAGAGGAGGGGTCAAGTTGCTCCTGAATCCCAGTGTTTGTGTCGGCTGGACCTTGTGAAGAGCTGGCCTGGTGCCCCCCTACAACCAACCACCACGCACATACACACCCCTGCTGTTACCACCAACCCTTTTTTTTTTTTTTTTTAAACTTGCACGCACACACACACTCACACACTCCTCGCCCACAGCCCCTCAGGCCTCTTCCCCAGGCAGGAAGGCCAGAGCTTTTCATGTCTGTGGTGGGGGAAGGAAAAATGCTCCCCAGGAAACAGGGTGCAGTGCCGGGCGTGCGGGCCCGCTTTGAGATCCTGGGATGAAAAGAGAGAGGGCGGCGGAGGTAAATAAAAGCGACAGGGGCTCTCTCTTTCTCTCTGAGCGCTGTGCTCCTTTTCAGTTTTCTGCTCTGTGCAGCTCGGGGTCAGCTCTCCTCGGGAAAGGTGGCCTCTGTCCTGTTCCCTTTTATCCACATGTGGTAAAGCAGTCTGCAGGGTGGTGTGTGTTCGTGTGTGTGTGTGTGTGTGTGTGTGTGTGTGTGTGTGTGAGTGTTAAGATGCAGTGAGCAGCAGGGCTCAGCTGACTTTCTCTCCTACAAAAACACACTCTTGGCTTTGCCACAAGGGAAAAGCAAACTAATACCGTTTCTTTTCCTTTTTCCGTCTTCACAAAACATCCATCTTTTTAGTCGCAGGAGGCATCCATCCACCTCTGTCTCTGCCTCTCCACTTTGATCACAGATTCTATTTGATGCTGCTCGGGTCTAAAATAACTCTCCTTGGCTTGTCAATAACTGAAGCTAACTCTGTTATGTTAGCTCAAGCCCGGATCGCGAGAGGGAAAAGAACACTTTTAGCAGCCTGACAAACAATTTCCCCGTCAGGGAAAGGGGCCAATTTCATAAGAGTCCCGTGAAGTAGATTGAGCAGTCAGGTAACATTTTTACACCGCGGCGTCAGTCTGCACCTGAACGACGTTGGCTCATATAATTACCAACATAAACCCACGAACTCTGCTAGTTTTAACCAGCTGGGTCAACGTGGCGATCCTCCTGTGCGGAGTGTATTTCCTCGTCTTGTTTTCCCAACGCCCACCTGCAGCGCCGGCCTAAAATGTCAACCAGAAGCTGCACAATTGGGTGCTCGCCTTGAGAGCGCGAGAGGAGGAATGAGTCAGTCAGGGGAGGGCAGAGAAGAGCGCAGCGCTGCCAGCTGGGTCACGGCAACCCCCATGTTGGAGTAGATCAAAGCTAGCCCGGCCCACATCCTGTCACTGACCTATAACCCCTCTGTAGTTCAGTGCCTCGCTCGACACTGCTGCAAAGGCTTTCATTCAATCAGCTGTAACACTACGAAGACAAGAGTAATGATTCATTTTGTAGATGTAATGACAGGTTGCTCGTCCCTCCCTGAACCGGGGAGGCGTGCTTGCGTGGTGAGACACTCTCGAGTCATTCTGAGTCATCTTGATATGTCTGGTTTTGGTTAATTTGATGTGAATGTGACCTGTGTTTGAGTGTTTGCTCCTGATGTTGTTTTTTTTTTTTCAGAGGTCGCAGAAGTACACACATTCTTTGCTCAAGACGAAGTGCAGATACTTGCGTAGAAATAAAAGAGTAAGAGTCAAGTAGAAGTACTGATACAGCGTCTTTACTCGAGTACAAGTAAGAAAGTACAGGCTCTGAAATGTAAAAAATATCCCTCTGAAGGCCATTTCTACAAGCAGATTCTGCGCAGAGCTAACTGAACCTCACATTATATTCATATAATTCAAAGACTATTTAAAGGTGCACTATGTAGTTTTTGGGACGGAATTTTAATCGGAAGAGAAAGATCTTCATTGAGACTAAATAAACAAACGCTCTTTGCTTTCATGACTGAATAAACTGAATAAACAAACTGACCTTAAAGTTCAACACAATTTCATACTGTTTTACTTTGTTTATATTTGCTGGACCCTGCCTCCTTTCTAGCTTCTGGGAATCTTAAGTTTCCTCTGAGGAAGGCTTATTTATTCAGTTATGGAAATAATATACATTTCTGAGTTTGTATTATTACCATATCAGTATTGTAAACGTTACCCTTCTGAGTTTCTAAATTGCTTTTCCTACATAGTGCACCTTTAACTTAAAGGTAGAATCGGTAGCTTTTGTCCAAGCTGTTCGTAAACGCACCCAAAATTAGATCGTTGAGTCTCATTCCCACGACGTCAAATACTCACATTGTGGGTCGGTAAAGCTGGCAGAGCACAGCAAAAAATTAGGACTACACACTAACATGCCCTTTCTCCCTTTTTCGAGTCTCCCTCACTGTCTGTTTCCATCCTGTGACGTCTTTAATGTTTCATCTCGCTACGTCTGCCGTGCATGATGTGCACTCATTGGCTGAAATCAGCCTTGTGATGTTGAGAAGGCGGCAAGCAATGACGCAAAATGAAAATAATTGATAATTCCCATTAAAACTTAAGTAACTAGCCTGTTTTGAAAAAGTAAGGAGTAGAGGGTACAGATATGTGTTAAAATGTAGGGAGTCAAAGTAAAACGTTGTGTGTACAGATGCGGTTGCTTCATAATGTGGTTGATGAATGTCTCGTTTCCTTTCTTTGTGTTTTTTTTTTTGTCTTCTTCAGGAGGAAAACGTAGCAACTTCTCCACATGCAAAGCGAAGGCAGCAGCTACGGGCCCTCTGCTAGAGATGGAGGCCTGTTAGATTCCATGAAGACCCTTAAATCTCCAAACTGAAGCCTCCAGTTCTCAGAGGACCCCCCTCCTCCCACACCTACCCCAAATCCCTCCCAACCCCACACACCCCTACTCTACTTTCCAACACAGTCACATGCCGCCACCACCAACACCACCACCACCACCACCACCACTTCACTGTTTGACTCTACTCCCTTCCTGAAGGCGCCTGCTGTAGAGACACTGAACTGAACAAGACAATCATGATTAGTCGGAGCACCCTCACGCAACCACGTTCTCTCACTGAAAAACATCAATTTGACGTCCGTGTTTTGTCAGTTTCCTTTTTACAATCAGCTTTACTGCAATCCAAGGCACTGCACTGAAAAAAAAAAAACAAAAAAAGAAAAAACAGCAGCACAAACTTCTCCACCGCACCGCTCAAACACTCTAAACACCTGTTTCTATGTCACTGTAATTTATTTGTCACCTCGGTTGCTTTGTATAGTTCATTAGGCCGACATTCGATCCCTCAACACGTTCCCCCCCGTCTCTCTTCTCTCTTTCTCTCCCTGGATTTTTGAGACCATTTGGGGTTTCGCCCGATCGACCAAACACCTCTTTTTAGACTGCACTAAGGAAGACGGAGGGATCTCATCTTGTCTAAGAAAAACGTCCTCAAGACGCCATTTTAGTTCGTCGCTGACCAGTTGGTGCAAAAAAGGATCAACGTTTTTGATTTGCTTTTCATTTTTAGACTGAGTTTTATTTTGAATGCTTTTTTTGTATCTTGAACCCTCGTTTCAATTTCTCGGTGTATATTTTAGTGATTTTTTTCTTTTTTTTTTTTTAAATATTGTTTTTTTTATATAGTGGTATATATGAAAATAAGCTTTGGACACAGGAAAGCCATTTTTCTTGTTGAAGCATCTTGCAGAAAAATTGAAACTTAAGGCTTCTTTTGATAACTATTTGTAACAAATAGTGACCTCGAGTCTTGCTCAGATGTAAAATAATGCTCAGTATGTGTACTTTTTAAAACTGTCAGGATATGTCAATTTTCTTGGTATTTTTGCAGGCAACATTAGGACAAAGGCGAGAGTGATAGCTCAGAGGCCTATATTTTATTGTTCTAAAACATGACAAATGAAGCAGATATATATATTTACCCCAGCACTTGGCAGTCTTTCTTTTATTGCAATGGACCTTTGTCTTTTCTCTCTGGTAGCTAATAGTGTGGTCTTTAGCCATGTTGTTTATTCCATGCAAACATCTCTGTAACATTTTGATTTTAATGCTCTATTTTAGTATTACTTGATGAATTCCTTTTTTTTTTATTATCATGTTTTGGGTCACTGTCATCTTGGTTTAGCATTTTGCTTCCCAAGTGGTCATATTTGAACTGTTTCAACATGTTTTTTTTTTTGTTTTGTTTTTTTTGTAAGAAAAATAAAAAGGCACCATTGGCTCATTTGATCACTTGTGTGGTGGAAAGACCGGAGCTAGAAGTGCCAGATGTAACAGTCTGTGTCGTCCTTGGAGATTATTAAGCAGGTAAAACACACTGGATGTAATGTGTTTTTTAGTCTTTGTGGAAACTTCAAAAAGCTTTTTTAAAAAAATCAAGAAATTAAAACTCCAAAAGCAGACAAAGCTCGGGGCTACAGTTAAACAGTGTTATTGCAATGATAATGAAAAGGGAAACCGACATCATCTGAGTTTAAAAACATTTCAGTTGGGTAATAAGTTGATTTCAAGGGTGAGATCCGTCTTTTTTCCTGTGTCTCAGAACAGAATTTGTCAGGTGAGCACACACACACAAAAACCTCTTCAGGTAACAATTGAATTTTTGAAGTAAACAACATTTTTTGATGAAAGAGCCGAGATCAAAGACTTCTATTTATAGACAGACATGAAGCCTGTCTCATGAATGTCCTGATTTAAAGTAGAACAGCGCCATCTTTTGTTCGTGGTGGGCCAACAGAAACCAAGTGGTGGGGCAAATCAATCCCCGAGTTTATAGTGGTGTGTAAAAGATCTGACCGATGTTTCATTCTGTGCTTTCAAGTCAGTTTTCTTTATAAACCACTAAATCACCTTTCTCTAACCGCAACCTGATCCACACCCTCTATCCTTCGTCTCGACTTGGATAAAACAACAAAACTCACTTTAAATGGACAGAACAATAGCAGAATTACAATACCACGTAAATGGAAAGGTTAAGTATAATATAAGGTATCATAAAGATGCTTGTTGTTAGTTCACTTGACTGTTTCACTTCACTGTCAATATTGAAATGAGCAATATTTACACATTCACTGATTCTGGATTTCTCAATAGAGAGAAGCAGATGTGATTTAAAAATACAAGTTATCAATTTGTAACAAGATAATAAAAATTTCTTGTGAAGCAACGATGCCAAACAAGTTATTATTGACAGTGGAATATTCTTTATATGACTTAAAATATGTCTGCACGGGAACTTCTGACTTAATCCAATCAGATGGATATCTTTCAAAGTAAAAGTCTTCTTTGTACTAAATTCCCTCCTTCCATTGCCCTGGCTTTTGTTTACTTGTTGTGCTGCAGCTGATGCTTTTATTTTCTTCAGATGAACCACCAGGTGGAGGTAATGTGTCAAGATGAGACGCAATGCGCCAGCAAAGGCAGGGGAGAAAAAGATTGCTAGCTGGTACACATGCATTCTGTGTCCAAATACATATTATGTGAAATGCAGTATACAAAAATAGGAGTCCCTACTACATCCGGTCACATTTTGCATTATGCATGCTTTTCTGGCCGACAATCCTCTGCACAACAGAAGATTTGTCACATCAACTGAGGCACCAAGAGAGCCCAGCCAGAAGACAGCTCACTGGCACCTCTAAAATCGCATACTTTTTTTTTTTTTTTACTTCAAATTTCACAGAGAAGTCTGTGACGGAGGGACAGGGTTCGAGGTGCAATGTTATGACACAGTATTCTGTATTCTGTAGGGACAAAAGTAAAAATAAAAATAAGTAATTTGAAAGGCAGTTATGGATTTGAACACTGTAAATTTTAAAACATTAAAAAAATGGTCTTTTACAAATGTTTTATGAAGGAAATACATTCAACACATCTGTTAAACCATACACACAATGTGTTACACTGGAAGTAACACTGAAAGTTTAGTGTAAGAGTTTACTTTTATGGCACACTCAATTTAAATTGAGGGAAACACCTCAGGTAAATATAATAAAAACTCTAATGAACGTTGATTTTGTTCTTCTACCACAATAAATGTCACCCTGTTCTTAATGTGTATCTGCAAATCAGTCAACATGTTGTTAACTCCAAGTACGAGAACAGGCATGAATTATTTGAGAAAATTATTTAATTGGATCTCTTCATACATGATCACACAGAATAATTAATTCAGCGGAAGTCCATGTAAGAATGGACAGACAGACAAAAGTCGACCTTTAATGGAGAAGGCACTTGTTCTATTTCCTGTCAGTCCTTGTTGATGGCTTATTACCTGCACATCTGGTTCACAGCGACTTCTATCACCACACTGTAAAACTAAATCACTTGTACTTGTAGAATCCTTCTCCTGACTTTTTGCCCAATTTTCCCTCCGCGACCAACTTGTTTAGCAGTGGACTCGGGGCAAAGAGAGGGTTGTCAGGCTCCATTTGACTCCAACCTGCAATAGGAATGGAGTTTAACATTAAATATATCAGTTCAGCTTCATATTATCACAGGCTGTCAAACTTTTAAATTAAGGTAGCATCCACACGTTTTGTTTCCACATAGTTACACTCACCGTCAATAATGAACTTTGTGGTGTCTAATCCCACATAGTCTGCCAGCTCAAAGGGTCCCATGGGATAACCTGCACCGAGTTTCATGGCAATGTCAATGTCCTCTTTGGATCCGTGACCTGAGGAAGACGACGGGAAAACAAAACTGTCACCATGAAAAGCTCCAGAAGTGAATCAAATACTGGAAAATGATGATGACACATTGTTACGGACACTTTGTGTTTCTACACATTACTGGTACTCATGCAGGTATACATACCTCTCTCATGCAACCGGACGGACTCCAATAAGTAAGGAACAAGCAGGCGGTTGACAATGAATCCTGGTGTATCCTGAATAAAGACATGTTGAATGCTGCTGAGTGGGCTGTGAATTACATTACTACAACAATTTCTACTCCAAAATGAAATCCTACCTTGCAGGATACCGGCGTTTTCCCGAGAATTTTGCTGAAGTTCAGAAGGGAGTCAAAAGTCTCTTGGCTCGTTGCTGAGGTTCCAATGACCTGTGGAGGATGAATACTTGAGCGACTCTGACTCTAATGAAGTGTTTTCACTCCTGACTGTGTACATCACAGCAGCCAGAGAGACTTTATTACATTTTGTTTGTTGGAGCATATTTCAATTGTCAGTATGTATCCTTCCTCTTAAAGCTGAAAGGGAAAAAAAACAATAGCCTGGACTATTAAATCACACAAATCAAATGAGTATTCTACAACTCACTCCTGTGCACTGCTGGATGATGTAGCCCAGGTAATGTGTTAAAAGCTCGGAGGTGGTGAGCTCTGTATCCGAGAGCCATCTTTCTGAGAAATACACTTCTGACTTTGTTAATGGTAGATTAGATTGAGTTTTATACCGCTCTAATGTCTATCTGTAAATGTGAAGATACCACGAGCTTAGCTTAGCGCAGAGACTGGAAACAGGGGTGAACAGCTAGCCTGTCCAATGGTAGCAAAGTGCCCCTACCATTAACTTTAAAGTTTGTTTTTTTTGTTTTGTTTTTTTTTACCTCTACAAGCTTCATCATTGGGACTGGGTTGAAGAAGTGAAGGCCACCGAATCTGTCCAGCCTGTTGGTGGAGCTGGCGATGTCAGAGATGGGCAGGGAGGATGTGTTGCTGGCGAAGATGGTGTGTCTAAAACAGCGTGCAGAAAAACAGATGAGATGCATAACATGGACAGTGACTCATAGTAAAATTCATAATCTGGCATTCAGAACTTTCCATTTCATTGAACTTTAAGAAAACCACTGAATGTAATATGTGTCCTCTCCTCCCTCCCAGACCAGAAGCAATAAGAAAACCATTATCAGCTGTACCCTCTGGTTGCTATAAAACCTTTGCTACACTGGCTTGTGATCTAACACTTATAGCGTATAAATTGAACAGAAACAGGTTCTTACGCTGGTGCCGCCTTGTCAAGCTGACTGAAGAGATCCTGTTTAATTTTCAGATTTTCCACGATGGCCTCAATCACCAGATCTGAGCCCTGAACGACAGATACGGCGTCTGTGGAAGTCGAAACATTCTTCAGGACTTTCTGGATGAACTCTTCACCCGCCTGGAACAAGCCAGATAGAATAACTCCAATTAATGACACACATTTCACTCTTCTTAATTTAATCTGGTGATCTGCTGTGTCTCACCTCTGGTTTATCAGCATACTTCTTCTTTGCCACTCTTTTGAGGCTCCCTTCAATTCCTTTGACGGTCTTTTTAAGGATGTCCTCATTCGTGTCCACCAGCGTCACAGAGTGGCCAGTTGATGCAGCAACCTTTCAGAGAGAAATCAGTTCCATCAGCTTCTATTGGTGCCAGTCTTAACAGGCTCAAGAGGAGGAGGGATCAGTAAAGATCAAGATCTATTTCGCAAAAGAGACCTGGCAGCCGTACGAATTCGAAATCACAACATAGAAAAAGGCAACATATATCACATGATATACAAAAAAAATATCACAATAAAACAGAAGAATAGGTATTCTGACACAGACACAACAACATGCCTCTTTCACCTCACTCCTTATGATAGCCTTACATTTATTAAGGGATATAAATGTGTCTAATTCACATAAGGAAGTGGAGGCAAAACACCTGGCAAGAGGTGGTGAAACAGCTTGAACAGAAGAAAGTATTGTACAAAGATTAGAGAAACATAGTTAAGGGTAGAGCTGTAAATATTTATCGATTAGCTGTCAGCTATCAAAAGAACTGCCCACTATTTTGATAAATAATTGATTAAGGCAGGGGGAGTGGTAGCCTATAGGATAGAGAAGCAAGCTTATGACTGGAGGGTTGTCGGCTCAAATCCCCAGACCAGCAGGATAAATTTGGGTATCTGGTGGGGGGGGTGGGGGGAGCAAATGCTGAAGAGCCCTTGAGCAAGGACCTTAACCCCAGCTGCACAGTGGTGTGGTCAGGGTGTTTCTGATAAAGTTTAGCACTTTTTTTCAAAATGTTAATATTTTCCTCTCTGACACTGAATCTTTGGATTGTGATTGAAATTTTACACCATTTTTTTTGTGCCATTTTATAGACCTAAACAACTAATCAATAAATAATAATCAACATTTTTATGTATGTAAGAGCTGCAAAAACAGTTGTCATCTTGTACACTGTGAGACTGTTCACACTGAGCTTGTGGTGTAAAACTGGGAAACAGCTGAAGTCAACAATGGCAGTTTAGTGAATATGGACAGCGACACCTTGTGGCTAACTTTACTAACTGCTACAATAACCTACAGTTCATCAGAGTTGGATCATTGTCTTGTTATGTCACACCACAAGTAAACAACTGCGTTTAATGAATGACAGGTGAAATATTTCTTAGCATTACTTCCTTCTGAGGTCGATGGATGATTGTGCTTTGAGACAAACATTCACCAACAGAGAAACTATGGGCTTTAAAGGCAACTACGTGCTAAAACTTTGTAAGCTAAAACGACATGAAACACTTTGTTAGCTTCATTAAACACACACGAAACAGCGACATTTCTACTGACTGGTGTGCAAACAACAGTAGGAATAAAGTGTTTATAGTTTGAAACACACGGTCTGACTCGCAGCATGACAGCTTGCTAGCTAAAAGGAAGCTAACTGCTAGCTACTCGGCTAAAACAGGAGCGCAGGGACGTGTCGTCTCTCACCTGAGCTATTCCTGCACCCATCAGTCCTCCTCCGATCACTGTAACGTGTTTGATAACAACATTCCTCACAGCCGAGGACGAGAAGCCTCTGCAGACTTGGTGGGTGACGAAAGCCATGATGTGTGAACCTCCTGCAGGTCTTCAGGACTGAGACAGACTCGGATACACAGGAGGAAAAGTAGGAGGAAGGTCGGCGGTCACGTGACCAGGCAGACACTTGTATGACCTTTCACACACATAGTGATATAAATACTTCATGCAACATAAAGTCCTGCATTTATGTAACAAAAGTGTGCAGTATTACTGTCAGCAAACGTAATAATGCATGTGGAAGTTATATTATCATATATCAAAATATTTTGTTGATGTTATTCTGTTGCAACTGGTCGAGATGGAGCTAATGTTGGTACTTTATCTGAAACAAAGAGTGGTGAAAAGTAACTAAGTACATTTAAGTTACACGTTTACTTTCAGTACGGGCTTCTAACACTACACAGTATTTACACTACTCAAAATGAGTTAGAAATATTGGAATTTTATTGAATAAAGATGCAATTTAAATGATGATACTTAAAGGTGCACATGTGAGTGGATCAAGAGCAGTAGTTCAGTTTCACACCGGCTTTGTAGTCCAAACATAATTTTTACTCTCACTCTCACAGACAGATAACATAAAAACAGATGCAGTATGTTTGTGTCAGTAACATTTCTAGCACTGTGCCAACTGTTTCTTCCACTGCTCTGATAAAAGGCTGGTTTTATCTTATGAATTCTTCATAGCGCTACAACTTCTCCCATCCTGAAATGTCAACACTTAAAAACGAAAACACCAAAAAGAGTAAAAAATTGATCCAAAAGTAAGTATTCATGATAAATTGAGGTAATTATTACGAAGATAATCTCTTTTTATTGACAATTTGCCAATAATCTGTCTGCAAGGAAATATATAACTAATCTCTTGGGCAGAAAACTAAAATCTTTCTTTCTCTAATGCCACTATAAGGGGCAATATATAGACAGATATTTGTGTCACTTTCTGTAAATCAGTGATGTGCATCATACAAAAATAAAATGATAAAATGTCAGTGGATTATCATAACGATATGGCCTGCATGAATCATTGCTCACTTCTGCTTTAAAATCTTCTTATACTGTACTTTTGTAAAATCTAAATCTGAATACATTCTGGTATTTTTAAGTATCGTGTGTGTCCCGTCCTCTTCCAGGTCAGCATACTGGAGAGAAGGTCATGTGAGGTCATCATTCTTCACTTATATTTTACTTTGTTGTTCTGTTCTGTACACGCAACTTATAATGCCTGTCTGTCCGTCCTGTGATCCCTCCTCTGTGGATCTTCCTGAGGTGCTCTTTCATTTCCTTCCCAGCTACAAGGTTGTTTTTTTTCTGGGGAGTTTTTCCTCACTTGAATTGAGGATCTAAAAGACAGAGGATGTCATTCACTGTACAGATTGTAATGCCCACTGAGGCAACGCGATTGGGATTTTAAAATTGACCTGACTTAAAAGATATCCAGCAGGTATCTTTAATATTTATACTGTATGTGTCTCACATCTTCTGCCTTTTGCAAGATCCTTCACATCAGTGCAGCTGGTTTATAGGAAATCTGTTCAAACCAAGTCTTTCCACTTCCCCTTCATCTTCGAAGGCTCACACACACAGTGTATGGGCAGGGCGCCATTGTCAGGCCGAATCGTCCGTGCAGGGGAGGAGGAGGCGTTCCCTCTGGGAGTCTGAATTTGAAGGCCTGCAGTAAGCTGGTAACAGTCAGGAACAGCTCCATCTTGGCCAGCTGTTCACCCATGCACACCCTCTTACCTGAAGGATACAGAGAATAAATCTTTAGAGCCCAGTCAAACACGGATGATTAAAATTAATATGTAGATAAATGGTTCAGTTATTAAGCCCGTATGAGTAAGAGATGGCATACCGATCCCAAATGGTATAAAGCAGTCTTTCCTGAGCAGCTTTCCGTCACTGTCCAGGAAGCGTGTTGGGTTGAAACTGTCTGGGTCGTCCCACACAGTGGGATCTCGATGGACGGACCACAGGTTGGGCACAACAACGGTTCCTTTGGGAATAGTGTAGCCTCTGAACTCTGAAAAAGGAAATTATGAGAAATCGACCATAAGATCTTTTTTATTTAGTTGTATTATTGTCTGACACTCAGAAACTCAGAGAGACTGACTAGTTGAGCATTAACAGAGGATTAAGTGAAACACGAGGGGTCATAGGTGTTAAAGTGTACCTTCTGTTGTGGAGGCCATGTGAGGAATAGCCAGAGGAACAACTGCAGTCAATCTCTGCACCTCCATGATGGTGGCTTCGGTAAACGGCAAACTTCCCTTATCAGTGTAAGACGGGGCCCGCTGTATGCCCAGCACTTCATCAAGCTCTGTCTGGACCTTGTCTGAAATCAAAACATTAGAGGCAAAGTAAGTGCATCATTCTAACATGATTAATGAATTCCTTACTTCAGCAAACCAGCAGAAAAGAAGTGCCACTTTACCAGAAAGCGGTAGTAAAAATGCATGTTTATATGTGATAATCAATGTGGTTGTGGAGCAGTTGGAGAAGTGATTAAATGCATGATCGAGACAGACATTTTGCTGTCCTAAAACCAGGAAGTATTCAAGCTGTGGGTTCCCGCAGTGTTCCCAACTCCTATTTCACACACATTTATAAAGAAAAAAAAGGTCTGTGGTTCATATAAGCCTAAAAACATTTTGCTTTCAGTTCCACAACAAAAATTTGACCTGTCAGCATCTCTACTACACATTTCGAAGCTCTACAAAAATATGTATGTATGTTGCAATTATACAGTTTTATATTATCAAATCATTTTATATGTATTGGAATTGCATCATTGATTCAAGTGTTGATTTGTGCAAATTATCTTGTTGCAGAACATTGGATTGTGTGTGCATGTCATTAGTTGTTTTCTATTTCTTTTTCACAAGAGCATGTAAGCAGTTTAAAAAAGGATAAACTGAATGGACCTTTGCTTCTTGTACCTTGAATATCAGGGTGTAAGACCATGTACAGCAGAATCCATAAAACTGAATTAGCAGTGGTGTCAGTGCCAGCGATGAAGAGATCTCCTATTATATAAAAGAGATAATCTTCTGTAAAGCTGCTGTCCTTCTTTCCAGCAGCTTGCTGGTCCAACATCTTCATCAAGTACATGTCTGTGAGATCCCTTGGGTTCTCAGGATCCAATGTCTCTTGATGTGTTGTGATAATCCTCTTCAGAAACGCTGTGATGTCCCTTTCAACCTGCCGTAACTCCTTGAAGACCCCGAAAGGCAGGTAGTAAAGCAATGGAAAGATGTTGATGAGGACTGCAGGGCTGTTCACGCAGATCTCCAGCCCGCGCGCCATCAGGCCCACTATGGTGCGGAACTCGTGGTCTTCGTGATGGAAGCGCTGACCCAGGATCAGTGAGCAGATGACGTTTGACACGCCGTTGCTGATCAGTGGGGCCAGGTCCACACCGGTGCCACCAGACTCCTCATTCAGCCGCAGCAGCTCTGTTTTGATGATAGCCAGGCCCTGCCGGATGCAAGGCTCCAAGCTCAGCTTCCCCAGGCCGAAGTTTCGGAGGGTGGCGTGACAGAACTTGCGCTGCATTTTCCACACTGGCCCGTAGGGTGCGAAGACTATTCCTAAAATTAAGTTAAACCAGAAAGAGGAGACATATGGCTCAGGTCAGCAAAGAGAGCAGTTAGGTCGGGGTCAGTTTAGTCAGTTTTCATTATTTTCTCATAAAAACTGTAAAATATCTATTAATACACAGTTAGACTCATCAGTAGGGTACTTGTATTGTTGCTCGACGGGTAAATGTGTACATTCAGTTGGCAGTATACGCATCATCATCGCATGATGTACTGATGTGTTTGTATCATCTTTATTTATTATTATTATTATTATTAAACTATCAGAGAGGCGTTGATTCAACTTTACGGCCAGTAGGGTCACAGCAAGCAGGAACTCGTGTAGCACTGTATGGTATATAAGAAGCTACTAACCAGGGGAAATGTGAACCTATCCTTTAATATAGCTATGATCATACTGAGAGGTGTTTTTGTCCAGCCGAAGATTAATTTTTACTCACGATTAATCTGTTGATTATAGCCAAACAATTTCAAATCAAATTGTTTGGCAATTAATCGATTAATTGTTGAAGCAATCCAACTGCACCACAAACTACATCCTGTAAAATGACAATAAAGTAGAATCAACACCTTTCTAAAGTTTAAACAAAACTTATTGAAACTTTTTCACTTATAATAAGTTATTACATGACTTTTTGCATTGATTCTAGCTTGGTGCAGCCTAGCTAGTGAAGAGACAAGTAAGTGTGTTTGTTTATTGCCTCTTCCACGTTTACTCGACAGGTGCCCTTGAACGCACCTTACCTTTGCGCTTGGTCATGATGGTGATGGTAGGAACGTCGGGTCTGTCGGAGAACACCTCGGGATGGTTCGACAGAGCGTCTCTGACCACTTCGTAGCCATTAAGCACAACGACCAGCTGGCTCCCTACGAAAAGGCTGTAAACATTACCATACACGTTAGCTAGCTCTGTCAGCAAGACCACAGCGTTTTTTTCGCCGCTGTGCTCCGACTGCTGTCCAAACTTCCTCCGGATGAAAGCGGGGATGAGAAAGCCGCCAAAGTTACCGACTACCGGCCACGGTTTCGGACCCGGAGGAATATTAGCGAGGTCCCGCCGTTTCTGATAGAAACTAACTAAAACGTACACCGTGACGAACACTGTCAAAGCTACTGTTACAGTGTTTACTTGTGAGAGAACAGAGCTGCTCACATTCTCCAGCCACGACAGCGACACCATGGCGTCGGAGATAAAATAAAGTCCATCCAGTGAGCTGACATTAACCCGTTATCACCAGTTATCACGAAGTCCCCTCTAACGGCTGTTTAACGGAACGGCTCACGAACTTCCTGTGTTGTTGTGAAACGCCGTGTGTCAACGTAGCACAGTTACTGGCTCCCTATTGGTTGACAGTCCTATGACCGGCTGTGATTGGTGCACTGTGACAGTGACGCTGCCGGCCCTTTAAATGGGCTTAAAGGCAACACCTGCTGTTAGCTGCAATGCTAAATCATATGAAACAGCAACAGGCAGCTGGAGAGTTTTATTTTGAATATTGCATTTGTATCTTTCCATCTTCATATCTTATTTTTGTCTTTTCTTTCTTGTTTTGCTTTTCTATTACCAGCTATAAGGGCCTACAGTGCATTTCACTGCATATTGTACTGTATGCTCTGTGTATGTGATATATATAAGGAACACTGAACCTTGATTTATAGTTAAATCAATCACAATCACGAACTGTTTTACTGTACATAAAAGTTTAATGAAGCTTAGATCTGCTAGATTTTGAACTAATGGGCAACTGCAAGGCTAATAAACATTCTTCTATTCGTGAACAGCAGTTAAGAGAGTAAGGCACAGCCTGTGACACAAATGTAAAACCAAGGCGACAAAACTCAAAACACGGGATTGGAACTTTTAAAAATATGTTTGTGGACACACCAAATGTATATGGTCAAAAGAAATTCATTTATTTTATTAATATCAAATGTTTGCATGTGGCTCTACTTCAAATTACACACATAGATGATGACATATATGCAAGATAATGTTATCGACTATCGTGCATTAGTAAACAGTGAAACTGTAAAAAGAAAAAATCTATCTTACAGTGCTGAAAAACTAAATAACTAGCCATTCAATCCTTTCTTACTTTCTCCTATCCTTTGGTTTTTCTAATGCTACCTACTAAGAATAAAATAGTATATTTATGTATGTAGCAACTGCAACATAAAAAAAACAAAAACATCAACATTGATGACAGTCAACCCATGATTCCTTATGCAATCACGTGAGCAAGCTGACCTAACCATACACTAAATGAGGCACACTAGTCAGCTAACTACATATTATTGAAACATATAGGCCAGTTATCTGTATGATTGTCCCAAGTGTACGGACATTCACATGAGGCTCAACGGATCGTTTTGTAAGTTATTGAGCAAGAATCTCTGACGTATCCTCCACCTCAGAAACATTATATTTCCTTGTATCAAAGGAATTATTTTAGAAAAAATATATTTCCTGGGACTTTTTCTGAAAAGTTGAAGAGATCCATTAAATATATAATGTCTAAAACACCCGGCTGCACCATATAGCATAATGATGACTTTTATTGATGATTCATTTAAACAAAAAAGACACTGAAGCCTTGATATGGTTACAGTTTAATACAATGCTACAATAATGAGACTACAGCTATGAGACACACACTCGAGGCTACTAAAATGAATACAATATTAATAAAAATAATAACAATAATAATAATAATAAAAAACTCAGAAAAATAAGAGAAACAAATAAACAGAGTCGTAACGGCAGTTTTTGAACACTTTCTGACGTTAAACACACTAAGGCACCTTGTGACTTGAGCACATTGATATCATATTGAGGTAAACCCCGTCAACACATACAGTATGAAAGAGTTATGTGAGCAGATCTAAAAATAAAACAAGTCTTGCAAATACTGCAGCAAACGCTCTGTTCATGAATGAAATTCACTAGAAGCTGATACAAGTATCAGTTACAAAAACAATGACGGCTTTAGAGGACTTCATCTCATAAATAAATTACACCGACAGGAACACACAGAGACAGAATGATTATCCTTCTTGACACATTTTCGCAGAAACACTTCTTTCGTAGCTATGCATTTGGTATCATTATGTTCCTGTCCAGCAGACAAGACTGACTGAAGGAGAACCACTTCAATGGATTATCAGGCAACACTGCTGGGTATCAGGGTCACTCCTCTCGTGTGCTCTGCACCATGGAGTACTTCTTACAGGGGTTCTTAAGGCAGGCAGGAGGCCAGGTGATGGGCCAGCTGTAAGAGCACGGCACCGCGGTTTGGACGTTCCTCTCCAGGAAGTTGAACAGCGGATTCCACCAGGTGTTGGTGAGGTAGTTGTTGGGTGAGCATTTCAGAGTCTGTCAGGGAGATATAAGTTAACATTTAGAATAATATCAGCAATCATAAAAGTTTTTGGTTATACATTTCTTTCCGTACACCACCATCACTTCTTTCAGTCACAATATGACTCGTTTATGTAATTTAAAAGTTTATTTTGTTGTGATTGCATGTCAGATATTTCTATGTGGCTAATTTCTCTTTTTGAAATGTGAATTCCCTATGCTTGTTTATTGTTTTGTAATATTTGATGCTTCCTTCTTAATGGAGACGATACACAAATCTAAGATATCAAATCACCATCCTCTTTATTTAACTGCAATACTTTGAATAGAGGAACTAAAAAAACAACATCATATTCAAATAGAAATCAGCAGCCATGTGTGATTTCTTTTTAAATTTTGCATTAAACATATTAAGCATGTGGCATATGTATTTGCTTATCTAAAAGGCTCATATTATATCACCTCTTTACTAGATTGACTTTGAATCATTTATGCCATTTTAAACTTTTACTTTACACCATTGTAACGAGGGCCAGACCTTATGTGTGTTTTAAATTTAAATAAAGGCTAATTCTAAATAAATACATTCATATTTAAATTATCTTAAAAAAAACATTTTGCTTGGTATGTTGCCTTATTAACTTTGGCCAGTAGAGGGGGTAATTCACCACGTTGAAAAGCCAAATATGGCACGACATCTAGAGTATTCTGACACAGTCTAAAAATACATCTTGTACTTTCTGTAAAAACACAATTATATAGACCCTTTCTTTTAAATAGAAATGTAAGATGTGAACAAAATGCAGCCATGTATCACCAGACAGACAGTAAAGCTCTCCATGCATAATGATTAATGTGTAACAAGGTTCAAAGAGAGGGGAGCTGCCACCCAGCGCTCAGCTCTGTGTTCACACCTGTAAATTGGCCATGGTGTGGTACCACCAGAACAGGCGGGAGGTGATGAAATAGGCTACGACCACATCCACACTGTAGTGCTCGTGTGCCACCAAGATGCACACCACACCCACGGCGGCGAGCAGCCAGCACATCAGATGGTACCACCAAAACGACCGCGGCGAGTCTGGAGAGGGAGATGAAGAGACCAGAGTGTTGGCAATATTTATGACAACATCTATTTTTGTTCTGTTCCTCCATGTTTCCACTGTTAAAATAGGGCGATCTGTATAGTTTCAGTGTAATTTGCCAAGAACAGTGAGTTTACTGTTGCTGAATTGTTATACTGAGAGTTGTTTTTAATTTTTTGTCTACTTTTACTGATACTGTGGATAAAATATTGAAGACACCTCTCAGTATAACACAACATAACTCAACAGCACCTGCAACTACAGTCTTCAAAATGACCATAAAGTTGAATGAATACCTCTCTAAAGCAGTTTAAATCAAAACCGAACATTACAACCTTCATGAAGCCACAATATAGCAGCTCTGTTGTATGAGACTGCATTAGCTTTGATTTGGCGTGACTAATTAACTGGGTGTATATCCATTAGCATACAACTTTAGACAATATATAACATATCTGCAGATAATACAAATAATTTGAATGTTATCCTGTAAATCCTAATAGCGGTAACACACGTCACTTATTTGCATCCTGTAAGTACCTAGAAAGCCTGTGTATTCATATATTATTCATTCACATAAATTATTCCATACGGGAAAGCAAACAAGTGCTGCTTTGAGTACTCACACTCCTTGATGAACAGGTAGGTGAGAGTGAGCATCACGGTGTGTCCACTGTACAGGAAGTCTCCACACAAGAGATGGGAGCTTGTAATGGACAGACCCCCACCAGAGACCAGTCGCAGGATTCGCTGGATTTTCGCCTGGGAGTCTCCGTGGAGCTGAGAGAGAACAGGAAGGAAAGGAAAATAGATAAGCATATACTGAAAAAGCAACATCAGAGCTGACTAACAATTGTTTTCATGATCAATTTATTTGTTGAACATGGTTTTTAATTAATCATCATTTATTTTACAAAATATTAGAATAAAGTAAAATAAATATCCAAAATAAGTTCCTTATGCTCAACATAACTTAAATAGCTTGGTTTGTTTGACCAACAGCTCAAAAGTCAAATGAAGAAAAGCAGCAAATCTTCACATCTGAGAAGCTGCAACCAGAGAATATTTGGCATATTTGCTTGATAAATACATGAATACTAACACTAACATGAATACTAACGCTTAAAAAATACTTGGATATTCTGTCTGAGTATCACAAACACTCACATGAATATTGACACATGAATACTAACGCTAACGGCAACATAAATAATAAAGCTTAATAAATACTAAGATATTACCACTAACATGCATACTAACCAAATACGTGAATACTAATACTAACACTAGCTCTAACATGAATACTAACGCTTAATAAATACTTTGATACTAACACTCACATGAAACTGTCAATAAATACGTGAATACTAATGCTAGCTGTTAGTACTTGAATACTAATGCCTAATTGATAATCCAAACTTTTAAAGGATTAGTTCAACACTGCTTTCCTCGCAACCTTGCAACGATGACACGAATGCAGGACGTTAATGCGCTAGAAAAAAGAAATTGTCTGGCAGATGATGCCTGAAAAACTGTTGTTTTTACACTTTCTTTTTTACTTTGGATTAAACAAATTAGCTTTAAAGGTGCAAGTATGCAGATTTTGTGATCATTGGACTGACCAAGTGTTTCCAGCCTTTGTACAAAACTAAGCTAACAGTCTGTAGCTTCATACTACTTCATACTACATGAGAGTGGTGTGAATCTGAATAAGATAACCAAAGATGTCAAACCATTCCTTTAATTTTCTGTAGAGCTCTTCAACTCTAGGCAGCATAATTTGAATTGGTGATTTACATGGCTGGGAAATTGTAGTGAATAAAACAAAGATAGTCAAACGGTATCATCAGCTACACCTGATCAAATCTTTGGCTCTTGTGCTTGTTGCTGAAATTAAGGACAACTCTCTTCTTGCAAATGAAATTACTGAGGATAAATCATTTTTTAAAGGTAAATGTTCATGAGGATCTTTAAGCTTAAGCTAAAGGCTTTTATACAGAGTCCAATACATTTCAAAATCAACCACAGCTCTGTCCGACATCTGATCCTTTTGCAGCACATAACCAAGCAAACAACTGCCAGTAGCACATGTTTTTGATCAAACACTGATGCACCTCAATACTGTCAGTGTCCTGAGGCAGTAAAAAGTCAAAATGGCTTTTTTTTTTTCTTTTTTTATAGCTGCCTCACTTGCGTGGTTGTGCAAAATGACTCCCTGAGGGTGCACGAGAGTACACGGCTGAGCAACGACAGCTGATGCGCAGCTCTGATGTTCAGCATGCTACTCACCTTCGGAGCACATGTCATATGCATGCCAGGTACAGGCAGGGTGGTGATGTACATAGTGACACAGCGGTACAAGTACAGGGTGCCGATCAGGAAGAAGAACCGCCTGCTGGCTATTGACCTGCAAATGGACAATATTAAAACAGCAATTAAGTGCTACATAAAGGTATTGATCTCTTAAATGTGACGTGCTATTTATAAAGACTACAAAATACCACAGCATTACTAAATCTATTTTGTTGTTAGATTTATGTTTCTATATCTTTATTTCCACTGGCAAATCACCAAATGTGGAAGACTTATTGATAAAAAATTTAATTTAATTAAACATTTATCAGTTATCTACTCAACAGTGAGAGTCTGGTTTTGGTGTCAGCTCTAGAGACCAAACGTGCTTTCTAAACCACTCAAGTTTAACAGTTACACAGGGAAAACATCACTGAAGAAAGGAAAGAAATACAATTTCAGAGTTACAGACGAGAAGGTGGCGAAGCTCTGCAGTTCAAGACTGCGTTTCTACATTTGTAAGAGATGCATCACTGGATATTTTGTAGGAGAATTCGGACAATTACCAGCCATGTTTGTAGCAAAAAAAAAAAAAAGTGGATATTGTTAACAGGAAGTCAGAACATCTCCAGACTTGTTAGTGGCGACAAAACTGGGTGTTTTTAACAAGACCTAGGGACATCTTTAGCAGTGTTTGTAATGACCAAAACATGCATTTTGAGCCATATCATGATCTTTTCCTAACCTTAACCAAGTGGTTATTGTTGTTTATATGGTAATATATCAAATAACTATTTCTGTTTGTATCAATACATCATCAATATTGTAAATATTAACTTTCTGAGGTTGGATTTTTTTTTCCAAAACAACATGGTACACCCTTAAATGTTCTAACCTTGTGTTTGAAAATCAGCCTGGCATTAACACTACATTAAAAGATGAGGCTGCATTCTTTTTATTTATTTCTGTTGTCAACAAATCCCAAGAGAAACAATAGATACCACAAAAAAACAAAATATCTCCAGACTTATCCTTGCAGCTGACAGAGAACTTTGTGTATCATAGGTTCTTACTTGTATCTGAAGAAGAACAACTGGATCAGCCAAATGGCCAGCAGCACCATGCCATTGATCTCTGTCACTGTAAATGCCCACTTGACTCTGTCGATATAGTCAAAAAACTTATCAGGAAGAGGCGGGCTGCTTTCTTTGGGCGGGACTCTCTCGTGGACGACAGTGATGACGACTGTGGTCAGGACCAAGTTAAAACCAGCATAGAAGAAGGCGATTACGGTCTTCCACCACTCCATGGGCAGACGATTGACCTTGGACTCCGGCACAGAGATCTTCACGTAGTCGTTATGCCTCCCTATGCCTTTCCGAAAGCCCCTCTTTGTGTCCTCTGCGCCCGGGACGTGGACCGGACATGTTTTACCGCTGCTGGGCACAGCAGCACTCTCCATGCCTGGGTTCAGATTATGAGTGGCAGAGTCCCTTGCATCCACAAGCTCCTGTGATGCCATGGGTGCCTGCACTGTCCATCCACAGACACCACTCCGCTGGGTTGAGACTTTTTAGCTGCCATGAGATAGAAATAAAATAAGATAAAGATTAACTGATCCCACACTGGGGGAAATTCACTTGTTACAGCATCTCAAGAGTCTGAAGCAGAGGTAAAAAAAAAAGGTGATTCGGGTGATGGATAAATGACGCAAGATAAACACAAGACAAAATGAGAGGAAACAAAAGGTTGGACACTGACAAACTTGTTTGGAAAGCACAAGCATGCTATTATAATTTGTGAAAGATAGAAGTAAACAGGTTCTGCTTGCTTGCTTAAGAGTGCCAAATCACCATGATGAGAAACAGGGAGATGAACTATCATTTACTTTTGTTTCCACTCCTTATCCTCGGGATTAGCAAAGAAAGAGATGGAGCTTTTATTGATGCAAAGTTCTGGATCCCGCTGGCTGAAATGTCCATTTTAGACTGAAAAGCTCTTTCTGCGTTTATAGCAGACGGCTATTCTAGATGCGGTTGTATAAGTTAACACTGTGTGTTATATTTTCCTTTCCCCGGACATTCAACAGAACCACCATGACAGTTTTCTGTTTGGACGTTCAGTCAGACTCTTATTTTAGGCCTTCCAAAAGTCTTTCCGCCTCACTGCTTTGGTTTTATGATTTTGTCCTCAACCGGCTGCTTCTAAGGTCGCAGCAGTTTTCATGGTCAAACATTATCTGTTGCAGCAGAGGAATGTGCCTCCTCATTTTTTAGGAATGCAAAAGTAACTAAGCTAAATTAAACTAAACAAAACATACTGAGATTGAAGGCTCATTCTTGACCTTGGAAACAGCAGTTGGCAAAAGCAATCTGACGACCAGCATTATTTAGTAGCTGTCCTGGGTGGAGTTCGCCCAGTTGCCATGGAATTTGCAGAAAACCCTTTTTTCTGAGCACTTTAAGGACTTATTGTTAATGGTTGCATTAAAAATCTATGGCAACTGGGCAAACTCAATTAGCTGAAGAAGATAATGAGATATGATTGGAAGCTTGTGATGAGATTGTTTCATCAACAAAATAACACAGAGCTAAACTGAACTAAACTAAGCCAAGATAAGCCAAACAAAAATAAGAAGCCAAGCTAAGCTACCCTATACCAACCTAAACTGAAGTTCAGTAAAAAGCGAGCTAAACTTAAATAAACTAAAGTGATAGGGTTAGGGAAAACCCAATTTCTGTCTGAGCACTTTAAGGTCAGTCCATGACAACTGGGGAAACACCATCTGCTGAAGAAGATCATGAGTTACAACTGAAAGCTCCAGCTACTAAATTGACCTTGTGGTGAGATTGTTTTATCAACAAAACAATACAAAATAGAACTAAACCAAGCTAAGCTAAAATAAGCTAAGATAAACTAAACTTGAATAAATTAAAGTAAAATAAGCTGAGCTAAATTAAGTTAGTCTACACTGTACCAACCTCAACTATTCACCCAGACCATGGTATATAATAATATACTGGATGGATTGTTGAGCTGAAGTGAATGATTAATAATGACAGCCAGAAGAAAAACAACATTGTTGATCTCCTTTCAGTTAATGACTTGAGAGAGCACAATGACCATTTTCATTCTTTCATGTCTAAAAGGCTTCTAACAGCTCCATTAATGGATTTGAGGATACTGCTATCAGCCATGGAATGCATCATAATAAATGCCATCTGGGATACATACAAAATGTCATGTTTACTTGTAGGCAAAACCTGGCACTAGGACAAAACGATGGGATGGAAATAGAGTGTGGCTGGACACAAGAGAGCTGATGAAAGTATCAGTTTTCTCAGAATCAATTTTCGGGAAAATACTATTACAGTAGAGGTTTATAGCAGAATGCCCTGTGACTAACCCATAGCAGATTTGGCCTCTGTTATGCAACTGATGGATGGCTACAGAACACGAAACCTGACAGACGTTAAGGACGTTAAAGGGGTCATAAGGTATATTAATACTGACCAAGATGGCAAATAAGATCAACAAGAGCAGACAAACAATGTAAGCCAATTACATTGCCATGTCTCCTCTGTTGTTAGTGGGATGATGTTGCAGCTGTGTGGTTAGTTATACTGCAGGTTGTGATCTTACATGTCAACGACTGAGTCACTCTATGGCTGGTGTTTACATCATGAGTGTGAGAAATTGTGAAAGTGTCTTTTTGGTTTTTGGAATAAAACATAATTCACTTTTTTTATTTTTTACATCTCTAATATCGAACAGCTCAGCTGAACCTTGTGAATTTGAAGACGTCTGTACTTTAGATTAACATCTGAGAGACAGACTGTGGTGGCAATGTCATCTAGAGACAAATCATGCTATTGCCCCATGCAGCCCTACATTGCAAAACTACATTACCATTACAACACAACTTGTTTGATTGTTAAATTGACTTAAAAATATCTAATAAATCCTCAAAGCTGAAGGATACGATACGATACGATACGATGCGATGCGATGCGATGCGATGCGATGCGATACGATACGATACGATACGATACAATTTAGATAAGGAACAATTCGCTATGGTATGGATCGGTCCAATACAATATGATACGATATGATACGATACTATAAGATGCAAAGCCATACCATACCATACTGTATAATTTCATTCGATTCGACATAATATTGCATGCAGGAACTTTGATTTCTTTGTTCTTCTGCTTGCTTGCTTCTTCTTGTGAAAAAACCCCCAGAAGAAACGAAGAAAACGAAGGGAAAAAAATTAACTTCTTTTGCGTGCATACATAAGACCAATGTGCAGGAGTGGCTCTTAAAATGTTGAAGTTTGATTTAAAGTTGTATTTAGATTTTTTGACACATGTCCTCCATACTGAATTTACTGTCCAAAATATGATATAATATAATAATAACAGATACTTTCTGTGTTGGGGTGGACTTCTCATTAAAAGAAAAATAAACCTGGTAGTCTTAATATCCTATATCTGTTTGTATCTGCGTAACATTCAATACAAATCACATGGGAGATGTTTATTTTGTAGTGTTTGCTCTGAGACTGCACATGTGTATTGTACATGGGAGGTCAGCAGAGTGTGTCCATTAGACTAGTTTTCCACTGCTCGTCTCCTCCCTAGTGTACAGTACACAGTGTTTTCCCACCAGCCGGAGCACCCTGCACTCTAAAGGGATGGGTGGTGATGGAAAACTGGCAGAAAAACCTATTCCACATGGTCACAGGGCTGTAATGGATAACTTGGCTGCCTCTGCTCGCTCAAGCTATTTCAAGAGAAGCCACCCAGTTGCCTTGAAGGCTGTATTTTACTCCAGGGTTACCAAGGCTTTGACTCCATTTTGGGGCCTTCATAATAACATGCTACTACTGCTGTCCACTCATTTTCTTCTTCACATCATGTGGACTGTCTTCATTAAAGGGATGGTTAAAAATAAGTCACACCGAGAGGTGGCCCTGCCCTCTTGGAACTGGTGACAGTAAAGAGAGGAGATGACTGTTATAAAAGTGTACATGCTGTAAATCAAGCCTTTCAACTGCATGTTCATTTTTTGGTTCTAGTTTTGTTCTCTTACATGGTTTGCCTTATTTCAGTAACAGATCATCACAAAGTATAGTTTAAAAGTCTCACTGAGGATGCAATTGAAGTGTCTGATACAAGTCTGTTTAACGCTTTGTACACTGCTGTTTGATGCTATATGATAAAAATAAAAATATCTCCTCGATGGCTTTGTCGTTCACGCTGCTGCTATCTGGCAAAAGATACGGAAGTATCCGCTGCCATACCACCAGACAATGGAGCAGCTTTTTCGCTCAGGTTGTGAGACTCCTCAGTTCATCCTCTGCACGTCGCTATATGAAATATTTTTTGTTTTGTTTAATGAAGCCAAAAGGGCCTCGAATTTCATTCTACATCCATGGTGTTGTAAAATAACTAATAAAAGGAACCGTGAAGCTTTTCTAACTTTTAGTTCAGATTCTCTACTTGTAAAACTAACATGCAAAAGTAATCGAATTAAATTAAAAACCTTGCTTTGAAAGTTAATTAAAGCTACTACAAAGAACTTTCATTTTCAGTTTCTTTGTTTCAGTGTTGCACTGTACCACCAGATTAAAGAGCAGCTTCATTCCTCAGGCTGTGAGACTCCTCAAGTAGTCCTCAGCACTTGTTTTCATTTAATTACTTATCCAACTCCGATAAGTGGGAATTGGACCTGCTGACATGCATTGAGAATAACTATTTAATTAGACATAAATAGCCAATCTTTTTCGCTGATGGTCTATTTTGCTTATGTAGATTATAAAGAAGGGTCAGTATTAAATTGATACTGTTTCATAACCAGGTGAAAGTTCCTTGTAAGTATTTGTGAGCACTATGTAACTAGTAAGCACTATGTAACAAGTAATGAAAGTGAAAGTTCTCTTTATGCAGAAAAATAGCTCCTGAGTGCTTTGTTAAAGGACTGTAAGATCTACAGTAAGTAGTATTTAACTGTTGTATCTGGTTCAGTTGGTGGCTAATTTTAACCACTTTGTACTATAAATGAGTTTACTATGTAAGAATGCATTATACAGGCTCATCATACATTATTTGTATAGCTGCTTTATTCTTAGCTGTTAACTAAATGTACTGGAGTAAATGCAACAGTGATTTCCTTGGGATTGTGGTTTTATACCTAAGTAGAGCGCTTGAGTATTTAATTTCTACTACTGATTAGTAATAGAAGTAGAGGCAGTAATAGGTGGTAATACTAGGTCAAGAAGAAGAAGTTAAAATAATCCTGCACATTCATTTACCAGGAAACAAGCCATGATATGAATGAGTATGAGTAAATGTTTGGACCTTTGGTTTTTCCACAGTGATGTTCACTACCTGCACTGAATCCGGTGCACAAAAGTTAGTTAGTTCACTGTGGAAAGATGTTCACCAAAACACATATTCTTTGTTGACAGAACAAATAATGTCTTCATCCAGAAAAGGCAGCCAGCTTTGTGCCACAAAAGCCAAAAAAGGTCCCACTGAACATGGAGCCCAGCCACCCCTTCTTTTCTTGTCCTTTCTTTTCGAGGCACCATGACCACATGTGGGGTGGATCTGGCAGTAATGTGTGGTTCAGGACTGGGTGTCTCCTCCGCCTCACATATATTACAGGGCAGCAGTAGTCTGTCACATGTGATGTGTGCGCCGCAGCCGGTTTTGAAGTTTACTTTGGGGGTGTAGCACAGTGGCCCCCCACACACATACTGTTAGAAACCACCTTCCTTACATGAGGCTGCTGGGTGGGGCAACAGGTCATTACATCTCCTGTAATTAAGCCCTCTCATTTTCAGTCACAGCTTATGCAGAAACTGAATTATTCAAAATGGAGTTAAAGGGAAAACACAAGCACCATTTGTGTAATAGGTAATCTATGTATATTCAAAAATAGTGTTTTGCATCTAGAGCATCATATGACAACTTGCCCATTTATCCCTGTGCAACACGTGATGCTATAAATACCCTGATAATGATGTGTACAACTGACATCATCATACCATAAACACCAAGACTTCCAGCTCCTGCCAAACCGAATCAAACTTTTTTTCATGCCAATACACAATTCAAATATCGATTTTGTCTACTAGAATTCATAACACATGCATTTCTGTATCTATAAGCAAGACTGACTAAAAAGTTGAATGTCATCAGGAGTATCAAATCCATAGCATCCTGTTAAAAGACCACACATTAACGCCACAATTATCTGACAGGATGAAACGCGACATAATGCGAAGATGGGGATACAGATACACATGTTGCACGGACAGTTTCACAGCATCCTACCTGCCTTCCTCGGGCCTCCTAGTGCTTCTTCCTGCACTTGCAGTTCCTTGAATCCCTGACGCTGCTGCGCCCCGTCTGATCGCTTGCTCTGCTCAGGCTGGACTGCTACATTACACGACACTGCCGCTCGCTTTTGAGAGAGCGCTCCTCCCCGAAGCACCACACTGTACAGCCTATTCTCAGCTCCATCCATCCATCCTCTGTATGCCCAGCCTCCTCATCCTCCTCCTCCTGCTGCTGCTGCCGAGCATCCCCCTTTAATTCCGAGGAAGTGTCCTGTAATCAGCACAACCATCGCCCTGTAACTCAGCTCATTTTAAAATACGTGTTCTGGAATATCCAGCTGAAGATTTATTTTTTTTTTGTGAATAAATGTGGATTTATTCTTGAGATCAACTTGGCTATATTTGATTTTTCTTTCTTTTTTATTTTACCATTTTAAATAATTAATAAATACAATCCATCTTTTTATGGATATGCTGATTAAGCCTTAAGTCAAAACAGAGTTTTCATTTTTAAAATCATAGGTGATTAAATATCTATATATCTAAATAAGAACTGTATTTTTTTCCTATTTGCTTTGTAAGCGCTGGTCCCAGATCAGTTGAGTCATCCAGCCGGTCGCTACGCTGTGACACGACAACGAAACGGAACTGACATCAGATCAGTTTCTCACCGAACCGACCGCTGACGGACCGAATGAGGAAATGCGTCATCACGTCGCTCGTTGACGTGGCTGCTGGAGGAAGCTCTTCCCGGTTGTCGTGCCAGCCAGGCTCCTCGGCTCCTCCGGGCTCCTCCATTCACTGGGGATACCTGTGCCAAAAAAACCAAGAGATAACTCCACTAGCAAGCAAAGAGCCGGTTTACGGTTTGTCTTCTTGTGTCTTTTAAAAGAGGTAGCCGGTTGAAACAGCCGCTGACTCGCTGCCAGACATGGAGACGTACGGCAACTCCAACAAGAAGCAGAAGCTAAGCAACGCTGCTGAGAGCTGGGTGAGTTTTCTTTGGCAAACTTGTCTTAACTCAACACTTCGATTCATCAACCAACCTGTAAGCTATTGAACTGGTTATGAGTTAACAGGCTAATAGGTTAGACAGCTAGCCAATTAGCATGCTCAACAGTGTGGTGCTATACAGAACAGCTAACATTTAACGTCTTGGTTGCTAGCAGCGCCGTGACTGAAAAAGTGGCTAATCAGACAACTGCTGCTAATGCAGGTAATGAAGGGGCATCAACTGTTTGGTTAAAGCCACGCAGCTGTGATAACATTCACTCACCCTGCAGGTCCTAGGTTTCTTTTGCCGGGTAAACTACTTTTGTGTGCACATATTCATGTTTCCTTGATGGTTAAAAACATACTGTAACACTAACTGAGCTCCAGTATTTACAGTCATCCAGGATAAAAATACATCATTCATACATTCAGTGGTCCACCAACCAGCATCAGACACACACCAAGAGCTGACTCACTGTGTCATTAATTAATTAGTCGACAACAGGAGTATTAATCAGTTAATGTTTTAGTCATTCATGAAGCCTTATCACAGTAATATGTTGTGGTAACCGCGTTATGACATTTTATAAACAAAATGGCCCATTGAGAATATAATCAATAGATTCATGGATAATGGAAATAATTAGGGATGCACGATACAGCAAATTCCAAAAAACACTAAAGGGCAGCACATCTCAAATTTCCAAGCCTGGGAGGACAAAATAAAAAAAACAAATTAAAATGGACAAAGGGACATAGATTACAAATAGGCCTAACTCAATAGCATTTTTAAGCTGAATTTATTAACGGTAATTTGGTGAAACGATGAAGTTTCTCCCAATATTGGGAAATTTAAATCATCTGCTATTTATTGGTATCTGTGAAATTCTAGCTGATATAGTAGGTGGCGTTTTTTTCACCTTGAAAGTTGGTTTACGATCTGCCAATAAACACAGAGAAGAAAAAGAAGAAGGAAGAGAAGAAGCAAAAGGAGAAGAACAAGTAGCCCATTGTGCATCTGATGTCAAAATGTTGCACCTGTAATGTAGAGCCACGTAGTCTAGACTAGAGGAAGGCACCGTGATAGTAGCTTTCAGAGAGGAGGGAAAAGTCTGAGTTTTTACACGACAAAACTTATTAGATCTGTGGATACTAAATCATCACCTTTGCTAATTACACCTTGACCTTTCTTACCCTCAGGAATGCATAAACTACAGGTAGGAACTTCTTTTTAAAAAACCAAAATAACAATTTGTCTTATTGGTGTCAGTTAGAGAAGCAGGGGTTATGGGTTCTTGGTATTGGCTGAAAGAAAACCCATATTGTGCGTCCCCTAAAAATAATCATTACTTTCAGCTTTCTTAATATTCTGGGAATGTTGTCTGATGTGATCAACTTAAATTTGTTGATCTGTTCGTGTTTACTTCCTCTCTTTCAATTTGAGTTTTTCATTACTTATTTAACTGTGATTCAAGTGGGCTGAATTGACAGCAAATCTTCTTCATTTCAGGGAATGCAACGTGCAACCAATGTCACCTATCAAGCTCATCATGTCAGCCGAAACAAGCGCGGGCAGGTTGTTGGCACGAGAGGAGGGTTCAGAGGATGCACCGTGTGGCTGAGTGGTAGGTTATGAGCTGTCAGCAGCTTTGATTGACAAAAGTTCAAGAAGGTGGCCCTTCTTTACATGTATGTCATCTCATGGCATCTGTGTCATTCTGTGCCAAGGTTTGTCCGGTGCAGGGAAGACCACAGTGAGCATGGCTCTAGAGGAGTACCTGGTGTGTCACGGTATCCCCTGCTACACACTGGATGGGGACAACATTCGTCAGGGCCTGAACAAAAACCTCGGCTTCAGCCCAGAGGACCGTGAAGAGAACATTAGACGCATTGCTGAGGTGGCCCGGCTTTTTGCTGATGCTGGGCTGGTCTGCATCGCCAGCTTCATCTCTCCCTACAGCAGGGTAAGTGACTCTCCAGAGTAAGCATCAGCGGTTCAGTGAGGGAAACGGATGACGAGAGGGATAAATGTGACTGGTCCTCACTAATACTCTTGAAAATGTGTCTGTCATTCTGTTATATAGTCTTTATTGAACTATATTTAGATCAATTGAGAACCTATTGTGAATTGATTTGTTCTAGCCTGAAGGAAAATTGACTCTAATAGGCTTTACATTGCGTTTACATTACATTATTACATTAGCATTGTAAATTTGACATAAAATTTTGGAACTTGTAAATCTTGGGACGTTAGTGATGACGTTATTGATTATGTCACTGCGCGTCATCCTTATTGTACTGTAATTGATGATGCCAGTTCCAAGAATAGAAGGAAGTTGTGTTAAAGCATGATAAAATCAGGCTTTTGAAGGCAGGATTTTTGTGTTCTGGGCCTGAATTTGAAATATACCTGGGCCTTCTATTTTGAGTTATTATTTTGAAAAGTGAATTTATCGATCTTAATTTTGAATCAAGAATGACCAAAGGAAAATACGATAAAAAAATTTAACTATTTGTAGCACAGCAACTGTAATTCCTTTCCCTAATTACAATGAAGGACTCATGATTAGCATCCATGTTTTACCTTATACTTTTGTTATTGGAAGCCAATTCTGAGCTGTGGTTGCTCCCAAAGGAGCTAATTTACTGCACCCCACAATAAATGGTGTTCTCAACATTTTGTTTGCTAAAAACCAAACCTGATAGGCCTTGATTAAAGGTGCAATATGTAAAAATAGATCCAAGAGTCAAGGTCGAATTTATACTTCAGACAAATAGAAGGCAGCATATCACCATAGTAACAGCCAGCTGTTGCTAACTGTAGCTACCATTAGCTGTGCAGAGTTAGCCATGCAGCTAATGCTCCTGTTAGATGATTCTGCATGAACTGGGAGTAAACACTGGGTAGTGTTAGTATTGTTTACTATCAAACTATTACAAAGTGGCTCGGGGTTAGCTGGTTAGCATGCTAACTTCTGTAGAAATCTCTGCAACACAATACATGGATGCCTTTGACATAGAGTCAAAACTGTTTTTTTCACATTCTGTAAATAATGTCAGCTAATTTTTGAACGTTTTAAACTATAATTATTACATATTGCAACTTTAAATGCTAGCTTTCACTAACTCTTTGGCTAAATCATGTGTGTCCCTCACTGTGTATTTGGTTATTATCTGTCAGGATCGTCTCAATGCCAGGAAGATCCACGAGGCCGCAGGGCTGCCTTTCTTCGAGGTGTTTGTGGACGCTCCACTAGATGTCTGTGAGCAGAGGGATGTGAAGGGGCTGTACAAGAGGGCCCGGGCGGGGGAGATAAGAGGTAGAGTATAGTTTGATACTGTTTATGTGCAGCGCAGCAGCAGGTCCAAGGCCTGGGTCCTTGTATCTGTTATGTGATCAGGACAGTCAGGTTTCACACTTGAACTGACATACAGAGACCTCTGTTACATCTGTAAATTTTGACCTGAAAGAGACTCAGTCAAATTATAATTCTACAACAAAGAGCAAATCTATAAGTTGGAAAACTTTGCTTTTAAGGTGTAGACACATGTACAACGCACATGCTACAGTTTCATCAGTGTTACTTCTGCTGTTATCATAAATTTCCACACTTTCTGTTTGAGTTTTTGCTTACCAGATCAGATTACACAGAAATGACATGACGGTGACAATAAAACTGATGCATCACTGTTGGAGGAAGACTCTTATCACATTGTTGTAATCTTGACGCAATTTCCTGGGTTTTGTTTCATTTCTGTGGAGCAGTTTGGTTTTTGTGTGAGTCTCATTTTTGTCTTAGGTAGTTTTTTTTAATGAGAAATAATTCAGTCCCGACCTGTTCTCAGAAGCACCAGTAGTATGAATAAAACAGCTATTAATCATTGAGGTTTGTTTTAAAAGGTATTTCAAGATGGAACCTTATTAATTTTTAAAAACATTTACAGGTGCTGTTGTTTAAGCCTTTTAAAGGATCCATATTCCACATAGTGGTCATTTCAAACCCATACAGTAATGGAAATAGAAAAAGAGTAAGCTCTTCATGTTGATAAGGAGTTTTGTATATTTTTTGCTCACACTGTGTATTTAATTCTCTATATTTTCACAGGTTTCACTGGAATTGACTCAGAATATGAGAAGCCAGAGGCTCCAGAGCTGGTGCTGAAGACCGACTCCTGCAGTGTGAATGAGTGCATACAGCAGCTTATTGACTTGCTTCAGGAGAGGGTGAGGGACAGAACATTGTGCTGCAGCAAAATATGTGTATCATGTTTAGAATCAGCTGCATGTTGTTTTTATTGGCTCTGTCCTGTCTCAATAATATCCGTGTGACCTTCACAGAGACAGCTAGGGGCTTGAAGTTTAGACTTACACATAAAACTGTTGTGTTTTTCCTCTATTGGCCACTAGGGGGTAGTGAAGCCTCACATTTGAATGAATGTTCGCAGCATCTGTGTTTAATGTGTCATGTAAATCAGTATCTCTTTATTGAATAGTAAACACCTACTGATGTCTTCATTTTGTTGGATGTTTTTTATAATGATGACATTTGTAATTATTAATTTCATATTGTGCTTGTGATTCTGCAGGATATAGTTCCTGTTGATGCATCTTATGAAGTGAAAGAGCTGTACGTTCAGGAGAATAAACTGGACCTGGCTAAGGCTGACGCAGAGACTCTGCCTGCTGTTCAGATTGGGAAGGTGCTTCTAATTTTTCTTTATTATTTCAGATATATCTTATATCTTACGCTGAATTACTTTTATTGATAGCCTTTTTATATACTGTATACAGAGCAGTTATTTATCTATCCACTGATACATTTACCTATAGCCTTTTCATTTAACTTCATTTATGAGAAGTCAATATGTCACTTACTTTATGTGACTGTGTGTCTGATTCCTAGGTGGACATGCAGTGGGTGCAGGTGCTGGCTGAAGGCTGGGCCACTCCTCTGAATGGCTTTATGAGAGAGCGAGAGTATCTGCAGTGTCTTCATTTTGACTGTCTGCTGGATGGTAAGATGATTGTGTTTTTTTTTCCAGAAAAATAACATTTTAAGATTTCACTGTGAAAATCAGTGCTGCTATACTTGAGGAAAGGCACTAGATGGAGATGAGTGCTCATAAAATGGATAACTCAGAATTAGTAGTCTTTCTTTCTTTCTGTCTTTCTTTCTTTCTTTCTTTCTTTCTTTCAGTCTTTCTTTCTTTCTCTGTTTAAAACGTTTCCATCACCTGACACTTTTTTAGTTTTTGTGTTAGTTTTATCAGTTGAACCACACATGTCTGTCAGCTGTTGCATTTTGTGTTCCCCTCTGGCATTTTTTTCTTGTTTTACTTTATTCCAAAAATTAATTGATCAAATGGAGCATTACATTAGATTAACAAATACTCCCTGCATGTGTCCTACTTTAAAGCATATTTTGCACTGTTGGATGTGCTGAAAGGCTGAAATGAGGCTGCATTTTACAGCAATGATGTACAGCTTGGCTAGGTGGCAGAATGGCACAGTGATACAATCAGGAATGACTTGGATTTAGATGCAGAATTTAAAGAAGGATGATGTTGTAGTAATGCCTTGGTTTTTTTGGCACTTCATCCAAAACGAATATCACATTGGGTGTAGAGCCTCTTGGTGTAATTACAGCAATTTCTCATGCATTGTTTGAAACTCCAAGAAAAAGTCAATTTGTTTTTATTGCCCATACGACCACTCAAACCTCAGTTGTGTGTTGTTTTGCCAAGTATTTTGTTACGTACACATATAGCAAAATGAAAATGCATAAAAATAATTGAAAGTTAACATAGCCTGTATTTCATGTTGAGATCTTGACAGGTATATGTTACAACCACTCTCCTCACTGAAGGATAAAACCTTCAGATTCTTACAATGCAGAGCAAAATCACAGATGATTTAAGTTTTCTTCCCAGGAAAGACAGCTAGAGGCAGAAACTGAGCTGTCTGGACAGGACGGAGGCAAAAATATATATCGATGTGAAAAGTCTTGATTCCGCTTTTCCCGTTTGTCCGGAGGGAGAGGGACACAGAGGAAGAGGCTTCTGTATTGATTGACACCACACACCACTGTTTGTCCATTTTCACTTCCTTCCAGGGATTTGACAGTGAATGAATTGATCCCCTGCCATTTAACACTGAAACTGGTGGGGAAGCAGAAAGAGGCATGTTTAGCTAATCAAATGGTCTGCAAAAATAAACAGAGACCCAAATTCAAGCTTGTGTCTCTCTCTCGCTCGGACATTTGGCAGTCTTGTGTGTGTGTGTGTGTGTGTGTGTGTGTGTGCGCTTTATTGGAACCAGCTGTGAGCTCTACACTGTGACAGAGGGGACGAGAGGAGGGTCCAAAGGGGGAGGGCAGGGGCTGCAACGGTCGGCGTCCCCTCCTGTTTCCACTGCATTTTGATGTGATGTGATGTGAAAAGCGTGCTGGTCGAAATGTTTTCATCAACCTGGACGGTAAAATGAAGCCGCCAACATAACACTGTCACTGCACAGCTCCAAATCATAAAATGAGAAAGGGTCAAGATCCAGCTTAGCTTAAGAGGGGATTTTCCTCCTCAAGCTTCTTAAATTGCAGCCTTGAAGACTCGCTGCAGCCTGTGGTTTAGCTGTATATGCCGCGTTTAGCCTGAAGGGGTACAGCATGGAAACTTAATTAGAATGGGTGAGCTGTTTTGTTGATACCCAACCTTTGAACATTTTAACCTGCCTTTTGTAGGATGTCTGTTCTCAGTATCCCTGTGCTTTGCATTAGGGTCCTTTTACATTGTCTTTCTTGGATCGTATTCTGATATTAACGATGCCTGGTGGAGTTTTTTTAAGTCATGCAGTATTCACCTTCATGTTTGCCAGTTTGTTGTCTTCTTCACTGCTTCTTCACATCTTAGATTTTTACTGCCATCGTTTGATGATCATTGAAAAAGTTTGAAAATGGTGCCAGGACTGAGTATTGGGTTGGCCACGTGTCCATGCATGATGCAAACAAGATGGGGGGTTACTCACACACATTGCTCCATATTGACACTAGCCGTCATAAATACCATACGGTGCCTTTTAATATAGCTTAAACTGGAACAACGGATAACATAGTGATAATTGGATACGCTTCCATGTATTTCACAATGAAAGAATTAGTTAATTTTCCTTTTATATATCAGCAGAAATTCATTGGCAAAAATAAGTAATGTTGTTCCTGGTTTAAGCTTCTTCAAAGTGATCGATTATCTAAATGTTGGCATTACATAAAAATGTTCTTTGTTCTCCATTGTCCTAGGTGGTGTCATCAACCTGTCAGTGCCTGTGGTGCTGCCAGTCTCCACTGCGGATAAAGAGCGTTTAGATGGTGTGACAGCTATAGCCTTGGTCTATGAGGGCAGGCGAGTGGCCATCCTTCGCAACCCAGAGTTTTATGAACACCGCAAAGAAGAACGATGTGCTCGTCAGTGGGGCACCACCTGCAAGGACCACCCCTACATCAAGGTAAATTTCTGAGATGACAAGTTCAGGCTCACAACTTTCACAAAACTGAATTTAAAATATGGGCTTATATGTTGGAAATGCTCTTGAAAACCTAGAGCTCAGCGTTGGGGAAAGTCCAGAGCAGCATTGCAGAGCTGCAGACGGTCTGTCTCAGTGTGCTATGTGATAAACACTGCATGTGAAAGCAAACCGCCTCCCTGGATTCGGCACTGATAGAACACAGATCCGAGCTGGACTTTTCACATTGCTTATGGAAAGACTGAATAGGTGGAGGAGTGGAGCTTTTTCTCACAGTCTGTCAGGACGCCCAGTGTAATCACTTGATCTTCTCAGTCCACCCTCATTTTGCAGGTGTTATATTTGGATGCTGAGTCTCTCGCACAGCCTCCACCAAATGCGTTTGAGAATGTTCTGCACAGCTCAACAGGCTGTGGGATCACTGCCAGCTTCCACCTTTCCGCTCACCCAACCCTCCGCCAAATATACCCAGGAATTGTTTCCATCTGTCTCCTATTGACTGCTGCGGGGCTCAGGTAGACTCAGTGGCGAGATAACGTCCTGAAATGATCCTGCACACCCTGCGGAAAGTGCCATTGGCTCGTAGCCGGAAAAGAACAGAACGGTCTGGTGTCGCAGACAAAGACAGTTGTCTTTTTATAAACCCATCTGCGTGGACAGGGAGTGCAGGGTTATTTTTAAAAGTTGCTTGTCAGACTTATTTTAAATCCCATTGTTTTCAGGATTAATGCAGTTGTTAATGCACTTGTACTTTGCCAAAGGTGCAAGACAAAATTAATAGTAACCTACGTAGTATTCCCTGATTTCCCTCCCTGAGGTCAGCTCATTGGCTTATTTTAAGGTCCTGTGCTGCTAAAAATCCTGGATGGAGATTAACTTGAACACCAGCCCGCAGCTGTCTCAATATTTCAGTGCAGTTGCTAGACATTTTTAATCTTAGCAGCAGATATCTTTTTTCTCTCACCTTGTTCATGATTAAGTCTGGCTTGGTAGTGTGTTTAAAGATGCAAGAGGCTTCCAGTTTCATAAATTGGTAAAATGACTCTCCAGTGTCAACACCTGATGATGGCTCAGCACTGGCTCTAAACACACGCTGCTGAGCACTCTGTTATACCACAACTGTCATTCTTTATCCACTCTAACCTGTCACAGCCCCCCATGTGTGTGTTCAGCTTGCTGTGATTAAGGTGTCACTCATTAAAGAGTGTGTGTATGTATACATAAGTGTATGTTTTAACTCCCTGTGCCGGAGCCAGTCTGTCAACACACCTCTGCGCTGGTAGCTACAATGTTTTTTATCCTTTCCAACCCGAAACGACCTGTTCCATATTGCATGCAGTTAATCCACTGCTTCCTGTTTACCTGTCTGTCACTCAAACAGGAGCCCCCTTCATCGGAAACTTTGGTGTAGTGGCTATTTATTTATCTAGGGCCCCTTTTTCACATGTGAACTCCTGGGGCTCTTAAAATGGTTAAACAGAGCGCATGTGTACGTGTAAGCACACTCCTTTTGATATGTCCACGCAGACATTATATTTTCCATTCACTCGTGTTTGGAAAATAATGGCTGTTGATCTCTCCAAAGAATAAGGCTGTTAAGCATCTTTCATGACTCTTCTCAGGCCAGCAGGGGACTGGTTGGATTACTTGCAGTGTGGGAAACAAATCACGACAAGGTCCTGAAAACTTCTTACGAGGGAGCCAAGTGGTTATTGATCACATCACGTAGACACCTCTGCTGCGGACAGCTTCTGATTTTGATGCATTGTTTGCCAGATCATTCTGAAATCAGTCTGTTTGTAAAGTCTGGATATCAAAGAGCATTGTTGTTTTTTTCACATGATAAATTACATGTCAGTGAAATGAGTGACATCTTTTTTCATCAACTTCCAGATCATCTTTTCGCGATGCCTCCAGACTTATGGTTTCATTTGTGGCCCTTTGTTTTTAGTTCTCTCCGTCTTCTTTTATTACCCACCGAGCCTGCAGAGAATTGTCACTTTGTATCACATTAACATCGTACAGGCTAGTGTTTTCAGTAACTCAAGCTACACTCTCATAAATGCCACAAGGGGCAGGCGAAAGATGTTGCCTGAAACAATAGCAGCCTTTGCCTGGATCCAGAGCACTCCTGTGACATTATTGGATGAATCTCTTGAGGGGAAAAATTTCTCGCCAATGTGGTCATGAGCTCATCACCAGGTTATATTGTGGAACACAATCTGAGTTCGTCTCCGCTCTGTTATTGAAATTAAGGTAGTTGATGCGGCCAAGAGCAGAGGAGTCGTAACGCCAGAGTTTTGTTGACTGTTTAACGACACACAGTCTCTGATTTATGCCGTTGTATCCTCGTTACAACTGGGTTATAACTCGTGGGTTTTATTAGAATTCACGCTGGCCTGGTTCCAGCACAGTGAAGTTTTTATGGACCACAGTGTCTTAAGTCTGGATTATGTTTGAGTTGTGTTCCCTGTCATGATCACTGTGACTCCTTTTCAGATGGTGATGGAAAGTGGGGACTGGCTGGTCGGGGGGGACCTGCAGGTCCTGGACAGGATCCGCTGGAATGATGGACTGGATCAGTACCGGCTGACGCCCACTGAGCTCAAACAGAAGTTTAAAGAAATGAATGCAGGTACGGGCCAAGTACTGTCGGAGCTTGTTTATTTATTCATTTTTTCCATAAAATGGTGATGAGATCTTGAACCAAGGATTTTGTACAGAGACACTAGAGTCACATTTAGTGGTGTAATTTGCATAATGAAGCAGAAATGTAAGATGGAAATGCAGAAATAAATAAAACGGGGAAATAAATAGGGAGAAAAATGCAAAGGGAAAAAAATACAGAAATAAATGTGTAAATACATTTCCCTCGGGATCAGTGAAGTATCTGTCATTCATCTATATTTCTACCTACCTACCCACCCATCTGTCCTTCCTACCTTTCTATCCTTCCTTCCATCCACACACAGCACCACTGTCATAGGCTATGACTTCTGACATTTAACCTATCATATAGTGTTGTGGACAGGACATTGGGTGAGTTGTGATTACAGACAGAGAAAAGCAGCTACATCAGAGCCAAAGTAGAATTTCTTTTTATTGAATTTAAGCCGGACCCCTTTTCTTTCTTTTCTATTTTTTTTTATTTGCTGATCTCAAAGATGATTCAACTTTTGATTCAAAACTGTGATACAAAACAACCATGAGTTTAGTAATCTGCTGCACCCCTAGCCACAATATTGATAAACTGCTACCTTTTTTCTTAAAAAGTAGAGGACAAAGTGGATAATCCACTCTCTACAATCCTTTTCTCTTTGTTTAGTCTTTGGGATGGAAGTAAGGGAGACAGTAGGGAATTCATGGGAACGCTCTGGTGTGATTCAGTCCCTCATTGTATGTGGTTTCAGTGGTCGGGCACTTAGCTGCTTGATTATCACTGGGTACATTGTGGCCTTTTGTTTGTTTTATACAGATGTGTTCAGATGTGTTTGGTCGCAACTTAAACCCTTATTTTTCTCTCTATTTAGATGCTGTATTTGCCTTCCAGCTCCGCAACCCAGTCCACAATGGCCATGCTCTTCTGATGCAGGACACCCACAAGCGTCTCATCGAGCGGGGCTACCGCCGGCCTGTTCTGCTGCTCCACCCCCTGGGAGGTTGGACCAAGGACGATGACGTGCCGCTGCCCTGGCGAATGAAGCAGCACGCCGCTGTGCTGGAGGAGGGCGTCCTGAATCCAGACTCCACCATCGTAGCTATCTTTCCTTCACCCATGATGTACGCCGGGCCAACTGAGGTGATGATCATCAGGAATGCCGTATTTGTGGTTACATGCTTGAGGTGTATTTTACAAAAGCCTTAATGTTTTCCTCAAAACTGACACGGAACAAAAAATGTGACTGCAGCGCAGAGCGATGCCGACATATGCTGTCACATACTTGGTGTCTGCAGATTTTTGAGGGTAAAAAATGGCAGGAAAGGGAATTTATGACTGTCCTGAGGCGCTCTGTTTAGTGTTACCATGCCATACACAAAACCACCTCGTGTGACTGAGTGTAGCTGTGTAGCTGGAAATCTTTTAATCATTCACTTATGATAATGGGAAAGCTACAGCTTAAATTATTGGGTGCAGATTGGAGGCTGGTGGATGTCAGGCAGTGTATTTGTTCAGTTTGTGATTCTGAAGGGGAGGGTTACAGAGCCAGGCTGTGCTCCAGTTATTGTTCTGACCTTGTTTACCCTTTAATAAAAGCATATACTGTTGGTCTGCCCACAACTCAAATATTAAAACTACCTCTAGACTAATCTGAATATTGTACTTCCTAACAACAATACGAAGTACACAGGGAAGAATCTAATGGCACTGGTATTAGTAATTGTAGTATCTGAATATGGGCTGTGTGAATTTCTTGGTTGCTTGAGCATTTTGATAATTTTATAGTATTTAGATAGCACCTAGACCTGCTTAATAATAATTTTTAAAAATGGATGAAATATGGCACCTGTAATGTTTCTCCAGTATTTACAGTTCTTCTGTTTTTCCTTTTTTCCTTGTCCACAGGTTCAGTGGCATTGCAGAGCTCGGATGGTGGCCGGAGCCAACTTCTACATTGTGGGCCGTGACCCTGCAGGCATGCCCCACCCTGACACAGGAAAGGACCTGTACGAGCCCACTCATGGGGCTAAGGTCCTCACTATGGCTCCAGGTCTCATCACCCTGGAGATTGTACCCTTTAAAGTCGCTGCTTACAACAAGGTCAAAAGAGCAATGGACTTTTACGATCCCAAAAAGTGAGTTGTTTTTCTTGTTTCTGTTATATTAACATTTTTTAGAGCCTTTTTTTGTGTCCCATGGTATTTAAGTTTATCAGGGTCTTGGAATACAGAAATAGTTTGATTCAAAGCGGAAGTTATCACTCACACTGAAATAAAAAGCTTATTTGTAGATTTATTCCAGAGTAATACCTCTCATTTATCCCAATTAGGACCAGAATACTAAACAGACAGTACATTCTCTAAATTAGTTACTCATTAGACTTGTCTTGTTCAAACAAAACCCTTTCATCCATTTCCTTTCCTTCTTCTATCAACAGTAAAAAAATCCAAGCCAAGAATAACAGGCATTGTTTTTCTTTCCTATATGGTCCAAAGGTTTTGGGGATTAGTATGAGCTTTCTTGTTGCTCAGAAATTAAAGAGACCTGTTATTAATTAAAGTCTGTATAGGGACACTGCACATGATGACTCACAAAAATCATGCAATCTCACTGCCTGTTGTCCGGATTTAATGCAACCCCCCCAATCAGGTTATGCAACTTTAGCTGAGTTTCACCAGACTAATCAAAAAATTGGCTTTGTTTTCCATGATGCATATTTGTGATGTTGAGTACAAAGCAAATTGTTGGTCGGGAACATCTAGTACTTCTTGTGCTGCTAAAAATGGTATGTTTAAAAAATGACCGAACACTTGTTTAGTACATTGACCCTTGACGATATGTCAGAAAACAGAACGATATTTCAAAAAAACGGAACGACATTTCAGAAAACAACGATATTTCAGATGACAAACATTTCTGAAACCGCGAGAGTTTTTCGGAAAACACAGCAACACATCAATCAGAAATGTTGTTTTCTGAAAAAAATGTAAACATACATATATAATATGGTATATAATAAGTTAAAAAATTCTATAACATGCTTTGTAGTTGTATCAACACATTAAAAAAAACAACTCATTGGCCTACAATGAAACACATTTAAAACACATTTCAGAATATCATGTAAAATCTCTCCCATCATTAGATAGACTGTACTGTAATTTTTAATCGAATCTCATTGACCCAGTGACTTTATCATTCAAATTCTAACCTTAGAGAGCAAATGCAAGATGGTAACTGGGTTTACAAAGTCTGTAGTCGTCACTCACTCACTTAGATTTATGGCATTCCATTCTCTCATGCACACTGACAGCGCCTTGCCAGATTTCAGGAGGAATATGGATGCTTATCCTAATCACCAGCAAAACCCCTCAGTCTTCCTGTAAAGTGTAATGGCTCACATCACAAGCAAGCTGTTTCTAATTTGACACTGTATAAAAATGTTCTCGGAAGAATTTGCCTGGAGCTCTTTCACCTCACGCCATGTGAACTGTTGGGTCTTCTTCCCAGTTTCTCTTTGCTTCAGAGTAACATGACTTGCCCTTTTTATATAAGAGCAATTAGATATTTTACTTCATAAACAGCAGGACTTTGACCCTCTCTGAGTGTAATTTCATGTAAGATGAGTGTAAATGTCTGCTGACAAGATGTCTAAAACTGTCTTGATTATCCCTGACAGTAATAGAGGAGGCTAGTGAAGATGTGATGAACTTGTGCCAGCACTGCGCTCAGCTCCTGTCGTGGATGACGGCTCGACTTGGCTGCTTGCTTCAAACAAAGTTGTTCATATCTTTTCTGAACGAGGGGAACTTAACGTGCAGCAAGGAGCCATCTGTCATAGAGAAAGAGGACATAGTAGACACAAGAATGTTTGAAAGTTTAAATCTACAATCTGATTATCAGAAGAGGGGCTTCCTGACAGTATTTAATTTGAAGCATGGGATAGCAACCAGATGTTTGACAGTAGTGTGTGATACCCTGAAGTGATATTACAGTTTTTATTTATACATCTAAACCAGCGTTAAGGGTTTCATTTGATAAAGTAGTCCCATTAATGTTGGTTTGTTTTTAACATATCAATTTACAGGTATATTATATCAGGCTGTGTTGTATTGAATAGCAATTGGTTAGTAGTACTAACCCATCTATGGGTAGAAAGTGGCATGAAAATTTGAATTCCAGGCACTCAAGTTGATCGTTTAGAGCAAAGAACCTCTAACAGATGTGTGCTCATTCATTATAAAACCACACAACGTATCACAATTTTCCCTTTTTTTTTTTTTTACATTTATTTCTTTCCTCCACCACCAAAAGTTCTCCAGTTATCAGCTGTTTCTTCATCGTAAATTAATTATCGGAGATGGTTGTTGTTGGTTGTATCATCTCTAGTAGAGCCTAAGTCGTCTCGAAGGCTTAATTGTTTGTTTTTTTAACCCTTTAAATTGGACTTGTATTTACATGCAATATTAGAAAGATTTTACTTCAAGACAGGGGCGGACTCGGGATGTTTGAGGGGCAGGGGCAGAAAAAAATAAAAAGCACACCACATATATGCAGGGGGGCACAAGCGCACAGAAAGTTGGGATATATTTATAGTGAAGAGAGGGCACCGGCTTTATTTTGAACACAAGGGTATCTTAAAATGACCACAGAGAAAATTCAGTTTCAGCCATGTATGTGAAAACATCCTGCTAGTTTCAAACTCTACAAACACCTCATTTTACAGAGTGAAGCTCAAATATTCAATTCTAGGAGTAAGAAGAAAAACACATTTTTGTCTTTAAACACAGGCATATCAATTATACTTGTCCTCCAACACACTGATTTTGAAGAATTCCTAAATGTTGAAAGGCAGCTGGACTGACCTTGCTTTTCAAACACCATTGCAGTGGCGTGCTAGAGCTTACTGGATTGTCACAGTATCTCTCCAGCCACAGAGCGATTTGGGAGGAATTATGAATGAATCAGCTGCCAGAAATGTCAGAACAGAGCACTCATCATGTCTTATTTCACTGGGTTGGATGTAGAGATGTCTTGAGCCGGTCCTAAGTATCTGGACCGATCCGGGCATATTTTTAAATTATCCGTATAGATCAGAAGTGGAATGTGCAATGTTGTAACAGCTTGGTTTTGGTTTCAAATTGTGTTTGCAGAAATGCTAACAGGCCTGCTCCTACGCATTGATGCACTTGATACCAGGGCAGCAGGGAGTTATTGTTGACTCATTTCCTGTGCTGTTGATATGCATCTTCTCATTGATTTTACTCAAAACTCTATTCTCTCCTTGTTTTTTTTTTTTAGCCATCAAGATTACGATTTCATCTCAGGCACACGTATGAGGAAGATGGCCCGCGAGGGAGAGAATCCTCCTGATGGCTTCATGGCACCAAAGGCTTGGGCTGTGCTGAAAGAATACTATAAGTCACTGGAGAAGGCCTAAAGGTTGAGTCTTACATGAAAAAAACATGGAAACACATTGGTTTCTACTGATGTTTTAAATGACGAATGTGGGGGACCACTCATCTACTATCAAAAACCACACTGACTTCTTCCTGTGCCACTTGTACACTCACTCTCAGTTGTTTTTTAGTCCTATCACATTTGTGTTTTAACTCTATGTACATTAAATAAAGTAGGTAAGATCAAAAAAATGTTCACAGTAGATGTTTGTGTTACTCACTAACTTTATAACTGTATATTCTGACGACTGGTTACAAACATATTATGTAAAAAAGAAAAGGATCAAAACTGATAATGACCTGTATTGACAGTACTGTTGACCAGTACTTAAATAGGCGCGGATGGATGTTCAGTATTCGTGATGTCCAAATTGAAAAAGTTACTGCACCTGCTAGAGTTCACCTAACTCACCCAAACAAGTCGCTCTGTACTGTACGTTTGCAAGTGACAGTGGTAATCGCTCAGAATTTGGTGTACACAAGTATTTGATGTAAAAGTTGAGTGCCTTGGTCTGCAGAAAGTGAATTCACATGTCTTGTTTGAATTAGGACACACAGACACCACCTGCTTCTTGTCTCACTTGTGTTAAGGTTACACTGAATAGGTCCATACATTTTTTTATAGGGATATGAGACCCTAACCTTCCTTAACTCCTAGGAAAAAACTTTTAACTTTTTTTTTAGTCATATTTAGTCTATTTATTCTCTCCTAACCTTTCTCTTTTTTTAACTGTGATGTGCATGTAGTTTTGGTGCTCGTCTCTCAACTGTTGATATTTTGTTACGTTTTCATTTTTTCTGTTCATCGGTTGCTAATATTTTCCATGTGGTAAATCATTTTTAAGAGTTGGCCTGTATAAACAGATGGTTGATGGTTACCATCATGGGATCAGATTTGTAATCTTCCTTGTCCAATAAACCATTTTTAGCAAAAAAGAATTTGTTTACTTTTCCTTTCTGTAATCTTTGGATTTGTAGCACTCAGTGCCTGGTATACGTTTTCTTTTTTGGTTTTTTTTGCAGCACACCAAAGAGTTTAAAATGCATAACATATTCTCAACTTAATTTTAAGTGACAGCACTGAATTACATGTATTTTAGAAACTAACCTACACTGATGAGATGTCATCACTTTTTAGCTGCTTGTGACATCTCAATAGCTCTAGATCTTTTCATGTCTTTCTGACCAACCTGTTTCAAGTGCATCTTGTCGTATATATGAACAATGCACTCTTCAACATGTAATTTCTTAGAAAGTACTGATTTCTGTTGGAACCTTTGTGACCTCCCAGTTGGTCAATCAGCTGTATATTGAATGAGACAGACCCTCTAGTGACCCTAATCAGACTCAGACACACACGCACGCTGTATACAAAGAGCTGCAGCTGGCTCCCAGATGCAGCGGCGCAGTGAAAGTGGAACATACAGGGTTAAATCCAGACAGAGAAGAGTGGCTCTGTCAGAAATACCCTGGATACTTCATCTAATCCAACTCTAAGATGTAATGAAGAGGCCTGCCAGCAGCAATTTTTTTCTACTTTTCACCAGATCTTGTTCATTCTCAAATGGTAATCAAGCTGGGTCGTCAGTGCAACTTCAAAAGAAGAGCTCACACAAAATGATCAAATGATTCTGGAGAGGTCCCCTTATGATTTTTGTTTCTCTTGCAACTGTCTGGAGATCAGTGTTCTCTGTGTAATGCAGGTGTCTGTTACTACGTGTATCATAATCTCCTGATGTTATCTTACTTGAGCCGTGTATTTTTAGCTCTGGGTCCTTTTTCACACTTGTTCATGCCATAATCAGATCTTGCTTCTAAACTTTTTATCCCTCTGAGAGTGTTGCTACAGTGTGGCACGCTGCCAGAGAAAAAGGTTGAAGGTGCCAGAAGAATTTGCAGTCGTCTGACTACTGTTTACACAATGTATGCCTTCACTCACCTGCACCACTTCATTCCAACTATTGTACAGCTGAATTCAGACAGTCATAAACAGCATTTGTTCACAGGAAATGAAACTGGAGGATGTTTTTTCTCATGGTCCTAAGCTCAATGCCAAACATTATTGTTTGCAACTACAGTATATCAAACATGTTGAATGTTACCTCGTTGAAAATATGTTATTAGAAGAAATAGATTCAGTTTATACAGTGTAAGATTTATAAATGAACAATATGCTCATTTCTGTGTTTCTGGGGAGCACTAGGTAATTTATGTATGTACTAAAACATCTTTATTGTTTCAATACGACACTACAATTCTTGAATGTAACTCTTCCTGTGAATCATTCATAACTGATTCATAAACATAAGCCCTGACAAATTAACAACAATGCCTTACCCCACAATATTAAAGACAGATTCCTGAATACATCCCTTTATCTGGATCCACACCAAAAATTAATGGGGTCTGTTCTTTGCTCACACCCATCTTCTATTCCATGTGTCTTGGAAATCTGCACCAACTAACCAACCAACCAACCAACCCATCAACCAACTGAACAACCAAACAACCCTCCAATCAACTGACTCACTAACCAACCAACCCATCAACCAAACCTCCAATCAACCAACCAACCAACCAACCAACCAACCAACCAACCAACCCACTTACCAACCAACCCATCAACAAACCCAACAAACAACCCACCAGCCAAACCTCCAACCAACTTGGCTTTATTGCAAGAGCCATTGTAAAGTATGTAAATGTCCCTAGTGTAGCCTTTCACCTCCATACTTATAGAACTGTACATGCATGCAGCATTGTACATGCAATGACATCATAGTTGTCCCATCCCATACCTCTTACATGGACTCCAGCTGCATTTATCTCCAATTTCCTTCCATCTGGTTTGAGTTCCATTCAAAGCCAGTCGTGATAAATACAGGCTTTAGTTTGCAAAACGCAATGCAGGACATGGTTAAAATTCAAGGAAAACTGTCCCTCAGTGATGCTCTGAGGTGTGTGCAGGGCAGAGTCAGTGCTCATCAGCAGTAACGATTTTGTTTGATCATCTGGACTGTCATGATGGCAGTGGAAAGAGCTATCCTTTTATTATGGACTCCAGTAAAAACTCATATGTGTTTTATGAGGTTCTGACATATGGCTCACACACTGTACTGTACTCAAATGTACTGTTCATTTACAGAGGAAATTCAGTCTCTGGCTCAAGATTTAAATGTATCAAAAATGCATCAACAGAATATTGAATATTTATTTGGTTCCCATCTGGTACATGTAAATGAATCATGCCCCAATTTAAACCATAAAGACATTTCACTTGAGGTTTGATTTCATTTCATCATACCCTGTCCACACATATTCTTCACTTTTCTGCTCCCAAATTATGAGACATATGGAAATATATTTAACAAAACATTTGATATACGATCATATCATCATTTTCTGACTTACAGTAACATATGTTGTGCTTACTGACTTTCATTATTCTAAAATGGATCAAATGGATCATGTACAATGGTTCAAACTTAATATCAATGGTTAAATATCATATGCTCAGGTTGCAATGGTCAGGAAGCCCATAGTCCAGACACATCAATGTCAGACAAACACTTCATAAGTCCTTTGATGTTTATGTACGTGATGGTAGCCAGAGAATAACCACAAATCCTTAGTCATGCCACCATATATGTTCCTCACACAGGCCTTTGATATAGGATTCAGGAGACACTCATTACTACAAGATTACCAGAGCCTGATAAATCCTTCTGCTTTATGATTCTCTTGTCAACGCACCATGTCAGATTGAGGCTAGACAGCATCAGGAATATTACCTCAAGAGCCAGAGGCTCAGCATAAAGAGATCCTGTGAAGGGAGACAATCATGCATCAAATGATGGTTCGTGAGTACATCAAAGGAAAGCATCTGTTTCACAACCTTGGAGAGCTCTGGAAAAGAAGAATCCAGGTCTTATACATCAGATGTACTGTCAGACACAAAAGGTGGGCTGTCAGCCCATAGCATCCTCCACAGCCTGTATGACCCTCCTCAGTGAAGGTCCCACCTACAGAACAGGATGCAACAACTAAGACAGAGGAAACAGTATATCTGTACCTGTCATCAACAAAGAGAACAGACAGCTACGCACAGTTTCAGCAGATGTAAATTACAGAGGGCTAATGTAAAGATACATTTTAATTGATTGATGATTATTTTTGGTGTCTTTGTTACCACAAGGAAGTGATGATTGAAACAAATGATGAAACTTGGTGCCAGGGAGCCAGAACTGAAGTGATGTGAACCAGCTGTAAATGTGAAATGTGACATTATTTATATTATATTATTATTATATTACTGCATCATTCCAGTGTGGCTGAAGTACGTACTTATCAAACTGGAAACATGTAAATGGAAAACAGTAGGGGGCCTGGGATTGAACCTTGAGGAACTCCACAATTACTGATGTTGAAGAAGAAGAGGAGGACAGAGAATTTCATACTATACAAAGAATCAGAGACACTAATTAAAGGTCATATTGATGACATGATTATCAGAATTATGTCAGAATTAGAAGCAGCCAATCAAACATGTATGGTCTATATACTGTATCTGTATATGCACACATGTATAAGCAAGCAATTGTAGACTCTTTTGGTCAGCTTTTTTTGACAATACCAATTCTATTTTGCAACTGAAAATCTACTTATATTGATTGGGGATTGTTTCATGTGATACCAAAACAATTATTTCAACATTAAAAAAATCTCCCTCCAGTTTTTTATATCCAAAAGCTTTATTGTTGTCTGCATTTACAGTCGAAGGAGAAGTCTTTTAAGCACACAAAAACAGAACAAAATCAGAAACGATGCCTTAAAATATATGTCATTGCAATGGATCTGTTTTCTGTGACAGAGCAGCTCAGGTAAACGTAAGGACACAGTCGCACATTGATTGATGGTTGATAAAGAGCAGATTCCCTTTGAAGGCTTTGTCATAACACAGCAATAAATATTCTTTCAGGGTCATTTCTCTATTTCTGTGTGCAGACATTTCAATCTGTGTCCCAAATCCATTACTGTGAAGCATTTCAAGGTTTTGTCTCTTGATTGTGTTACAGGCTGTCATCTTGGTAACTCTGGTTTACATCATTGCGACAGATTGTTTAACTTTTAACAAACACTGGATCAGATTTGATTGGATTGAATATTGGAGTAACTTCATGTTTTGCTGTAGTTGCTTTTTGGATAGATTTTAAATTGACTAAAACTCTGTCATGCATGTCTGCTTGAATCGTTTTTATTTAGTTAGTCATGCCAATTCATATTACAAATTCATTGGTTTATTGAAGCTGGACAGTTTTTAACAAGCAGCATGACTCTGCTGTATCTTTTTAACAGATTTCCTACAATATGTGTGTTTACAAGTGCAATTCAATGGAAGAAGTAGAGCACTTCTGGCATGAAACACCACGCTCAGCAGATCACATTGTGGGCTACAGGAATGTTTGATTGCAGCAGAGCATATCTCAATTTGAGACTGCAAAATCCTCACATGTTGCCAGAGAGTTTAACCCTGAACACTGCCAGGTGTACACGGCAGAAGAGCCAGAGGTTTGACAGCTATCATGCCTTTGTGAGAAATATGATGAGGCTGTAATGTCTCAAAGTAAATGAAATTTGGGAAAGACACAGCACAAATTGACCACAGACACTTTGATCAAAAGCTGTGGACCACATTGTCATTGCTTAGTAAACACCTGGCATGAAAGCAAGAATGATCTGAAGCAACAAAATGCAGTATCCAGTACTAGAGCAGGTTTAATTGCTGTTATATTAATAACATTTTAATATTTAATAACTTTCTTGACTAATTACTGGACCAACTTGCATTTAAAGAAATGATAAAGATATGATTCTGCATTAAAATGTCTAAATACAACTTGACCTTTGATATACATTTTGTTGAGTTGCGGATTTAAATGATCCCAAACGTTTCCAACGATGTTCAAACTGTAGAGAGAAAGCTGTAATTTTATTCAAGGTAATGGTGCGTTTCATTTGGTTGCCAGTCGCTATCACTTCTGGAAGGAAGCAACATTTTTCAACTTGCACTGATGGGTCATTTGTGTTAAATTCCCCCAAACAGCCAGATTACTTCACTGTTCATTAGCCATAAGATAGCAAGCAACGGCAGGCACTGAGGGTGCACGTGTTTGAATTCGGGTTAACCTCTTACTGAACTCTGCACTTTGTTTCTCTCTCTTATTTTTCCCCATTTCCTTTCCTACACTCCCCTCCAGCTTTAGTTTGCTGTAAATACTATAGTAAATATCACCCAACAATTAAGGTCACCTCGACGGGTCGCTGCTGCAGTCAGGTTGATAAATGGGAATGAAGACAGATCCACTTTTTAATCCCAAAAATTAAAAAGTAATCTCGGAGCTCTTCTGGATCAGAGCAGAATTCAATGTGACTCTGGGTGGTTATTCCTCCAGAAGGTTGGGCTCTGCACCTAGCTCACTCCTCCAGAGCTGGCCAACTCTGAGCAGCTCAGCGACAGCTCTTCCCGCCCACTCCATCCGGCTCTACCCGTACAACAAACATGTTGATCGAGAGAGACCCCATATTGTGTGTTCAACATTATACAATCTTAGGCAAAGATGTATATAACAGCATATTCTTCCAGGGTCACGGGTGAAGAAACAATTTATACTCATAATTCTAGCAATCATATCAGTAACAAATGGATTTTAACGACAGTATAGATGATCCCAGAACTCACGCTGCTACTTCGAGTGTAGCTGTTGGTTTTGGTCGTTAAACACACCTTTAAGATGATCCGGTGTTGGACAGTCAGCTATTAGAAGCTCAGTGAGAAGATATCCCTTCATAACGCTTCACATCCACATGACATTAGGACTCAGATGTCACCATGAAGGCAGTCCAGCTTTGTATTCAGTGATCGGACTGCAGTGAAGGTTTGCCTGACAGGAGGAGAGTTTGGATGAACTATTGCTTTACCGTTTCATCTTGTGCATCAAAACATTCATTTCACATAGCACACAGGCAAATACCAGCCACACAATAAAGAAAGCTTAATTATAACGTTGAGATAATTATTTTTCCTGATTCATGTGGGCGATGGCAAACTTAAAATAACCTCCCTATTTCAGGAGGAGAGAGATAAAATGATGCATGCAGTTGTTTTTATCCTTTTGAAAATAAGTGAGATGCACAATGGTATTCAGATGTACTCGACTACAGCTGAACTGTCTGGTGCATGGCAGCATCTGGACATGGAAATCAGTGCATGTTTTCCCGAAAGCCTGCAGGGAGGGCTGCACCTCCTACCCAGCAGGGCTTACAGAGTATGAGAGATATGCCTACTTTAATTTATACAGCAGCTTGTTCCAAAAGGTTTATGAACAAATCAAATAATAAAAAGCTAATAAATAAGCGGAGAAACTAACAAACAAATTGATCCAAAAAGACATTAGATTTATTAGATTAAATAGACGTAGGGCGAGACAGAGGGGCATGAGGAGGTCAGACCACTATAGGTGAATTAAAGCTGCGGTGCCCGTAATATAAAGTTATATGTCCAATTGTTTACCATATAAAAAGCCATTTAATTAAACTACATTTTTTTAGCGTACATTACATGATTCAGCACTAAATACATTTCTTCTGGCAGGATATAAAGTCAAGCATCACACTATGCCGAGTCAGCTGAATGCCGGTCTGCCACCCATCACGTCTCAGTTTGCTGATCTGGCAGCCAGTTTAAGGCTTTCCTGCAGTCACTCTGTGTGCAGATGTTTGCTTGTTGTCGCCCCTGCTGCTGTTCTGCACTTCAGCATCCACCTGCTTCTGTTTTCCTCAGCTGCAAACACTGTTTATTGCTAGATTTACATGCTCTATGTTGTTTATGATGTTATGTATTCCATCTTTTTATGCCGTATCGTCACAAAAGTGGGCATACTGGCAGGTATATATAGTATGTGTCTGTATATTGCCATCTCCATTTTGGAATATTCGATTATATCTTTACCAGTCTTTTGCATGAAACTGAAAATAATCCCCTGCATTTATTAACTTACCATCAAATCATATATCTAATGCATATCAGCTATTGATTAAACACCTCTTGTTCTGACTGTAAACTTTATCATGTGGTATCATGTTGGGATCAGAGTAAAAATAGTGCTAAAGTCCAGCCAAGTGCTGATTCTCAACTTGTAATTGGATTTGTTCAGCTAGTGGTGCTGCTGGAAATGTATTACTTTTAGCTGGTAGCACTTTACTAGAGACACAAAATAAACTAATAAAGACACTAGTTCAACTATCTGTCATAAGTCACACAGAATGGGAACCAAACGCAAGAAACCCAACAGGCGAACTGACGAAGACAGCAGGGAGCACACATGCACAAGGGCTGATTAACTAATAAGACACCGGTGAGCACAGAAGAAGGACGGGAAATCACACAAAGGGAGGAAATGAAAAGCAAAACATGAAACATGGAGGGAAGAACTTCAAAATAAAACAGGAAATAACAAAACCACAAAATCAAGGAAATTAAGGTCATAAATTGTCTGTAATTGACAGATTACCTTCAATATGCAGAGGGTTTGTTTACGGCTGACTGAAAAATTGTCACGCACACTATGTCTGCCATAAAACTTCCAATAGCATGTATTTGTCTGTTTAAGCCAATAATAAACAAGAGAGACCAGGCTATCACTAGTTCTGTTCATTACATTACCTTCACGTTATGTTAGCTAGCTACAGGCATTGACACCACTTCGTTTTTGTCAGTCGTTAGTTCTAACTGAGTGTAATTTACACTGAAAGACTTGAAGCAGCAGCCATGCAGCACTATGCAAAAAAAACACAATGGCTGTGGGTTCTTCGCATGGTGAGCAGGCACCATTCATTCAAGTCGGCGGATGACATACTGGTACGTTAGTCTTCATAAATTGTCTCTCTTTTTTGACATTCTTTTGGGCTTGCAGAGAAAGTGAGAGCGAGCCAGTGAACACAATACCACAACATTACCACCACCCTGAAACTGAAATGGAATTCAGCCGTCAATTTCATTAGTCACACCTGTGTGTTCTGCGAAACAACTTGCCAACTCCCTCATATCCTCGCTTGACTTGTCATAACACAGATCAGTACCCGAATTTCTGGTGAAATATTTCTTTATCATACACTATGTGAGGGCTGGTTTACATAATCCAGCATCCATATGTTGTTGACTCCTACCATGTTCTTTGGATCATAAATCAGAGGCTGCAGTTCACTCCGAGTTCATGAGGTCGGCTCATACACGAAGACATAATGAGCACCTGTGATTGACTTACAGCCGCTTTTGCCTGAAAAAAAGTGTGGTGATGCGGTTTCAGCCGCTCCCTGGCACAGCTCGCTCAGGCAATCTCAAGTTCCCCCATATCATCAGATGTACTGCTATCCGATGCCGCGATTGTATTTGTCTTGGACATTGTTCTAGCTTTGATCATAAATTGCAGTAATTACTCTGCGCCTTATCCTTCCCTCTGGAAACAATGCGTGGAACAGGAGAAGCCGGCGCGTACACAAGAGCAGACACAGAGGCCTACAGTACGTGGGAGCACCGGTGAGAGGATAAATAGCCTGATTAAATGCAGCCTTTATGTTTTTCCATTCACAATGCGCTTCGCAGCTCAGCTACCAGTGTGCAGCCACTTAGCAGCGGGTCACTTAAGTCCGGATGTGCTAACGAAACAGGGTGTTCTGTAATTGAACCAGATCTCTTTCTGCCTTCCCTTTCCTTTCATCCTTACATCTCGAAGCACAAATAAATAAATGAGCAGAACCTGAGCCGTGACTACAGGGAATTGTTCATTATGGACTCTGGAAAACAGCAGCAATCAGGACTAACAACAGGCTGTGTGACTCATTTTGGTCCCTGAATAGTACAGGGGCCACACAATTAACCCCCCACTTGCCACACGGCCTTTCATCTACTTCACGCAAAAATGATGTCCTTTGTAGCCTCCCCTCAACAGGAAACAAACATGTTTGAATTCCAAGTGCTGCGTGCATACCGTGATAAAATTTTGTAATTATAATTCCTGTCATACAGCACTGTAACTTCCTGGAATATCATGAACCTCGGTCTCTGGGAATTAAACAGGCCGTGGTGGAACCTCAGTGTGGTTATCCAAAAATATGGTGACAGAAATGCCAGAAATTCTCTATTTATAACCATAAAACCTTTAATGATGTGAGATCTAACCCCACCAGTGAGGAAGAGATTTTAAGAGAGCTGATCATCCTCTGTGCTACAGTTTCCTCTTTGAACATCAGACAGATCTTAACGCGTAACACTGAACTTTATCAGGATATGTATGTTCATACATTTTTGTCCGTTATATTTAAAATCACATTTACTCTGTGAGCCAGCAACATACGACCTTTAACCCCCAATTCCCAAAAAATTGGGACGCTGTAGAAAACATTAAGCAGAATCCTCTTTGTCATACACTCAATCTAAAACAGTACAAAGATACTATATTTAATGTTATACCTCATCAAGAGCGATACAGCTGAAAGCTCTAGATTAGCTACTCAACGGGCCTTGAGGTGAGACTGTTTCATCAACTTGTTTTAACAGCTGAAGACAAACTGATTAAAAACAGTAGATGTACATGACTCAGAGGAGGATGAGGGCTGATTCATGCTGAGAACTCCACATATTTCTCACTCACCCACTACAAAGCCACAAGCTGATCTAATGTCAAAAACATGACTGGGATTCGAACATTGTTACTGGGATTTGAGCCAAAAGTCAGGAATGGTAATCTAGGGAATGTCATACTCTGAGGAATTTAAAACCAAATTCCATGTGCATTAGTTTGAGATAAAATGTTCAATGTGTACTCAGGACTGAACAGCAGTTTTGGACTTTTGCTGTATCTAATAAAGTTTACGGGAAGTCCAAACCCTGACTGAAAGCGACGCTTCAAAATAAAACCAGCCAGCACCTCTAAAAAAGCTTATTCTAATGGAAAACAAGGCTGAATGTGATTTCAGAATGAGCTCCAGCCGTGCAGTGAATTGTGCAACACTTGAGCTCTGCTGATTTCCACAACATTTCTTATTGGAAAACATCCTCAGTACACAGCGAGGGAAATATGCACACACCAACAGTATCAAATGTGTATCCCGAGGGAGGTCATTACTTTATGATGTGGTATGTTCAGATGCCAACGTGTAATGATCCACCTCAAGAGGTTTGTTCACTGTCTTCTGCAAGTGAACACTGCTGTTCAACATAAATACTCTTGACATTTCCAGGGCCGGGATTAAACGTTGTTCACACAGATGACTTCTGCCTTTTGCCTGATACCACATGAGTATACTGAAGAGGAAAATCAGCTCAGAGCAAAGCTTTACAATGTTTAATTTTGTCATCATTTTGTCTCCATTTTAGACAAAAAATTGCATCATTTTGTAAGTTTAAGGAAATGTCAATATATTTTTATTCTTTTTCTTTGTGATTACGAAAATGCTAATGGAGGGACTGCAGATGAAAATTATTTTTAAGTTAACAGTGATAACATTTCTGTTGAATGTCGCTTGCTCGTACCATATCCATCCTCGAACTCGGCCTTCATTGTGATTTCGAGTTCCCTCATCTTGAAGTCAATGGGTTTTTTTCAATGGGTTTTCAGTTTAACACCTCACCACGTCATAAAATCTGTGGTTATCACAAACTGAAGAGATTTTAATGTTTTGTCCTACGATATAAAATGCATCAGTAAGTACCCCACATTTGATTTATGAAGTGTTTACGGATCTATAAAAAAAAGTGGTTGCTAAGTGGCTCAATTTCAGAGGTTGTCAGGGGCGTTAAACGTCATCACGCCACACACAGAGACTCATCTACTCACGAGTCTGTCTTTATAGTCAGACTTTAGTTGCAAACTATTCTAACTCTAACTTTACAACTTGTTAATTGATTGATTTATAGTGTGTGTAGTATAGCGTCGTAAGATTCATTTACGCTTCAAAAATCATAAAAGTGGTGTTCATGTGTGAAGATTATCTTGCAAAACTTGTAAGTATCATAAACTTATGTTTGCCACAGAGCTTATTTTCTGCAATAATCCAAAATTCCATACAAAAAAAACCCATAGGCTTTTTGCTGAGGGAACCAGAGCAATGCTACCTTCTGGGCTAGCCTACAAAAATCTGTCATCTCTACAGTCAGACAGACCAGATAAAAACAATACTAGCTGCACTAGAGTCAATGTAATTGACTGGAACTGTGTTACAGTGATCTGCAAGTTAAAACAAATGTGGGACATGCAGGGGCAAAAAGTGAGGGGAAAAAGGCCCCTTCCTAATCCCTACCTCCCTAGACCCTGCCCCCTTGATGGGACTATACCCATCTTTGAAGACGAACAAGTAAATCCAAATTTGTACACCTTTTTTAGCTCAGTTGTGGTCTCCACCAACTCCTGAGGGAAATATACGGTTCTTCCGCAGCTAAATGCTCCACTACATTCTTCTGTCACTTTGTCTGCTGTTTCGTGTGAGGCAGGTAGGGTACAGTTCCAGTATTTGCTGGATTCAGCTGCCTGCTGGGGCCAAAAGCGATGATGTTGAGAAGATCAATCAAAACAGTACAGTTGTGGGTGGGAAAAATAGTTCAATGAGCTGAAAGACGCTAAAATGGTCCATTGAGACAAGGAAGACGGCAGGGCCGGGTGATTTATCTCTGTGGGTCACTTTGACCCATAACTTTTCATATTACATGTTATCATTTGACCCATTGCTGGAATAAAAAACATGCTTTAAAACTGTGCTGTAAATATGAAATATTGTCACCAAAAGCTTGAACAACAATGTTCAAATGTAACTGCGTCTAAAAGACTTTCACTTCTCACCGTATGCCAACATGTTAAACTCCTTGCATGAAACTGATCCAAGCTCAGTCTAAATGCTGTGTTTTTCCATATTCTCTGTGGTTTCTGAAAATCAAACAAAGGCTCTTGTAATAAACTGCACTCAGATTAATTTAGCTGTACATCAAGGTGAAGTTAATGCCTAGAAATGTAATTTTGTTTACTGTTCCCTGTAAAGTCAAGCATTTATCGAGCTCAGTGTGGTTGCAGTTTTTTGCCTGAGGCTCAGTTTGCTCTTTGAGTTTTGTTCCAGCCTGAACCTCAACATTATAATATTATCCTGCATTAGCCTGAGGATAAGGACCTCCAGTAGATGAACACCCTGTCTGCTGGCGTTCAAGTACTGTAAGTACACATAAGCAGTATTATCATACAGAGTGTAAACAGATAAAAAAAAAAAAGAGTTCAGAGTTTGTGATTCTTTCCCAGGAAAAGAGTTTGTTATTTACTGTAACCTTCTATTCAAAAAGCTTCTTGTTTTGCCTACACTGTTTCCACTACACTTCCACTGGGCCCATTTTCTGGCACAATTCTGACCGAAGCAGTGTTCAGTCTTGTCTCATATTCAAGACAGATATTCAGGTGATGTCTCATGATATTGTATCTGGGTAATAATGGGGTTTAACTGTAATAGATAATGTTCATACTTTAAAATCACTGCATGAGTCATGTGAGGGCAACACAATGAACATACAGTGCGGTAAAAGTCATCCAGCTCATCCGGCTATTATGTATTTTACATTCATTTATATAGAAAATTGTATGATTACTATTATTATTACTTTTTGTCTTAAAGGTGTAAATTATAAAATACAGCCAGAATTCAAAAGGTAACTCCAAAAACAAAGGGGGCAGGATATCAACAGAGTAACCAACAACTGCTTCTCTTTGCTAGCTATCCTTGGCAGTAGTTAGCTACCTTTAGCTAATTAGCTCGTTGCTCTTTTATCCGTTGAGCCAGTGGCCCTAGAGTGTGCTTGGGAGTCATCTTGGCCGACAGGATTTGACTCCCTGAGAGTGAACACAGCTGGACACCGAACTAGAACCAAACACAGCCACCTCCGTTCGAAGACAGGATGGAGGTGATTTACAGCAGCTCTGACCAAGACTACGACCTCAGAGACCTCAAGACACGGCATCGTACTCAGTGAATTGAACTCAACATGCTGGAGTTATCTTGCAATCCATCTTCAAAAAAGCCATCGGTTGCAAGATGAACATGAAGTAGGCCTACACTGTGAATACTTTTTATGCCCAGAGACTAATGTTAATGGAGCAAAGCAGTAATCAGTTGTAACAAATGAAACCAGCTGACCAACACACACCACATCAATGAAAAACTTTAATAAATCCCATGGTGAACGAAATAACTCTGCTTTACCTCAAATACCCTGTGCCTGTTCAAAGTCTTGTACCATGATGGCTCCAGCTAGAGTTACTGGTGCAGGGGGGAGGCTATCCTCACAACACCAGTGAATGGTTTGGACTGAAAATACTGCCCCATTTTTTTATTCATTCAATCAAGACTCGGCCTATGAAAAATCGATTCAGAATTGAATTGCACACCTAAGAAACGATTCGGGAGATTGCTAAAGATTCACCCCCCAAAAGCACCTTTTCCAAAATGTCTAACTATCACCTTAAGGGTTTACCAGCCATGATCTTAAGATGTTGATGTTGATGATTTTTCTGTCAACTGAGCAAACTTCAGTCACTGATATGTGCTGGAAAGCAATGGCAAAAGCATGCAGGGGATGTCGAGTTAAGAGTTTTCTTTTATTAAATACGAATTTGTGCTACATACACAGCAGCTCAACCCATTGGCATCAACTGCAGACAAGATATCAAATCTAACCACCAAGTCCAAATACAGCCAATGTTTTGATCTGTTGCTGCTTTATTTCTACTTTGTTATTAAAGCAGGATTAATGTTAAAACCCAACCATAAACATACACTGACACAAATCACATGGATTGAAAGTGGAAATCTATGATAAATGATGTGCTCAATGTGAAGACATTCAGTGAGCAGTAACTACTCACTACTGACGAAATTACAGTGATTCCACTGTTGTTGTTGACAAGTTATTGTCCAAAATGTCAGCTCTTCATAAACTAAGTATAATAGATTCCTTTTAAACCCATGACAATGCATCTTTGAGTTAAACCAGTCGGATTTTGAAGGACTCAGAACATTTCTCCATCCCAAATGTGCTGTTTAAACCTCTAAATTGATGGAAAAACATGATGAGTTATGAGGATAAAGCCTGCCAGCAACATGCAATATCACACACGAAGAAACATCTTTCCGTTCACAAAAAACTCAGCTCTTTGATGTTGGTCCAGAGACAAGTTTTTGGTGTGTGTGGTGAGCTGTTTCCTCATATTTGGGTCTTTTGCATTTCCTGCATTTGACCAGCACTCGGCTAAACTGTACCGCTGTGGAGGAAATTTACTTTACTGATTTATTTATGACCAAACATTCGCTCAGATGAGGAGAATTGATCCAAACGGAGTAGTTTACAGCTCTAATCCTATCAGGATTAAAAAAAGGCAAATGAAACTTGCTGCATTGTTTAAACTTTCAACATTAACAAATGATTTATTATAAATAATTAAAAATTCGTCTCAGCCAGTTTGAGTCGAGTTAATCCAATAAACAAAAGCAGCAGAGGGGACCTACTCGCATTGCAGATGTGTGGAGGGAAGCAGGGTGCTACAAACCAATCCTGGATTGAACTACATTAATATTTTGATGGCATAACCACTTATTCCTGGAAATGTATGTAAAATGATCCTAAAAAGCCTATCCCAGTCTAGCCCAAAGTAAATTCAAAGCTGTTGTTGAACCGTTTGGAGTACATGCATGGCTTTGGGCTCTTTTAAAAGGTTATAAACTGATTTTTTCCCCCAAGCTGCCAGAAGCTCTGTTTGAATGCAAACATAATCTTGCAGATGACCTGTAACTGCCCCTGTTGGCTTAGATAATACAACGTGTCATATAGTCTTAAATTATTCAAATTAGATAACAGTGTCACTGAAAATTAACATTTAACACATGTTTTTCTAAGGAAATATCCAGGCACCTGGCAAAAAAATGCCATTTTGTGACCTCAAAATACCCTTGCTTGAGAGTTACAGCAGCTACAACTCATTAAAGTTCCTTATTTCCTTATTTACATTAACACTGTATGCATATAAAACAAGTGTTTTGGTGATAAACCGGCTATTCAACAGCCTATTCAAAGAGCAAAGCATATAAAACTACACAAACGTACGTAATTTCCAAGTTAAGGGCTTTAAAAGCTAATATAAACTTAATATTACTGGATTTGAAATCTCATTGGCTACACGATGCATCAATCATCTGAATGCTGGCGTGTAAGCGGCTCAGGAGAGAGGAAAAAGAAGAGCGAGTGGGTCAGTTGTCTACATTATCACTCATTAGATGTTGTAGGCTCTAGGGCGGGCATATAAGCTCATATCTGCTCAAATGAGATGTCAATCAAACAGCTGCCATCTCAGTATCTCCAGTGTCGAGGGACAACAAAAGTCTTTTTACAGATAAAATTAATAAGCATCTGCAATCGCTGTTTTTTGGGGGGGCATTTTGTCACCATTTATACATGGAAAACTGTGCTTTGGACTAAATATGTTATTGAAATGGATCTAGTGGACATTTGGGAATAATAGCAGGCAGTTTTTGTTGGAGTTACTGCATTACTGAAACATCCAGACACTTTATTTTGTCAACTATGACTTTATAGTTGGCAAAACTTTGTACATGCTAGTTTGTAAGCTTGTGAGTTTGTTAATTGTGCCTGATGTGGTTTTGTCTTGTAATGGTTTGCATGAATAGAATAATAACAGTAATCTAAGCTTTCTAACAATGTTTGACACAACCATACACTCAAATTAAGGTGTTGGCCTATTTGTTTAGCTGTGTTTGTGTTGTTTGACGGAGTAGCCGCTGAGTTTTAACACATTATTAAATAAAAATTTTAGATTATTGCTTATATGGATTGAGACAATCTCAGTTTAGCTTTTCTGATGGTCTGACTGACTTCAGTGTTGGATCCCTCCCGGTTACGCAAAAGAAAACCCTTCTTGGAAAAGGTATTTCAGATCCTGCCGCCACTGTTTACAAGACATCAAACTCCTTTGCAGTCACCGGCTCATGAGATGAACTCTCTGTAACATCCTCAACAAAACACATCATCTCCTCTTGTAATTACTGTGCGTGATGTTTATACATCAGCTCGGCAGTCTGCTTCAACTGGCGAGCTTTGTAGGCTCATCGAAATCTGTCTCTGGGACACAGGATTGGTGACTCTGGTATTTTGTAACATATATTTTACATACGTCAGTTTAATTCAGCTAAGTGGTTTCTAATTGTTTCTAAGGAGTGACCCATTTCTTATCCACTTTAACTTCTCCATTTTAGTCTCACAGTCCAAGACAATTTTTGCTGGAGGGTTTCATGTAATAGGTGAACGGTTCCAATTTCACATGGCCTGGAGCTATTATGTCATAAAACAAAAACTTCTGGGAAATGTTTTGAGTGTCATTTACATGCAAGAAAGAGGACGTTTTGTTCCTCGCTGTCGCCTGAGGAATGGATCCTCTCGTTGAGCCGTGGTTTTCCTCACTGACCACAGACACTTTGTTCACTTTCTCAAGGCAGAATTCCAACCAACGTCCACGGCATCCGCACGGTGACTGAGGAACAAAACATGCCCAATATGCAACACATCTGCCCCCAACAACTCCCCGGAGAGGCGATGGGTCAACACGCCTCTGAGAAATTCCCAAGACCCCCTCAGCACTCGAGCGTTGTCAAAACCACCATGACAAATGTGGTTCTGCACCACAATTAGGGCCGACTGAAATGTTACTGAATATTGCAGAACACTAGTCCATGACATGCCCTCTGAAAATGAGAATTTAAATCGACTTTCTTTGACTGGGCTGTGTTGCTCTCGCTGCCAACCCAACCATTGCCGTTTAATTTGGTTTGACTCTGTGCTTTTTAGAGTCTTTCTAATGTTTTCGAGACAGTCAGCGTAAATCAATGCTCTTTTCAAGTAGCAGACCTCCACGAAGTCTAACATCTGCTATGTAAATATGCTTGCCCCACACAGCTCTGCCTCACATCACTCATCATGTTGTGGTGTCATCTCATGCACCCGCAGAAGCTGTCTTATATAATTTTAACCAACCTTGCATACTGCAGCATCACTTGTCCACCGCCAGCATCGAGGTCAACCTTCAGGTCTTTTACACTTTATTGCTCTTCTACGTGAGAGTGGCTGAGCGCCTGGCATCCATTACAGCACATATTGGATTCACACACATACAAAGACTGAGAGATAAACACACTGAATCACAGAGTTTGTATAGTCATAGTTGCCATACCTTCCCTGCAGGCACGTGGATCTTATTTGTAAAGCCGGAGTCAACAGCCCTTTTCATCTTTCATCTCATGTTTAACTTTTTCGTTCGGCCTTTTTGCCAGTGACACATTGTTTGAAACCGGTGGCGTTGCTGGAAGCAGCAAGTGCTTTGGCTTTGATTTTCACAAGTGAAAACAGAAACCTCGCTGCACACAGTTTGTGCACAGAGTCTTTCAGAAACTTAAAGGAACATTCTTGTATTTTTCAACCTAGGTCTTATTCTCATAACTGTTGCCATTCTAACTATTGGTTTTGCTTGCAGATGTGAAATATCTGCTCTAGGTAAGAGGAAGAGTAAATTGTCAAAAACAATGGCTGTAATTCTGAACCGCCCACTGCATACTACCAACAAACGCAGACTGGAGCACATACTAAACACTGCTTTTCATAGTAGCATGCAGTATACAACTGTTACACTGATTTATTTTGCAGTATGTTAGGCTGGACAGGTGGAAGTAAATAATAGCATGCTTAATGGCAAACTTCCACTACTTGTGAAGCCTTTGTTCTCTAAAGAACAAGAAGTTATAAATGTGGATTTTCATGCTTTTAACACCTATAGAGATGACACCGGTCTGACAATTCACTTTACTTCACTACAAACGTGAGTTCAAGCTGGTATTTTTGTCAGTGTAAATGCCCACCCTAGTAAATGGTAAATGGATTTGAATCTCTATAGCACTTTTCCAGCCTCAAAACGCTTTACAGCACATTCAGACACACATTCATACTCTGATAGCAGAGGCTGCCATGCAAGGCGCCAACCTGCTCATCAGAAGCAATTTGGGGGTTCAGTAGCTTGGCCAAGGATACTGCGACATGCAGCCCGCGGAGCTGGGGAATCGTTTCAGCGACCTTCCGATCAGTCGTAGCCTTGCAGTTGTAGCCCAGCTAGTTTAGTCATAGTTGAACATTTCCCTCTTCACAATAGCTGCATAATTTCAGTAAATACATTAAAATGTAAAGTAATGACAGAATAATAGGCGTCTCCGCTTGACAAGTTGGAGGAAAAACTTTCAAACGCTATAATTTTTCGTAAAAGTGCCAATATTCAACATAGAAACAGTTGATTTGGAGCCTCAAAAATTTCTAAGAAATGAATTTAGTGATGAACTGACATCCGAAAATTGTTAAAAACTGGCGGTTTTGAATACAGCCAATGTATCTTATGAGGGCAAGCAACCTGAGCATTCTCAAGCTTTTAAAATAAACTTCCATTTTGCATAAATAATGAGTCTGTCCTTAAGGATGCAGAAATCTGCCCTGCAGATTAGTTATTGTAGCTAACCGCAAAGGGATTTACCCCTCGGGAAACTTGCTAACCACACTAACTGCCTATTTATCTGCACACGTTTATTTTATTTTTATTAAGACATGTGTGTGGCGGCTGGTCTCTGGATGTGTCCTAGCTGCACAAGTAGTGGCAAACGAGAGAATGTTTACAAGCAAATTCAAGGAGAAGGGGTTGATTATTTTCAAACCGGAGTTGCAAAGGGCCAAAGATGCGGAGTGAAGTCAAATGGAAGAGGAGAGACAAAGAATTGAGGCAGAAAGGCCCACAAGACTTAAGAAACTGGCGGTGTCCCTGTGGTCACTGCCGACTGATGAGAAAAACTTTGATACAAAGAGAAAGACCTGAAAAAATAAAGGAAAAAATGCAAGAAAATAGCCCTCGATGAAGTAAGTGTAAGCCCTCACCAACAAGCAAACAATGTCAGAATGATGTAGAAGCCACTTCCATCATTCATGAAAGCCTGTAATTTTTATTCCTACCAACAGTTAAGCATCTGTGAATGTTGTTCGGTCAGCGATGGCTCTTCTGAAGCTTGTGGTTAATGCTGCACAAGTAGGAAAATACATGAAGCTGTCCACCATCAAGTCCCCCTGTCTCCAGGCTGGTGTGTCTTCTCTGGTTATAGCTGAGCGCTGCCTGTTGGAGGATGAGCAGAGGAAAAGGATGCAACGCACGTCAGATGTACTGTAAACAGCCGCGCTGGTCAGTCTGGCACAAAGGAACCAGTGATTATATATTGTAAGTGGAGAAGATGCACCTCGCCACATGGTCATAAAGCATCGTTTCTGAGTGATGAGCTCATGGACTGACAAGATAAGCCCTGAGCTAATTGAATGGGTGGCTCAGAAACAACACTGCTGTCCCTTATTTTCCTCGTCTTCCCCGGAAATGTCTTGGAGTGCTTAGGGTACAGTAATCGGTCGTGGACACATGAAAGGAAGCTTTGCTTGAAAGATGCTCTTTCAAAATGTGCCAGGTTTGACTTATCTCTGTTAGCGCATACAAATTGCTTCAGTTTAACTTCGCTGTAGAGAAATTGGAAACATACCACAGGAATGTGCTTCATCTTTGTTTCACCTTTGAAGGGTTTTTTTCGTGGGACAAAGACAAAACAAGCTTTACCAGGTCAAAGTTAACACCTGGAGACATCTGGTCCCATCACATCAAACCAATAAAAAGAGCAAGAACCAGGACAGATGACAGTAATAAAAAACACACAGGCATTTTTTTCTCACTTGTTCTCTGATGTATAGCTGTATGACACGCTGCTGCAGTTAGAAGGTGTCCAGAGGTTGTCCAGGGGGTTAAGCCCTGCGTCTCTGGGATATTGCTGATGCTAGAAGGGTGAAAGGTTGTGACAATTTGAGAGGCCCACTGCTGGAGAGAAATTCCAGTAGGATTATTTAATAAGAAGAAGTGGGTGTCCAGAGACACAACAGTCCTTCAGGAAGGGCATAATTCACAGCAGCATCACTGCTCATACAGTATGGGGCTTCAGTCACCAGGCTCAGAAACCCAGAGACAACAGTTTTGTCTCCTAAAAACAGATAACAGTTTCACTTTGTTATGTTGAAAATATTATTTGTCATGTGGAGGGAAGCAATCCTGGACTGCAACAGCGTTCCTACACTCAACATCTCCCTTTTGATTTACTACAACCTCTTATTTTTAAAATGTTGACCATCACTTCTATTGTTAATGAAAACATGATGCTTACCAGGTTAACTGCTGAGATCTCAGAACTCAAAAGGCTCAGTTTTGGTTTACCTCCAAAAAAAAGTTTGCTGGTAAAATACAGGTCCACGCCTTACTGTGTGAAATGGACTTCGTCAAATCGGGATAGAATTTTCTGCCAGACTTTACTATATACAGTTAATTTTGAGTGCAGTGTAGTTATGATCCAAATAGAAAAAAAATATCCACGCAGTGACATGCCACCAACTTCTATCATCTTGTCAGGTTACACAAAGGGGACCCAAACGCAGACACACAGGCAAACAACAAAAAGCAGAAAATCCAAAAGCCAAATATGTAGCAGCAAAAGGAAGATAACCAAACAGGAGAAATCCAAGCAACAAAAGTACAAACCAAAAATAAGGCAATGACTAACGGACCCAAAAGCTGGAAACACACATTGGGAAAATAGGACAGGGAGACACAGGAACACATGGGCGAAGCAGAACAGATGGACTGACAAAGACAAGGGAGGGAAGACAAGGACCTAAATACACAAGGAGTGATTAACTAATCTAACACAGGTGAGGAGTGAAAAGGGCAGAAAAACAGACAAAGGGAGGGAATGAAAAGCAAAACATGACACACACAAACACACAGGAAAATAACAAAGCCAAAAACTCAAACTGCGACACATCTATTTGTGCCACTCATGTTCTGAAAATGCAGAAAAAAACACCTTTGACTATAACAATGGCACTTTTTTTGTCAAACTTGCAACTTTTTCATGTGTTGATGTATTCTGTGTAATTTCTTGCTGTTTTACAGTTAGTTTGTCTAAAGTCACGGGTCATAGGAGACGTAACATTGTGAATATTTGGTCCTGAATTTCTTACAGAAATCCAACGCAAGCAGTCTTTGGTTCCCAGAGTGTGACCGCTGTTATGATTGACGACCAAAGAATTCCCCAAGTTTCTCTCCTGGCTGTCATTTTTTCGTGTCTGGGACAGCCTAAAATCACACTTTATATGAGTGTTTGGATAAAGTGTTTATTATCGTCTGGCTGCTTCTTTGCCCCATCAGATTTTATTGTGGTGATGTAGCTGTGTGCTCAGCAATTACTCTTATCCTAACTAACAGAGAGGATGACCAAAGCTACGTCAGAAAAGTTCCAAGTTGTAATAAACTGACATTATTCTTCGACAATATTTGGTAACAAGCCTGAGATACATTCTCTGGCTGCCCTGAGTGGGAATAACAAGGTCCGCAGCATGTCAGGACTTGATGATACTTAGTGATTTAAGACTGACGCACCTAAAACGTGCAAGGGTGTTATTGAGATGGCCGGATACTGTGGCCACAATAAATGTGTGCTTAATTGTTTGCTGTGTGGATGAGTGGTTGTTTGGTGTTGACTGAATGCTGGCAGATAGTTTGTCCATCTCTGACCAAGAAGCCTGGATGTCCAGAGATGCTCTCTTAATGACTGGGAAGGTCAGAGTTTGGGTTTTGACTCAACAATATCTTCACACTTGTCCAAACCAGAAATATTCCAACGCTGACCAACACATCTGCGTGACCTATGACTGAACTGGAAAACATTTGAAAGGAAACAGGGAAGTCACAGATGTTTGTGGTAATGTGGTGGGCGGTGGAACTGGGTGTATTGATTTGAAATGTGACAGAGACACAACCCACGTAGGAAATGATTATTTAGCATTTTTTAGCACGATTAATACGCAGCACATATACTCAACAAAGGCGAGAAGTGGGCTTTTGATGAAAAGATACCCAGGTTGATTCCCTAAACCTGTAAGCATAAATCTGGTAGGGTGAAAACTGAAAGAGCACTTGCTGCTCCGTTCACAGCAGCTACTCAGTGACTAACAGATAGGACTGTGTTTGTACTGGTCAGGTTCCAGGTGGATGACCACAGATCGCGTGTTGATTGGAAACGGATCCTGGCGAAGCTCCTCGGACCTCACATCTCATAAAAAAGATTTAGAAGGGATACAAGGACAGTCAGACTTTATCTGAATGGACTTGGGGATGATTAAGGTGGAGGTATGCTTGAAATGATCAACAACGAGCACAGGACATGGAGCTAATACAATATTCTTTTCATATAAGATAGATGTTAAAGATTCCCATGATTCTTTGTGTCATCAGCAGTTGTAGGCTCACAGGGCAACAGCAACATCTTTGAACCGTCTTCTTAACCTCGCATATACCACATATAAGTTTAACAGGAAATGGGTAAAGTTGACCCAAGATTGCTCAAGTGTTATTGGAGCACAGTGCGAAAAGGGCGGGACTTAGAAAGGGTCATTTCTGACTTCAGAAATATATGATGGAGTGGTTTCTGGAGCTGTTTGACCATCACAATCAAAAGACACATTATTCTTCACCTGTAATGATTATGATGTACCACGTGAAGAACTTAGCTCTGAATGACTATGAGGTGATGAAATATATTGAAAGACCTTCAACCTGCAGGTGAAAAAGTGAATTAGGCATTTTTGAGAAAAAAAACAAACTTATAACAATCACTGAATAAATGAAGGCTAAATGTTAACTGAGATGGATTACAACACTCAAGTTTCATGAGCCTGATGATAGGTCTTCTTACTGTGTGAAAGTTGGGGTGACAGTGGGAAAATTACATCAAGAAATCCCAAAAATGCACGCATTTGAAAATGGTAAGCAAAAATGTAGAGTACATATGATTTGCGGTTACGGAGCTAATTGCAACCACACTGGTATGGTCCATATTGTCCAACACCGCTGCAATGTAAAGATGTTATCTGCACTAAACATCGAGTGCATACAGAGAAGGATTTAGCTTTAAATACCAAATAAGAATCTACATAAGACCTCCTCATGAATGGTATGCGTTACATAAATCTACAGTCCATTAAAAATCAACCAGGCAGCGAATACCCTGGATTTTCATAGGTTTACAGCGCTGGATGGAGTCGGTGTTCACTAATGTGCAGGGATAAAAAGATCTGAGAGGGAATTACACTGATAGAAACCTGGGCTTGAAATGTACAAAGAGGTCCACCTCTGTGCCTTTCCTGTGCACCGACATCACAGGTTTGGGGACAATGGAGCATTGTGTGGCGGTCATTTAATCCAGTACTACGCAGTAACACTGATAGCGAGCGATCACAGAAAAATGATGTCACCACAGCTGCTTGCAGGAAAAACAAAGACGAACCTTTAGGATGGGCAGAGCTTAAGTCAGATTAAAGCCAGGAGGGGACTCATAGCTTGAGGAGCCCCAAATAACACGCAGACATTGATTACAGTACATGGCCGTGTTGGGTGACTTTCCCAGGAGGTACATCCCCTGTCAGGGTTCAAAAGTATTTTGAGCATTCATATCTGCAGTGTTAAATTTAAATGCTTCTGAATCCCTCATCAAATTGTTTATTATCCAGGCTTAGCTTCCAACGGTTTCAAGTACAGAATAAGCAAACCTCAAAGACTGACAGTGACAGTTGTCCCATTATGTAGTACTATCTATCTTTTTATCTGGATTGATTGCAGTTGATTCAGATCACCTGTGTGCAGGGTGTAGAGACTGGCTCCTAATTAATGAGTGAGAGCAGCTTGAAGCGTACCCCTCCCTGCCAATCAGGGCGTGACGACGCCCTTTTGTGAAGGTATAAGAGAGGTGAGGATGGGCTCCTGGGTCAGTCTGTTCTCTGTTGGACTCTGTCCTTGACACCCTGATGACCTCATCTGAACAGGTCATCAGTCAGAAACTCACTGGAAAGTTGAGCTGTTTCTCAATACCCAGTACGCCAAGTTTGAACTTTTGAACTCCCGGGGGACGGGAGGACAGTCCGCTCCGCTCCTCGGCCATTGCTATCACGAAATGCATTCTGGGATACGTAACTTCCCAAAGTCCACACAAGTCTCCACCGATGCATTCTCGATGAAATGGGCGGGGCTGGAACACATCCGGGGTATTCGACCGTACTTGGCCAGATGCGAACTTTGAATTGGAACAGTACTTGGTCCGGCCTTGATGACGTTTCTCAAGTCCACAAGAACAGAAGTACAGAGAAGAACGCATATTGAGAAACGGCTTTGCTGACAAACTGCTGGGGGGGTACTTGGCAGGTGATTGGATGAATCTTTGGCTAATTTCAACCAATCAGATCAACAGAAGGATAGTGCTACCAGCAGAGCCAGTTGGTAAATCAATCTCTCACTGAAGCCATTTGAGGAGTGAAAACATCTTTTTCATCGAGAAAAGTCCTCAGTTAATCCACCTCATTCCTCGCTCCCAGGACCCTGCGTGAAGTATGGGCGTGACTTCCGGCACATCCTGTCACTTTACTAGAATCAGCATTTCCCATGGTAACAGGACGCCAATTAAGGGTTACTTGGAGTGATTGGTACGGTAGTTTCGAGGAGCACTGGAAGTGTCACCTGTAATTGTTTCCCCAATGAGCTCCCCAGAAAACTCATGGATATTCTCCACTTCTGATATAACTGACGCTATAGCAAACGAACAGTTGCTTTTCTTGCTGGTTGTCGGATCTAAACCACGCCCGTAGCTGCAAGCATTCCTCATAGGACACTGATTAGTCTGAACCACTGTGGTTAAGTCACATACGCACAGCTTGAAGCCTAGCAAGATGGATTTGCCATCTCAAGCATCCTTACAAATAGCAGCTTTAATTTAACTTCAAACTATACCTGTTGATCCGACTTGCTTTGCTCAGATTCTGTAAAAACCTGGCTACAACATGTCTGTGTACAGCTTTTCCACCTACGCAGCACACTGTGCAACTCTTGTTATAAAATGAGTTAACTTGCTGACACAGCTGGTGGCTACAGTACCTGAAAACACTGTAAGCACACAAACAGGTCTGCGAGTTACAGGCCCAAAAATTGTACAATTTTGTAATCACCGCAGACATTTTTAAGCAGCACTTTAGGGTAAACTCGCCGTGTTCATTGCCTGAGCCAGACATAGCATGTATACCACCGGGCTCACATGCATCTGGCCAGGGCTGGCTTCAATTAAAACACTATTACTGTCAAAACTAATCAACACTCCTCATGGGAATCTCAGCACCCTGCGCTGCATGGTGCAATCCACGTAGTGCTGGGCTCTAAGTATGCTATTAAAATCCCTCAAATGGTATTATCTAATTTTCTGGTTTACCATATTGATTCAGTGGAATATTTGGAAAATCACAGTTTATCATGAGAACATGGTATTTATAGCCTATAGTGGTCAGGCACGTCATAAATCTCATGTGGGGAGTCGGCCACAAGCTGCCAGACTCTGGCCCCACTGCGTACTGCTCTGCTGAATGTGTACCTGGTGCCTGTTATTCATGTTCGTCCGAACCACAGGCTGAAATTTTCTTTTCAAATATGTCAACCTCAGCACAGACAACTATATTTACTCCCTCCTCCTCCGATGTAAATATCGCCGTGGCCTTGCTGTTAAAGAATGAACAAAAGCCGAGGGTGTATGCATGCTATTGTTCTCTGTGATACCGTTGCTCTGATGTCTTCTTTATAATACTTTGCATCGGTCCATGAGACATGATGGTGGAATGTCAAAGCTGCCTTTTCTCTCATATCAGTTGTCTGTAGTGAAACTTCAGGAGGACAGGCAGCCGCATCTTTAAAGAAGACTTCAAATAACAGGGGCAGCAGTGACAGTGCGCCTCTGTGTGTCGCCACGTCCCACAGCCCCGAGGCAGAGAGGGCATCGTTTGATTTAGAGGCAGGAACGGCCTGATTACCAGAACCCTGCCTGCTTTCATGTGGTCAGCATTCTGCCGGAGAAGGGTCACTGTTATCGATTAAATAATCTGAGTCAGTTAAAGGCAGAAACAAGGCGCATTCATGTCTCCAACTGGAGGCCCGACCCTTCGGAAATGGCCTAATCCATCTTACTGGGGAATGAGAGGATAGGAACAATTATCTGCCAAGCGACATGTCCTCTTTTAAACAGAGCCGTGCCGACGGCTCGCTGCAGCCCCCGGTTCATCTTCCTGGAATGTGCGGTTGAAGAAAGTTATGAAAACGGTGTTGGGCTTTTGATTAAAGTGATGCTGTTAATGATGCAGATCAGAGCGGCTGTACGTAGTTCGCCGGAACAATGAATCACTTGATTTGAGAGGAAGTTATTCAGTGGCTTTAGTTTCACCGAATCAAAACTACTTTAGTCACAGGAGTGAACGTCAAGAGCTGTTACTCTCCCGTATGCTGGGTTTGGTCTTACAAATGACTTTCATTCATTGATTAATGGAAACACACACATGGCAGAGATTACCTAATCAGAATTTATACCACGCTAATGACAAAATAATTACCTCTGCCCAAGTACAGTACTAGGTTCAGCACTTTGAATGGTTTTTGTATCACTGAGATTACAAATGTTAAGAAAACACTCATAAATTACGTTTGATGTACCCTGTGTATATATTAATTCTACTAATAACCTTTAAAACACTTAATGTTTCGGCTTAATGACACAGCCAGTTATCCATTGACGGTGGTTTCCATGTTCAAAAGCAAACAGTCTAATTTTCCTTCTTTCTCAGGCTTAATTAATATAATTAGTGAATGTTGTGCATGTGTGGTCATGCGTGGTTTCTCATCGGCTGCCTTTCTTCTTGTCATTTTATTTATTATCTTCCTCTGTACAGGCAACTTGTTGCTGTTCTTGTTTCAGTGTTCACTTGGAGGACCTATTTGTTAGAAAAATTGATTTTTGAGTCTCACTCCCAACTCGTCAAAAACCGATGCTTTGGGATGGCAGCCAACCAATGCTTCACTGTGGCTGCTAAAAGCATTAGCCAGCACCCTGTCTGAAGTGGGTGCACAATTTCAACAACGTACTGAAGGTGTAAATTGCAACTTTCAGATCAAATTTAGGATCTCGGGGCTTCTAGAGACTTGGATTATGCTGGACAAGCTGTATGAAGCAATCTTGTGCTTTTTCCCGGTCGTTTTTCAGTTATTTTATTTCATTTTTGGGTCAACTGTTCCTTGAAAGAAATGTGATAAATAAACAAAAGTGAATCCTGTTGAAGTTGGAGAGGCTGAGACTGAGACAGTGTTCACCCAATTACAAGACACTGTAGCATCAAAATGTTGATTGTGAAGATGTTATTTTAAGGTAAAAAAGTTACATACTGCTGCTTTAAGAAGTCATTAGTACACAGAACAAGAGGTGTGTGTGTGTGTGTGTGTGTGTGTGTGTGTGTGTGTGTGTGTGTGTGTGTGTGTGTGTGTGTGTGTGTGTGTGTGTGTGTGTGTGTGTGTTTTGTCCTATATAACACTGGAAGTGACTTGGGAACATGCTGTATCTGTTGGAATGATTACAAAGACCAAATGCTTCAAAGTCCATGTGGGCATGAGAGTATTATTATTACAAGACTTAAAAAGATAGACCCTTTTAGATTTTAAGATTACCAATGTTTAAATAGAGCTGGATCAGTGAGAAGAATTATTCATCTCTGCAAACCGCAAGTGTTTGTCTCCTTGTACATTCATGTTTAAACAGGATTCTTTGGCCCAGAAAGTCTAAATCTTTGGACTGTTGTATCTGTCAGAAATCTCACCCTTTATGATAAACATATGCGCAGGATGCTTTTTAGCTTATTTGGAAAGAGTTGAAAAGACTGCAAGTGTTTTTTTTAAGAAATCTGTCCAGATAAAGATTTTACGCATCTCTGCGGTTGATGGTTCTTATCTTGGACTTTGTTGGAACAAAAAGACGAGTTAATCAATGAAATAAGCAAAAACCAAATCCTGTTTGGAATCAGCTCTTAACGAGAAGCGATTTCACCATAATCCATCATCAGTGTCATCCTGGAAATTTCCGGTAATAAAAATAAGAACAGTCATCTGCGTTAAAATCAAAACAGCTCCCAATGAATGGGTTTTTCTTGTGACGTCCAAAAGGCTCAATTTCCTGGAACTTGACCTGCCTCCTCTTGGCCGGTCGCTCTGATGGTTAGCCACCTGCCGTATGAGCCGCGTCATCGGGCCGCCAGCTCACATCTGCAGACCACGGAGGTAGTGATGTGCTAAAGTAGGGAGAGACGGTCTCTTGGATCATTTGTTTATCATCCAGCGTTGGGTGTAGTCCATATGCATGTTCTGTGTGAGTCACATCAAAGTCAGCGAGACAGCCTTTCACTGAGCTCCACCGCACTAACAGCGTGATTTACAGACATGTTGCTGGGTCTCAACTGTGGGGAACCCCATATTCTGCACAGAACATAAACACCCACGTTTCTGAACAACCCCGAATCAAAGGCAGACTCAGGGTGGGCTGACTGATGTGTTGTGCTGATGCGTGGATGCGGGTGGTCAACCAGGAGGGTGAAACCCTTCTTGGACTGTGTGATCCATTAATAAGAACCAGTCCCAGTGTGCCACAGTGAAACTGGTTTACACTGTATTCAGTTACATGAAAGGATCGAGGCCACAATCACTTTAACCCCAATCCAATAACTGTAATCTGAATCTGGGACTTGACACAGGAGGCAAGTTGTTGTGTCTGCAGACTGCTGCTCTCAGTGTTGTGTTATTTAGTCTGGACATATACATTTAACACATTCTCTGTTACATATTACACAATGTGAAGTTGCATATGCACAGATATTATGGAATAGAAAACAAAGAGTAAGGTGCACAAAGACACACCTGTTTGAGATGCTGTTTGTTTTTAGTTGTTCTAATGCATTTCCGTCTTTTATTTTTCTTATGTAAATGCTTTAAATTGCCCGTGTTGCCTAATAGTGGCTCGACAGATAGTCAAGTGCACAATGAAGTAAATTAAGACACTTTAAGGTCCTATGTTCCCCAGTTTCTATGTATGTGCTCTCCTAGGGTCCTATGTTCCCCCAGGTTAGGATTATTCGACCCAGTAGGAGGGTTAATGTGTGTTTAAAGAATATTGAACTGGGGAACAAATACCAGAGGAACATAGATAGATACAAGATACCCCAACACTCCAGCTGAACAACTTTTGTCTGTTTTTAGGTGGAGAGCTGATGGATCAGCCAATAAATGGCAATGCAAGAGATCAGATTCTTCACACTGTTTGATGTGTCAGATAACTAGAACTATCAAATCAGTTGTCAATCAATCATTCTCGCTATCACAAGAAAGTGTGTGCTTGAAGTGATTTTATAGCTGTTTATAATAAGGTAAAATACCTACTTGGTTTTTGAAGCTGCAGGCGAAATAACCAAAACAATTAGCTTAAAGGTGTTAAAATGCTTCCTGGAGCTCAGAAAAAACTGCGGCGACTATGGGTTTTACATCATCATTTCATCCATTATTACCATAAAGAAATGTTGTAAAAGTAAATCAGTTTATATATTTCTGCAATAAGCTCTTGTGCCCGCTCCACATCACCCATCTAAGACCGATCTGGCTTTGATCAGTCTAAAACTGTATTCCCGCTACTAGCCCTAAACATTCAGCCATGTTAGCCAAAGATTGAAACCGTGGCGCCTGGCAGATGACCACCTGCTTCATGACTGTCTCTATGAGCATTAACATTATTATTATTCCACTGGAGGAGGCCTTTCCCAGCTATGATTCACCTGCTAGTGATGCCAGAGTTATCCAGTCTGGCGTCAAGGGAGTCTACCTGCCATGATACTTCTTTAATCTTCCCTCCAAAACAGACTGCACATCAGCAGTGCTTTGCTTTCTCCGTTGTCAGGTGAACTGATATTGATACGTTCTCAGATATTATTTCACAGATGGTTTGGATTTTTCAACATCTGAGACTCAGCAACGGCCGTGTCGTCAGAGCATTAACGCCGCAAAAATAGCAGTCAAAATGTGATTACTGTGCGGGGTGATGATAGCACGTCAGAACACAAGACAATCCCACGGTAAACTCTTTCCAACTGTGTGAGCCAAGAAAACAATCACAGATCTTGGCCCAGGTGCTTTTCTCTGTATTTCGCCAGGCCGTGAAGAAACTGAGCCCGTTTCCTCACTCCTATTGTTTTGTTTTTAAAGACACTAATTAGTGACGTCCTCAAAGCTCTTTGTTAAAAGCGATAAAAGCAGCGGGGGCAAACTCGCACCATCACCCCGAAAAACTTCTGCGCAGAGTCGCCACATGCTTAACCTTTATCTTCAGGCTTCGCTGTCTAAAACATTCACATCACCTTCTCTCCATCGGTATACTTTATCATCTGTTACTCATGCCTGTCACATCTCATCTGCTGTGGTTCCCCTGGACATCTCCACACTTATCAGCACCAGAGCATCAACATGCAGCTTCTCTGTCCTCCAGACCCTCAGCAATATGTCATTTTAACTGTCTCCCTTTTTTTCTGCTTGAATTTATTAAAGTGATTAATGCGTTTGAGATGCCACAGATTCTCCAAACCAGCCACGATCCCTCTTCGCTCTGGTCATCTGGTTCAGTTTGAACCACTTTCACCCTCTCTTCCAGGTCTTTTCAGCTGTTTAATCAGCAGCATTGAAAGCAGACCAAAGACCAGCTGGGCATCACGCAGTGTTCATGGAATAAATCAAAGTGTTTGCTGTGAGGCATTGTTTTTGTTTTGTTGACAGAAAACATGAATGAAACCTCACAATGGCAGCTAGGGTCATTTCTGCTGAAGTACCACAACTTAAAGGTGCAAGATGTAAGATTTTTAGTTGAAAATACTCAAAAATTTACTTAAATGTATCAACACAAGGTGGAGAATGAACAGTTTTGATATCATGAGGTCTGTGTATTGTGTTGCAGAGATATCTACTTGAGTTAGCATGCTAACCAGCTAGCTCCTGTGCCAGACACCAACACTCCCACTGTCCTCCGAGCTCCACTGCTAGCTGCACAGCTAACTGAGCTAATTAGCTAACGGTAGCTAAAGTTAGCAGCAGTTAGCAGTTTATTCTGGTGAAATGCTGTTTGTGTTGAGTATACAGTAAAGTCTTACATATTGCACCTTTAATGTCCAGCAGTTAACTTTTCCTCAAAAAAAATTTCTTGCTCTACATTTCTTTAAAAAATGTATTTCTGCGAACAAGCAACTGTCTGGTGACAGTCTTTCAAGGTAAATCACTGTGGACTCGGGTGACAAAGGTGGCTAAAATAGTATCACCTCTTAAGCATCTACAGTTACATCAAACAAGTCCAATACTTCCTCCCACTCCCCGGTTTAGTTGGTTGTCCATTGTCCTCAACAAAAGAACTTGACACTTTGAATTGGAGCCTGTGATGGATCGCTTTTGAGGTCAGAAGCCTTTACCGGTATACTGGTTTCATCCCAGCCCAGCCGAGCTTCCAGGCTTGAATAGGAAGTTCCAACTTGTGTGAAGACTAAAGCATTATTAGGCGGAGAGTCACAGAGCAATTGTGGGAAAGATGGTTTTGGTGACTGGCGTATGACTTTTTTACATTGATAAGATGGCCTTTGTGCTTGATTCACATGTGCTGTGGTTACTATGTGTGCATCATATTTTCCATTTCATGGTGTTGATGCTCGGAAAAGATGATTTTATGTTTGTTTCTGTTCTCTGTCTGAAATAGTACCCAGTGTTGTAAAAAGTACCTTGGAGGGGTACTTGAGTAAAAGTAAAAATATGTGTTAAAATTTTACTTTAGTAAAAATCAATCATATAAATGGAACTTGAGCAAAAGTCTTAAAGTTAAATGTACTTAAGGAGCGACAGTAACTTTTTAGCAATATATTGACTTTATTGTATTTGTATGTATGTAGTGTGTACAGAATTAATGTTTTTTTTTGTTTTTTTTGATTACTGTTAAAAAAACGTACTCAAAAATGCTTCACTTTGGCTCTGATGCAGCGTGAAATCTGCAACTTAACTGAAGTTATCAAATAAATGTAATGAGATAAAAGTACAACATTTGTCTCCAAAATGTTGAGGAGTGCAAGTATAAAGTAGCAAAAGAAAAAGAAAAAACTCAAGTCTGAATAAGTACATGAAAATTGTATTTAGGTACAGTAGCCTACATGAGTAAATGTACTTAGTTACATTCAATCACAGTTTAAAGTACCTATCCAGTGTTGTAAAAAGAAAAGTGGTACGTGAGTGAAAGTAAAGATAGCATGTTCAAATATTACTTTGGTAAAAATTAAAATCACCCATGCAAATAATACAAGTGCAACAGTCTTTAAGTATCAAAAAGTAATTTTCTGGCAATACATGTACTTAAGTATTGAAAGTCCCAGTGAAGAGTCAGTGTCTTTTTTTATTGTTATTATTTCTAATTGCTGATAAAAAAAATAAAATAAAATAAAATAAAAAAATGCTACTCCAGCTCTGATGCAGCATGCAATCTGCTAAGTAACTAGTAACTTAAGTCGTTAAATAAATGTAGTGGAGTAAAAAGTACAGTAAGTAATATTTGCCTTCAAATTGTTGTGGAGTGGAAGTATAAAGTAGCAAACAATGGAAATACTCCAGTAAAGTACAAGTACATCAGAACTGTACTTGAGTAAATGTACTCAGTTACTTTGCATCACTGCGTAAAAGGCACACGTTTCCAAAAAGTTTTAAAACTTGATAATATCACAAAGATGAATTGTCTCCAGACGGAACTAAACGCATCATTCCTCCAGAATCACCGGCTTTACCTGCCTGAAACTGAAAGAGCTCATTGTACCTCCACATGTGTTATCTAACCAACATGAATATAAGTAATCCTGATTCATGGCTCTAAGATTCAAACAAAGGAGTCTCTATTATCACTAACTTTATCACCATTGGCATTCCTTACATCATGAGGGATGTCTTTCCCACAGAGGGAAAACAATGGTTATCAGATAGTGTTTTTATTCTAAGTTATTCCGGAATGCTGGTTAAATGGTCAGGACATCATTGCAATGACAAACCTCAGATAAGTGTGGTTGAGACGGGCTCAGGGTGAATTTTTCAAGGTTTTACATTTTTACGCACACAGGTAACTTTTTCCTAGAAGCACAAATCCACTCTCGTGATCGTGGAAAATGTTCCACGTTACCTACAAACCCTCTGTAGAGCAGCCTGACATTTTCTTTTCTTCTTTTTTTTTTTTAATCATCATTTCCTACGCGCCCAACCGCCTCGCAGTAAAAAGGGTCAAGCGACCAGTTAAAACACACAGTGTATAATTTTATAGCTTACTCCCAACGGGGCTCCTGGTGCCGGTGTCGAGACGACAATGCGCGAGGCAGCAGTGCCGCGCACAGATCAGTTTCATTCTTTGTCAGTGGTGAATAGGGGCGGAGGAAGCAAACTCATTAGGATCCTATAAAAAGAAAGTATCCGAGATCATAAAACACCCGGCTGCAGGAGCGAGTGCTCACTCACAGCCAGACGGAGACAGAGTGGAGACCTCTTGTCAACTTTCTCTCAGACGCTCAGAGCATCAGCACCTTTTTCTTTTTTAACAGATTCACGTCTTCGTCGTTTCCCTTCTACACTGGGCTCTCTCTGTTTTTTTCCCCTCACATAACTGTGTCGATGGCACTCGTTCCTCTGAATATCTGATTTTCTGGAACACAAACTTGACCTCATCACTCCTCTGTACTGCAGCCGGGCGAGCGTGACGCATGGACACTGACAGGGCGCACACTTCTCTTTGAGAAACGTGATTTTTGCGGCACGGTGTTGAGGTTATTTTAATTTTTTTTGAGTGTGTTTTGTAGTATTTTTTATTTTTTTTTTGTCAAGGATGCTCGTCTCAACTTGGAATAGATGCTGTGCTGTGATGTTTCTCGTCGCTACGCTGAAGACGGGGACATCCCAGGTATCAGAGGCGCGCCCAAAGGCGAACTCCATCAAGCCTGTTCTGTTGGAAGAGACACCTACACCCGCTACAAACCGCTCCACCACCGTCCACAGCGGGGTCACCAAGAAATATAACATCCTTACGCAGGTAATTAATTCGTTGAATTGTCTGCGGGCTTATTTTACGCACATTTACGCACAGCCTGAAATTGGTTATACGGATTAGAGCCAGTGGAATAATTTATTTTAAAGGGTTATAAAACGATTCTAAACGTAGTGTTAACTTTATTCTAACAACCATGACGAGTAAAAATGACTCAAATCAAGGGCTTCTATTAAATTAAGTGCGCGTAATTGTGCGGCACGTCTCCAAAACTGCGGAGTATCTTGAGGTGTACACGTAAGAAATCCCCCCGCTCACTCACGTGTGAATCGTTATTGGAAATTGCAGGGATTGGACCCCTCATAAACCCTAATTGCCTCGCAGACCTGACGCCACAGTCGGCTGCAGCAGCGCACTTCCACAGTAAATCATCAATGCCAGAAATGTGAGAAAAAGTTAACACTTGGGGTAATTTTCTGTCTGGGTCTTAGTGTCATTAAAGTGGTCCAGACGCTTGCTGGGATTATGAGATTCTTACTGTGGGGCCTCTGAGGGATACTCTTACCGACCACTTAATACCCACTCAAAGAGTTATCAATTCCTGCTGTTTCAACAGAGTGCTATCACTGTCATTTGAGGGGAAACAGTGGGAGCAAAAAATGTTAAAGATTTGGCATAAAACATAAAGAGTGGTGAAGATTACGAGTGAGTTTTATCAAGTGAGGGGTTTCAGCTGTGCATTTACTGCTTGGCCGGGAAAGCGAAGTTCTTGAATACAAAATAATTCCTTGTAAGAGGAAATTTAATCTGACTTTTTGGACGATCGATAGTTGAAGCTAGAAAGGTGGCAGGGTCCGCCAAACACAAACAAAGTAGAACAGTGTGAAATTGTGTTGTCCTTTAAGGAGTGTTGTCAATGAAGATTTTTCTCTTCTGATTAAAATTTCTTCCCCACAACTACATAGTGCACCTTTAAGTTTTAATTAAACACGTGATTATGTTGAGCTCAGAGCTGCTGATCTTTCTGAGCAGCAGATGGCACTGCCACATCTCCGTCACCTCCTCCCCCTCCACGGCAGCCAGTCCTCACATCATCTCACTAAAACAGCTGAATACTCTTTTGGCCCGTCGGGCTGTCTGTAATATCACTTGCAGCAGTGATAGCGTTGGATATCGGTGAAGCGCGCAGCAGTGCTGAGGGCAGCGCTCTGACATCCAGCTCAGACAGGAGAAATTATGGAAAAGCCACTCTCTCACTCTCTCCTCTGCGGAGTGTGGAGATCCAACCTCAAGCAACCCTGCCAGACCTCAATTTGAACGCCTGCTTACATCTTTGCCATCGCAATAATGTTGAGTGGTTTGGACGGGTGGACTGAGGGGGACACAGAATGTGTGTGTGTGTGTGCCATTCTGCTTGTAACAAAAGTAAAATGTCATGGTGTGTCCAAATGAAGATGGCCATGACAGGGGTATATATATGTGCGTGTGTCTGTGTGTGTGTGTTCTGGCTGCCAGGAGGTTTTCCAGAGTTGTAAAGTAACAGCCGCAGCTCAGCCTTGGCCAGACATGCGGCTTGACGCTGGCAAGCAAACTGCGCTGACCCTCTGCGTCTCATCGTAAAGTGGTCGTTTATGAGCAAAATAAATCAAAGATAACAAGTCTGCTCTCTTCATGAGGCTGTAGCGGCAACGTGTGGCATATATGTAGCATCAGGAGTGCAATACTTTGGATCTGTTAATCATAAAGCAGAACATCAATGAGTTATTTTCTGCCCAACGTGGCTCACAGTAGGCACCCCGAGATGTTTTCATCCCCGTCTGCGTTTGTGAAGTGAATTACTGTTGATTAAGGTTTGGGTGTGAGTTTGGAAAATGAGCTCAAATTTCTCCCCTGGCATGTGCATCATGGGAAACCTCAGTGCCGATACAAGCAGATTTATGGTCAAGCTGTCATGCTGCTGAGTTTGTTACAATCGGTGAGGAATAGTTGGCAGATGTTCACACCTCTGGAGAGTTCGCAGCGGTGTTCAGGATGTGTGAGCTTGGCAGTGTGTGCGAGGGGAGAATCTCAGTGATTCACCACCGTTTGCAGGTTTTTAACTGTCAAACACAAGAAGAAACAACATTTTGACGTGGCGTGAGGCGGCTCTTTGGGGGCCTGAAAATTGTCTCCGAAAATTACAAGAAACTTCCCCAATAATCGCCCCGACTGGCTCACTTTCACATGTGGCAAATTATCGAGGGAGAGGGTCCAGCCACCCTGCGGAGACGTGCCTCCGCAGCAGGAAACAAGAGTATAATTTGGTGTTTTTATCCATCAGTTTAGGAAGGCTGCTCAAGACCTTTTGGTTAGAGGAAGCATTTGACAGCTTAATGTGTTTTTATTTCCTGTAGCTGCTGACAACGTTTGGCGATAAGGGTGACATTAATCACACAGAAAAGCAGGGTCGGGTTCTGGTGATCGCTTGGCCAAACCGACAAAACCAAAATGTACGCCTCTCAGACCTTGACAGCAGGCGCTCGTGGGTGGCACTGTTGCCTCCTTGGAAGGGAACCAACAGAATCGGATAGCACGGCCGGGCAGTGCTCGCCACTGCAACCTCTGATCCCACAAGGGAGCCGACAGCGTGGCGGCATTCATGCGGTACGTGTCTGTAAAACACCAGCCGGCGGTCAGTCAGCCTCATCTTTATTTTATCCAACACAGAGATTACTTTAACAAGCTCGGCCTATAAAAGCAGAGCCACGTCCTTTCTCTCTCCGTCTCGACCCCCCTGTAACCTAAAATGACTGTTCAGTGATCCTAATGAGCTGAGAAAGAGAGAGAAAAGGCAGACAGAGGTGTGAGTGCTTGTTAGTGCTTCAGTCTTCCCGTCTTGTGGCCTTTCCAGCCTGTGGGTCCCTTGGGCGCTGTGAGGGCCCGCACTGGAGCCATTAGGGGCCTCCAGTGGGAACCTCCTTTACTGTAATTGGACCTGTTAATGAGAGAGGAGACCCGTGCACCTCTCATTCCACAGGATTACACCTTTTAGAGCAGCACACATCCTAGATCACCATGAAGCGCTTTCCCCTCACTCCTTTGATAGTCTTTGAAGAGAGCAGTCGTGTACGCCGACCGTGTGCCTCCCTTCGTGTCCGATGAACAAGATCAACTGGGAATGTATACTTAACTTAAGGAGGGTCTCGTGTTTGGAGACTTTGGATCGTAGCACTCAAAGCGGACGTGGCCATAAACACATGTGTTTTGAGTGATGAAAGACGCCAAAGCCATTTGAAGACGTGGTCTGTATGAGTGACTTGTGCGCAGCCATCCCTATGTTATCTGATCCCGGCTGTCTGTGCTTTCAGGGCATATGAAGTTTGTTTATTCAGTGACATCGTTTATTTGACTCTGTAAGGCCCCTGCCACTCATTAACGCCATTCACAGTTTCAGGTTACGAGCCTGATCTCTGAAGGTCAAGTGCAATCACGGCGCTGAGCTCAGAATATGTGGATGTGAAGAAGTCCCGTACTACAGCTTTAATGTAGATTTTTGTGCTTTTGTCTCAGACAAAAACAATGGAAGCGCCACTCATTTTACACTGTAAATGATTTTGGGCTGTTCCATCTTTAACTGGTGCCTTAAATTTGTAAGTTGACTAGTTCAGAGTCTTTGTTGAAGTCTTCTTTTTATGTGAAGCCGATTGTAAAGTTAATTCAACTTGTAAAGAATATAAATATGTTTAATAATTAACTTATTTTCTTGGTTTATCAAGTAGTTCTTTGGTCTATAAAATGTCAGAAAGCGATGAAAAACTAGCGATCATTGTTTCCTAAAGCCCAAAATGACGTCCTCAAATGTCTCTTTGTGTCCACAGCCCAAATACATTCAGTTTACTGTCATAGAGGAGTAAGGAAACCAGAAAATATTCACATTTACTGTAAGAAGCTAGAATCAGAGGTTTCTTACTCATTACTCAAAACCGGTAGTTGGCAGTTAATTTCATAGGTGACGACTAACCATTTAATCGTTGGAGCTTTATCAATACCATTAAAATATTAAGTTGGATCAACGTCTGTTTAGTCACACATTTTCTCAATTTGAAGAATCGAATAACAGCTGCAGCTGCTCCTCTTGGAGCTGCTTTGTTCCATCATTAGTGCAAAGACGATATGTGAAACTGCTCCCAGTAAGTATTATAAAAGAGTTCAGTAATGGCCTGCATCGTGGTTTGCAATGTTTCATGTGAAAACAAACAATTATGACTTCTCTTAAAAAGACGTGTAGCACGTTTCCATCATTTATGTATTCTTCAAACTTACGTTTTGACTCTCAAACAATGCATGCTGGGACGTCTGCAAATATGCTCATCATGCTTCTTTAGACACTTATCAGAACCCATGTTTAATCCCTGGTCTGAAAAAAAAAACAAAAAACAGAAATGCTAAGTTTAATTAAAGCAACAATGTGTAGAAATTGGCATTTTGTGCAAATTGGTGCCCCCCACAGTTACATTACAAATTGCAAATCCAAGGTCTCTCACTGAAGTTACACAGAGCAGAAACAAGTGATGGGGGAGTGGAGCAGCTGAGACAGAGACACCATTCATCTTATTACAAGACACTGTACCATCAACATGATTTTGAAGCTGTTGTTTAAAGGTAAAAAAGTTGCATATTGTTGCTTAAGTTAATGAGAAACGATTGGTTGATCCCTGTAAATTCCTGTATGATTTTTTACAGTGTACGCACGCAGTCTGTAAGTCAATGAGAGGGTTCAAAGAAAACATTAATAAAATTGGGGAAAAGCAAAACAGGTTGAACTTTCTCAAATCTCAGTAAGTTTAAACCCTCAGACTCAAACTAAACAGAGCAGACATTCCTTTTTGTTATTTTTAAGCATTACAGAGCGCTTCCATCGAATTATATCAGCACTTTGGTATGACTCTAGAGAGGTAAATAAGGGACCCAAAGACCAGGGGGGAGGGTTCAAAGCCCTGTATATCCTGCAGTAAATCCCTTGTAGATTGTTGCTCCCGCACACTCGAGGTTCCTCTTCAAAGCCGCGGCGCTTAACCAGCACGAGAGCAGCACGAGACAGGGCCGGGGGCTTCCCTTATGGCTCTGTCTGTCTCTTCCTTTATCGTCTCACCAGCATACCAAGAGACAATTTTGAGCCCACTTCCTGCGCAGGATCCAAGGCTGTGCTTTTATGTGTGAAGGCCATCTAGGGAAAAATAAGGGAGCAGCAGGAAAAAAAAGATGCAAGATGAATGAGATGCATCCCAAATGTAGCGCCGTTCCTCAGAAGTTGCATATGAGGCGTTTTAAAACATGACAAGATAAGGCGAGATTATCAGCCCTGATTTGAGGGTCAGCCTCGTATCATTGGGTTTCAAAGGGCTGTCTCGAGCCGTGATGGAAGAGGTGAGCCCCGGCCTTTTTTTTCTTCTACTCCCTCCCTCCATGTGCAGTATGCACTGTAATCGATCCAAGCCTGCTGGCCAGAAAGACAGATAGGAATCAGAGCAGGTAGTATGAAGTACTACTGCACGTGGCCGAGCCCATTTGTCTTCATATTAAGATAACAGCACATTTTTCATGTTAGGGAAAAAAACTCCCGCTGCTTTTTCCTTGGACTTCTCCTCAGAACATATTTTCAGCATATTTCCCTCCTCAGCTGTGACAAAAACAAAAGTCCAGGGCGATGTTGGCCTACATACGATGTTGACACGAAAACAAAAAACTGAGCCTCTGAGCCAGATGAGGCTGATCTTTGACACTGGAAACAATAGTCTGCCAAATACAATCCGGACTTGATTCTGAACAGTCTTTCTCAGTGGGGGTCGGTCAAGAATGAACATTCACTCTCAAATGGGTTATCTCTTTCTGTGTCGAAAGCTCCACCGTCACGAAACAGTTACACAATTTAACTCCCTCTAAAATTAGAAAGTGATGTTTTTACACGAGTATGTATTCACAGATTAAACAGAGGTTAAACATGATGGAAATTATTGAAATTTGATGGTGCCACTGGGCATATTGTCGAAGAGAGAGCCAGGCTAGCTCTTTCCCCCTTCTTCCAGTCATTATGCTAAGCTAGGCTAATTACAATTGTGCTCTCGTTCCCTATGTAATACACAAAAATAAGAGTGGTGTCAATTTACTTATCTTAGTCTCTGCAAGAAGGACAAAATTTCAGTCTATCCCTGTAAGATGATTGTTTTTATTTTTATTTTTGTACATTTATTTTACCAGGAATATTACCACTGAGATTCAGAGTCTCTGTAACAAGAAAATTCTTGGCCAAGACAGCAGCATAAAAAGTTTCACATAAAAGAAACAAATAATCAGCAAATTACATCAAGACAATAAATAAAGCAGTCTTCAGTAGCAGGATATGTGCAAATAAGCCTATTTTTATAATCTTCCATAATCCACAATCAGTTTTAAAATGTTGCTGTATGTCAGATTGTATAGGCTACTACTAGTTTGTGACTTGCAAGAGAGAGTTTAAGAAAGGAAAGGACTCCTACTTTTCCCATAATGCAACTCGATTGCATCTATGTATATAAGGTCCTTCCTTTTTTTAATATATGTTTTTCAATTTTTTCGTCATTCAGAAAAGATAACCCGTACGGAGTCACAGGGTTATTTTCTCTGATTTAAGAAAGTTCCTCCGGCACCACAGAAGTCATTATTCATCTCTGAGTCGAGTGTCCCTTTTTTTTTTAAAGTAAAGCCTCTGAATGTCCTTGAGAACAATTCTTAACACAGTAGTAATTAAGGAAAAGTTACAATCCATCAAACTCTCGGGCTTTGTTACTTTCATCAACACATTAAGCATCTGCTTTATGGGAATCTGTCATAATGATTAATGAGCATTCCATTTAATATTCCTGCTCATTTTTCTGTGCCTGTATCATTGCCTCCATGTGTTTCCAGCCTGAGAAAGTCACTATGGCGCCCGTCCAACGAGTCTAATCTTGTTCGCTTTCTGAGGCACATCCAGTAACAACTTCTAAATGTGCTGAAATACTGATATTTGTCGGCGGTTGATTTTAACATGTGGCGTACACTCGTGTTTGCCTGCTCTCTTGGACATGGCAGCCCCCCTCTCAGCTGACCTTCATACCCTAAATGGAGTTTGCTATGTATTGTGGCTATAATGATTTAACTCTGATTGAAACCCCGTCCTTGTTCGTTCTCATGTTTATTGCTCCATGTTTGTCAGTGGTAAGCCACACTAAATCAGATCTGTCAGTGCAGTGCCAGCTAAATGTGGTTGTGGTGCCGGTGGTGGTGTGCCAGCCAAACATGTTGTTCTAATGTCAGTCAACACTGGACGTAATTTACACAGTTAGGATCCATATCCCGCGACGTTCTCCAGATCTGCATACTTGAATAGGTGTCGTGTTGTGAGAATGTCTGACAACTCAGTACATCCGCTCGAATAACAAAACCTTGAAATCAAACCGAAAAGGCTTAAAATAAGATAAAGATGTGCAGGAATCGGAGGAACACAGCGGTCTGACCTGTGTTGTGTCTCGCCCAACGGATGTGGACTCGGGCCACAGTATTGACGCTTCCTCGCAGCTGCTCAAAATGTACCTCTCTCTTTGATGAGTACAAATGCGCAACATTATTCCAGTTGTCTGAAGAGTTGATTTGATTTGTGATACGATTAATGTCAAAACTCCTTTGCTCCTGCTCCAAGTCTAACAGGATTTGCATGTGTAAGGAATTATATCAAGATAGCCGTTCCAGTAAAACTTCCCATTGGTGCTCACGCTTGTTATGGAAACAGTGCGCTTGGCTTTAATTGTGCTTCTCACTGCTAGGGACAGTGGATGTTGTGTTTGCTAAGGTGGCAGTTTTTTCTTGCGTGGTCATTTTCAGTGCACTTATGGGAAAGAAGACTTAAAGCTTCGCTGGACAACAGAATATGTCTCAAACTTGATGTAAAAACAAGAAATACGAAAGCAAAAACAATGCTAAATTGCCTATAAAGGAGTATGATTAGCTACAGTAATCACCCCTCAATTATGTCTGTAGACTCATTAAGCCTCTGAACACTGAGAGACATGGAGAGAAATTGAAGTGGTTTTTCTTGGTTTGGAAACTCTAATAGCTCTATTGTCTGGGATCTGAAAAAATGACCACACCAGTGAGAGACATGTTAATCCCTACAACATGTTGTCCACTAAAATTGGGTGCAGAGGGACCGCAACTTGTAGTCAGTTCACCCAAAACAAACAAGCAACATATTTTCCTACTTACCCCCAATGGTATCTGGCCTTGCAGAGACATTTGGCTTCATTTACAAACGCTTTAATCTCTGCGTAGCGCCAAGGCAGGGGTCTCACCACCTCAATACAGTAAGGGTGAATGGCATTTGGTCTTGATGTCCAAAACACCAATTGTTACGTTTTTAAAACTTAAAAGCAACGTGCCTCTCCAGAAACGAGTAAAATTTTAGTTCTCAAACTGTAAATGAGTAACCGAGCGTGAAATCTTTAATTACATATAAAGTTACTCTTACAGTGACTAAAAAATGACTCTCTCTTGAAGCAGTGGCTTTATTTACATGCATACATGTGCTGCACTGATGCAAATCAAGTGCACACAAATACACATAAAATAGCCTATCATTACATATATTCTTGGATTGAGTGCCTCATTGACTGTTAAAGTAAAATGTTTTCGACCCTGATGAATTGCAGTTGAGTTTGGCGTTAGTTGAGTCCACCTCAGGTCCTGGTGTTGTTCCAACCTAAATTTTGCACGGCAGTTTAAACGTGCAAAGAGACGGAGCAGGAATCGCAGTTTGTAAGAGCTAAAATGAATTTTTCATACACTTTAAAGCCTTTAAAGTTTATTTTGAGTTGTTGTAAAGTGAGAACAAAACCAAACATTGCCCATCGAGAAGTCCTACAGTGTTGTTTTTTTTAAATTTTGCTAAAATTTTTATATAGTCCACCTTTTAAGAAGAAGGTCTGGACACACCACGGCCCTGCTTCAGTTGGGTTGGTCCAAAGACCTCAAACCTGAACATAACAAGGGTTTTTATGTTGCTTGTTAACGTCTACAATTTTAATTTTGTAACCTGTGGTGCCTGGAATGCACTCAGAAGGAATGCAGTTGTCGTGTTTGGCCTGGGTAAGTAGGGGTTTGCTGGGTTGTGAGTTGTGACCAACAAAATCCACTATGTTCCCTCTCTTTAACAACTTGCAACACAGCACTCTTTTGAATTTGGCCGAACTTTTGCGGACATAGCTGATGTTTTAAATTAAATGAATCTGGGAGGATATTACACCATCCCAAGACTACTCATTTCTGAAAAAAGGGACTGTTTTATGAGATGCTAAATGTTTGTCAGGATCAATGCGACTATGCCGGAGCTGTGTCCACCAGTCAGTCCGTGACTTTCCAGAAAGTGGCCTCCTGATATGTGCCATTCTGAGCGACATAATTTAGGGAATAAGTTACATTTACTCTCGTGTGTCTGTTTTTCATATTGTTAAATCACCCTGACGCAAATAAATCATGAGTCACATATCGAAGGCAACAATCTCCCGTTAGTCACAAAGCTTTTCTTTCAGACCTGCTCACGCTTGGCACTTTAAAGCAACCGCGTTGGCACCAACATCGCATATTCTTGATTCTTATCGACAAACCTGCGCCTATCACGTAATAATGCAGTCAAGTGTCAGGCACCACACATTCCTAAGAGGGGTAACCCCTGGTTTACAGGTTTTACTTGGCAAGAACCGTTGATCGTTATCACTGAAATTATGCTTGTTTTTAAAGATAAATGTGCTTGTGCAATGGAGGATAATTTATAAATCCAGTAAATGTTCTCACAGATTGAGTAAATGTATCTGTTTCCTCAGCAGGTGTATCCATGCAGCAACGATAAGGAGTGCAGCGTGGGAAGCTACTGCCACAGCCCTCAACAGGCTCCCTCTCGCTGCCTCACCTGCCGCAGGAGGAAGAAGCGCTGCCATCGAGATGCCATGTGCTGCCCCGGGAACCGCTGCAGTAACTGTACGTGCCGCACACACAGCGTCAGCGCATGTCAGCTTCAGTTATATTGTGGCTGCAGGGTTCGATTCAGAAATTAGATTTCTTGTCTTACGCAGATGTTCTGGAAAAAAGTGACTTGTTCCAGGTCACTGAACAAACTGTACCACAGTATGTAGCCCAGAGATGTAGTGAAGGAGCCAACACATTTAAATAATGTTGAACACATGCTGTCAGACAGAATCCTAAACTAGAGTTGAGCTGTATTAAGATGATGCCCAGAGGTTAGGAATCACTGGTCACATTTTAAAAGGTGTTTTTCATCAATAAATACCATATCGTTGTTATTTATATACATACATATATTTATATTTTAACTGACATAGCTGACCTACACATATATAAGGTTACGTGCCTTTAAAGCTGCAGTTAGCTCTTCTGAAGAGCCTCAATAAAACAAGCTACTATCTGATCTTTAAAGCAGCCAGGTTTGCCATCAGCCTGAACAATCTGTTCTGTACATGCTTGACAAAATGAGCAGGGTTAGTATTGCTTTCTGCCATGTTTATATTTCTGTCTTCTTTTTCTGTCTGCAGATATTTGTATCCCTATCTCTGAGAGCGTGCTCTCACCTCACATATCGGCTTTAGATGAGCACAACAAACTCTCCACCAAAGAGCAAAGCTGGAGGAAGACTGGGAAGGCGCACGCTAAGCATTCTCTCAAAGGTAAGATTTGATTGCGTAGCTCTGCTGTTGTGTTTAAAGGAGACATATTATGCTCATTTTCAGGTTCATCGCTTTATTTTTGGTTACTACTACAATAGGTTTACAATGCTTCAGTGCTTAAAACACACATTGTTTTTCTCACCCTGCATTATATTCCCCCTCTGTCTGAAGCTCCGTTTCAGCTCCTGTTTCTTTAAAGCCGTCTCCTCTGATTGGTCCGCTCATGCATGCCTGACCCAGCACTGCTAACAACAATGGCGCAGCTGAGCTAAATCAATTATTAAGTGCCAAAATAAATTGCAAATGTGTGACTCTGTGATGTAGTATGATGTCAGGGAATTTAAGCCGGGGCTACTTACGAGGCATTTCATGAGCAGTGTTTTCTTTGGGAGAGAGGAGTTTTTGTTGGTGCGAACCTTTTTAACCTTCAAGATCTTTTACATGCAGAAGATCCAATTTAACACACATGAAGAAAAGGGAGGGAAAAAAAGAAAAAGCACAATATGTCTCCTTTAAAACCTGCCATGTCTAAACGCCTTCACTCTTGTTATTTTCTGCTGTCGTACTCACTGAATCTGGTCTGGGTGGCTGAGTCTTTCAGTTGCTGGCTGTCTGCGTGTCCTACAGAGTTCATGGGCGACGCCAGTCCACAAACTATGTTGATAATTACCCCTCTCTGCTCATATGTCAGTGTCTGAGAGCCCAAAGCACAGCATGGGGAGCGTAAGAAACCACAATGCCCCTGCTGTTTTCTGCACCTACATAAAGCCGTACAAACACTTTCATTGACAGCACACATCGCATTATACGCAAGTGTAAACCACAGAATGCAGGTTTGGCACGATTATAGCTAATAACTCTTGGAGCCCCCTGCTCAGTGTTCATGTCACCCTATTTAAGTTAACGTAAGGGCCCATCCATAAAGCAATACGTTTAATGAGACAGTTAAATTACTCAACTCTAAATGCACCCTCAAGACAGCAGCTGCCATGCGAAAATCAATGTGAAAATAGCAGCAGTGCTTAAAGTTGCTATAAATAAGACCATTTACTTTTATTTGTGCTCCACTTGCTCCCTCTCCTTAAACATTATTACATTGTAATGGCCTCACGCGAGTCGCTGCTTGAGGAAAAATCCAGCGAGAGAGTTCAGTTAGCGCAGTGAACCAGCGGTCCATCACGCTGATGGTTGGAACTTCTCATTGAAATAACTAATCAGCAAAGTGTGGTTTTGTCAGCGATACAGGATGACTCTGCTTGAACGGTGAAGCAGCTTTTGGCACGAGGTGATACACATTTAAAATAGCGAGAAAAAAAATCTGCATGACTAAATTGTACTAATTATGCATTCATTAGAGCAATGTTGCCAAAGTAGCAGGGCCAGACCAGATGGGACGATATGGTTAATAAACAGAATAAGCAATCGTTTGCTTGATTTGCGTTGAAAGCTCCATGCCGTTCCTTTGTCTCTGACGTGACCACACATAATGCAATCTGAACTGAAACGTGAAGAAAGGGTTGCATAAACCTATCCGTATGGAAAACATAACAGCTTAATGAACAATAATGATACATTTCCGTTGCTTTATTTAACCGGAGCAGCATAGCTCCAAGATACTGGATGGTTACGATTTCATGCAGCTCTTGATGAAGAATTTTTTCTTTTCTTTCTATACGCACACTCGATATACTGTTTGGAGATTTGTTGTCTGCTCAAAGCAGCCAGAATAAATGCTGGCAAAGTGCATTTCTGCAGAAAACCACAGATAAGTTAAAGCTTTAAGTGTCTTTATGTTGAAACTGTACACGTCTTTTGGTTCAATGTTAAATGTTTCCCTCGTCACAATGTCGTGCTTATGAACGGGCTAGATTTAGGCACAAAAACCACTTGGTTAGTGTAGGAAAACGTCGTGTTTTGGCTTAAAATACCTGTTTTGCTCGCCACAAACACTGCTGGGAATTGTCCATATGTCTTGTTTAAAAACACCCGGTTTTGACGCCACAAACATGGCTTCACCACACCGTGACTTCCTGTCCAAAGTATCAGTTTTTGTGACCACAAACACAGCTGCAGACTGTCCCGCGGTCTCATTTGAAATATCCAGTGGTGTCACGTTTATAAATGTTTGAACGCTGTAGTCCCACATCAAATATTTCCAGTGGTTTCACCGTGGTCCACCACTGTACCCTCCACGTCCTGATATTAAAAGTCAGGTAATTAATGTGATGTTGAATGTGATGCTACACATTTTGAGGAAATGTGAATACAGTACGTAGCCTATGACATTTTTAACGTATCAGTGGTTTGCAGAAACATTAACTGCTAACATTTTATCCTAGCAACTGGGCTGGTCTACTGGTTCGAGACTGATCAGTACTGTTTCTTGTCTTCATCTTTTAGGTCACGAGGGCGACCCTTGCCTGCGTTCATCCGATTGCTCGGAGGGCTACTGCTGCGCCCGCCATTTCTGGACCAAAATCTGCAAGCCAGTGCTGCAGCAGGGAGAGGTGTGCACCAAGCAGAGGAAGAAAGGCTCTCACGGCTTGGAAATCTTCCAGCGCTGTGACTGTGCCAAGGGCCTTTCCTGCAAGGTGTGGAAAGACGCCACCTCCTCGTCCAAGTCCAGGCTCCACATGTGCCAGAAGATCTGAAGCGGAGGCAGCTGCTGTCGGCGTAGAGGCCTCTGTGTCCATCTGCCAGGGAAAGTTTTTGAAAGGATGGGTTGTGGCTGCATTGAAAGGAGTAAAAGACAGAGACTAACAAGAGACAGAACAGACTGTGTGGGTTCAAGCTCGCTAATCGGCAAGCCGAGAGCAAATGGGATTGCTTTAATGTGTTTGCTGTGAGTGGTCCATCCCTGAGCCCACATACAAACACGCACCATCACACACACAAGCATACACACACCTCATGGGTTTGTGAGATCAGTGAGCTCACGGACAAACTTTTGACACATTCTCATGACATTCAGGGAGCCACAAAGTTAGCCAGTTGATGCTGATAGGTGTGGACAGTTTTTAATGGAGACGACAGACGTAGCAGTCTTCCATCAAGCTTCAACTTATAATAATAAGACAAGTAGACTATTTACAGACAAGCCATATTTTTACTGCGCAGTACAATCTTTACCAAACTCCAGTGTCAAAGATCAGATGTGGAACATCGTGTGTTTCATTACTGAATCTGATGTTCTGTCTGTTTTGTCAAATTTCAATGTGTCCCTTTTCATGTTGTTTGTCTTGAAGTCTTGAAGAATCCAGCCATCGCTATGCGAGACACTTACAACATAAACTACGTCCAGACCCACCAAATACCAGTCATATCATACGAGGAACTAATTGCGTTCACTGTTTACACCAGAGCTTTACCCTAGCGCTCTAACAGCATCCTCAGACTTCAGTGCGACGAACGCGGTACTCTTAAACCAAAGAATGCAAGAACATTTACATCAGAGTGATGAGTTTCATCTGGGACATTAGCTCCTCACCCCCGATTTCTAGCCACAAGAAGAGAGATAATGTATTGTGTCCGCTGTGGAAACCTCGTTTGATCTGTCAGATACAGCTGCAGCCTATTGTGATACAACCGTGTGGGTTACAACTGTGTGCACGGAGGTAGTGCTCTGCGGCAGACTTAGTGGTTCCGATACCAGACAGAGAATGGTTCTGCTTTTCCAATCACATGAACGGGATTCAAGGATACGATGGGAGTGCAGTTTTTTCCGTTTACGGAGCCAGTGGGAATGGAGACGCGAGAAGATTGATTAGAGTTGCAAAAATGCTCCATAAACCTAAAGAGGATCAAAGAGAATCGGCGTTTGAATCGACATTTTGTTGCCGGCACACGGCCCCGTTTGTTTTCCTGTTTTTCAGATATGACTGCATTCTTTCTTCTCATGAAATACAATAGAGTTTTGTTGTTCTGGAGGTGAAGCAATGCTTTTTACCTATAGTCAATATACTATCACATTTGCCTCTTTTTGCTTTAATGTTTTTTAGAGCATCAACCACACATATTTTGTAACCATTTAAAATATCAATAAGCTCTTATATTGTAAATAGATTGGAAGCAATGAAAATGTATTTAAGAATCAATGTATATCATGTACATATAATAAAAATATGAATCTTAAACGTTACAGCAGAATGATCTAGGTGAGAAGAGTAATGAGGGACAGTCGGATAGATTCGGAATAATGTAGTTGAAGTGATAAAAGCTGCGTGTATAGGCAAAGGGGAGAGGCATAGATAGATTTGAGTGATATTACAGACTGGATGCGTCGAAAAGGGAATTACAAAAGAAGAGACAAGCACATTAATTTCCAAAATAGTTTGTGTAAATGGTGTGTAAATGGTGTCGAGATTTATATCCCACTAAATATTGTTTGTGTTAATACTTTGCATTGATTTGTGTGTGTATTTACAATGATGAATGAATAAAAGAATGTATTTTGTACCACTGCTTACACATGAGTTGTCTTTACTTGTTATATTTATATAATTATGTTTATTTAGAGTTTTAATGTAAAACAGGAGGTAGGACAAGGTTTGCAAGGTGAAAAATGTTTATGTTTTGCATTATGTTAACCTTTAGAGTAATTTAAAAATGGGGGAAAAGACAGAAAGCTTGTGCACATTAAACAGAACTGATTGGGAGTACAGTTTGCCATGTTTCAGACGTGCCGAACGTCACTTAACATGCTCCGAATAAAAAAAAAACCTTTACCTGTTTCTCTGCATAACATGAACATTAAAGCCCCTAAAAATTTGGTTTCAGATCTTAAAGGTGCCCTGTGGGGATTTCTTGTAAACAAACAACGTTATGTTTACATGTTCACCTTACTTACCTCAACACATCGGGTGTATCCTCGAGGTCTTACAAATGCATCGTTGGGAAGGAATAAGTATTAACAGCCTGACATTCCGAAACACCTCCATTGCGAAACCCCTCCATCCCGACACACCGCTGTTTCGAATCCGACTTTCAACTTCCGATTACTTCCCAATATGGTTAGGGGTTAGGGGTACCACAACAGCCTTTTTGGAATAGCGGGGTCTTTAGAAAAAATGAGAAACCACGCCATTACGATGAATGGAAGTCTATTTTCGGAATTGTGGGGTTTCGGGAAAGCGGGGTGTAACCGTTTTACCATCAACTTCATTGATTTTTCTAAGTATATGCTTTTTCTGAATTTGATGCAAGAAGACACCTGTTTGGAACATCCCACAGGTAAGCAGGTGATAGTGTCATGATTGGGTATAAAGTAGCCTCCTGGAAAGGCTCAGTCGCTCACAAGTAAGGATGGGACGAGGTTCACCACTTTGTGAAACACATGATTGTATAAAGGATATTACTACACGGCTCGGGAACAATTTGTAAAACCGTTCTCGGTAAATATAGTTCATACACAGTGTCTCAACTTTTTTGGAATCGTGGTTGTACATATATAATTTATTTTTCCGTGTGCCTCCCACTTCAAAGCAGTAATGCAAAATAACCAAAATTGTTGCAACCTTGTCTGAAAAGTTTGAATTCATACTCTGCGAGAAAATACGGGCCTTTAATAAAGAATATTATAACAGCTGAATTGAGTGAAGTTACCACCTCTCCGGCGTAATGACAATGAACCGATACCAAATAATGATACAAAATAAACCATATCCATACATCGTACTAAGAACCTGGCAGTGCTTAACAATGATGAACGGAGGTCTCAAAAGTGAAAATGTAAATGAGATTATGGGCGACCGTATCAACTGACCATCTAATACATGCTGAAATAATCATAATTTAAAATGTATTTTGGAAGCGGTCTGATTCAGTAAATCCTGAAACAGTGCAAGGGTCACTAAAACCACCAACCAACTGTGCCTGCATTTGAGATCGTTTTTCACGAGTACAAATAAGAGCTTCATAAAAACCATTATAGACTGATACTTTGCAGATGTGATCCATAGACAATCTGCTTTGATATGCTCCTCTTACAGCAAAAATGTGCAGGACATGTCTGGCTTTCGTGGGGCCCACTTACATTTTTTTGAATGCATATCATACATAGAATATGAATAAATCGAATTTTGTCATCTTTGGATGCGATCACCGTCTTCACCACTTCAGACAATGTGCTGAAAGCTCTTTGAGACAAAACTCACAATTTTAAGAACATTATTGTTCACTGGATCCTGTTTTTGACTTTTCCCAAGAGAAAGAGTGACATATTTTTTCCATCATCTCTGACAGGAAGAAGTACAATTTGTGAAAAACATCAAATGTTGCCGCGTCATTGTGGGGTTACTATTGTTCTCCTCCTCATTAAGTTCAAAATAAGTTTCATTTAGTGGCCAGGGAACTTGTTCTACCATATTTCAACTTAACTTTTCACGCCGCAAATGACAAAAATATTAAATAAAATGAAAGCTGTTGAAAACTGTCCGAGCAGTAAAGCCATGCCGCTGCTTTGAGGCTTTTATTCAGGTTGTTTTAAATGCACTTTGAACCAGATGTTAGGTTTATAAGGTCTCACAAAAGAAATATATCGACTACAATAGTATTTGTCATTTACAAGCGTTTTACTGTAAATTTTCCAGCTTTACTGTCAGCATACATTTACATTGCAGCGTGGCCAACATGCCGAGATGCGCTCCACTCATCGCCATCAGTAAGTAAAATTCTTTAGCTTAAACATCTGGCGCTACTACGAAATGACCAGAGCACATGTTGCTACATTTTCTTGTTGTAAAATAGCTTCTGGGTTTGATTTGTTGTCTCCTCTGAATATTACCTAATAATACATATTCAATTTTTCCCCAGCAGTCATTAGCTTATTTTACAGACTATGTGGAAAAGTCTGGGAGTGACCTCTTATGTAAACGCGTTCTCCAGATGTGCAATATTTGTATTTAAAAAAAAGGTGCAGACTCCTAAAGGTAAACCCATTTACACCATTATCTTCTTCTTCTGTTTTCCCTCTTTGTCTCCTTCTTATAATTACAACAGAGGAAATGTCATCCAATAGAAATTATTAATAACTGGGCTCAGCTTTGAAGGATATTTTATTACCTTTTTTCAATTAAAGGTGGTGAGAGAGACAATAAATCACTTTCTCACATTTCTTGACAGTAAAAAGCAGAAACCCTCAATAATTATTCAGCACCAAACTCTGTGCTCTGCACTTTACAAGCTTGTGTTTTCAATCCAGCGAATGTCCAGTCAGTTTTTTAACATGTGCTTTTGATTGAAAGTAATGACTCTACCCTCTACCTTTGTTTGGATAAGGTTTCTATTTGCTGAAATATTGGATGCTGTTTTATCTCCACAGACACTGGAAAGGGTACATTCAGGGTGACTGGAGACTGCAGGTCTCCATGGAAAGAAGAGGCAGATACAGACAGAGAGAAAGCGCTTTTCTCCAGCTCCAGGCCACCCACAGGCTCTGGAGTCTCCACCAAAAACCTGCTAATGAGAGAGTGACTGTCACTGGCTCGGCTCTTTCCAGCATGTGTCAGCAGAAAACACAAATGAAGGAGTTCACACAGACAGGTCTGACTGCCTATGAAGCTGCCAGCTAAATAAATATGCTAAATGATTCAGTGGAAGGCTTTGATTTTGTGCCTGCGTTGGCACGGTGTAAATCATAAATGTAATTTGGGTTTGTATGGCTCATATCATTCACTGTGGCAGAGAGGGAAAGTCTTCTCAAGCAGGCAGGCTTCATGACTCTATCACATGGACTTCTGCATCTCTGTGGGATGTCTTCAGAGTTCAAACTTAGATTAAGCTGATGAAAATGATGATGTCCATCACTTTTATGAGGATTATGGCAAAAACATGGCTTTTATTTGTTTCATGTGTTTGTCAATCTGTTTATCTTCATTTAGCGAGAAAAACAAATTCTCCTCGTGAGCAAAACCAGACTAGACAGTCCTGAAGAAAAATTCTTAAGCATATGAAGAAAGTTCGGTTGACCACAAGAAACGTGTGGTTGGATGCTTGGCGACATTTTACCCTTCTGTCACAGGATCTGTTGGTCATTCTCAAATTTGTATTTAGCGTGCATGGGACCCCAAGTTCAGAATTTACATTTGGACTGCAATTATAAGGAAATTAAGCGAAGACATATGAAAAGTAAAATAATTTAGACACTGTCACGCTGCATCCAAATGTGCGGGTTGTGTTGTATTTTCCAATGGTGGAAGAAAAACTCAGATCATTTGACGATGGACCAGTTCTCTGCTTCAAGTATATGTTGATTACACAACGCATTATCGTTTAGATTGTTTCCCCATAAATCTTGCTTTCACTATACTATTTTGTCTGCCAACGGGCACAAAATGAAGGCTCACTGGCGATCCAGTCAGGCTGGCACCCTTTCTATCTACTTTCACATCATCATCATAAAGTAAATTAATGAACAAACTCACATTTTTTACTACACTGTTGGTAGTTTATTTGAGGAAAACAGAAAGTTGTCTTTGCGTCAACACCACCAACAACAATACCACTTGGAAGCACTAGGGACAGGAAGTACGAGTACAACATTACTTCATTACAAGTAAAAGT